>NC_080022.1:36327500-36952500 GCF_030020395.1 Manis pentadactyla | reverse complement strand
AATTTAAGACAGGGCCTCTAGCATAGCTTTCTTCCCTTCTTGTCTATAAGTGACCTATACCTGAGCTGACTTGGAGCCTCCACCTAGTCTTTTCTGGCATTTCCCCTTAGCAAGTGGCATTTTCTTGTTTTGTTTTGTTTTTCATTCTTTCTTGAAATTACTGTCTTGGAAATAGTCATTGGCTACTGCTCGACCATTGAGTTCTGTGACTGGGAAGGGGTCCTGCTGGCTTCTGGTTTAATGTCCTTCTGCTGACTTCTACAATAAGAAAGCACTTGATATACTGGGTTATCAGCCAGTTCTTTAATTGTTCTTCTTCTCCAAAGAGGAACTAGCTTAGGTTAAGTTTATATCAAGCACACCAATATATGCTGAGGTTACAAGTGTAAGTTTAAAGTTAAGGAGACAGAAAAATAAAGCCAGGCCTCTTGGTTGTTGTGAGAGTATTGCTATCTTTTTTTTTTTCCTGTCTTTTACACATCTGTGCCCTTGCTCTTCATGAGTTCAACAGCTGAAAGGATCTGCGCTTTTCATATTTTAGATGTCTAATCTGAAACTTTGAGCCGGCCTTCTTAACTCTCCCTTGGACAGACTTCATGACCTCGTGTCTCTGACACTCAGCAGAGTACCCTGGAGAGTTGGGGCATTTGGAGTATCCACTCTTCACATGTAATTCTGACACTGAACACCAAAAGTGTACTTCTAGTTTTTTCTCTTCAGGAATTCGGAAGTTTTTTTTTGTTTTTTAGTTCTAGAGTTCAGTCTTGGTGAATTTAAATGTGATTATGGCCTTCTATGTTTTCGTATTTTTGAATTTTATTCTTTTCTTACCTCCAGGAAGAAAAGTTTGATTTGATCTGGCACCGGGCTCTGTCCTGTCCAACAGTAAGTTTCCAATGATCATACGAGGATTGCTTATCAGTGCTGTTTTCTAGCCAATCTCTTCATACTCCATATTATCTCACATGTTATAGTGCTCTGTTTATTTTTAAAAGATGCTTAAATGTTGATTGTACTGATAAATGAGATTTTTCAACCTCATGAAATCATGTGGGGTTGGCCCAGTTGGTCCTGGCTTTTTAGCTCTCTGACACATCTCAGCCCTTTCTGATGTGGATTTTAATCTATCAGTATAAGTGAATGTTGGAGGCAACACCGGAGACCTTAATATTTTCAACCTCCTTTAAGTTTCTGTTTTATTGGCAGTGCCTTTCACTTATGGCCATGCTATTCTGATTATATGTGCCTAAAAGGAATTATGAGATTGTTGCTGGAGTAATGAGCTGCCAGAAGACCAAGGGGAAAGGGAATTGGTGAGGTGGACCAGCTGACTTAGTGTCAGTAATAATTTCTAGGATTCTCAAAATTTCTCAAACATTAACTGAAGAAAATAAAAAAGCATTTAAGTAAATAGAGGAATATACTGTGTTCATGGATTAGATGGCTAAATATTATTATCATTTCTCCCAAAATTGATCTCTTCATTAAATATAATCCCAATAGGCTTTTTTTTTATAAAGAAATTGACAGGCTGATTTTTTAAATGTATTTATATATCCAAAGGACCTAGAATAACAAAACAGTTTTGGAAAACAAGAACAAAGTTAGAGCACTTATATTACCTGATTTCAAGATGTACTACAAAGCTACAGTAATGAAGACTCTAGTACTGGCATAAACATAGATATATAGATTAGTGGAACAGAACAGAGAATCAAGAAATAATCCAACATATGTATAGTCAGTTATCTTTCAGCAAATGTAAATAATGGAGAAAGGATAATCTTTTCAACAAATAGTATAGAACAATTGGATATCTATATGCAAAAAAAAAAACGAAACGAACCTCTACCCTTACACTGTATCCAAATATTAACTCAAGATAGATCACAGATGTAAACATCACTTCTAGAAAAAACAATCATAGACTGAATCTTAATGATCATGGATTTAGTGATTTAGTGATCTTACATTGAATCTTAGTGATTTTGAGTTTGGCAAAATAATTCTTAAGTACATCACAAAAGCATGAACTATAGAAGAAAAAAATCAATAAATTAGATTTCATCAAAATGAAAATTTTCTATTTGTATACCTATGTTCCTAGCAGCATTAGTCACACTAGCTAAAAGGCAACCCAAGTGCCCATTGATAGATGAATGGATAAACAAAATGTGGTATATACATGTAATAGAATAGTATTCAGCCTTAAAAAAGAAGGAAATCTGACACAGGCTACAGCATGGATGAACCTTGAAGAATTATGCTAAGTAAAATAAGCCAGTCACAAAAGGACAAGTACTATGTAATTCCACTTAAATGCATACCTATAATAGTCCAATTCATAAACAGAAAGTAAAATGTTGATTGCCAGGGCTTGGAGGGAAGGAGATAGGAGTTATTTAATGGGTATAGAATTTCAGTTAGATAATGTGAAAACGTTCTGGAGATGGGTGATAGTGATGGTTGTGTAACAATGTAAATGTACACTAAAAAATAGTTAAAATGATAACTTTTATGTATATTTTACCACAAAAAATTAAAATTTTCTACTTTTCAAAAGATATGAAAGTGAAAAGATAAGCCACAGACTGGGAGAAAATATTTATAATACATACATTGACAAGTGATTTGTATTTAGAATGTATTAAAAACTTACAACTTAATAATGAGAGGCTAGGCAACCCAGTTAAAAAATGGGCAAAAGATTCAAACAATTCACCAATGAAGTAGAATGGGCAATAAGCACCTGAAAAAATGTTCAATGTCATTAATCATAATGGAAATTGGAAATCAGAATTACAGATACCACTAGAATTCTAGACTAAAATTTAAAAAACTGACCATACCAAGTATTGATGAGGATATGGAGAAAATGAAATTCTCATAAACTGCTATTATGTAAAGTGGTATAACAACTTTAGAAAACAGTCTAGCAATTTCTTTAAAAGTTAAGCATATATCTGCCATACTAAGCCATTCTTCTCCTAGATATTTTCCCAAGAGAACTGAAAGCATATGTCCATATAGTAACTTGTACACAAATGTTCATAGCAGCTTTATTTGTAATACCCAAATACTGAAAAACATTAAAATCTATCACAGGTGAATAAATAAATAAATGGGGGAGGGGGGTGTACATGTACATACACAATGGAATAATAATCAGCAGTAAGAAAGAATGAACCATTGGTATATGTAACAACATGGATAGATTACAAAACAATTAAATACTAAGTGAAAGAACCAAACCAAAAAGAAGTACAGATTCTATGATTACATTTATACAAAATTCTCGAAAATGCAGACTGACCAGTAGTGACAGGAACCGACAGAATCAGTGGTTACTTAGGGACAGTTAGGGAAAGAGAGGTCTGAATTACAAAGGGACTTTTGGAGAAACTTTTAAGATGGTATGTTCGTTATGTTGATTATGGTAATGTTTTCACAGTATGCATATGTCAAAACTCATCTAATTGTATACTTTAAATGTGTGCAACTTAACTATACTTCAAGTATACCTCAGTAAAGCTCTAAAAAAATTTTTTTCCCTAACGAGGCATCAGCTACTAGATAAGGCATTGAAGTCATCTCATCTAATAATAATAACATGGAACCTGGGTGGTTAGCAATGAGGAGACAGTTCTCTGACTCATATACACTGGGCTGATTATCCTTTGTCTTATTCTGGCACCATTCTCTTCTCCACTAGTCCCCAATTCTAAACATCCCGAGCATGAAATGGATCACTTCTTGGTGTTTAGAGCCATACTCAGATGATAGAATATCAACCTCAGATAATGGAATATATGGTGATTACAGTAACTGGAACAAAAGTTAATTCAACAATTTTAGAAAGTTTAGAAATTGAACAAGATATAAGTGTTCACCAATAGAAGAGGTGATAACTTATAGTAAATTTCTATAGTAGAATTCAACACAATAAGTGAAAATTAATGAATTAGAGTTATATATCAACATGGATAAATCTCAGAAGTATAATGTGAAGTGAAAAAAGGAAGTTGCGAAGTATACATATAGTTGATAAGATTTAAGTTTTTAAATACACAAACTATTTCTTATTTATGAATATACACATATACACTAAAAGTATAAAAACATGAAAGAGAATGATAGACACTAAGTGCAGAATAGATATTACTCTGGAATGGGATGAGAAAGGGTTACAGAAAGAGCTTCAGTTGGGTCTCTAATGCTCTTTTTTTTATATAAGACAAGAAGTATATGAGTGTTTATTTTATTATCACATATGAATTCATAATTTTAAAAAGTTTTAAAAACCAAACATTGAAGAAATGGAGTGAATAATATAGGTGGTTGGATGTAGAGCAAATGATTTTATTTATCCATAAATCTTGTGTGTTTGTTTCCCACAGTTTCTGTGTGCACTACCAAGAAGGGAAGGTTATGAGTTCTTTGTAGGACAGTGGACAGGTACTGAACTCCACTTCACTGCACTTATAAATATTCAGGTAGGTGGCTTGTGCTCATGCCCTAAAGGAAAGAGGCCTACCCCTTTGTAGGACTCTGAGCCCTTGCTAAGGCTCTAAGACACAGAATATCTACCAATTACCAGCAGTATTTTCTTGCATTGATGAATTGTTGTACTTCGTATGATGGGCTAGCTTTGTAGGCCCTACTCAATACCTCGAAATTGGAAAAGACCTCAGAACATTCTCTGACTACTTCTGGCTCTCTCCTGTCATTTCCCCAGGCCTCTAGTATTTACTGCATGTGCCTCACTTAACAAATATGGGTGATTTATGATGGTTATTTTTTTAACCTTAAAGTAGGCTCTACATCTTACGTGAATTTTATTAACCAAGTCAGCACTTTACAACGTGCTAGATGCAGTCTCCATTCCATAGATGTTTTGTTTGCCCCCCTCCTTCCTTTCTTTTCCTTTGTTTTATTCCCAAATATTGGATTAAAAAGTTTGATCCAAAGAATTTGAAGCTTTTAAAATAAAAGTTAATATTTTAAATCAGCTCATAAGGAGGATTGACATCCTATATTTGGAGGCCACATCTGGCAAAAGCAAGGGTGTTTTATACTGGCTTTGAAGTTGGGGTAAGGAGAGGACAAAATAGAATGAGGGCTTGTTCACATGACTGTATCTTTGTGATATTAAAAAATTGGATTGTGTTTATTAAAAAAAGAAAAATGAAATGAAAATGAATAGAATGAGGGGGCAGCTTTCACTTTATTATTTTATAATTCATCCAACAATCATTTATTGGGTGTACACATAATAACCAGCATTTCATGTACTTACTGTGTACCATGTGTTTTATGTATATTATGTCAGTTAGTCCTCAGAAATATCCCATGAGATAGTTACTATTATTATTTCTACTTACAGAGTAGAAAGTGGACTCAAAAATTAGTCCACACTTCTGAGTGGTAGAGGTTTAATTGACTTTAGTATTGGCTCCAAAGTCTGTGAACTTCAGCATTCTGCTGTTTTATTTTGTTAGAAACTGTGCTAGGACTTGGAAACTGTGAGACAAGGTCCCTGCCCTATGAAGCTCTCACACAAGTATAGGGAGAAGATCCAGAAGCATTATTAGGATCAAAATGATCAGTCTGTCTGGCATCTGGGAGACCTATTAAGCTAAACTATTAAGAATACCCTAGCAATAGTTAGGTATTGATAATTAAAAGGACTCTTGTTGAGATTTAGAGATGAAATCCAGAGATTCCATCTTTTTGAATGTATAGTTGTTTGCTCCTATCCTACATGAGGGCTTTAGCTTTGAACTCAGCCTCTTTTCCTGGTCTGGACTAGATCTAGTAACCACTGCCCTGTTCATTCTTCATGAAACTATGATGTTCCCATTCTTCTTTTCCCCCCTACCTCCCACTCAGATTATATTTTAAAACTGCACATTACAAATCTAGCCCATGTGCAAACTGTCCAGCTGTTTGCCACAGCTTAAAAGAGCTCAGTCTTCAGAGCCAGCCAAGGGGAGTAGATTTCAACTGTGAAATGCACTAGTCCATAAAAGTGGCAATTACACAGGCATATTGCTTTCTTTAGATTTGATTTGGTAGCTGCTTGTGCCATTTTGTTTTTAAATATATGGCCATGATGAAGGATTCACTGCCTACTGTAAACATTTTCTGGGAAAAAAGCCAACCCTTTTTCAATTGAAGACACAAATAACAGTGTGCAAACTGTCAGTTTCACTGTGCCTTGGCAGGCCTGACCATCCCCCCACATAGCAGTCTTCCAAATCACTAGTCACCGTAGGGGCTGTTAAGAGCCAGAATTTTCTGCAGACTCTATTGCTCTGAAATTGCAGTTTTGCTGTGGTGGTACCTTATTGAACCTTGATAAGTGTTCCTTCTTACAGACCCGAGGAGAATCTGCAGCCAGCCAGCTGATTTTATATCACTACCCTGAACTTAAGGAAGAAAAGGGCATAGTGCTGATGACAGCCGAAATGGATTCCACATTTCTGGTAAGAATCAACTTTTAGCTCTTGGATTTACAGTGGCCCTGAAGGTGTTACTCTTCTACCAAAGCTTGTGAGAGGTAAAATTCCAAAGACCTCCATGTACTTGTTTCTTACTTAAATTTGACAATAATTCTGTCTTGCTCAAGCTCTTCCAATTTGAAGTTAGAACAGATCCAGTGCAATTTTGAAGTCCAAAAGCCCTGAAAACAAAGTGTTTTCATAACTCATTTGGTCACAAAACCTTATCTGACATACACTTCTTTGGTATCTTCACTTAGCTGGTGTAAGGCTACATACAGTCCTTATAATCCCACTTGGTGTGGAATATTCATGCATTTTACTAGGGAAGTATTCATGTGTTTGATTATGGGGAGTTGCGTAATATACAGTTATATAGTATCTATACTTTTTACCTTTCTGAAATCTAGTAATTCTGTCTTCAAGGCACATCTGGCCCTAGGGATTTCAGGTGAGAGACTGTGGACAAGTAAATGGCTTCTTAAGTGTGGGGAAGAGTTCAAAGTCTAGAATAGTTCTCAGTCTTTTATCTTCCTCCATACTGTTCACATGTACAATATTCATCATACATAGTGATTTCCCTTCCTCCATTTCCCATTCCCTGGGACAGTGCATCAGCCATATGCCCACGGGTAGTGATGCCTATTGGGTTTGTTCTCTTTGCTCTCCACAACCAGGGGCAGTTTTATAATTACTGTACAGCCTGTCTAGTCCTTGTTCATTTCAGTCTCATTTCTCTCATTTATCTGGCAGTGTTTAAGTTCAGGATGTCTTTAAGCAGTGGGTATTTTAGTGCCTCTTCCCCCTAATACTTGTCATTATAATACCCACTTATTCTTCCTCTGTCTCTTAACAGCTCCATACAGGGAAGGAAAAAGTGATGGCATTCAGTTAGTATCTCAGAGTAGCAGTAAGCCCTAAGTCTAGGACACAGTTGAGTCCCATTTTCCCCATTCTTCTTTCCACCCATCACATTCAACTGGAAATCACCCAAAATCCTGTCCAGAAGAATGGAGTTTCCATCTACTGATTTAGAAAGATCTCAGGGGGAACAGGTTTGGGAGGAAGATCAGAAGCTCAATTTTGGACACATTAAATCTGAGATGCTTATTAGATATCCAAATAGTAGGCAGTTCAAATACATGAGCCTGGAGTTCAGGGAAGAGGGCTAGGCTAGAGATATAATACAGGATTTTTGGCATACAGACTGTCATTTAAAGCCATGAGACTGAATGAAATCACCAAAAAACTAAATGAAGATGGAAAAGAGAAGAGGTCTAAGAACTGAGTCCTGGAGAAATGAGGAATCATCAGCAGGAAGATTAAAAAGGAACAGTCAGTGAGGTGGAAGGAAAACTAAGATGGTAGAATGACCTGAAGCTAAGGTAAAATGTTTCAAGGAATAGGGAGTGCTCAGCTGGCCAAATCTTACTTGCTGATAGGACAAAGAAGATGAGAACTGATCGTTTACTAGATTTCACAACCCAGAAGTCACTGGGGACCTTTATAAGGGCACTTTCAAAGGAGTGGTAGGATAAAAGAATGATTGGAGTCATTCAAGAGAGGATGGGAAGAGAAATTAGAAAGAGTAAGCATCAACAAGTCTTTCAAGGGCTGTTTCTGTGAGGGAACAGAAACTAGGGAAGTTAGCTAGATGTGGAAAAGTGAGGACAAGAGTGTTTCTGTTTTGTTCTAAATACAAGAGATAACATATTTGTATGCTGATGAAAGATCCAGTAGAGAGGGAAATACTGATAATTCAGGAGAAAAAAGGGGAGAATTGTTGAAGTGGTATATTGGAATGGGTAAATCTAGAAATGAGGGGTTAATCTTTGCCAGAAATACCACAGGAGAGAAGCCAGGGTACAAGGACACAAATACAGTTAATGGATAGCAATGGTGGTGGTTTGAAGTTCTCTCCAGATTGCTTAGTGAAAAGAAAGATCATCAGTTGAGAGTGGGGATGGAAGAATAGATATTGGACATTTGACGGGAAAAGAGAAAGTGTAAAGTTATCTAGGACAGGAGTCAGCAAACTATAACCTGTGGGCAAAATCCAATCCCCTGTCTGTTTTTAGAAGGCCCGTCAGCTAAGAATGTGTTCTACATCTTTAAATACTTAGAAGGAGAAAAACTGAAGAAAAATAAAATTTCATGGCCTGAGAAAAGTGTATGAAATTCAGATTTCATTGTGTTTTATTGGAACACAACCATACTTACCATTTGCATATTATCTGTGGCTGTTCTAGCTCTACAATAGAGTCGAGTAGCTGCAACAGAGACCATAGGCCCTGTAGAGCCTAAAATATTAACTATCTATGCCTTTACAGAAAGTGTTTGCCAACTTGTGATCTAGGAAAATGAAAGACAGAGTGGCTGTGCAGGTGGAATACAGGCATAGAGAGAGGACTGAGAGTTGGACTTAACCAGGGTTATGGGTTAGCCACTGGTATAATGAAGGAAGGTAGAGACCAGGAAGTTAACGGTGAATGCAAAAGAAGGATTATAATTATTGGCCATGGAATGCAAACTGGATGAAGAGGGAAGTGAAAACATGAGGAAGGTTAAAGACAGTAAGAATTGTGAAGCCTAGTGGAGTTAAAGAATTTTTTAAGTTGGGAGTGAGCTTAAAAAATAGGAAATGGTAGACAGAGTCTAGGTATTTCATAATGAGATTTTGAGGGGATATAGTTACTAATAATGACAAGTTTTAAGATATGACCACAGGAGTAACATAGAGATTGTACTTTATATTCTGGACTTCAGCAAAGCACAGCTTTAAAAATCCATATTAAAAGTGGACTCTAGAGGTCAGAGGAGGAACTTTTTGCTTTGGCATTTTACCACCTCACTCTGGTGGTCTTAAACTGCTGCATAGTTCCCATCACTAAAATTTGCTTCCTGGCCTTACAACATTCAACAGCATACCAGACAACATACATTAACCTTGTATAAATCAACTTCACTGTGAGTTTCCAGTGTAGTACAGGACTAGACATGTTAGAATTTATTGAAGAGATACATGATTCAGAGATGGGAAACTTAGATATGTAATATAAATATATATGATCCCCTGCTACTCATACATGAGTGTGTACTTTAGGCATAGTATTTCCCAATAAAGTAAAGCAAATGAATAGAAACATATGGGAACTAGAGGTGTCTTCTGAACTAATTAACTTTAATGCTGAAAATTTAGTAGAATATTCAAAAACCTTATTTGGTTCCATGTTCAAATGATTTCATTGTAATGCACTAAGTGCTAGGATAGAGACATGCACAGTATGGGGTGTCCCTGGCCCAGAAGGAAGACTTCCTAGAGATGACATGACATCTGGGCTGAACCTCTAAGAGCAGGAATTTAGCCAGATAAAGAAAGGGGCAGCGTTAAGGGGTATGTTCCAAAAAGAGGAAAATAGCAAAAATTAAATGCTAGGAGGCATAAAATGACTTGGGGTATTGCAAACAGTTTGGTATCACTGGTATATAAAAAAGGGGGCTTGGTGGGTGGTATTTAGAGGTTTGGCTTTATTCTGAGTGCACAAAAGAGTCATTTGAACAGGGAGTGATCCATAGAGTTGGAGTTCAAGACCATAAACCTTAATTATTTGCTTCCAAAACATTTTTTAGTTCTAGCTTGTTTATTGTGATCTTTTAGAAGACAGTTGCAATAGACCTGGCAAGAGGCAATGAAGACCAGAACTGGAGCAGTGGTATTAGGGATGGAGGAAAAAGAATAACCCAGAAATGTATAAGGAGTAAAATGGGCAAGACTTGGGTAAACTGATTGTAACTATGAAGACTGAAAGAAAGGGCGGAATCAGGCTTGTTAATATACCTCCTTCATGAGCAACACAAGGAATTAATATGTTAATCTTCTTGGGTCTTAGAAAGGGAGGAGACTACTGCTTCATGTTGAGTTAAGAGAACAAAAGGCAGAGGGTGAATGGTGTGGGTGGGAATAACATATAAACATAAAACCCCAGCATGTAACAGCTAAACAGATGAGGGGACCAGAGGCCCCTCCACAGAGCCCCTGGAACTCTGCAATTTGAACAGCACTGTTGTAGAGTGTACACAGTTGAAATTCCCGTTCCTCCACCATCCTAAGCCTCATGAAAGTTCATTATCAGAGTCCCTACAGTTCAGGGTCTCAGACAATGGTGGTAGCTGCCTCAGATTATGGCAGTGCACTTGCTTTGGAAATGATTTGTTCTTGGGGCATGTTTGAGAATAAAAAATGTAAAATTGTTGAAGTGGAGTTATTGACCTTGATCAATCTTAAATATATTGCCCCACAAGAAACACTGTCAGGGTGAGGTGGAAGGAGTACCAGTCTGGGAGTCCAGAGGTCTGGTGCTTGGCTCTGCCACTTGCTGGCCACATGACCTTGGGCCTGTCTCTGAACCTCATTTGCTTTGGTTTGCTGGCCTATTCAATGAAGAATGGATGATCTCTGAGGCCCTTTCCAACTCTAAAATTCCATTGAAATAGCCAGTGTTTTGGAAGAAGGCTTTTGATTGAAGATCTAGTCTCAGAGATTAGTGCTTACTGGTGAGAAATGACCTGGAAGCCCCGTGGGAGGGAATGGAGGTAAAGCAAACTGTGGTATTTATAAACCCATTTTCATCATTCTGTAGCTAGACGTAGCATACTTTTGACAGTTTTAGTGGGAATTTTCCATTATCTTTTGGCCATGTGAACACAGTGATAATGAGTAAGTGCCTCTGACCAGCTAGAACTAGAAAATGTATAGCAAGCAAAAGGAAGAGTTGTTTGAGGTAGTTCTTTCGTATAGTTTTGAGAGTGTAGCCTAGTCCTGACCCTACCTCTCCCTCTGTTGTGTAGAGTAGTCTGGTCACCATTTTTCTCTGCTACTGAGCTTTAGAGAATGTGGTCCCTTCTCTTCCCTGGGGCTTTACTCGTTGGTTGGGCGGGTGGGTGGGTGGTTGGTTGGTTATAAATGGTTGCATAGCAATTACTACAAAACTTAATGGCTTAAAACAACAAACACTTACACCTCACAGTTTCTGTGGGTCAGGAATCCAGGAGCAGCATAGCTGGGTGATTCTGGCTCAGAGTCTCTTGAAATTGTCAATATGTTGGCTAGGGCTGCAGTCATCTGAAGGCTGATTGGGCTAGAGGGTCCAACTCCAACCCCTATTCACGTGGCTGCTGGCAGGAGGCCTCATTTCCTTGCCACACTGGCTTCTCTGTAGGACTGCTTGATTGTCCTCATGACTGGGCAACTGGCTTTCCCCAGAGCAAGTGGTTTAAGAGAGATAGCAAGGCAGAAGCTACATTATTTTAGTGATTTAGTAGCAGAAGTCATTCTCCATCATTCCACCATAGTCCATTTATTAAGATACAAGTCACTAAGTACAGCCTACATTCCAGGAAAGGGAACCTAGGTCTCCATCAAAGGGAGGAGAGTCATAGAATTCATGGACAAATTGTAATACCACACAGTCGGCTTTAGCACTATTTTCTAGTACCATTAGAGGTATTGGGAACAGGTTTCATTGAGGAGTATGTCTGGCTGGTCAGGAACTTAGTACTCACTCACAAACTGGGTCTTGGAACTGGGTATTACTGCTCTTTTTTTCCCTTGAGATATACTTAACAGTTACTAAGGAACTGAATGAAGAGGGAAGTTTTAAACATATTCATTAATTTATTCAGCAGACATTCACTGGATGTTACCATGTGCAGGGATGTAAAGCAAGCGCATACTCTGAAGAATTCATACTAGGGAAGCCAGACAAAAAGAAAAAGAGGGGGAAGGGCAGATGCAATACAGTTTGATAAATGCTATTATAGAGGTAAGATGGAGTGATTTGGATATACAGAGAAAGGGGCACCTAACCAAGACTTGGATATCAGGAAAGCTTTCTAGAAACAGGGTGGTTTTCCCACCCACCATAGGACTGACAGAGCTTTGTGGCCCTATTGAAGGAAAAACCTCACTATTGTTTTTACCTTATAGAATGTTGCTGAGGCACAGTGCATTGCCAACCAAGTTCAGCTTTTCTATGCCACTGATCAGAAAGAGACCTACGGGTTAGTGGAAACCTTTAACTTCAGACCAAATGAGTTCAAATATATGTCTGTCATCGCTGAATTGGAGCAAAGTGGACTGGGAGCAGAACTGAAAAGTGCCCAGAACCAGGATAAGACTTAGAGCCGGAAGGGTTGGCTTACAATCTTCTCAGCCCTGGATAGTCTAGAGCCCACCCACCTGCTTGAACTCTTGGGAGCTGAGCATCTCTAATGAGTCACCCTATGTGCTTTATTGCAAGAAGTAATTGTGGAGGTGAGCCGTGTTACTTGATGTTCAGGAATGAAGGTACCCAAACACCCTGATAATTATCTCCCAGCACACTTGAGGTTTCCTTTTTAAGTGTTTGAGGTCATCAACAGAGAGAGCCAAGGATCCACATGATGGTTGACTATTTTACACAATGTGACTGCATTTGCTTTCTGGCCATTCTGACTGCACAGCTCCCAAATGATTAGTTCTTCCTCTTTATAAACTTGTGACAGGATAATAAGCTTGAAGACCTGCTGTAGTTAGATGTGGGCTTTACATACTCTTCCCATACACCACTTGACTGGGCAAAGGCATAACCCAAATATCCTGTTTAGACTCTAGAAAAACAGACTCTTCCAGAATGTTGCTGCTGCACTATGCATTGCCAACTAAGTTCAGTTCTTCTGTGCCATGGATTATATTGCCATCAGGGTTAAGACTTCATCTAGAAGCCCCAGAGTTCCCTTTAGTGTAGCTAAGTGTCAGTAGATTTCAGGGACAGTTAAACGCACAAGGACTGTGCCTGCATATTTTTAAACCATAGTTTGTGGCACCTGCTTCTCTAAACTCCTTTAGAAGCTATGTATTTAGAAGGGGTGAATCAATGCAGTGTAAATAAATTAACACTTTTGAAAGGAGAGGATCAATCTAGATTTGCATGTTGTGTTTTTTTTTAACAATTCTAAGCCCTGCCAGTATTATATAAAAAAGTGGGTGGAAGCAGATGTTCCAGATTGGGTTTGGGGAAAATGTAGCAATAAAATAAAGGCTGGCTTACGATCTTTGTTACACTAAACAGTGAAATCTAAACTATGTGCTGTCTGTACTGTCAGTGCTGTGGGCTAATTTGACCAAGACTCATCTTTCGACTCAGCAGTTGCCTGAAACGCCAAAAATCAGAAAGAAGCTCCAGCACTGAAACTTCCATTGGGTTTGTATTGTCACTGTTTTGACTCCAAGTTCAGGGACAGAGAGGGTAGTAGTTATATACCAGCCTTCTGAACCTGAGGCCCCAGGGCCTCCCTAGCATCGCTGTCAACCACCTTTACTGTGCCTCTCCTTTCCTTGATCCAGTGTGCTCCACTTTGCTGCTCCTGCCTAAGGTTTGGTTGTATGATACTAAATATAGTGAGTGGGAATATAACCAGTATTTGCAGTTTGTGTGTGTGTGTGTGTGTGTGTGTGTGTGTTTTCTTTATTACAGAAGACTTTTTATAGGTTGGGCCTGTCCCCAAGCTCTTTAAATGAGATTGGACTTCCCATTATTTTCTGAGCTGTGTCTGTTTTGTACTTCTGAGTCTGTGTATAGAAAGAGACAGATGGTGTTTACCCTGGAAAAGCTGCTGTCCTTTCAGTTTCTCTAAAGGTTGAGCTGTTGCCTAATGCAAAATCTGGACCTATTTCTGGTCCTGACAGTTCCTCTTATGAGAAACTTGAATCTGGATGTTTTGAATCCCAGGAATCCTTGACTTCAGGTGGAGTTACTTTCATGGATATTCAGTTAAATGTTTGCTTTTCCCTCTAGATGGGAACAGTTTTTAGCCATAGTACATTTCTGTAACAGCTCCACTAAAAGGTCAGAAAATGAGGGGAAAAGAACTCGCTGCTCGTTTTTTGGCTCCTCCCAGCTTTGCCCTAAATCCCACCTGCAAAAGAGGGAATCCATGGACAATTACATTGGATATGATCAAAGTACCATCAGGCTGTTCTTTATATTTACTTAGCAAGATCTGGCAAAGAACTAAAAGAAAATTGTAACAATTGGTAAATTTGTCCCCTGGTGCAGCATGATATTACAGCAAGTGGACAGGTTTTAGAGTTAAATGAGTCTGGGCTCAGACATCAGTGTTGTGATTCATTAGCTGTATAATGTTGAACAAATTATTTTAACTCTCTTTATTCATCTGTAAAATGGGGATAATATCTACCTCATAGGATTATTGTGAGAACTAACTTACATATAGACTACTGTAGAGCTTAATAAATGTCAACTCTCTTCCTCTTTTCTCCTTCCCCTGCCTTTCATTAAAGACAGATTCGCATTTCAGATGTGCAGATTTGTCTTCATTCCAGTTTAAAGAACAAACTTTATCTCAGGTTCTCAAACTTTAAATCGCAGTAGAATTACCTAGAGTGCTTAAAAGGTAAATTCCTGGGTCCCAAACCCCAACCTGCTGAATCAGTCTTTGCAGAACTTGCTGGGAATCTGCTTTTGCTATGTGTCCAGATGATTCAGATGTAGGTAATTCACCAGCCACATTTGGAGAACCATTGCCTTCTCTGTTCTTCATCAAAATGCCCATTAGCCAGATCTTTCTTTCCTAGGGACATTAACCATAGGATCAGGTTCCTTTGCTCTGCACTTCCGTTGTTGGTCCCTTTTGTGTACTTTATGTTTTATTTATTTATTTAGGTATCTTTCCCCTCTAGACTGTGAGCTCCTTGAGGGCCAGGGTCTAATCTCCATTCCCAGTGCCAAGGACATGGCCTGGAACACAGAAGATACTCAGTTTTTGTTGAATAAATACATGACATGGATTTTAACCAAAACATTATCTTGTGTGTGTGCCTATGTTTAATTACTCTGAATTTAAGAGAATCCCTTAACACACATAGATCAAGAACTGATTGAGTAGGAATATTTGCAAACCAAGATACCAAGTTACACACACCAATCTGCTGTCTTTGCCTTGGGGTTTTTTGCTTGGTGCACATCAACAATTGCTCACAGAGAACCTGCTCTGCCACAGCCATGTTAATTGCTGACAGGAAGAGGAGTTGATGCCCCCTGCTCTCAAGCCCTGTTCCAGCCGTCACCTGTGTCTCCCTTGCCTCAGATTCTGTGCCACACATCTAGCACCTGGTCATAGTTTGCCTTATCTTGTTCTGAGGGTGTTTATGCTGCAGTTTCTTTCTTCTCCAATCAGTTTGGAAGCAGAAGCCACATGTTCTGTTTTTTGCAATCTCCACAGTAATGACCTTTGATTCATATAAATGCCCACTCCCCAAGTCATTTGATTCAGTATGCATTTATATTTATTGTTCACCTATTATATGCCAAGCACAGTTATAGAAAATAGGAATACAGCAGTGAACAGGACAAATAAAGCCATGTTTTCAGAGAGCTTATATTCTTGTGAGAAGGCAAATGAATAAACCAGTAAGCTTATTTCTTATTTATAGCACCAATAATTATAAGCGCTATGAAAATTAAAAAAATAATGTGATTGAATGTGAGTAGAGGCAATAACTTCATGGTCAGGAGAGCCATTCCTGCAGAGGTGACAGCTGACACTTGAGCTGAGGAAAAGTACCAGGTAAAAAACAGCAAGTGCTAAGGCCTTGAAGCAGGGCCAAGCTCAGCAGGCTTGTTTCTGGGCACAGATTTAAAGGTTCAGTCCTTGCCCTTGAGGAGCCTACAGTTCAGCAAATGAGACACTGATATGAATAGTTACAATACAAGGCAAACCGACTAATTTTGAAGAGGGGTGAAGAAGGTTAAAGAACGCTGCTGGGTACTGTGGAGAATGCAAATCTTGCCAGACCATGATCCCACCATGAAGCACTCACAGCTAACTAGGGAATAACAGGTAGGCAATATTAAAGTCTCAGAGAATGTGTTCCATGCAAAGAGGACCTGTGAGTCCAGGGCGGGCCTCGGTATATATATATTAACAATAATCACTAACACTGACCACTGAGGGCTTACCATGTGCCAGGCATTGTGGCCAAGCCCTTTGTATGGATCATCTCAATCCTTCCAGCAACCAACCCTATAAGGTCAGCAGGAACCTGCTGGTTGGTGAGATGTGCTGCTGCTCTCCTTGTTACCCCCATCATAATCCCCCACCATTAGCTCAGAAAAGAGGGCAGCCTCCCAATTACCCTTACCCCCTGCTCCAACAGCCAACTCAAGCCTTAGGAAGTCATGGGTAGCTTTTGAACCATCCCTTTCTCTGAGAAACAGGTGGGCCAATTTTTCTCTCAACTTGAAGAACATAATGCACACACTATACATTTCTGATTCCTCCAAACTGTATTTGAAGAGACATCGTATTCTAAGGAAAACTTTTTTGTGCTCTTTTATGCTGCATGGAACACTTTGATCTTGGCAAATCTAATGTGGCAGGTTGATGGCAGCATTTTTATCTGCTAAAGGACAGACTTGGTGCACAAAAAGGAAGAGAGGACTTGAAGGTCACTGCCTGCATGAGAAGCCAAGCCAAGAACAGCCAGCAACTGTCCATGCTCCAGACTTAATGGTGTCATTTGTCGTGTCCACTGAGAAAGCCCATCCCTCACGCTCACAGAGCTACTTCTAAGCTCTTCAGACCTCAGGAGCTGAAAGAGCTACAAGAAAAATTATAGTCCAAAAATGGTTTGAACCAACAACCTAAGACAGGCACAGTCTCAGGGGGGCCATCAGGTGAGAAATTGGGGATCAACAGAGGTGAGGCTTAGAACCTCACCCCCCTGTTTTGAGAGAAATCTTCTGCATCCGTGGATGTTTTGTTGTCCTTGTCTAGCTTGGATTAATACTTAGTCTATAGGCACACACCTGATCATCTACATTTGCCCTCTTACAGCACTGAACTATGTTTTCTACCTTTATCTTGCATCTACCTACTTCAGCATTTTATTTAAAAAATAATAATAATAATAAGGGAGAAATGTGGGATTCACATATAAATCAAGTATAAAAATCAAACAAATAATCATAATTGACCTGATTGTTTATAGTTCATGATGCGTGATCAAAACCAAAAGTTTCTGTGATGACTGCCCTTGCACTGTTCACCATGTAAGAACTTATTCACCATGTAAAAACTTGTTCGTTATGCTTCAGAAGGTTGGAGACTGTTGAGAATTAGGCATGGGGTTGATTAATGATTGTGCATTGAGTCCCCTATACAGAATTTTATCGTTGTTAACAACCATATGATCAATATGAGAGATGCCCTCAAAAAAATAAAATAAAATAAAATAAATAAAATAAAAATTAAAAAATTTCAGCTACACACACACACACACACACACACACACACAAAGGTTTGAACCATTTATGAATCCTCCCAGGCCCCCCAGAGCTTCCAGAACAAAGTCCCTTTGGATCAGCTCACAAGAGCTTCAGCATCTGGTCCCTGGTGACTTCTCCAGGCTCATCTCTTGCTAGGTCCCCTACCCACTCCCTTAGCTCTGGTCATTCTGGATGACCTGACAGCACCTGATACACTATGTTCTTCTTTTAATCTTACTGCAGAGGCTGCATGTAGAAAACAAAGCCAAAGGACCATCAGAGGAGGCACCCAGGTCCAGGGTTTATAAGCAGAAAGAACTGGCAAATGATGAAAAAACTTTTGGAGAAAGACAATTATTTAAAGTACCAGCCTGGCACATTCAAGATCATCTTGACTTACCAAGTTTTAACATTAAAAAGGAACCTAGAGACTGTCTAGTCACTAGTTTTCAACTGGGCTCCAAGAAATCCAAACTGTTCCTTAGAGGTAGGTACCCTGGGAGTGTAGTCCTTACCCCCAACTCAACTAAAGAGGCAGTGTTTTATTTATGGGCTTCCTATAAACTATCATTTGAAGAAACAGTTTCCAAGAAAGATTTTGAAAGCCCTGATCAAATTTAACCTCCCACCTCTGCAGCTTCCCCAAGCCATTGCGCAACAGTTTAGAAACTTCCAGGGCCTTGAGCTCTCTACCCTGCTTAGCTGACCTGTGCTGTCTCCACACAGCTTGAGTCATAGCAAGTTCTTCCCAGCCAGAACTTAAATCTAGCCACCTTTCACTCCCCTCACTGAGCTTTGTTCTGCCACCATTGCTAAAGCCTTCCAAAAAAGTCTATCTACTCTTGTACCTCACAGCCTTGGTGATTTAGGATGGCAGTTCTCAAGTTGGATTGGAGTTTTTTCAGCAGATTAAACAATCTTCTGTCTTTCCTTACATGACTCAAAGCTCCAGCCCCTGCTTCTGGACAGACTAACTCACTGGTGTCTGCCATATAGTTGAGGCCTGAAGTTGAACCCAAGATAGCCTTGTGGAGCAACCAGAGTAGGTTTAGGATGGCAATCCTTTGGGAGCTGGCAAGGCCCACCGGCAGTCATCTCTCCACATGGCCACTCACAAGATTGCCTTACTAACTCCTCCAACTTGACCATTCCTCACCTTGTCCTCATTCCCACCTTTAGCTACCTTCCTTATGACCTGCTGTCAAACATGGCTTTTCCCACTTGGAACTCTTAACTTTGGGGCCTCTATATATATATCCCAATTTCATTTCACCTGGCTGGTTTCAGCCCAGTGTTCCCATCACATCTCGACCTGAATTGACTCTGTTACCCAGAACCTGTATCTCTCCCAAAAGATGTGATACTCACTTTTCCTTGGTCTTCTGCATCTGCCATGGCAGTAATCAGAGGTAAGTGTTGTCTCCTCAAGTAATTCACTTACAGTCTCCTACCCCAAAAAATCCTTGCCTTCATTTGAAACATCTCTATTGAGTCATATTTGACTTTTGGTCCACTATGATCCCCAGATCACTTTTGTGGTTGCTGTTATTGTACCCACATTTATGATGTGGCATGAATCCCCCCCTTGCATTCTTATTTCTTCAACCTGTGCTCAATCCTTCATTTTGCCTCTGGTCAGGTGGGAAGTAGGTGACAGATCTTACATTTTCACTCGGATTTTGTCAGGCAAGGGAAGAAGCCGAGCGGTGTTTTGGTGAGCCTTGCTAGTTGAATGAGCCTTGCTTGTTGTTTTTCCATTTGCACCATGATACTGTAAGGAAAACATTACTTTCATTTTACAAATGTGGACACTTAAGAGAGAGCATCATACATGTTAAAAGTAAGGTCTAAATTAGAATCCCATTTCTGCCTTTGGAAAGTAACTTGGTCTCTCTGAGCCTTTGTGTCCTCATTGTAAAATTTAAAAAATAGTCCCATCTCAAAAGTTAAGAAAAAGATTAAATGATATAGTATATATAAAGTGCTTAGCACTATGCTTCACACATAATAAAAGAGCAAAATAGTAGCTGCTAGATTAAGTATTTTACCTGTTCAAGGCACAAATCTCCTATATAGAGGAGATGGGAACTTCTTCTAGAACATACATCTACTTCTAGGCCTTATTCCTTCTACTCCTAGAACAAAATTTTCTATTGTGCTATTTTCCTGTACAATTTGTTGACATTTCCTATGTTGCCATGTTCAGAAATTCTCTACCAAGAATTTAAAGAGACTTGAACAATAGTAATCATGCCAGAGAAAATGCAGTAAGAAACGGAAACTCTCAAGACTGAATTCACAAACTAGTGTAGGTGCAAGGTGGGAGAGGCTGGTTAAGCCCAGACCAAAGCACACAGGTTGGAGTGAGCACTGTCTCTCTCTCTCTAACCACCAGCTGGCTGGCCCCACTGCCCTCACCTGAGCAAGGGAAGGGAGGAGTGAGGGCAGACGCAGAGCCTGGGTGCTGACATCTGGTCAGGAGCCAGGTGACACTTGGAGTTCCAAGCCAAGGTTCAGGGCCTGCCTGACTATTTGTGGATGGCTTATCTGAGACCAAGATTATAGACCTCTACTTATTTAGTTCCTTGTTGACTCATTAGATGGAACAGTTTACAGCTTGAAGGGACTAAAGCCTGTAATTTTCCCACCTGGCTGAAACCCTGAAGAACTTGTCAAAGATGTCAATTCTTAGGTCCCACCACTGAAATATGGATTCTTTTGGTCTGGAGTGAAGTTGGGACACCATAAAATAAATTTTTTTAAATCTGCAGGTAATTCTGAGGCTCAGCCTGTTTTGCAAACCCCTATAATAGTTAGTGACTTTACAGAGGAAAAATGACTTCCCTAATGTTACAGGGGGTGTTGGTAGCAACATTCCATTTATCTCTTCTATCTCTCTGTTGAAAATTTTCTCTGCCCTTTGGTTCCAGGTAACCCAACTGGAATATATCTGAAAACAGGGGTTTGATTATTGTCTGCTTCTAGGGAAGATTTCTGGTCTCAGGTGAGGACCTTCGAGGACAATAGAGGAAAGCAGAGGCCTTCCCAGACTCTTAGAGTCCAGATGGCTTCTTTGTTTGTGAGAACTGAGAGCTACCCAAGCTCATGATCCCTGGAGCCAAATGCTGGATTAGTTATTGCCCTGGATAATCTGTTCACGAAGCTGGCCCCACAGCTGCATGAAGAATTGTGGGTTGCTGGTCCATCCTGTGTGCGTTTGCTCTTGCCTTTGGTGAGGATGCAGAGGGGGATGATGTATGCAGAGCTGGGCAGGGAGCAATGTTGGGGGATGAATGTAACTCAGCTACAGAGCTCTGTTGGGAGACTCACACCCCACTGGAGCTGGGATTGATTGGCCTGGAACTTTCTTGTGCTTCTCAGTTTGTCTCAGAGCCAGCAGCCTGCACTGTGTCCTCTGGGTGCCCCTGAGGAAACAGCATTGCTGTCAAGGTCAGGGAAGCTCTTGGTGTCTCAGTGATGGTCTACCATGTGCCTTCTTCCCAGAGGCAAGTGATCTTCCACTCTAGAAACTAAGTGATCCTCAGATTGCCCTCTGTTGCCTGAACCCCTTCTCCTCTTTGTATGGGGTCTCCTTCCTCTCTTTCTCCTTCCACCCTCAGCTCACACTAAATGACTTTCTCTCATGGGTGCTGTCTGTAGAGTGTGTGGAATATGATCTGTACCAGCAAATTTTGCAAGGGTTTCAAAAAAGTGAGCGAGAAGCCTAAGGTAGTGTCAAGGGTACTGAGGACGGGTGACGAACTTCATGCTGGTAATTGCTTCAACATGGATCCAGGCACAGAGGTCTGTGCTCTCATCTACTTTCCTAGGAGAACATTTTTACAAAAGTGTCTAGCCCCTTTTCAAACTGATTTGTTCGCCTTTCCCTAACTTACTGGATGGGTCGCATGAGATAGCTTTCAAGCAGAACATCTGCTAAATGCTTAGGCTGTGTGAGGCACGGGGCTGGACTGTGATCGGGCTGAGGAGGCCTGAGTTTGAGTCTCAGCTCTGCCATTTTCAGGCTGTGCCTCTTGGCCAAGTCCTTCTACCTTTTGGAGCCAATGGTTGCCTCCAGAACTCAATGCTGCTGCAGAACTCAAAAGTGACCAGAGCAGTGAGAGAACTTTGTAAACCAAAAAGTTCCTTACAACTGTCAGTTGTTGCTACAAGGTTCCATGGGAGGAGGGAAAATAAAAACAAGCCCACTTCTCAGAGTTTACAGTCCAAAGGGAAGACAATCTCATGTGCTCAACTGAGTAGCCTACCTGCAAAGCACTAAGAACTTCCTGGGCCCATGGCTCCCTCCGGAGGAGGGCTGGGTGTGGGCAGCCAGCATACAGCAGACTCGCAGACCCCAGAAGAGCACGCCCTTAGTTTCCTTACCCTTAGGCAAAGCTGTGCTCCTACAGCTGCTTCTTGAAAAACCTCCTAAAGCAGCCCCTTGACAAGCAGGATTACAACTGTGGGAATTCACAGGCTGTACTTGCTGTGGAATCCAGACCCTGTGTGGTACAGGTGAGTCTCCAACAAGCAGGGGACCCCACCACTGCCTGATTTGCTGCCTCCAGGCTGTGGGGGACACAATGTTCCCCACTGCCAGGAAATGAAGCCAAGGTGGGACCTAAGCATCCTCCCAGAGAGAAGAGGCAGAGCAAGACAGACTTGGATGTCATCCTAATGTGTCCAATGCCATCTTACCCTTTAGAGGAACTGTTTCTTTCTTGCCCCTCCATCCCTCCCTCTGGAGGCAAGGACAACTTAATAGCTCCTGAAAGACAAACATACATCCTTCCCAGGGATGAAGAGAAGAAGAAATGAGAAAATGCATCTCAAGCATAGGTATAAAGAAGGTTCACTGAATGGCTTGTTTTATCATTATTTACCTTTGGTCCCATCCCTTTCACTCCCTGTGCCTGAGGTTTACCCTGTGCTCTGAAGAGATTAGACTGATAACCTAAGACCCTTCCCCTTTAAGAGCCACTGCCTCTCTACCACATTTCTTGTAATGATCTTCTGCAGCCTCAGTTTCACAAGCTATGAAATGGGGAGCCTGGGCTTGGTGGAAGTTCCTCAGAAGACTGAGGCCTTTGTCATGACTCACAAAGGGTAAGGTCTGCACCCAAGCACAGTGCCTGACATCTAATGGGCCTTTGGTAAATATTTATGGAATGAATGAATGAACAAATGAGTGAAACTGAAGTACTGTTTCCACCCCACCAGGCTGTCTCTGTGAGATGCAAGAACTATACTAATTTACACCCATTATTTCTAGAAGACATACCTCCAACCCTCAGGGAGGTTCCCCATTTTTATCACACCCCACAGGTAATATGGAAAACAGGAAGAGGTTGTCTTAGTCCATTTGGGCCACTGTAACAGAATACTGTAGACTGGGTGATTTACATACAACAGGAATTTATTTTTCATGCTTCTGGAGGCTGGGATGTCCAAGATCAAGGCATCTACAGATTTAGTGAGGATCTGCTTCCTGGTTCATAGATAGCCATCTTTTTGCTGTGTCCTCACATTGGTAGAAGGGGCAAGGGAATTTTTCAGGGTGACTTTTATAAGGGCACAGAATCCCATTGTGAGGGCACCACCCTCATGGCCTCATCGCTTTCCAAAGTCCCCCCTCCAAACACCGTCACACTGGGGATTAGGTTTCAGCATATAAGAATTGTGAGGTGATACAGGCATTCAGTCTATAGCACAGCTTCTCAAATCTTAGTCCTCTGTATAACTATCTCTTAGGGGCTTGCTAAGAGTGGGTGCATGAGCCCATCTCAGAGATACTGAAACAAAATCTCTGTGAGAAAGGCCCAGACATCTGCCCTTTGTGTGGTTTCTTTTTTAAAAACTTTCATTGTTGCAATGTTCAAATATGTGCAAAAGTGAGCCAATAGTTTAATGAACCCAAGTCCCTATGATCCAACATAAAAAAAATTTCAACACATGACAATCTGGTTTCATTTATGGCCCCACCCTTTTCCCTTCAAATCCTGGACCTCACTTTCCTACATCCCTACATACTTCTGTTTATAGTTCTTTAAAAAATACATTTAAATACAAAATACTTTTAAATACTCTTTAAAAAAGTTCCTCAAATAAATAACAAAATTGCTTAATATCATCAAAAGTACAAGCATATTCAAATTTCCCCAGTTGGCTCATAACTTTCTTTTTACAGTTTGTTCAAATCAGGATCCAAACAAGATCCATAACTTGTGACTGGATGTCTTTTTTAAGTCAGTTTTTAGAAAAAATTTTTATTTCTTAGTAATTTAAACTCACATAGAAGTTGCAAAAATGACAGAGCTCCTAGGTATCCTTTTACAAGCTTCCCCCAATGATAACATCTTACCTAACCATAGTATAATTAGCAAAACCAGGAAATTGACATTAGTACAATACTATTAAAACTACAGACTTTATTTGGACTTCACAAGTTTTTATATGCACTCAGTTTTCATTTTTTTCCTTTTGCATATAGTTCTATGAAATTTTATCATATGTATCAGTTTGTGGAACCATAATCAAGATACAGAACTGTCACCAAGAGAAAGTCTCTTGTACTAACAACTCTGAACTCCTAGCAACCACTGATCTGTTATCCAGCACTATAATTTTGTCATTTTGAGAACTTCTATAAATGAAATCATATAACATGTAACTTTTTAAGACTGAATTCTTTTCTCTCAGCATAATGCCCTTGAAATCTATTCAAGTTGTTACAAGTGTCAGTAGTTGGTTTGTTTTTATTGCTGAGTAGTGTTCCATAGTAAGTCACTTTTAACTTACAGGTTTCCCCTCATCGCTTTTATTGTCTTGCCATTTATTTAACAATCTGTCCTATAGAATTTTTCTCATTCTGGATTTTGCTGATTTCATACCCACCATGTCACTTCACTGGCTCCTGTCTTCCCAGTCCTTCCTGTAACTGATAGGTCTCCAGGCCTAGTCAGAATGAGCTGGTGCTCCGTAAGGAACCCCATCCCCACTGGTAATACTGAGGCAGGTGTTAGGAACACACCTGGAGAAAGGATGCTGTGGAGGACGGCAGGGAGAGCTGTGCAGACTGGGGCAGCCTGAGGAGGCTTCCTGCAGGAGAAGGGCTTTGAACTGGGATGATGCTCCAGGCAGGCAGTGCCAGAGGCTGAATGTGAGGCACCACAGTGGCAGAGGAGGGGGTAGGGTTAGGCAGAGCTTCCTGTGCAGGCTTCATGGTGGGTTCCATGGAAGGCTGAACCCAGGACACTGGTGAAACCTCCCCACCCCCATACCCCACAGCCCACACCGCTTCCCTCTCTCACCTCCACTCCTGGGACACTCCTGAGCTGGGAACTAACCCAAGTGATTGGAGGGTGTGCACCTGGGGGAGGGGACAATGCCTACCAGGCTATGTTAGGGGTCAGGTTGGAGGGCTGTGAAATTGTCCTAAAGCCCTTATGTGCACCAGGCATCCAGCACAGCCTCCAAAAGTCTCCTTCCCAAGATGGAAGGCCTGAAAGCTGGAGAGGTAAGGGGTATGCCTCCAAATGAAGGGGTGGGCAGGGAGCCGGGAAGGAGGAAGACCTTGGAGCCCAGACACCTGAATCTGTGGTTCTCAGGGTCAAGAGGACTCTCCTGCTTTTCCCAGGGACTGAAACTCTCTGAAGCCTGTGGCCTGGGATCTGTGCCACTTTCGCCTGCACACTTCCCTCCCTGAAGTGAGTACAGCCACCCAGGCTGCATGGACAGCTCTGATGTGCCTAGCATCTCATATTGTCCTGGGGCTCTGCCCGCTGCCCCCAGAGCCACAGGAATGCCAAGCCTCTGGGTGCTTGAAGTCTGCACACCCACTGAGGCTGGCCTTCTGCATGTACAAGGACCATCACGTCTGATCTTCACAGCTCTTCTGTGGGGCACATATTGTTGTTGTTCTTATTTTACAGAAGGGGGCATGGGCTCAGAGAGAATAAATGCCTTGTCCAAGGTCACACAGAATGTTAATGTCCATCCTTTTCAACCTTGTCTTCCCCTGTCACATTCCCTTGAACCTTTTCTTCTTCAAGCTAAAGAATATCTGACCTCAATTTCTCTTACCTCCATGAGGGTGTCCTTTGTTTTTTCCTCAATGTGCAAGGGTGAAAGACACAAGATGGGAGATCCTGCCTTCTGGGAAGGGAGGGGCAAAAGTAGAAATAGAAACTTTTTCTTGAGAGAGTGAGGAGAAGGCAGGCCCCATCAGGCTAGAGGAGGTGCCAGAAATCTGGTGGGGAGAGCTAGGGCACTGTAGTTCATTCTGGGAGGAATGTGGGGATGGGGGCCCTTTCCTGGCATAGGAGGTGCTGGGGAGTTCCCAGAGACAGGTCACTCTGGATCAGCGGAATCACTGGATACAGGCCTACAGGGACAGAGGCGGGAAGCTGGTCCCAATTAGGCACTTGGAATAGTATGGCTGGAAGAAGCTTTTGTGGTGCAGATGGGGAAGCTGAGGCCCAGAGAAGGGAAGAGGCTTTCCCAGAGACACACAGCAGTGCAGGAGCCCAGGTCTGAGCACCACCCAGCTGCCAATTGGAGCTCCCATCAAGGAGTCATGTGCCAGGCTGTGCACTGGAAGAGGGTTCATCCTCAGCTAGGTCCTTGCTGGCTCCTGCCAAGCTTCAGAGGCAGGGCCTTATTTGAATCACTTATATGCAGGACAGAGTGGCATGGAACAGTGCTTGCCCTGTGTAGGCATGCAGTGCTATAGGGTTAAGCATGCCATCCGAAAAGGCAGGAGTAACCTAAGGTCACACAGCTAATATATGGTAAAGCCAGGATCTTGTTCTCCGAGGTCTGGGTCTTCTCAGTCCCAGCAGAGCCTCCTGGGAGAACCTGACCTCTCCAGCCTGTTGTGGGAGACACCAAGAAATGACCACCAGTTGACCCATGAGCTGGACCCAAGCAATTAGAGGCTCCTCCCCACCTCCCCTGGCCTCAGAATGTGGGCTCCTTTGTCTTCCTGGCTCCCAGAGGCTGCCCCAAGGACACAGCCACCAGATAGTGGTGTGGTGTTGAGACTATCTGGATTGGTTGAACCCAGTGAAGGCGTCTTTATAAACGTCTAAGATTTGATGGTAAAGTACAGAGATCTACTCATCTTGTGACCACCCAAGACAAGGTGCACATCTACGTTCCCTTGCTTATTAAACCCACCACCTGCCACTCAGGAGTGGTCTGCCTTTTTCTTCAGTCCAACTGGACCATCCAACATAGTCCAGACTGAATGCTTCAGGAAGGGGATACGGGTGTTTGAGGGATCTGGGTTACCTCTGGTTTCTCCCAGTCCTTCCATTACCTTCCATCCCACCAGCCAGCCTGTCAGCTTGTATTGAGGCAGACACCTGGGGGCTCTGTGAAGGTGCTAGGAACTTCAAAGGTCTTTCAAAATGGATCATCTATATTTCCCCCAACATAAGAGTCTGTGCTTTTCACTCATTACCAGACAAACTCTTGCCCATCCTATAAAACCCAGCTCGGAGGTATAGCAAATGACCATGTACAAAGCCACAGAGGGAGTCGCATCACATTCCAAAGAATCTTACAGACCATGATCTTTGACCACAAAGTAATATAATTAGAAGTCAACAAGAAAAATATAAACCTCTCATGGGTTAGGACACTAAAAACCACACTTCTAAATCATCCATGAGTTAAAGAGGAAATGACACTGAAATTATGAATATTTAGAACAAACGATAAGGAAAGCAGGAGCAGTTCTGTTTACTTTGTGAAGTCAACGTCCCCGAGCCGAATGTGCCAGTAGCCTCCCTTGCCCCTCAAGATACACCCTCCACCCTCGTCCATCCAGCTATAGGCCCCAGGAGGCCTAGTGTACAGGCTACATCAACAGGTTCTTTTGTCCCTGGCTTCTGGTTGGAATTGGCAAACAGGGAAACCTGGCCAGAGATTGGAGGGAGGGAAGGAATAAGGCCCTTTTTTAGCCCCATCCCTTAGAGTATGATTGCTGTGGGCTGGGTGTGTCCCTCCTCGAAGCTCCCACTTTTACCACTCCTTCCCGGCACCCCTCAGCTAAGGGTGACAGCATCAGCCCAGGGTAGACAGCGGAGGGCTGTTCTTGCCCTTTGGTGATAGGCTATCCCTGTGGTTTCCCTACCCACCGACTACACCTCTAAATAGCACCTTCTTTAAACTCTTCTCAAGTGTCCAGTTGGGCTCTTCCATGTGTTTCCTGCAGATAAACCTACCTTTACAGCCTGCTCACCATCGACCATAACCGTGTTCACACTTCTAGACAATGGAGCTCTGACCTCGTGTTATCTCCGTGTCACCCCCCTGCTGACCTGTCAGTGACTGGGTGAGTTTCATCACTTGGTCCCCTGCTCTCAGTGCACAGTCATGTTCAGTAAAGGGTATTGATTAGGATATCAAGCAAATGAATTTGTTTTTAATTCCTTTTGCCCACACTAGAGCATACAAATGTTTGCTTATAGGAAATTTGGGGCAGAATTAAGACTTAGACATTAAAAAAAAAAGAACTCTAGACCAGGGCAAAAATAGGTGCTCAACGAAAACTGAATCCTCAGTTTTACAAGCTGGGATTTTTTTTTTTTTGGTGGTCATTGTTATTTTTTATTCTTTTTTTTAATTAAGGTATCACTGATATACATACAATCTTATGAAGGTTTCACATGAGCAACATTGTAGTTTCGACATTCACCTGTATTATCAAGTCCCCGACACACAACCCATTGCAGTCATTGTCCATCAGTGTAGTAAGATGTTAGAAAGCATTACTTGTCTTCTCTGATATATTGCCCTCCCCGTGACCTACATATATATGTTATGAGCTGGGATTCTTAAGGATCTGGTATGTTCTCATGCCATTAAGCAAGCAGGAGATCTAGACACAAGAGGAGCCCAGTGAGGCATCTATGCCAGGGTAAATGGCCCACCTCCTGTCTCCACCTCTCCCCTTCCCCTGCCTACTCACCTCCTGCCACCTACTTACCACCTGTCCAAAGTGACTTCTGCAGCCTATCTGTCTGCCTTGGCCCTCCCCACCTGGAAGGCCTGCATCCTGCCCTCCCATCCCATGACAGAGCCAGCCAACTGGTCCCTGGGCCAGAGACTAGCTAGTGAGAGTAGCTCACTGGCCAGGACCCCGGAGTTGCTGTGAGGGTATGGGGGAGGCTCAGTGTGTTGGGGTAATGGGAATTAGGTTGGTCTTATTGGTAGGAACATGCCTCCCCTTCTTCCTTCACTCCCCTCCACGACCCCTCCACAAGATCAGCAACCAGCCAGGGCAGGAAAATGGCCCTTTACTCTTTGTCTTGGGCTAAGTCCCACTCTATCCCACTTCCCAGTTCTGCCAGTGGAGATTCCCTGTCTGTAACTTGCTATGTGAAGCCTATCTCCTCAAGTCCTCTTTCTGGGCCTTATTTTCCCCATCTGTACAAGAAGCATGTTGAGCTAGCTGATTTCTCAGGGCTATTTCAACCCTAAGATCTTGATGCATTGAGTGCTTGTGGGGTATCTGTCTGCTCTGGCGGGGGAACCCACACAAAAAAGTGAGAAGAGCAGATCAGTCTCCAAGAGTTTGTATTTGGTTGGCAGGAAGGAGGGGAAAATGATATTCCAAATGGGAACAGCTGATGGAGGAAATGGGGTGACTTTGGATGAGGAGGAAGGAGAATCTGCCCAGCCTAAGCAAAGCCCCCAGCCGTAATGTGAACACTCTTTCGAGACATTCCTTTAGTGCTGGGGTGAGCGACTCAGCTCCATTCCTAAGGCATTCATTCATTCATTCATTCATTCAGCAACTGGGTATTCAGTGCCTGCTATGTGCCAAGCACTGTGCCAGAGGTTGAGAGTATGGGAGTGGACGGGGCAGACCTGATCCCTTATTGAGCTCTGGGACGGGTGAGACCAAGGGCAAGAAACAATTATCTAGCAGCTCTTTTGCTTCTGCTCCAAAAGCCGGGCTTGTCCCCATTTTACAGTCGAGGAAGCCGAGGCTGCCTCCTTGGCAGAAGTCCAAAAAGACGCTGAGAGGGCCGGCTGCTCAGTTAGTCCTTTGCCCAAGGGAAAGCTGGAACACTGCAGGCACTTTCCGGAAGGCTGGAGTGCGAGCCCCAGGAGGGGGTCCCCTTTCCCCGCCCCTTCCCCGCCCCTTGGCCGTAGCGTGGCGGGGCCCAGGAGGGCCGGGGCGGAGCTGGCGTCGCCTCGGGGGCGGGAGGGCGACCGCGGCCCGGCTGGGAAGACTGGAGGACAGGCAAGAATCGGCACACCAGAAAGACGGGAGAAGGAAGCGACCCTGAGCGCTGGGGATGTGACCCCACGGACAGGGGAGGATCGGCGCTAACCCTCGAGGCGGACGCCGTGAGTGAGCGCCCGCGCCCCCCGCGCACTGGACCCAGTCTTGCTTCCACTTTCATTTCTTGGGCTGTCCGACGTGGCACTGTCCAGAGGGGACCTCTGTTCGAAGGCAGGCTGACAGCAGTCCTCTGTCCGGGGTCCGAGGCTCGGAGCTGCGAAAGCTGGAGGCGGGGGGTGGGGGGTGGTGGTGTTTGAGGGGGGCGTGTCTTCGGGAGCGGAAATGTCAGCCCTGTGCCTCTGGGTCCTTTCACCGGTTGGTCGTGGCTGCTGGGTGAGCGCGAGGAGGGAGTCTGGGAGCAAAGGGTAAGGTCAAGGGCTGGGCAGGGGTAGCCGAGCGTCGCGGGAAAGAGCGTGCAGAACCCGCCTCTACTTTTTTCTTGGACCTCTGCCCTCAGGACACCCCCACATCGCACAGCCCTAGGTTGGATTCCAAATTCATACTGGGGCTAGCTGCCAGCCAAGATCCTGGGCCAGGCCCCGAGGAGTGGTAGGTGTGGCTTTGGCAGGGGGCTGAAAGTCAGAAACAGGCGTGGTCTTCATGTGAGAAGCCCAGACGCCCATCCCGGGAGTGAGCCATCCCTGGGCACTTTAGGAGCAAACAGATACCCAGAGTTAGGAAACGGGCTAGGAGGCAGTGTGGCCTCGGTTCCAGGAGGGGACGGAGGTCCTGTCTGTGAGGGATGGGATGGAAGGGCATGAGAATGGGAAGTGGAAAGCAGCATGGATAGATGCCCCCCCAAGATTACACTTTCCTGGGAAAAGACCCAGACCTTGAAAGTGAGACTAGCTCACTGGCCAGGACCCCGGAGTTGCTGTGAGGGTATGGGGGAGGCTCAGTGTGTTGGGGTAATGGGAATTAGGTTGGTCTTATTGGTAGGAACATGCCTCCCCTTCTTCCTTCACTCCCCTCCACGACCCCTCCACAAGATCAGCAACCAGCCAGGGCAGGAAAATGGCCCTTTACTCTTTGTCTTGGGCTAAGTCCCACTCTATCCCACTTCCCAGTTCTGCCAGTGGAGATTCCCTGTCTGTAACTTGCTATGTGAAGCCTATCTCCTCAAGTCCTCTTTCTGGGCCTTATTTTCCCCATCTGTACAAGAAGCATGTTGAGTCAGCTGATTTCTCAGGGCTATTTCAACCCTAAGATCTTGATTCTAAGCTTTCCTTAAAGCCTGAGTATCTGTTATGTCCAGGCCCTGACCTAGGCTGGGGAGTGGTATGGTAGGGACAGCAATGACCAAGAAGCAGCCTCCACCCCAGGAGAAAGAGATCTGAATTCAGTAGACGGGCCTGTGGGAGGAGGTAGCATTCAACCTGACCATGTATAGGCAGGCAGAGAGACCAGTGTAAGAAAACACACAGAGTTGGGAGAGTGGGGGGCCTGTTCAGAGGTCAAGAAGCAGCCCAGGGTGGTTGCCCAGGGCAGAAGCACAGGAAAGGTAGGGTGAGGTATGGAATGCCAGAGTGAGGGTTTGTTGGTAACTGCAGTGAAGGAGGCCATGTGATGGTGGAGAGCCAGGAACCCCACCTAAAGCAGTATGAGTGATTTTGGAAGCACCTTCCCCAAGCAAAATTCAGAACGCAGCAACAGCAGCAAATGAAGCATGGAAATCTCTTCTTGGGTCAGGAAATTCAGGTCCCACACTTGGGACTTGTTGGGGCTAGAAGTTGAGGGGCAGGAGGTAGATGAGAAGAACTGCCACATCTTGGAGGGTTTTTCCCAAGAGTACAAGATCCTGCTGGGAGACCTGCCCCTACTTCTCTGAACACTCTTCATTTTACTTGACTGTCCCCATCCTGGCCTGCCGGTTGTGGGTACAAGGAAGAGCCCTTGTTCTAAACTTCTCCTCTACTAGCTTGACTTGTTGCCTGACGTGACACCTCCCTCCAGCCCACATGTGCTGTGCCTTTGGTCACACCCACTGTCGCCTTGTTCCCATCCTCCTTCCCCAATCCTGTCCCAGCATTACTAGAGACTTGAGAAAGGAAAATGTTCCAGTGTGAGCTTTGAGGTCAAGCCGGGCTTTGTGGCTTATTGCAAGCCTCAACCTAGGGCTAGAGTCAGGACTCAAATTGACTAGGGTCAGGGCTCAGTCAGAGTTCAGCCTGGAGCCAGAACTCAGTGCTTAACCCACACCTTAATGCTCAGCCTGGGGTCAGTGTCAGTGCTCCATTTGTGGCTAAATTTCAGACTCAACAGGTACCTAGGTCTGCATTTTCCAAGAGGCCCCACACTCACAGGGGAGAAGAGATGACTACCCTGAGAGTCCCAGAAATCTGGCTTGTATCAGAGAGCCCTAGGAAGTTGCATGGGCCAACTCCATGCCTACTAAAAGGGTCATGCAGTTGCAGTAGAGTTGGTACTAGAACCAGGATATATGCCCCCAAGCCTGGGGCTCTGATTGTTGTCCCCAAAGTCTGTTCTGAGTCTGGGATCCTTCAATTCTAGGAGGCAAAGCAAATTTGTTTGAGTTCTAGATGAGCCCAGCTGGGATCTGGCTGCATTCTCCTACTTCCTGGTGCCAGGCACATGGTGGGCGCTCTGGGAACTCTGCTGAGCGTCATGTGCAGGAGGAGGGGCCAGTGGCTTGTTTGGGTTTGGGGCTGGAGTAGCCTGGCTTAGGAGGAAGGATCTCCAGCCACTGTTGGAGGAAGTGACACCCTTCTAGACCTACCATCTCCTCCTTTCCAATAACACCTGCAGTCTATTCAGGGGCCACCCAGCTGGCCATATGAGGGCCCTTTCCTCTTTCAGGGTAATAAAAGGAAAGTACATTTTCAGTAGAAAAGTCCCTCCTGCTCCCTGGGAATCCCCCGTGGCCGGATGGATCACGGGATATCCCAGAGGAAGCCGAAGGTGGGGCCCTCCCGCCTCCCCGCAGACAATGTGGCCAGGCTCTCCCATGCTGCACCAACTGGCCTGTGGGGCCCCCTAAGGTCATTTTATCCAGGCCCCTGCCTCCTGGTGGGCGTGCCTGTAGGAAGCCTTTGCCACCTCTCTAATGGTTGTCTGAAAAGCGCTCCAGGCCTCTGAGATGCAGTGAAAGTGGAGAGGATGGGAGGGCTGTGGGCGCTTGACAGGGGGAGCTAGGGTAGCCTGGAAATAGAGCGGGACTGCTGGACCTAGGGGACGAGGATGATTTTGATGCCAGACAAGGGTAGCAGAGGTTGGCCAAAAGCTGAGAGGTGAGACAAATGATGTGTGGGGAAGTCAAAGCCCATTTGACTGACCACTGTGTTTTCCCATACCCTTGGCTCTGGCATCCAGGTCCATACCCCTGGACACCTGGCCTTGGATCCAGCCTGGCCATGGCGCTGTGCCTGAAGCAGGTGTTTGCCAAGGACAAGACATTCCGGCCTCGCAAGCGCTTTGAGCCCGGCACACAGCGCTTTGAGCTGTATAAGAAGGCTCAGGCATCACTCAAGTCGGGCCTGGACCTGCGCAGTGTGGTGAGGCTGCCACCTGGCGAGAACATCGACGACTGGATCGCCGTGCACGTGGTGGACTTCTTCAACCGCATCAACCTCATCTATGGCACCATGGCCGAGCGCTGCAGCGAGACCAGCTGTCCGGTCATGGCGGGAGGGCCCCGCTACGAGTACCGCTGGCAGGATGAGCGCCAGTACCGGCGGCCTGCCAAGCTCTCTGCACCACGCTATATGGCCTTGCTCATGGACTGGATTGAGGGCCTCATCAATGATGAGGATGTCTTTCCCACACGTGTTGGTGAGTACCACCCAGCTGGCACATCAGGCCTAGCCAGGGAGGGAGGGAGCCGCTGAGCCCATTCCACAGCCCAGGCATTTAGATGAGTTAGCAATTCTGTAAGGGGGCAGGGATTTTCATCCCCATTTTGTAGAAAAGGAAACTGAAGTTCAGAGAGGTTAAGGGAGTGCTCAAGATCAGGCATCTGATCCTGACTCCCAGTTTTGGACTCTTCTTGTCTAAAGCTTGAGTGTCCCTCCAGGGACCATCCTGGAAAGACCACTGTGATTCTCAGAACCTTCCAGAGCAGGCACCTCAAGGGGCTCCTAGCAGGCGCTCTGATTGGGCTGATCCGACTTGCAGCCTCCTGGGAGCTCCCTCTGCCTCCAAGCCCCAGGAACGGAAGGAGGTGAAGATGGTATCTCCTCCTTAGGGGTCTCTGAGGGCAGAATTTTCCCTGGTCAGGCCCAAGCCATTAGGCCTTTTCTTACCTCAGCTGGGCAGCCTGGACGTGTGAAGGTGGAGAGGAGAGATGAGTGATGTCACCCTAGCCCTGCTTCCCCACCCAAGGGCAGCAGGAGTGGATGTTGGCCCAGAAGCTGAGCAGGCATGACACTGTATTCATCACAGCAGCCCCACCCCCACCTGGCCTCACATTCACGGTGTTACAGTTAAAGGAATCAGAGGTGGGTGGGGTAGTGTAGCCCAGCCCAGAGGAAAGAAGTCTGAATGCGAAGTGAAGCTGGGTACTGAGTCACAATTCAGTGCCCACAGCTCCTTCCCAGAAGGTGGCCTGCCATTTCCTGCACCATCATGCCCTCCACATGGGGGGAACTGGACCAAGAGATGGACAGTGTGTGGAATCAGGAGGGATTCAGAACTGCAGCTCAGGTCTCTTGGGGCCCAGGGCCCCACATCTAGATGGGCAGGACAAGTGTGGGGCACCTGCGCTGGGCCTGGAAGGGCCCACAGGGAGGTGGGACTCAACCCCACTTGACAGCAGTGAGGAAAGAGGGCTCTATGGAGTGGGTGGGCTGGTGGGGGTCTGCACCAAGCTCTTATTCCTTTCTAGCCTTACTGCCCAGGCCTGTGAAACCCCAGGTATCTGTCCTTAACCCTGGGATGGCTCTGCCACAGCAGAGAAGAGTGGGTAGCCACCGGGTCTCCACCTCACTGAGCATGAGGGCTGTGCCGGTACTGTGCCTTCTCCACAGGTCCTGAGGCTAATCTTGTGAGGGATCTATGGTATTTATCTCTGAGGGGCACTGCAGTGCTGTGCAGAGAAGGTTTGAACCCTGCCTCCAATCTGTTCCAATTAATAGTTATATGGCCTTGGGCAAGCGACTCCACCTTTATGCACATTTTTTCCTGTCTAGAATGGCTGTCATACCAGGCAAAAGGCACAAAGGACCCAGCACAGGGCCTGGCTCATAAATGGAAGGTTCTTTCTGTTATTAAATATTTGAAGGAATGAGAGGTATCTGAACTAGTTCTTGAAGATTTAGTAATTCTCAGGATTGGGGATCTGGGGGCCTGCTGTGTGAATAACTGTAGAGAGGAAGGAGTTGGTGTGGGCCTGGAGAGGGAGATCAGGATCAGATCATGAAAGGCCTTCAATAGGTGCCATGCTGGGAAGAAAGGACTCAATCCTGTAGGCCCATGCTTTAAAAAATGGACCCCAGTTTTTGAACTCTCCTTGGAATTGTATCCAAGGATGTCACGTGAGTACACCTGCTGATGCATATATTTTTGGGAAGAGTTTGGGCATAACTTTTATCATAGTCTAAGAAGGGTTGGTCAGTAACCCCAACAAGGTTGCAGAGCCCTGTCAGGGTGATGGGAGAGGGTTGAAGATTATTTGTATTTCAGCAAGGGAGATTTGTGCATCCTTCAAAAGGGAGGTAAGAGAGAAAGCAAACCATAATCTCTCTCACACAGGGAGGGGTGCTAGACCATCTGTGGCAAAGGCTGCCTGTGTCGGGGAGGGCAGGGCTTCATCACCAGGGTGCTGATCCCTCCACTTCTGCCTTTCCCCACCCCCTAGGAGTTCCCTTCCCCAAGAACTTCCAGCAGGTCTGCACCAAGATCCTGACCCGCCTCTTCCGTGTCTTTGTCCATGTCTACATCCACCACTTCGACAGCATCCTTAGCATGGGAGCCGAGGCGCACGTCAACACCTGCTACAAGCACTTCTACTACTTTATCCGTGAATTCAGCCTGGTGGACCAGCGGGAGCTGGAGCCACTGGTGAGGCCAAGCCCCCACCACCCTCCCCGACCAGGGCTAGCCTCTATGAATTTTCAGATCAGAAGGCTACTTGCTTTAAGAAAATCCAATAGCCAAGTGGATGAATTAGGGGAAGGCAATTCATTTACAATGGATTCTGTACTTTTAGAGAATTCATTCGAGTGTCAACTTACAAACCCAAATCTTCAGCCTGGAGTTGGGGTGGGGGTGCTGGAAGAGGCTAGGTTCAGGCAGAAGAGCAGCCAGCCCTATGGTTTGGGAAGGGGCTACCTGGCCAGTTGAGCCCTGACTGACCCCTTCCCACCTGTGTTTCTGCAGAGGGAGATGACAGAGCGGATCTGTCACTGAGCCCAGGCCTGGACGTTGTTGCCTCTCAGATGGACCATCTGAACACAGAGTGGCTAGGGGAGGGGACCCTCAGGAGTCTGATGGCGGAGGAGCCTGACAGTCCTGGGACCCCTCCACACCCAAAGTCCTTGGACTTCCAGGTCTAGGGAGTCTGCACACATGTTCCCCTGACTGCTGATGAATGAAGAATGAGAGATTTTAGAGGGGAAGAAACAGAAGGAAAGGAGGAATTAAGGCTCTGGCAGGAAGCCTAGGGCTGGGGTAGGCTAAAGGGTTTCTGCTCTGATACTTGACCCATCCATGGTGTTCCCAAGCCTACCAGGGGGATGTGGATGTGGCTGAGGTGATGGCAAGAAAGATAGAAAAGAGTGAGCAGCCTGTTTGTGAGTAAGCACATATGTCAGGGTGTGTGTGTGTGTGTGTGTGATTTTAACTGTGGAGTGGGTCTGTGAGAGCTAGCTGCCTTAGACCCTCCCTGGCACACAGGAGGCCCTCCGTAAATGACAGGTAAATGGATGCTGCACAGAATGGATGGGTGTTTGGGACCATCAGACCATGACCACTGTATAAGTGATGGCAGGTCAGTGTCCCCTCTCAGTGCGTCTGACCGAGTAAGTGCACAAATTGTGGTTATGGATGTAGTGCTATGTTTGAACCTTTCAGGCTACTGTCTTCCATAAGCATGAATTCTAGGGAGCTGGAGAGAGGTTGGAAGGGGAGCCTTGCCCTGGGTACCTACCCCTCACCCGTGACAAGAGACAGGTTCTGATTTGCTCAGCCAGAGAGACCCAGAAGTTGTCATTTCAACTCATTCCTCTGCCTCCAGGAAGGCCTGATTATAGACAGCCTGGGGGTTGGGGATGATCCCTTATGTCCACAAAGGTCCCCAGTCTTTAAACTGAGAATCGTACACTCCAATCTAGCTCCCAGAATCTATAGACTTGGCTCCCAGAATTGAAGCCCAGCATAAGATAATCCTCCAATCCAAAGAGCTAGTGGAACTTGAATCGGGAAGCTCTGGAGCCTTGTCTCCCATCCCAGGACACCGAGGCCCATGAAACTAGCAAATGGACTCTTCCAGGCTTGGAGAACCCCCATCTTGCAAGGATCTGCCTGCCTCCCTACCATCCCTTAGACATCCTAGCTGACTGAATCTCAAAGCATAGCTGTCCACAGAGAAACTGGGAAGCTCATTCAGCACTCCATTACTCAGCACCCTCATGCCCAGCTGTGTTTCCAGACCTATGGGTGGGGAAACTGAAGCAAGGACAGGTCTGTTACCTCCAGAGCCACCATGCTGGGATGCCAGGACAGAGAGCCAGAAAGGAAGTGAGGATCATCCGGTCTCACTCACAGAATCATCCACGTACATAGGAGGAAACTGAAGCCAGGAGGAGGGGAAGGACAAACTGTCCAGGGCCTCACAGCAAGACTTCGTGGAGCTGGAATAGAAACCAGGAGTCCTGACTCCCACCACAGGGCCAGTGTATCGCTTCATAAGGAGATGAGATGCAAGTGAAAAGAGGGTTTGACAGCCCTTCTCTGGAACACAATTGTTCCTGCTTTAAGCAAAGATTTCTAGCCTGATTCTAGATGTCCCACCAACTCTCAGGTCTGCTGAAATTGTCTGAACCAAGCCTCCAGAATAATGGAATAATGCCCTGTCCTTGGCCTAGCAGCTGCCTGATCTCTGGAGAAGCAGATGGGACCCCTGATGCCAGCCAGCTGGACCTAGGGCTGCTGCCTACAGAGAAGTTCCCAAGAGGAACATACAGGCCCAGCGGATTTGCCAGAGACTCTGGGGGTGGGGTTGTCCGAGATTCCCCCGTGGAGGACAACAGATTGGATAGTGCATTATAAACTGTGGCCAGTGCTGAGGGCGGTGGGGTGGGGGTCGAGGAATCTATTTTTGTGAAACAGAGCTAAGACTTTATTGTTATTTTTTTTGTAAAATAAAGGAGGCAAAACAAAAAATAGCTGTACTGGTGGGAAGCTGAGGTCTGGGTGCCACATGGCTCCTAGGCAGGCTGTGGAAGGAACTGGGCCAGAATGGGGCAGGGAGGGCTTTGCATTCTGAGTCTGCGAGCCATGTGAAGGCCCAGCCAGTGTGGTCATGTCTGGCCCAGCTCTCTAGAGTGGAGACGCCAAGGTTTTCCCAGAGCTCTAGGAATTCTGTGCCCAAACTTCCTAGGCTACTGTAGGACCCTTGGAGTAGGGAGGGCTGGCCCTTGCCTTTGGAAGAACTCAGTCTCTAGGGAGAGGCTTTAAGCTCAGGTTACCTGGCACTGGCTGTTCTTACCCCACCCCCTTTATCTGGGTAATTTATTGTAGCTAATGGATTGAAGGACAGGGCAGAAATACAGGCATACCTCAGAAATATTGCAGGTTCAGCTCCAGACCACTGCAATAGAGTATTTCAATAAAGTGAGTCAAATGCATTATTTGGTTTCCCAGTGCATATAAAAGTTATGTTTATACTATAATGTGGTTTATTAAGTGTGAAATAGCATTATTTCTAAGAAAACAATATACACACCTTAATTAAAACATATGTTATTGCTAAAAAAATGCTAACCATCATCTGAACTTTCAGTGAGTTGTAATCTTTTTGCTGGTGAGGGTCCTGCCTTGATGCTGATGGCTGCTGACTGATCAGTATGATGGTTGCTGAAGGCTAGAGTGGCTTTGGCAATTTCTTAAAATAAGAAGACAGTGAAGTTTGGTGCATTGATCAACTCTTCCTTTCATGAAAGATTTCTCTGTTGCATTCAATGTTGTTTGATAGCATTTTACCTATAGTAGAATTTCTTTCAAAGTTGGAGTCAATACTCTCAAACCTGGCTTCCACTTAATGAACTAAGTTTATGGAATATTCTAAGTCCTTTGTTGTTATTTCAACTACCTGCATAGCATCTTTACAAGGGGTAGATTCCACCTCAAGAAACCACTGTCTTTGTCCTCCATAACAATAACTCATCTGTTGCAAGTTTTATCATGAGATTGCAGCAATAATCAGTCTTCAGGCTCCACTTCTAATTCAAGTTTTCCGTTATTTCCACCACATCTGCAGTTACTTTCTCCACTGAAGTCTTGAGCACCTTAAAGTCATTCTTGAGGGTTGAAATCAACTTCTTCCAAACTCCTGTTAATGTTGGTATTTTGACCTCTTTCCATGAATCACAAATGTTCTTAATGGCATCTAGAATGGTGAATCCTTTCCAGGTTTTCAGTTGACTTTGCCCAGACCCATCAGAAGAGTCATTATCTATGGCAGCTATAACCAATACAAAATGTATTTCTTAAATAATAAAGACTTGGGAGTCAAAATGACTCCTTAATCCATGGGCTGCAGAATGGACGTTGTGTTAGCAGGCCTGAAAACATTCATCTCATACATCTCCATCAGAGATCTTGGGTGACCACGTGCATTGTCAATGAACAGTAATGTTTTCAAAGGAATCTTTCTGAGCAGCAGGTCTCAACAGTGGGTTTAAAATATTCAGTAGACCATGTTGTAAACAGATGTGCTTACATATCCAGGCTTTGTTTTTCCATTTTCAGAGCACAGGAGTAGATTTTAGCAAATTCTTGAGGGTCCTAGGATTTGGGGTATGGTCAATGAGCATTGACTTCAATTTAAAGTCACCAGCTTCATTAGCCCCTAAGAAGAGAGTCACCCTGTCCCTAGAAGCTTTGAAGCCAGGCACTGACTTCTCTCTAGCTATGAATGGCATATAGCTAAGGTGGAATCTTCTTCCAATATAAGGCTGTTTCATCTACATTGAAAATCTGTTTTGTGTGACCACATTCATTATCTTAGCTAGATCTGGATACTTGCTGCAGCTTCTAAGTCAGCCCTTGCTGCTTCACCTTGCACTTTGATATTACAGAGACAGCTTCTTTTCTTAAATCTCATGAACCGATCTTTGCTAGCTTCCAACTTTTCTTCTGCAGCTTTCTCACCTCTCTCAGCATTCATAGATTTGAAGAGAAATAGGGCCCTGCTCTGGATTAGTCTTTGGCTTAAGGGAATGTTGTAGCTGGTTTGATCTTCTATCCAGACCACTAAAACTTACTCCATATCAGCAATAAGGCTGTTTTGCTTTCTTATCATCCATGTGTTCACTGGCATACCACTTTAAATTTCCTTCAAGAACTTTCCCTTTGCGTTCACAGCATGGCTAACCAGTGTAAGAGGCCTAGTTTTTGGTCTGTCTTGGCTTTCAACAGGCCTTGCTCAGTAAGGTCAATCATTTCTGGCTTTTGAATTATAGGAAGAGACAAGTGACTCTTCCTTTCACTTGAACATTTTGAGGCCATAGTAGGTTTATTAATTGGCCTAATCTCAATATTGTTGTGTCTCAGGGAATAGGGAGGCCCAAGGAGAAGGAGAGAGACAGGGGAATGGCCCCTGGAGGAGTCAGACCACACACATTTATCCATTAAGTTCACTGCTTTTTGTGGGCATGGTTCATGCACCCCAAAACAGTTAAAATCATAACATCAAAGATCACTGATCACAGATCACCATAAAAAATATAACAATAATGAAAACATTTGAACTACTGAGAGAATTACCAAAATTTAACATGGAGACATGAAGTGAACATGTGGGGGACATTGCAGTTTTGAGAAACCTGGGTTGGAACATAGGCCTGAATGACTCAAGACAAGTTGGCTATTTAGACATTCAGGGACACAGAGGGGAACAGGCCAGTATGGTTTCTAAGGACCTGAACTTTGGGTGGAGCCTAGTGGTAATGGGTGGGAGAGGTCAGGATATACAGGGGCCTTCAGGTTGTGCTGAGGGATTCTGGAAGTGAGAAGAACCCAGAAGCTTGGGAGAAGGCCTCCCTCTCTAGCCTTCACCCAGACTATGAAATCTAGAAAAGCCCTGAATATCCCTCCAATGTTGCAGATTTCCTTCCGTCATTGATGAAACCACTGAGCCCAAAAGAAGAAAGGGAACAAATGTTTGTCAGGTGGATGATGGAAAGGAAGTCTGAGACTCTTTAACCAGCATTGCTCACCAGACCCACACAACAATCCAGACAGGCAGGGGTTGGTGTCTGTCTACTTCCATTTATCCAAGGAGGAAACAGACTCAGAGTCAGGACCTGAATTAAAACCAAGTCAGCACTCTCATTCCCTTGCTACACTTGCGGTCTGGGGGTTGGGCCAGGGGGTGGTTGAAATGATAATTTATTCGCAATTGGTGTTCTCCAAGAAATGTAACTTTTAAATGTTTTTAAACTACTGCTTTACTCAAGAAGAAACTCCGTGAAATTACAGGCAATCTCAGGCAAACCTTTTAAGAAATTTTACAGAATTAGCTCTAGTTTTAGAAAAGACTGGCAGCATTTTCCCATAGTAAAATGAATTTTAAAAATTCCTCCCTGGCATGCAGAAGCTCTGGGCAAGTTAATTACACCTGGCGCTCTCCCAGCTTTCCACCTTTACTCGTAAAATACACGGTCGAAGGCGCTAACCCCAAATGTCCCAGTCCCACTATCACGCCTGCGCAGTTCCTAAACTCTTCCCCATCCCTGGCGTATCGAGCCGGAGCAGGCGCAGGCGTAGCCCCACCCCCTTATGCCCCGCTCCCGTCGGGCCCGCCCCTCGGCTTTAGTACCGCCTCTTCCGCGTTCCCGGTAGAGCGATCTGTAGGTGGGGGTGCGCGCGACCGGTGCCGCCGGGAGTCGGCTGAAGTAAAGGAGACGCGGTGAGGTTTCCCTCCGAGCAAAAACGGGGCGGGGGTCTGTGGGTGAGTCAGTGTGTCAAGCAAGGCAGTCAGGGCCTCAGAGCGGCCCGAGGTGACGACCCGCCCCTGCTGCGGAAGGACGCTGAAGCGGACGCTTCTTTAGGGTTCTCCTCAGAGCTCAGTCTGTGATCTGAACCCAGGGCTCCACCTGTGCCTAGGGTCGGGGCTGGAGTTGTGACAGGTGTCCGAGGTCGGAGCTCAGTCGGTGGCCAGTTTGAGGATCAGGCTCCACCAGGCTTATGGCTGGGCTCAACGCTCAGGCAGTCCATCATGAACAGTTTTCCATGTGAGGGATTTATAATTGTGTACTACGTTATTTTAAAGTTAACTGTTTTCATGTTAAAGCTCCTGACATGTGTTGGTCGCTGTACGGTGAGAGATAATCGTGTCAGGTTCAGTCTCTCTCCTTCGGGAGTTTTCTGTGAGACGGTGGTAGCAGATCCGAGGCCAGCACGGTGACAGGAATGAAATGTTTGAAATGCTTGACTTTGGGTCAGGCAACCTTGGGTTTAGATCTCACTTCTGCCACTTCCTAGCTGTGTGTGCTTGGGAGAGTCATTTCCCCTCTCAGAGCTTTTCTGTATAAAAAGGGCATAATTAGGGCCATTGTAAGGGTTGAATAAGATTATATGTGTCACCCAGTATGGCACTGTCACAAAATGGGTGCTGAATACATGGTAACTGTGATATGTAGAAACTAGGTCATTTTGGACTAGAGTACATTAAAGAGGTCCTGGGGGAAGAGTTGAGGTGACCTAGCCTCTGTGGGGTTTATGGGTGGAACTGACCTTGCAGGATGGGAAGAGAACTAATGCTTTTTGACTGTTGACAGTGTGCCAAGTGCCAAGCTGAGCAGTTAGTGTATATTGCTCAAATCCTAAGCCATTAGCCAGGTGCTTTGAGACCTGCTGCCTTAGCTTCAGCCCCTCTAGAGAGGGCTAGGCTGGAAGTGATATAAAGAGGAGATCCAGGGTTGGGTTTTTATAGAGAGCTGAGCCAGCAGGAGGCTTTGGTACCCCTTTCTCCAATTTCTCCCACCTCAGCTCTTACCTTTCTGTGATCCAGAGGTTTAATCAGGTTCTTGACTTTGTTTGGGACACCTGTTACTCTAGTGCTGTAGAAGATTTTGATGGTTAGAGGGCCTGGCAAGTGAGCCCCTCTTAAACTCAGATTACATGAAGCTGAACCATAGCAGAGAGAAGCTATGTAAACAGCTGTTAGGGTTCCAGCACATGCTTAGGAAGTGCACGTGGTCTCCTGTTATGTGGTCCCATAGTGATCTAGTTACATGGTTCCCTTTGCATCCTCTTCATGGGTGCCCATGTGATCTTTCTGAGGTGACATCTTTGCTTAGAAATATTCACAGGCTTCAATGGCTACTATATAGTAGAGTTTAGATTCCTCAGCCTCACAGACAAGTTCCTCCATAAACTGTTCCAACCTCTCCCCTGCCCTGTTACCCTTTGTTCACTCAAACCTGCACCCTGTGCCCCAGTCAAAATTAGTTTTTGTTCCTCAAACATTCCCTGCACGTTTCTTTGTATTCCCTCCTCTTTCTCATCTTTCAAGGCCCATGTCTCATGTGACCTCATCAATGAAGCATCTTTGATTCCCCCATGGATTAGTTGTCCCTTTCCATCTTCTGTAGCAGAAACTGAACCTTGAATATAGCTCTGATCACAGTCTACCTTGAAGTATGTCACCCCATATGTACTCTGATTACACAGGTGGCAAGGAACCATGTTTGTTTCATCCCTCCTCTGCCTGGCACATAGTAGGTCCCTGCAGTGTTTGTGGTTGAGTGAGTCAGTGATGTTTTTTATTTACTCACTTTAGTTCTTGTTTTATAAGCTTCCAGATTCAGAGTGGGCCTTGTGTTTCCCTTCTCTTTGTGTCTAAGGAGAACCTTTGTTTAGATTGGTGGTACCCTAATTACAAACAACAAAGGCAAGAATTCTGCACAAGGTAAGATTCTTCATTGCTGCTATTGTTTTCAGGCTGTTTTGCCTTTGCTTTGAGTTTTGTTGGAAGGGAGGCAGCGCTCTCTGTTCAGGGACCTGCACTAAGTGTGATACAGTTCACGCCAGGGAAAACTCACAGGTGGTTTACTAGTCAGTTATCCTACCCTTGGCCTTGGCTCTGCCTGTTGGAAACCAGCAGCTGCGAATTCACATTTTTCCATGCCGAAACTTCAGCATATGGAGCAGAAGGCTCTTTGTTGATCACAGAAAATTATACATCATTGAAGGTAGAAGGAGCTTGAGAACCACCTCTTTCTACCTCTATAATTTAACAGATGGGGAAAGACCCAGAGAGGGGAAAAGATTTGATCAAGATTACACAAAGAATCAGTCAGTGGTAGAGTACTAGAAGTGAAAAGTCGTGACTGTTTTTTCCAATCTACTTGTTAATATAATATTTAACATTTATTAACATTTACAGTGTGGCAGATAATGTTTTAAGTGCTTTCTATGTAATGTCTCAAAATCTGTTTTTTTTTTAAATTTTATTTTGGTATCATTAATCTACAATTACATGAAGGACATTATGTTTACTAGGCTCCCCCTTCACCAAGTCCCCCCCACATCCCCGTTCACAGTCACTGTCCATCAACATAGTAAGATGTTGTAAAATCACTACTTCTCTGTGTTGCACAGCCCTCCCTGTGCCCCCACACACACTATACATACTAATCGTAATGCCCCCTTTCTTTTTTTCCCACCCTTATCCCTCCCCTCCCACCTCAAAATCTGTTTTATAGACTTAGAAACTGAGGCAGATAGACATCATTCAGATATACTTTCTGATTCCACAACTCTATCTTTCAACATGGTTTTAGCGGCAGTCATCTAACAAGTGGAGTGGAACCATTTTCCAAAGTGCTTGCTCCCATATTACCCTACCTTTGTGAGAGACATACTTGAGAGTATGTTTTCGTGTATACATACATATATATATATAGCAGTAACAATATTATACACAGCAGTAATAGTAGTATATCTCCATTTGAGTTCTTGGACCCGGATCCAATGTGTGTTAAGTATGTGGCAGGGGGTCTTCCCACACATAACACCAAGCAATTTTCGAACAGCAGCAGGGTGCCCAAGAACTCAACTCAATCAATTCCAATGCTATCTGCCCAGAGACAGCACCAGATTCCCCAGGTTAAGGGCTCTGTCCCACAAGACTGCCCTCCACCCCCAACTCCAGATGCCAGTGGCAAGCCCCAGGCCGTTAACCTGTGCTTCTGACCTACTAGCTACAGATTGGGGTTCCCACGACCTCCGCCTTGGGTTCAATTAATTTGCTAGAGCAGCTCACAGAACTCAGGAACTCTGGTGCTTACCAGTTTAATAAAGGATACCGTAAAGGATACAAGTTAACAGCCAGTGAAACATGCAAAGGGCAAGGTTCCAAATAAAGGAACGTCTATCCTGGAGTTTGGGGCCTGGCTCTGTGGCATGTGGAGGTGTTCTCATTCCCCAAGCATAGAAGCTCTTCCCTACTGAGAAGCAGGATCCAACCCAGCAGAGATCAACAATAAGTTCTCGGGTTTGTGTGAGGACTTCATTGCATAGTCATGATTGACAGTTATTCACCATTGGCTGATCCAACCTCCAGCTCCTGCCCTTGGGTGGGGGTCCAAAAAATCTCTCATTAACATGACAAAACACCCGTTTCACCTTTAAGACTGTGGTGTTTTTGGGAACTGTGGTTGAAGATCAGTATACCTGACCAAATATGTATTTCTTATGACTTATGACAAAGATGTATTTCATATAAATGACCAAGTGTGTATTTCTTATGACTCATTATATTGTAGTACTCCAGTGATGTCTCCCTATATCCTGGAGAGAGATCTTGAGAGGAGTCCAGAGTGTGTTTAAAGAATGGATGAAGGAATGAAGCAAGATAACATGAGGATTACTGGATCTCAGTTTAGGAATACTAGTATACTTTAAAAATTGCATGTTTATCAGTCTAGGTTATTTCCATGAAGATTCCCAGTCAAGGATGATAAGATTAAATTCAAGGAACACATGTTGAGCTCTTGCTATGTACAAGACCCTGGACTGAGAAATAGACACAGTGGAAAATAGCACATTTCCTGTCCCTTATAAGTAATTGTCTTCTCAGATCCTTCTCCTTTCAGTGTATCTGGTAAGATAGATAAGTACATAAATAACAAATCAGACTATGGTAAATGTAGTAAAGAATGTAAACAAATGGGTGTTTGGGAAGAGGAGAAATCAATCCCAGCATGACCAAAGTGGGTCTCTAGAAGGATTCTTGAAAGTAGAAAATTTATGCTGGGACTTCGAGGAAGTTCATTCTTATGAGAATCTCCAGCTTGAGCAGTGGTTTAGAGGTGAAAATGAACAGGGGTGTGTTTGTGTGTGTAGAGGAATGGAGTTGGTGAAGAAGGGAAATAAGCTGAAATGGTGGATTTGGGACATTTCTGCCAAAATGTAGAGAGGGAAGTGAGGAGAACATTAGCATTTATCAAGTGTCTGCTCTGCTTTTTGACTTGCAATATGCTAGATGCTTTACATACTATAATTTTTTGAATCTTCACAGTCCTGTAATATGGGGATATTTGTCCCCAATTTAAAGATGAAGAAGCCAAACCTCAGAAAGATTAAAGTGACGTGCCCAAGTTCAGATAGCTAATAAGTGGCGGAGCTCAGTCTAAACCTACTAGGGTTGGAGTCAAAGATACACATTCTTTCCACTATGCCGCAAGGCTCTGAAAGCTATGACTAGGCTTTACTCTGGCTGAGAATGGAGGCTAGTCTAGAGCAAAGAAGATCACAGAAGGGAGACATCAATGTGGAGGTGGTTGAAATAGTCCAGTTCAGGCCTAAAATGTGAACCACTGACCTAATATGTAAGCTGCCTGGTCTGGGTCTGCTTGATTTGTTTAATATGTGAGCATTTTGGCAGCTCTGGCAGTACCATAAATCAGTCAGTGCCTTGCCATCCTAGAATTGGATTAAGGAGGCCGCAGGCACCCTTGTATTTCACATGTAGGTTCTAATGTGATACAAGCAGTTGATTACAAAATTGTCTGGGGAGGGAACTCTTTTGGCACATACTGTTCCTTCATTTTCTCACAATTCAGTAAGAATCTGTAATGGAGGAAAGAGGTCTACAGTGGGAGTCAAGAGGCTGGCATTCAAGTCCTGTTTCTGCTCATTATCATCTGCGAGTCCTTGATCTCAGCTGCTGTCTCTGTAATATGAGGAGTACTTTGGTTCACTTCTGAGATCTTTTCTCTTGCTCGTCGCATGTGTTGCTTTGTTCTTCCTGGCTTGGGGCAGTATAAGAAGTGGCTGAGACCATGAACTGGATTTAGAGGAAAGAGGGTTTAAATTCCAGCTTCTCATCCTTCTTATAGGGAGATAGTAGCTAGGTGTATAGACTCCAGAGTTAGACTGTCTAGGTTTGAGTCTTGGCTCCATTACCTGCTAGCTGTGTGACTTGGGCAAGTTATTTAACCTTTCTGAGTCTGTTTCTTCATCTGTAAAGTCAGGGTCCAAATAATACCAACCTTATGGGGTTATGAGGATAACTTATATTAAACAGTTAGCATAGTGCCTGGCACATAGTAGGGCTCAATAGATGTTAAGTTTAATAGTAATACATAAACAATTATTATTAATGTCCAGCTAGGCATTGTTTTTATAGCAAGTATATTTATTAGGGCCATTTTCCCTATTGTCTTACTCTGACATTGTTGTCTTCTCTTTCCTTCCATTGCCCCATCAGGAAACTTTGAAATACTAGATTGCTCCATTACAGGACTGCAAAGCATAAACATGACACAGTGCCTGTTAAAACTTAGTGGCTCATTAGAAAATCTTACCTGACTTGTGTTTTCACACACCTCTCCACAGTAAACAGGAACAGAGCAGCATATTTATTCTCTTTTGCACAGCCTTCAACAAAAGTGCTAAGCAAGAGCCCTCCAATTCACTTGCCAAAATGTACAATAACAGTATCCCTGGAAAAGTGGCACCTAATTTGGTTCTTCTTTCTCTCCAGCTTAAACCTCTGTGGCCTTAAGCCATTTCTTCTTGTCCCACTTTCCATGAATATGGAAAAGTTCCTTCTGATCATAAAGGAAGGATGAAATCAAGATTTTCTCATGAGAACTTTTTGTGTGTATAAAGCCAGAATCCAGTTAGGCTTCATCTTCTCTTCTCCAGGCTGAACAGCTTTGGTTTCTTTTACCTCACTCTTAAAACCTATTTTCTGTTGCTTGGATCACACTGGTCATCCTTCTTTCTTTTGAGGTTTTCTACTTCTTGGCAGTGACCCAAACTTGTGCTTAGTCTGCTAATAAGAGCCCAACTAAAACAGTTTAAGGAGGGAATAACTTCAGGTGTTCCCATTCATTCATTAACACTTATTGAGTGTTTGCCCTGAGCTAGGGCCTATGCTAGTGTAGGGTCTATGAATCAGACATAGTCCCTGTCCTGTCCCTGGCTCACAGTCTTGGGGGAGATGTAAATAAAATGTTGCAGGTGCTGTGATTTAATTATGCAGAAGTGTGGGAAGCTGTAAATTGCTTAGGGAAACTAGGTAGTAGGTAGAAACAGATAATCCATTTTGCATGGACTGTAGGTCAAGACTTTTATAGAAGAGTAGTAAGATATAATGCAGGAAAAGGTGGTCTGGGGAAAGATTGCGGCATCCTTGAGTGACAGCACAGAAGGTTGGTTATTCCAGTGGCAGTGGACACCCATTAGAGGTAATGGAGTAAGGAAGTGACAGGCTCACATCTGGCTTTATGGACCAAGGACAGAGATACCACAAGCCTTAGTCTGATCTGTCCCTGACTGATATTTTCTGCCTTGAAAGTAATATGGTGAATCCCTTGTTTGTATACTCATCTTTTTGGCTCTAAAATTTCTATAGAAAGACTAGTTTTGGGTCTCATTGAACAATTTCATTCCCTATACAGCAGAAAATTCATGAAGAATAGGGAGAGAATTGGATATCTAGCCTATATAAGACCCAGTGGCAGGCAAATCTGTGTAGGTTTGATCTGGCCACATTTACCCTATCCCAGTCTTAGAGGTAGAGGTGCAGGAATGAAGAGAGGACTCCAGGGGTCATTTGGGTATTTGGTAAAGAATGCTAAGAAGATTCAGGTAGTATGAGAGTCAGAAGTTCTTTCAGAAGAGGAAAAGAGGCCCAGAGGAATTTGGAATGGTGCCAGAAGGAAATCAGGGCCAACCAGGCCCTTAGAATCCTGGGTCATGTACCCGCAAACCTCCACAAGTTCTCTCTGCCTTTGTACTTTGCTATCAGTTTATTCCCTCCTGCTGCCCCATTGTGATTTACAGAGGGCCATAGCTGATCTGTGGAAGCCATAGCCCAAGCTAGGATAGTAATTACTGTTTTTTGAGTGCATACTATATATCAGGCATTTGATATTTGATATTCATTAGCTCATTTAATACACAAGAATCTTATGATGTAGGTGTTATTTTCCCTGTTTTATAGGTAATGACAATGAAGCACAGAGAGATTAAAATTATATTCAAGGCAACCTTATTAATGGATGGTAAGGCCAGAATCTGAATCTAGGACTAATGCTCAAAAGCCCATGCACTTTTTACCTCTCCAACTCTATAAAGTAGAATAGTTCCAAGCAGCAGAATAACACAAAGCCCATAAAGGAATTCTGAAGGTTGTTTTTACTATAAGCCTATCATAGGTAGAAATGAACAGAGGTGTGGGTATGTGTGTATGTGTTGGGGAGAGGAATGGAGTTGGTAAGGAGGACAAATAAGGAAATAAGCTGGATTGGCAGACAGACTATGGCCTACAAGCCATATCTAGCTCACCACCTGTTTCTGTATGGACTGTAAGCTAAGAATATTTTCCACATTTTTAAATGGTTGGGGAAAAAAACTCAAGAGAAGATTAATATTTTGTGACATGAAAGTTATATGAAATTCAAATTTCAGCAACCATAAATAAGCTTGAAAACTTATTTCAATAGTTTTATTGAAGTATAGCCACAGCCATTCATTTACATATTGTCTGTCTATGGCTGCTTTCACTCTACAAAGGCAAAGTTGAGTAATGTGACAGAGACCAGGTGACACAGAAAGCCTAAAATATTTACTATATGGCCCTTTACAGAAAAATTTGCCACCCCCCTGCTATAGGCAACAAGAACAGATCAAGGGATTTAAAGCTATGGCAAGACAGAAGGTCTAAGCTGTTCAAGGTTGTGCCTGGAAGTGTTGTGGCCATAAGGAGAGAGGGTGTAACCTGAACTCCTTTGGGTCCTGGAAATAGTTTCACTGGGCCACAGACATTTGTTTGGGAATAAAAAGCACAATAGGAAGGATTATTATATGTGCTAACATTCTCTGTTGGACAATAAAGAAATATTTTATGGATGAAGTAATTCAATCTGATATTTACTGGAGCCCTTTTTGAACCAGATACTATGGCACATGCTGGAAATATGAAAATGAAAAAGATTTTGTCCCTGCCTTTGAGGAGCTTATGGCCTAGCAGGAGAGCCACATATGCATGTGTATTGCCAGCTCTATATATTATAATAGTACACTGTGGGCTCCATTAAATGCTGGATGAAGTAGAAAACAGATGGACTGCCTCTATAATTTGTGCTAGTACTTTCAGTTATTTGTGATGAGCCTTAAAGGATGAGTAGGAATTCTTCTTCAAGGAGCTGCATACCAGGCTGGGGGAAAGCCTGACAGTGTGAGTATTTGCAGCTTATAAGGTTGGAGGAGAAAGAGACATTAGAAGTGATATAAAGGTTCTGTGGCTCGGTGACTGCAGGATGATATAATCTGATAGAGAAGAAGGGAAATGAGGAAGGACATGGTGGATGGAGGTTGAAGACAAGTCCGGTTAGGGATTTGAGGTAATGGTGAAACATACCTGGTATCCAGTTAGAAAACCATTTTAGAAATTTGGGCGTGAGGACCCAGAAATTCAGATTTAAACTGCATTTTCAGAACTTCTCCACTGGGAAAATAGGAAGTACATATTAATCTCATAAAGAAATTGACAAATCAACTTTGGCGCATAATAGCTAGAGCCACAAAATTAAAAACAGCAGTAGACATACAGAAAATGAAGACATCAGATGGGAAGCAAGCAATAATTAATCACTTGCTCCCATCCATGCCACCTGCTGCTCTCAGCATCTACTTTATCTTCTGACTCTGTTACCTCCTGCCTGGAGACTTGGACCTGGCCACTAGGAGATGGAGCCAGAGCTCATTCATCTCTAAAGGAGTGGAAAACAGAAAAGCTTTCACCTCCCACTTGAGATTCCTCAGTGAACAGAGTGTCCATATCTGTTATCCAGGTCTAGTTATGTCTTTTTGGGTCTGGAATCCCACAATAAAAACAGAATCTGAAAACTTTTACTCAGCCCCTTGTTAAATCTACAGATGTTTATTGTCAGCATTTTTCAAGTCCTCAAATGTCTAATTTTAAAGACTGGGGAGCATCTGCGATTGCCTTGTGTTTACATGCTGGTGTAACATAGAGGTTTGGGGAATACTTAGGTTAATCTTTATCTTCTCTGGTCTTTTTAAAGAAGTCAGCATTTTTAATATCTATTTCTGCTTTTGAAGATTTTCATACTAGATATGATGAAGCAGAGGCCAGTGGAGGACTGAAGGATGTCTGCTCCGTACAGAGGCCATTGAGACATTTCCTGTTGCTAAAAGAGAACAACCTTCTGACAGGAGCACTATTTCATTATTTCATTTCAAGTTTACAGAGGATTCACTTCTCAAAAATTGGGCAAACCTATAGGTAAATTTGGATATACATTTTACTTAACCTTTTAGATTGTTTCCAGGTGAAATTATCTGATTATTTGCAGGGAATAGGGGGGTTCAGACATTTGGGCATTCAGTTGGGCAGCTAGGATTAACTGGCTTGCCTTGCATGCCTAAGACAGTTACTCAGTAGGGAGGAACATATTTCTACCAGAATAAAATGGCAGAGAAGGTCATAAGGAAAACCACGCAGGAAGTAAAACATATTTACTTACTTCTAATTATAAAACAACCATATTATAACAAAGTCAAATACAACAAAGGTATGAAAAGTAAAATTCTATACCCACCTAATTTCATTCTTCCAAAGTAACCATTGAATATTGGCTTGAGATATATCTTTTCAGGTTTTGTTTTTAACTTACATGTGACATATATGACATTTTGAAGTCTATGCCCAAGGTTTCATTGTGCCTGGCCCTTTATAAATAATGCCTCATTTGCAGATTGAGTCAGGTGAGGGCTGGGTGAGAGTGAGCTTAGCCTGACCTGTGAGTTCTCATACTCCTTTGCTGCTATATGTCATCCTTCTTCCTTTGAAGCTTCCCAGTAGCTCACTGTCTCACCCCGTGCCCCATCCACAACCAGCTCCCCTTCCTGAGCCCTCCCCTTCTTCCATGGTACTACTGCTCTGTGGTTACCTGACTTTGATTAACAAACATAGATTTATAAGCAGGTCCTCCTCTGTGCCTGGTTCCGTACCAGGCAATGGAGATGGACCATTAGTCCCCATCCCTTCCTTCAAGGTGGGTAGAAGTTTTTGACTCCACCATCTCCGTCGCTTGGCAGGTCTAGGACCAGTACTGTCTCTGTGGCTTCATTCCCTCCTCTCTTTCTCTTTCTTTCTATCCCTGCCTCTAGTTACAGGCCTCCCTTGCCTCTTCCCAGTTGTTGCAGCCTCAGCCTCACTCCACCCTCCAGTCCCTCTCCATCCCAGTCAGTTTCGTGGCCCTGAAGCACACTGCAGTCATATGCAGCCCCTCCCCATTTCTTGGAACAGTAGTTCACAGGTGTGCTCTGCAGAAACCCTTTCGGGGTATGTACAAGGTCAAAACTATTTTCCTAATAGTACCAACATGTTATTTGTTGTTGCAAAGCAACAGTGGGTAAAACTGTTGGTGCCTTAGCATGAATCAAGGCAGTGGCACTGAATTGTACTAGCAGCCATTGTATCCTTCATCTTCACTGCTACGCATTCACAGGTTTTTTAAAATGCCATTTTCACTTACAAATGTCCTTGATGAAAAAAAAAAGAATTTCTTTGATGAAGCAGCAAAAATTATTAATTTTACTGATTCTCAACCCCTGAGTACACATCTTCTTAATATTCTGGGTGACAGAATGGAAACGTTCATAAAGCACTTCTGCTGCATACCAAAGGGCAATGTCTGTGTCTCGAGGAAGAGCACTTGTGGGATTGTTGGAATTGCAAGCTGAGCTAGCCACTATTTTAATTTCACTTGATAGAATGACTGATGGTTGGTGAGGCTGCAAAGAAGATAGGGACCAGGTGTTGGAGGGCCTTGTAGGCTGTATTAATAAGCATGAGTGATCTGACTTCAACCTGCCTATTTCAGTTTTTTATACTTTCCTGCTTACACAAATCCAATCCTTTCCTCCTGCTTGCTATTTCTTAAGCACACACTTCCTTTACCCCTCCACCCTTCCTCTTGTCTTTCCTTCCACCAGGAGATACAATGACAGCTCCTAGGCTGCTTGTGATCCCAGAATCAGAAGAGAGGAAGAAGATGGGCCTTTTGCCTCTGGGAGTCTTACTGTCCCAGCCCGGTTTGAAGCCTGTTGTGAATCACCACCCTGCTGGTAGCCTACTTGCTTTCACCGCAGCTGAGTGAGACATTGCTGAGCAGGTCTGCACACTGCTGGCCAGCCTTACTACACGCAGGACTCTTGGGGAAAGCCTGTGAAATATTTTAGCCCCTTGGAATCGCCTTCACAGACAGACTGTTCTTTGATGGAGCTGATTTCACAGGTGGCTCCTTTCATCCATCGTGCATTAAATTTGACTGGCTTCTGTTTGAGCGTACCCTTTCCTTGACCTTGTCCCGTACCTAATAATGATACCATTAGAAACCAAATCAACCAGCTGCTAGAATATGGTTGGACTGGTTTAGATATATCCTGCATATTATGCCAGAACACAAAATACCATGCTACCTCAGAGCAGGAAGAAACTTCTGATAAATCAGATTTTAGATTAATATAATAATGATAATGTAGTAATAATGCCCTTGTAATTATGTAAGCCAGAGAAGCACTGCCTAACCTTTTTGACATCGTAGCACATACAGAAAATGATACTGTTCAGCCTGATGAGAGGATCAATATTTCATTCACAGCACATTAGTAGGGAAGCTCTGTGCTACGTTTCTAAATAAGAGCAGTTCTTATTAGTGCCTAGTTAACTCTGATTGGCTCCCCCCTTCTGCCTTTGATCATTAATGTTTAATATTAAGAATATTAATAGATTCAGTAATATTACATATAATATTATTAATAGTGTAATACTTAAAAGCTTGAATCCCAATCGAGACTGTCTATATTTAAATCCCAGCTCTGCCACTTCCTATCTGGGTGACCATGAGCAAATTACTTAGTCTCTTTGTACCTGAGTCTCTTCATCTGTAAAATGTGGATAATAATTATACGTAACCTCACAGAGTCGTGAAGATTAAGTAAGTCAGCATGGGTAAAATGTGGTATTTGTAAAGTGCTTAGAACATCTCCTGCACATGGTAAGTGGCACGTGAGTGCATGTGCTATACTAGCAGCAGCAATGGGTACTAACCGCTGTCACTACTGCTTCAGAGTAGTGATGTTCTGGGCTCAGTCTCCCCAGGCCCTCCTCATTGCTGCCTCCTCTGCCTCACATTCCTTAGGCTTGGCTCTCCAATAAGAGTGTCCTTCTCCCTTTCTTTCATTTCCTCAGTTCTCCATTTGTTTGGGGGCCCTCCACCACCTGAGGACTAGGAGGACAGCTAAATTAATAACTATGCTCATCAGCTTGCTCCTACCACTATTCCTTCTCTAGAAAGCTCTTGTGATAGGGAAATAACTCTTACAGGTTGAACAGGAGCGAATCATCGACCTTGAAAAGAATTCCAGGGGGGTTGGGAGAGGAATGTGAACTAAGTTTGCCTGGCTGAGTTAGCCAGCAAGGTCTTGTTCTTAGGGGGAGAATGATATTCTTTGATCAGATACCAGTTGTAGGAGCTGGTTATTTTCTCTGTAGGCTCTACCACAGCATGGAGAACAGATCTGGTGACTTTGGGGGCAGTGTAGCTCATAAGACTATGAAGAAATGAGAGTTTTTTCAGAAGGCAGGCCTTGGGGTCACCTACAGGGAGAACTGTGGATTGGTGTTTGCATGTCAGGAATATCTGTTGTTGAGAGACTCCTCAGCCCCTCCTCATCTGCTGTGTGAGGTAACCGGCCATACTGCCTCTCCTTCAGACTTGGCATATGCTCTTCCTCTATCTCTCTCCCTAGCCCCCACCCTAGCCAATTCCCACTCATTCTTCAGGTATCAGCTTAGCTGTCCCTTCCTCTAGTTACCAAACTGTGGGCCTGTCTTCTGCTCCACAGCACCTGGAACTTCCCTATCACAGCACTTGTCCCACTGTATTTAAATTGTTTTACATGTCAGTGGATTTAAATTCCTTAAGGGCAGAGACTCTGTCTTCTCTTATATTCTCACTGTCTAGCATTGGACAGTCAGGAGGTGCCCAATAAATACAGTATTTGTTGAATGAATAAGCAGTCCTTTCACATCTAGTTTCTTATTTGACCCTCACAACAGCCTAGTGATGTAGACAGCTCAGGCCTTACTCTGACCTCATGTTGTGTATGAAGAAACCCATACTTACAGAGAAGCTAAGCCCCTTGCCACAGTGAGATCCTGATGGAGATCCAAGATTTAAACTGGTGTTTCTCAGGCATGAATGTTCAATACATTGTTTTGTTTTGTTTTGTTTTTACAAACTTTTTCCTTTTAAAAAATAGCATTAAGATAAACATTAAAATAGTATTTGTTGTTTTTCAAGATTACAAAAATAATATCTTCAAGGCACCAATATTCCTGAAATGCTTTTTCCTTACTGAATTTTGAATTTCAATACAGAGAAATCTAGATAAAATGTTAAATGCTGTATAATCAGATTCTAAATTCCAATGTGTATTGCAAAAAAATTATTGTGTATTTTTCTTGAAAAGTAAAACTTGACTAAAAATAATAGCATAAAAAAGTAATAATTTCATTGTATACAGTTTAGAGAATACTGAAAACTGTAAAGAAGAAAATAAAAATCACCCCATCACACAGAGAAAACTACTATGAATTAGAAATGGCCTGAACTTAAAAGGGCAACATTGAGTTTGAATCCTAGTCTAACCACCAACTAGATGTTTGGCATTTGGCAGATTAACTTTGAGCCTATTTCGTCAACTGATATATGATGAAATACTTACTTTGGGGATTATTGTAAGAATTATAGATAACGTACATAAAATACCTAGCACAGTGCCTGACACATAGTTGGCCCTCTTCCAAATTGTAGCAATATTAGCCTTTTTGTGTATTTCTGTCTAGTGTTTCTACTCTGTTGTGTGTGCATACCTACCTGTATATATATATATATATATATATGCTTTCTGATATATGTTATATTAAGTTGTCATTGATAGGGTTGCTGGAAAGGGCAGGTATGATTTTTAATCCTATTCTGTAGATGAGGAAACTAAGACTCTAAGAGGCAAAATAACTTCGCCTTGGTGCTGTGTCTCATAATACCTGAACAAGGACTTGCACATGGGTCTCCTAATACCAAGCCCATGTGCCTTCCCTGTCAACAGCACACTTCTTCTCCAGCTCCACCTCCACCAATACACAATGGTAGACCACAGATCCCTGCTCAAGAGGAAGGCAGGGGCTGGAGGCAGTAGAAGTGCAGGGAGCCTCCATACCAGCTGATGTCTGTCTGAAAACTTAAAAGAAGTGCTTATTTCCTCTGAGGTGACAGACATATTGCCCCATCCCTTAGCAAGGACTAGGCTTCTGGCTAGAAAGTTAAGAACTTTGGGGTCAGAGGGTTTTTTTTTAGAGGGAGTTTGTCAGGGAACTCAGAACTGAATAGCCTTACTCCATGTTGTATGCAAGGGAAAGGTGTACCCACATTTCTTTCAGTGTGTGCATTTGGTACTTAAAGGGCCTGGATGCCATGCATTGCACTAAAGCTAAGTATGAGCATCATTTCATATCATTTTCATCTCAGTGCACATTTTCTGATGGCTGGTGTCTAACAATGTGCCACTACCTATAGGAGATACAGAGATGAACATGTGACAGTCCTGGCCTTTAGAAAGAGCTCAAGGCCAAATAAATCAGTGCTTTTATAGAAAGAGCTTCCAGCAGGGTGTTTAGAAACAGACTATGGAACACTGGATATTAGTTCTGTGCAATACCATCTATTTGCATAGTACCTACCTGATCTACAGTGTTGGCATAAAGCTTAACTCATTCAAAGGCAAGGAGACTTATAAGCTAGATTTTGATGGCTTAGAAGAATTCTTAGGCCAAGGGAAGGAGGTGAGCCAAGGACCACCATGATTGTGGAGCCTTGATCCCTGAGGAAGCTTTTATCAATGATTGCAGGCATGATAAATTAAGGTCCCACAGACCCTGCTAGTGGACTGTGATAACATATACAGACAGGCTCCACATAGGGAACTAGCAAGCCTTGGTAAGATTATGACACTTTTCCTCACCCCTTACCCTTTAACAAGCAGGTTAAATGTGTTTCTTTCACTTCACTGTCTTCCTACATTTTTTTTCCTTCCTAGTTTCAAAAACAACTCTCCTTCAGCAAGTTGTTTCCAGGAAAGTCTTAACCATTTGTCCCTTCTGGCATACCCTCTTCCACTGAAATCCATGCAGAGTAGTCGAGGTACTCTATCTTTTTGTGTGTGAAGCCATAAAATGTAATATTGAATATGTGGCATGCTTCTTCCACAAGAGGCTCCCTCAGCCCTGCTGAGGTAAAAACCGAGTATAAATTGCCACTAACAGAGTTTTCCAACTAGAGCCATAAGTACATCTGAGCATCCCCTATACATTATGGTGCCACCAGCTCTCTTGCTGCTCCTCTGCACTGCCTGCCTTTTGGCTGTTTTGCTTATCCTTAGGCCCACCATCAGAGTGTGGGCAGGAGAAGAAGAAAGGGAAATGAACCCCAAATTAGTCCGCTGTGCACTTAGCTCACAGCACTGATGATAAAATAGACAGGGATGAGGGTTGACACTGGGCGACACACAGGGCAGGCCAAGAGGATCAGTCATATCTTTCTCAGCCCATTGTCCAAAGACCGGTGCCCCTTCCCTGAGCTCCTGAAAATGAGTGGCCCTGTGTTTTCTTTCTGTAGAATTTCTCACAATATTGGGTAGCTTTTTTCCTTCTAATTTACCATGGTAAGGATGATATTTGGGTGCTGATATTTAACTTTAATTCTTTGAATTCATAGCACGTTGCAGTCCCCAGATATATCTTGTGCTTGAAGCTATGGGCCAGAGTAATATATTGTGATCCTCAGTGGATTCCTTTTATCCATGTGTTTATCTGTACTCTAAAGTTTAATTGAAAATCTGCTGTCATCAGATCCAAAAATGGAAGGCAGAATGCACCTAAATTGAGCTGTCAGACACTTGGCTGCCTAACTATGCTTTCTGGATTGTGGTGTTGAGAAGCGCTGTCATTCTGTATGCTTTCTCCTAATGGCTGTTGTGTACTTGCTTCTGAGAACAGTGTAAAGACACGCATCGGCTCTAATCAATCTTCCTGAGCAGACTTGCCATTTCTCTGATCGTGTTCAGCTGGGGTCCTCTGAGAAGAGAGTGGGCCTTTCCCCTCAATGGGCAAAGAGCCAGCTTCCATTTCAAAATCTTTCAGAAAAAAAAAAAGAATCCAACAACCCAGAGCCTGTGTTTATTGAAGATTGGTCTAAAAGTCTCTCATATTGTATGCCCCATCAGCACTGAAGTGCCTCTCTTTTAGAAGGATGTAAAGGTTTAATCACCCTGATGGGGATTTAGACCCAGAGACTTCAGAGAAATCTTATTATTTCTAACTGCAGGCAAAGAGTATTAGGGCTCCACTCTGGATCAGGGGCATGACATGTTCTATAAGTAATTTATCTTTAACAGGGGAAGGGCCTTACTAGACTGTCTTAGAAACAGTACTGTGATTGGGCACTAGTTCATTATTCCTCCTTTTCTCTTCCCCTCCTCAGTCTTCTGCTTATTCTTTCTGTCCCTACCTGTTCCTATCCAATCTGTCCGCCTCACAAATTCTCCCTTTAATATGGGAAGCCAGGTGCTTGCCAGTGAGAGTAATGTTTTTGCAATCAGTGACCTCATTCCAGCAGCCTGATGTAGAGCTGTCAGCTGCAGATTTCTGAACGGACCCTACCTGCAGCCTCTCAAATAACTAGCTGAGATGAGGAGAGTTTGCTCTAGGCTCCACATGCACTCAAGTCTGTGCTCTTGGACATGAAGTAATTTAGGGCATCCTCAAACACATCCCCTGCCCTATTGTACCTCCATAGAGGCAATATTCACAGAAGGCCTTTTGAATCCCTACACAGAGCCACAGGGATGATATTGAGCATATGGTTTCATTTGCATGGACCCTTCCCAGTCCCTGGGTCCTGCCTTCCTGGTGCTGAGGCTGGAGAATGTCACAGGTGGAATTCTGCTTATGGATTCATTGTTCTGCTTGGGGACTATAGTATGGTGGCAGATGAAAATCCATGTTCTAATGAGCTTGGTTAAAGCAGTCTTCTGCTCTCCTCTTTTAATCTGGCATATCTGAGTTCCTTTCCACAGTTAATGATTCCTGTAATGGTTTTGCCTCCTGGGTCAAAACAAATCAATAATCCTCACAGATATTTAAAAACCATCAGTGTAAAGCTCCTGAGTAACCCTTGCCCCTTGTCTTTCTTCTGGGTGAACTTACAGCTTGATCAGTACAGTGATATGTCCCTTACATCTCCTCTTCTCTCCCAGAGATGGGCAGCAGTGAACCCCTTCCCATCGAAGAAAGTGACAAGAGGAAAAAGAAGAAACGGAAGGCCCGGGCCACTGACTCCTTACCAGGAAAGTTTGAAGGTTGGTCACTCAACTCTCTTAGATCTGGGCCTGTGGCTCCCCAAGCATGGGAAGAGCATCCTGGTAGCCCATGGTCTAGATCCTGGGCTGCATCATCTTAGAGCCAGCTCCTGGCTACCTGTGTGTAGGGATCAAAGATACGGGTGAGAGCTTACACAAAGGAGTAACAGAGAAAGAGAGGGCAGGGATGGGGAAAGACCCTGGATGATGCACAGGCCTCCTCTCAATGGTCTGAGTACTTCATAGGGACAGAAAGATCAATCTATTGGAACTGTACATGGAATGAGATTGCCTGGTGTGTTTCAGCCCCTTTTCAAATTTGATCTTTCCCTCACCTGTTCCTGGAGGAGCCACTGAGAGGCAGAACAATCATGTGTGAGGGAGAAAGAACACCAAGGGCCATGGCTGCAAAGAAACTTAAATCAGCAGAGATTTTGGCCCCTAGAGATTGAAGCTACTTGTGCTGTCTGAGTTGGACTCCATTTAAGGTACATGTTGTGTTCAGAGGACATGATGTTGGGTCATCAGGCATTGTGAACACTGGGTGAGGCATCAGGCTCGGTCCAGGTCCTGTCGTTGCCAGGCATGTGTTGGGATGAAGTCGGTCCCTGGACACTTTGGCAAAGGACTGGAAGGATCAGTAGTTACTCCTAGGAGTGACATGCCCCCTTAATCTATTTCCTTTCTTTCATTGTGAGACCTGAAATTAGCTTCCCCTTGTGGTCCCTCTTTCCAACATGCAGATACACTAGTTAATTGATTGCTCTGATTGTTCTGTGAGTGGTTCTAATAACAACCCTTTTATGAATCAGGAATATTGGACCTCTGTCCACCAGCCGATCCTGACACATGTAAGAGGCTAATACCAAAGTATGTATATGATAGGAGCATACTTACAAGCAACTGTATGTATTCTTATAAGTAGCCCCAAGACCAAACTGATGGAACCAAGAGAATAGTGTAGGGTTTTGTCTGTGCATTTGTCTTTAACTCAAACAGTAAATGTGTTTGTGGGGTGGTGGAGGAAGGTGGGGAAGAGATAGACAAAAGTCCCAAGGTTTTTAGAATAGTTTCCAAATCAACAGGTGTTTCTCTTTCAATGAACATGAGAGTATTTCCTGTTATTCAAAGATGGCTTATGCAATCATAAGGCTTCTCATGCTAAGAGTGATAAACTCTCATTTCATGGTTAAAATATATTCTGGTCAGTCTGTGGGTTTAAATGCTCCTTTGTCTCAAGAGGAGCATGTGAAGAACAGATGCCAAGGGAGGAGGAGGTCAGCTTGGCAGAGCCACGATAGAGCTGTGGCTTCCTTTGGAAGAGGCTCCAGTTGTGCTATTTTGTGAGCTTGTGCTATTTGTGAGCTTGGGTAGGTCACCTAAATGTTCTTTCAACCCAGGCCTGTTACTGTTAGAACAGCTCTGACTCAGCACTCTAAAAACCTCGAGGCATCTGTTTGCATTCTACTTCTGCTTCCTGTGGGTGACTTCTGGAAACTTCTCAAAAACCTCCAATGACTTCCATTGTATGCAGTATAAACTTAAACAGTGCTTTACTGCCCTTTGTATCACCATTGCCCAGCACAGAGCTGAATACACAGTATGTGCTCAAAAAATGAGTAAGTTAATGATGTTCATTCAAGTCACACCCCTTCCTTAAGGACCCCCCAGATTCCCTGAACAGATCTAACCTTTCCCTTTCACTGCCCTTTTTTACTGTGTCTTGTCCCTCTGTGACAGTCCCTACCACTGCCTGGTTTATTCTGGGGTCACTTGCATATATATCTCTTTTCCCCACTGGACTGTGACCCTCAAAGGGCACGGATTATATTTCATTCCTCACTCAGTCTCTATTCTGAGTCTAACATGCTCTCTGGGACAGTAGTTGGTACTCAAGAAGCGTGTGCCAAATTGAAACCCATACACTGACCTCATCTCTAAAATGAAGAACTGGATGCTTTCGATGTGCTTTGGTTGTTGAGAAACTGAATCCTGAGATGGCTGGCATTGCTAATGGTCCTCCTCATCACTGAGTGCTACAGAGGCATCATGTGCCTGTGTTGTCAGACTAGGGAAGCTGAGTGACAGAAGCTCTTCTTGCCATCTTAGCTTGTGAAATGGCAACTCACCTTGTTATTCCTCTCATCCATTTCACTCCTAGATATGTACAAGCTGACCTCTGAATTGCTTGGAGAGGGAGCCTATGCCAAAGTTCAAGGTGCTGTGAGCCTGCAGAATGGCAAAGAGTATGCTGTCAAAGTGAGTGTCTCATCTGGATGCCAGGCTTTACTTTGCAACTTGTCCTAGCTTGTCCTAGACCAAATAAATTTTATATTCTGCAATGTGATGGCTCAACTAGCATGGGGACTCTGAAGCTGTATGTACTGGATTCAAATCTTGGTTTCCCTACTTGCTTGCCACATAACATTGGCAAATTACTTAACCTGTCTTCCAGTTTCTTCATCTGTAAAATAGGTATAACGATAGACCCTATATAATATTGTGAGGAGTAAGTAAGTTAGTATGTATAAAGTGGCTTGAACAATGCCTGGCTCATAGTAAGCTGCTTCTCATTCTGACAAATGAAGTCAGCTTTAGTAAGCAGACAATCAGATGTCGAATTAGAAGGCCTACCTGAATCTGCGGTGACATACTACTACTGACTTTGGGAAAGTCACTACACCTCCTTAATCCTCAGTTCCCACATCTCTGAAATGAAGATGATAAAACCCACCTCTCTGTCTCATGGCATGAGATGAAGATGAAAATAAAAATGAACAGATAGGAGTAGAAACACCTCACAGATTATAAAATATATCGTGATAATGAGGACTGAGCACTCAGCTTTGGGACAGGAGAGGTGGCTACTTGCTGCATGATCTTGGAGTAACTCCTTCACCCCTCTTGCTTCCACTGGACAACTCCACATGGAAGAGGGATGGCTGTAGAGCAGTGTGGATTCTCAAAGTGTGGTCCCTGCACCAGCAATGTCAGCATTACTGGGAACTTGCTACAAATACAAATTATCTGGTCTTATCCCAGACGTGCTGTGTCAGAAACTCAGAGTAGGGCCCAGCATGATTTTAATAAGCTCTTAAGGTTGTTCTGATGCTAAACTTTGAAAAGCCCTGATATAGGGCAGTTTTAAACATTAGTGTATATCAGAATTACTTGAAGAGCTGACAAACTGTACAGAGATCCAGTTTTCTTGATAGAGATAGGACCTGGGTCTTTGTATTTTTATAATGTTCTCCAGATGATTCTGATACCCACCAAAGTTTGAGAACCAGTGATCTAGAAACAAGGTCTTATTAAATCCAAGGGGCCAGTTCAAGCTTATTTAAAATCATCCACCTGAGCCACCAGGTCTGTTACCTCATACAGGAAAACCGAGACAAATTGGCTCCTGAAAGAAGTGTTTCTTCTTTTAATCAACTGGCCATAGTTTCAGCTGTGGATTTAAAAAGGTGAACACATCTGCTAAGCTACATTCCGTTTTTCTGGAGTGCTGATTCATATGGTAGCAAAAGCACTACCTTGATTCCTTTTGGAAACATCAGTATACATTACAAGTAATTTTAAAAAATATGCTTAGGTGTGGTAAAAATTCACAAATATAAATTGATTTTCAAAGGTTCAAATACATTTCTAGATGAAAGACCTATTTCTTCAAGGTTGGATTGCAAAAGGAAAACCTGGCTCTTCCTCCATGCCCCCCTAGCATCTTTGGGCAAACACTGGACCCTGGCTTGGCAATTCTTTGGTTTCAGCAATTCTGCCATGTCTTATGTCTCCCCTGTGCTTTGAAAGCTCTGTAGAGATGGGCTACTTCTCCCAGCATGGCTCCACAATACTTGGTTTTTATTAGGGCTTTCCCTACAGATGTCCACCTGATGAATCCTAGAGTCTCAGGGTTAGAATGGAATTTCAAGATAATCTGATCCTGAATTTCCTCTGTAACTCCTCCAGTGGTTGTCTGCCTCCTGCTTCTCCATCTCTGGTAGCAGGAGCCCATTACCTCCTTGGAGAAAATTATGCCATTGCTGGATAGTTTGTCTGATACAAAGTTCTTCCTGACTTAGATCTGGAATGCTTGGTGAATGAATGAGTTAAATAGCTTCTGTGTCCCAGCACTGCATCTCTTTGCTCAGAAAATGGGTCCACATTGGTTTACTAACAGATGTGGACTTAGAAAATTATATTTGGTCATGGATGTTTGATCAAGCTGCAAAATACTGGAGAAGTTTGAAATATTCTACACAGGAGTCTTGGGATGAAGGAATAGGATTTCATCTGTGCCTACTCCGCAAGTGGGACTGTAAAGCACAGCCAGTGTTGCAGAAGACTTGCCCACAGGCTCTACTTCCAATGGTTTGGGGCTCTGGATAAGTCCCTAGAGATGTTCAGAGTCAGCCAGTGCCTACATAAACTACCTGCTCATCTATTGGTTCATCCATTCCTTCGGTCAGTACTTGCCAAGCATCTCTAGGCATAGGCAGGAGATACACACCTCTAATTCTCTGCGAGAAGCTGTATAGAATATAGGCAGGTATAGATAGGATAGCAAGGGCTTTGGAGGCAGCTCTAGGCTTGAATTCCAGCCCTGTCATTTATCAGACCTGTTAGCAAAATATCTTACCTCTTCCTATCTTTTGGGATTATGTAATAGATTATGTACCTAAATTACATACCTATGTATTAGCTGAGATTATGTACCTAACTTATGTAATACAGTGCCTGCCAGAAACTAAGTTCTCCAAACTGCAGAGGTGGCATCTGAGCTGGGCCTTGGAGCTTTAGTTCCTTTCCACTTTGTCCTTCATCCCCCTTGCTCTCCTTCTAACACCAGAAGGTCCTTCTGTAAAGTTGTAAACTCTTACCCTTGAAGCAGAAAGGTGCCTTCAGGACAGGAGCTGGGTGGAGGTAGTGCTTTGTCTCGCTGGCTGGGTCTGCCTTGCGCAGCTGGGGGCAGCAACCTCATAGGCTTCTGCGGTGTTGTGCTTGGGAATCACACAGGCCAATCCAGGCTGGAATGCCCTGGGGCCAGTTTATTGCTTTGCTGATAGAACCACAGTGCCAGTGTCACCAAGGCCTGCTCCACAAACTTGTGTTTAAAACTGGATTGGGCTGCATTTGGTCTTGTGTTCTCCCAGAGAGCTCCTGCTGAGGGCTGTTTTGAGGTCAGGTGGGTGTATATGACAGATTTTATTCTTCCCACAGATCATTGAAAAACAAGCAGGGCACAGTCGGAGTAGGGTATTTCGAGAAGTGGAGACGCTGTATCAGTGTCAAGGAAACAAGTGAGTATAGGGGTACGTTATTGGCTTCTCTGTGGGGATGCTTAGCCACAGAAATGGAGGTTTTTTCTTACCATCTCCTGACGCCAGCATTTAGCTCTCACTCCTTCTCAACAACTGCATCTCCTTGTTTTTCAATGTTTAAAAAAGAAAGAGGAAAAGCAGAAGCAGCAACAAAGAAGCTATCTTCTGTTTAGACTGAAATGCTGTAAATATCAGCAATTCAGGCATGTTAGAAGAGTGAGCAGTCCGAATCAATGCCTGGAAACAAATGAGGTTTTCCTTCTTTCAAGTGCCTGTGGAGACTATATTGACTGGGAGTTGTCTAGTAGAAATCTTTCGGGACCTGCTTTAATTAAGTAAATGAAGATGATGAGACTATTAAAAATATTTGCTGCTGTTTTCTGCTCCTGCCATATTTACATCTGTGCAGCTACTAGTAAGGGTCCTGAAAGCTAGTCTAACACTCTTTGCTTGGTAACTGGGCCAAGGTAGTCTCTAACCCTTCTTAGTCGGCTCACCACTAGCTCCCAGTGAGTGGTTCTCCCACTGTGGCTTTAAATCAGGGTCACCTTTAAGGCTCTGCTTTCCCCTCCCTCCTTTCCCAGCAGGGTCAGTGGGGAGCCAGTGGCCCAGTATTGATGGCTTTGTCATTAAGCTTGGAGGATGGGGGCTGCTGTTGATTTAACTCCAGGCACTGCCTCTACAATCTTCTTTCAAATTAGGCCATTTGGCCATCTTATTTGGACGCCTTCACACTAGTAAAAGCTTGGTGTCTCCCAAAGTGGTCAGCATTTTTTTATGAGGGATGGATTTTTATTTTCAGCCCTGCAGCTTCTGAGTTGAGCATTAGAGACTCTACTTGGTTTATTTCTTTCTTCAAAAGAAAAAAGCCCCCAACACCCCCGATACGCAGGCTGGTGACTTCCCTACTGAGCTACAAGACGACCTTGTTGGCAGGGCACGTAATGCTCAGGCAGACAGAGAGTGCTCACCGGGGAAGGCCACAAGTGCTCCGGTGGTCAGGAACGCGGCTGTTTCATTAAGCAGCGCTTAGCAGTTAGGGTCTAGCGGTGCCCACGTTAGGCCCCAAGTCTATTTGACAGATGTTTCCATTTTCTCCAGGCAATGTAAATACTGCCCCGTGATTTATGGGCAAGAGGGAGGGCAAGTAATTATTTGCTGCTTGCCTCCAGGACACACACCTACTATTCAGTGTTATTAGCCGCAATTGCTTCCAGTCCGCTGCAGATTTTATTCAGTTTAATGTGACCGGGACTTTTTTATAACTCTACCTAGTGGGTTTTAGGGTTGGGGTTTGACAGCACAGACTTGGTGAAAACACCAGAGACTGAACATTATGGAAAGATAAGGTGACCTGAATCTTGCTAACACCATTGGCTACTTCTCAAACATGGGTCTTTAATAAGAATTCTCATTTCAAGTTGATTTCTACCCTGCTACAGGACATTGTGTATTTTTTTTTTCATTGTATTTTGTAAGTGGCCTTTAATATATAATACCTCCCCTTTTTTTTCCTTTCCTCCTATTTTTCCCTATTTAAGGAACATTTTGGAGCTGATTGAGTTCTTTGAAGATGACACAAGGTTTTACTTGGTCTTTGAGAAATTACAAGGAGGTACTTACTGTTGAGTATGTGTTTGGATTTCTGATTAAGACCCAGGGTGTTGATCATCCATCATGAATCCCAGAGACTTCTAAAATGAGCCAAGCTAATAAAAAGGATGAAGGACTTAAAACTGTCCTTGAATTGGGAGAAGGAAGGCCAGAGGGAAAGATGGTAATTAGCATTTTACAGAGTTTAGAATGTCACCTGTGTGGGCATTCTATGAATGCCTTCTCATTATGATAGGTCTCATATATAGATACATTTAATCATCAGTTTATCAGTCCATTGTTTTGACATGTTCACTATTCAACTAAATTCTTTATGGAGTGGAAGCTCTTGCATACATTGTGAAGTCTGGAATGGCTCACCAGAGAGGCAGGTCCCATTATTTAGGACACAGGCCCAGGATAGAGAAGAGGCCTGAGAAAGTACCATCCTTCTGATGGAAAGATGCCATTCTTGACCATCACTACTACTACCTTCACTCACACACATAATCACAGGAGGTATACTGAAGTTGCTTCTCTGACATAGAGAAGGGGATGGAGAAGCCCTTGCCCTCCCTGTCACTTGCCCAACCCTAGGACACATTTGCAAGGTGAAGGTTAGGGAGGATTTCTGGAGGTTAGGGAGGGCTACATGGAGGGGCTTTGATGGTTAAGGGGTCATGCATTCAAAGTCAACAAAGCTAACTTTAAGTCCAGCTCCATCACTTACTAGCTGTGTGAACTTGGACAAGTCACATAGCCTTTTGTATCTCATCTGTAAAATAGGGATTAATGATATCACCTACCTCCTTGGGTTACTGTGAAGATTAAATGTGATAATTCATGTGAAACGCTTAGCACGGTGAGTGACCTATAGGCACTAAGGGTTCAGTAAATGTTAGCTATTAATCTTATTTAAAAAATTGGGTATGCTGAGGGCTATCTTAGAAGTTTGCAGAATGTTATTCTCCACCTTCCCTTTTAAGAGATTTGGAAACAAGAGACTCACTACAGTAGAGGAAGCCTGAGAGCTAGCCAGGAGCCAATTTTCTGGGAATGTTCCCTAGCCCATTGGGATCCTTTGATTGTTTAATCTGGCGAGTGAAAGATCTTTCATCTCCCCATGCCAAAAACCAGCAATAAGAAGTACACATGTCATTTTTAGGACACAAAGATGATACCTTCAGTCCAGAAATACAGGCTTCCAGTAGTGAGTGTGTGTGCCACATGGAGCCAAGCCATATGTTCATGCCTGTGCCTGCCCTCACCCCACCCAACAACAGTAGGACTGTGAATTACATGTTTGAAATGTTAGATGCAGCTGGGGTCATCCATAACCATAGTGCTTAGAATGCAGCTCTACTGAGACTAGACCCCATGGATAACGAGAGCGTAGTTAATGACTTAGGGCAACCATTCCCCCAGCATTCAGACCACAAGTCCTACTGAGGGGAAGCCTGCATAAATTCTGAGGCCAAACTTACTGACTGAGCTCATGTCCTGAAGCCAGCACTCCCTGGTATGGGATCTTGAGCAAATTGCTTAACCATTCTTGGCTTTGGGTTCCCCAACTGTAACCTGGAGATAACTGTGGTTTGTATATTTTATACAGTTGTGGTGAGGCTAAGATAATTTATTTAAAGAGTATTACATAGTGCTTGGCCACAAGTAACTACTAACCATTGCCAAGAAAATAATAACAATAACAATAATAATAATAAACAGGAAAGGTTAGGGGAAAAATAAGTATTTCTTTTTTTTTAGATCATTACGTATCCCATAAGGGTATGGCATTGCCATTGGAAGGCTTGTGCTCTTGTTTGGACCTGAAATCAGATGGAGAAGAAGAAAAGTTCTACAGAGAGGCCCCTGACCCTGTGTGGATTCACTTCTAGTTCTTTTTGATTTCAGAAGCCAAATCTGTCCCAATGGCATTAATATTTTTTGGTCATTTAAATAGTTCTCCCTTCTGTGCTCATCATAGGTACAAAAGACAGAAGTCCTGTTCAGTCCCGTTTGGGGCTGGTTCCTCCTCTGTGCCAAGTACCACACGTAGTGCTGGACATTTAGTGATGCATGAGCCTGTGTCCCTACCCCAAACCTGTGAACACTTGGCCCAGGGAAGTTACTCTCACTAAAGCCTGAAGAGGCTTGTCTGTATGTCCCCTCTGCCTTCCAGGCTCCATCTTGGCCCACATCCAGAAGCGGAAGCACTTTAATGAGCGAGAAGCCAGCCGAGTGGTGCAGGATGTTGCCGCTGCTCTTGACTTCCTGCACACCAAAGGTGATCCGAGCCTTTGCCTTAGTGGGTGGGTGGGGCTGGCCAGTCTCTGGGGACAACAGCAGGTCAGGCAGAGAGCTGGGTCAAGAGCCGGGGCAGCTGGCAGGCCCACCTGGGGTGACGGGGCAAGCCAGGATGGCTCCTAGGCTTCTCATGTGGGCAGTGTGTAGATGTGGAGCTGTTAAAAAGGATAGGGATACAGGAGAAAGAGCAGAGAGGAAAAAGAATGTATTTCATGTTTAACGTGGTATGTGTGAGTGTGGATGTGGATGATGCCTTTTCCTTTCCTCATGAATGCAAAACTCGTGCATAATGTGAGCATTCTGGTATAAATATTTAGGTGCTATTCCTTCTAGTCTTTTAAAATACATCATCTGTATCTCTCTTCAAAATTGGCTCATAGTATATATATATAGTTTTATATCCAGTTCACAAAAATGGAAAATGCATTTTTCTATTAACATGGTACGTTTGAGGTATCTGTTGAAATAATGGTAAATAGCAGGTTGCTATTGCTTGAATTATACTTTGGTTTACAGTCCCTTATCTAGGACTGACTATTGAAGAACTTTTGTAGTATAGTAAATCTTTTTGCAAATTAACTGTTTTTACATTTCCATTTGTTTGACTATTACATACATTTTTTAAATTTACCTACCATCAATGCCATGAAAAAAATGAATTCTGGCTTTACCTTTTTCCAGCTATGTGCTCTCTTAGTAATAATACCACAGAGTTATGGCAAGAATTAAGATAGTTACATCATCAACAGTAGTTAACACTTACCGGCACTTGTGTGCTAGGCACTATTCTAAGCCTTTTATATATACTTACTCATATAATTGTGTGTATCTTATATATGTTACTTTTATATTTGTAGGAATATATATAAATAGGAATATTTATAAAATATATAAATTTTATATAAATATAAAATATATGTAATAGTTGGAGCATAGCACCTTGCACATAGTAGTTCTTCAATATTGTTACTTCCTCCACTTTTACCCCCACTGGCAGAAAGCATTTTTATTCTTAATATTAATTCCCTTAAACTAAAGCATTCTGCCTGGTGGAGGGTGGGGTGGGGTGGAGGGAGTAATTTGTGACTTAGCTCTGCTGCCTTTAGTATTATGGGTATTGGCCGGCCACACTGGCTGTGGGTGCGCAAGACCACCTGTAGGCATATCCCACATGTGTCACCAGTGCAGTGCAGACCCGTGTGGCACGGAAGGCTCAGGTTCACTGATTCCACTCGTCTCCTCCAATGGCCAAAGAGAGGTCCCCACACTGACAGTGCCCATGTTGGTGGCTGACTTGCACATATGATGAAAATCCCTAGAAGGGGGTGTCTGTACTTTCCTCAGCATGATGAATAGCAGTACTTCTGCTGCTGAAAGCTGGGCTGCATGGAGGTAACGCCTGCCTGACAAAAGATTTACAACTTCTCTCCAAGCTGCCTCTGTAGATTGCAAAACTGGGTCATGCTTTCTACACGATTCATACCTTAGAGGGGGGTAAATGTGGTTTTGTTTTTTACTTATTTATTTTTACAAGAATGCTCTAAAGGGGACAGAGGCTGTGATATCTTAGGACTTCTGAAGTGCTTGTTCACATCTAGCTGGCCAGCTGCCCCTGTGACTAGAAGTTGGAGGGGAAGAAAAACGATTTCCAGCTGAACTTGGCTGTTTTCTAAATAACTTCACGCTAGGAAGATGAATTGGGCAAGAATGGGTCAGCCTTGAAAGAAGTTCCATACTTTTAAATACTGGGCACACTGCAACTTAACCTCTGGGAAATGAACAGAAGCAGCTCAATGGCTGGTATGCTCACAGAGGCAGGCCCATTATTACAGCATGGCTCTCAGTTCTCAGGCTGGGGGACAATCGGGCCATCAGCACCTATTTGGAGAGCAAGGTGCCATGTGTGGCTCATGATCCTTCTGTGGGAACACTTGCTGTAATGGAAAATACCTTTCACTTTTAGTGTGGAGAGCTGTAGCCTGGCTCAATTTGTGCAGCTGGACTGAGTTGCTTTGGGTTCTCATTCAATTAGGTGACTGATGAAGTTACTTAGCCTGCTGGAGCTCAGGTTTTCCCTCTAGTGAAGTGCCTCAGGTGGGCTGGGCCCCTGCCTCTTACTGGGGAATCAAATGGCGGCCTGAGAAGATGATCATCAAGGGGGTTTTACAAAAGCAGATTCTGCTTTTCCCCATTTCCCTAGAATCCTCTGCTGCTCTCTAGTAATGAGCAGTAGCTGTTCAGCTCACTTGACTTTCCAGCCCTCTGTCTCTGTGCCATACATTCTACAGGAGGAAAGAGGAGTGGGTAGTTTCTGTGTGTCTGGTGAGAAGGCGGTTTTCCCTAGTTGCCTTCTTGGCCAGGCCAGCAGGTTTCAAACCCTTGTGGGGTAAGCTGCTATCTGTGATCTCCTTCAGGAGGTCTGGCCAAAATGCAGGGGAGGTATCTTTAAAACAGTATCCTCTGGCCAAAGCAGTCCTTGGGGTGCTTCTGGCAGGGCTGCCTTGGGCATGAAGAGCAAGTGAGAAGGGAATCACACAAGCTTCAGGAGATTTGTTAACTAACACTTGATCCTCTGAACACTTGGAGTCCCACTGAAGGAATCTTTTTTTTTTTAATCCACCACACAAGAAGAAATGAGTTTAGAGCAGTCCCAGCCCCCTGAGATGCTCTTAAACAAGGCACTAATTATTCCTGCATTACTGTTGCAAGCGTGGCCATTTGCAGAGGTCTTTGCTTCACATTAGGCTTCTTATTCTTGGTTGTCACTACAGTGCTGAGAGGTAGGCTGGCTGGGATTCATTTAGCCCTTATCCCTGCCAGACTGGTAAGGCTTTGCTTCAAAAAAACTTGCAGAATCCACTGTGTTTTTGGTTTGTGTCTCTGGCTACTTCTGTCTCCTGCAGCTCGTTGATTTTTTAATGTACCATAATTGGAAATTAATCTGTGAACAACAGCATTTGGAAAAAATTAATTGTGTGTGGAATGTTTGATAATTACATGCATATGTTAACCATTTCTTGGCTCTTTGTCATATCAGGCATTGCTCACCGCGATCTGAAGCCAGAAAATATATTGTGTGAATCTCCAGAAAAGGTACTTAGGCCCTGACTTGGGATGTTATAGTTTACCCTGATGTGGGGAAGCCACCCCTTGCTTTCAGTAGAAGTCGTTAACAGTTCTGTCAGCCTCAGGTACCAACTTGAATGGATTACTATGGACACATGAGAATGTTACACCTAATGCATAATGTTTCTACATTCCAAGTAGGGTTAATCCTTGTCCCCTCATTGCTCTTTAACAGCAGTGTATGTAAGTTGGCTTAAGACGGAGACATATATTTGTAAAATATATGAGACCTGTGCAAAATGAATGTTTTCTAGTCCAATACACTACCTACCTTTAAAGTAATTGATGTGAGTCATTAACAGCAGCTCTCAATTCAATCTTATGTGAAACAAATCTCTGCCTATAAATGATGTTTATGTTAATAGTATATATGCCAGCTGGTGTCCACCACTAGAAGTAATAATCAGGAAGGAAGTTCTTGAAAAGGGTTTTTGTTTCCATTTTTATTTCCAAAGGTGCCCATTAAAAAGAAAGCATTTATACTTGGTAATGAACAAATGCAACCTATTTAAAACATTACCTTAACTCAACCTATCACTCAGTGGAAGTGTTTGCATTTCGATAAGCATATATGAATTTGACAAATTCTGTGTTCATTAGGCCCAGGTGGTTTTGAGGGCCCATAGTCATAGCTCTGTGTGTATAAATGGGTATGTATGCATGAACACAACTGTCTTGGTTTGAATTAAGGGACAGCTCAAAAATAGGCTATGTGTGAATATGTGAGTCAGCCTGCTGCTTACAACTTTTTGAGGGAAATAGTAATGTTTTAGCTCAGATATGATCTTGTGATTCCCTGTCAATGGCTTGGCATGAAACTTCATAACATTATTATTATTATGATTATTAACAATAATTATAGTTGACACTTTTTAGAGCTTACATTGTGCCAAGAACTTATTTAGTATCTATAAAATGTTATGAGGAGTAGATATTATTATCATCTTCATTTTATAGATGAGGAAACTAAGACTAAGGAACTTGCCCAAAGTCCTATTATTATCTTCATTTTATGGATGAGGAAACTTAGACTAAAGAACTTGCGCAAGGTCACTCAGCTGGTAAGAGTATAGATTAAAACTAAGGTGGTCTGACCTCAGAACTCCATGGGTGCTGAGTTGCTCTGTTGAATACCTCTGATCTAAAGTGGCCTTCCCTATCCTTTGTTTCATTTCATCTTCATGGCACAGGTTTGTTGCCCCATTTTTCATAGCTGAGAAACTAAAATTAAGTTTTGACCAAGTATCAAAAGACATTATCAACAAAGTGAAAATACAACCCACAGAATAAGAGAAAATATTCACAAATCATATATCTGATAAGGGTTTAATATTCAAAAAAAATAAGGAACTTCTAAAACTCAAAGACAACAATCCAGTTTAAAAAATGGGCAAAGGACTTGAATAGACACTTCTCCAAACAAAGTATACAAATGGCTAATGAGCATATGAAAAGATGCTCAACATCCTTAGTCACTAGGGAAAGGCAAATCAAAACCACAATGAAATACCACCTCATACCTACCAGGATGGTTATAATTTTTTTTTTAAAAAAAAGGAAAGTAAGTATTGAGAATGTGGAGAAGTTAGAACCCATGTACATTGCTAATGAGACTGTAAAATGGTGCAGCCTCTGTGAAAAATTGTTTGGCAGTTCCTTAAAAAGCTAAAACATAGAATAACCATACCATTCAGAAATTTCACACCTATGTATATACCCAGCAGAAATGAAAACAGACTTGACCACCAGTGTTCATTGCAGCATTATGCACAATAGCCAAAAGCTGGGATCAACCCAAGTATACATCAACAAGTGAACAGATAAACAAAATGTGGTCAGTCCATGCAATGGAATATTGTTCAGCCATAAAACAGAATGAAGCTCTGATATATGCTGCAACATGGATAAACCTTGAAAACATTATGCTAAGTGAAATAAGCCAAACACAAAAGGACACATACTATGTGATTCCACTTACATGAAATATCGGGAATAGGCAAATTCATAGAGACAAAAAGTAGATTAGATGTCACTGCGGCTGGGGAGGGGGATAATAGGGAGCTATTGCTTACTAGTACCGAGTTTCTGTTTGGGATGATGATAAGTTTTGAAAACCGATACTGGCAATGGTTGCACAACAGTGTGAATGCATTTAATGCCAGTAAATGGCACACTTAAAATGGTTAAAATGGTGTATTTTGTGTTATATATATTTTATGACAATAAAGAGAGGGTAAGTGAAAAATAAAAGTAAGAATGTAAGAAAAGGAAGGGGTTGAAGGAGGAAGGAAAGAAGGAAAGAGAAGTCGAAAGACTTGTCCAGGCTTCCCTGGAAGGTCAGTGGCTGAGCTGGGACTCACAGGACCAGCATTTCTTCTTGCTCACTGTGCAGCTCGCATCATGCAGACCGTTCTCTGCGTGCATACAAACTGCCCTCCTGGATGGCTCCAAACACATGCTGTCTGTGGGCTCAGATGCAGCATCCAGTTCTGGTGGGCTTGGCTGCTGTGTCGATGCCACCTAGAGTGACCAGCCATCCCAGTTTGCTTGGGCCTGAGGGGTTTCCCAGAAAGCAGGACTTTTGGTGCTAACTGATGAGGTCCCAAGCAAGCGGACAAGTTGGTCACCCTGAGCCACCTGAGGTGGTCAAGGTTTTAGTCAAAATTCTTTGTCCTCCACTGAATGGGCTTCAAGGAGTCTTTCAGGAGTGCGTGCTAACTTCTGTAATGTCTGTGTGTTCTATACCATTGTTTGTGGTGAGAGTTCCAAAGGTTTGCTCTTGTTTTGTACTAAGTTCACAACAAGTATGACACCATGTAGTGCACACATTTTCTCTTAGCTGGGAAATAAGGAAAGGGCATGGTGCAGAGGATACCTTAGGATAAATCCTCAGGTGATTTCTAGTTAACCAAGGAGAATAAACATGACCTGAAAGATAAAACTGGGTTTCAGCATGGCAGCCACATAATTATAAGCCTATATGTTAATTTAGTCTCCTCATACCTGTTTGTTTTTCCTGTTCGTAGCCTTTTGCTTTCTGGTTTCCTTTTCAGGTGTCTCCAGTGAAAATCTGTGACTTTGACTTGGGCAGCGGGGTGAAACTGAACAACTCCTGTACCCCCATAACCACACCAGAGTTGACCACTCCAGTATGTATGGCTGGGCAAGCTATGCCACCTCCTTCTGGGCTCCTTTACGTTTGGCATGCCTCCTGGCCCAAGCTCTGGAGTCTGGAGCCACGGGGAGGGAAGGAAAACCAAATGTATCTCCCCAGCTTCTGGCTGCCTGAGTTGTCATTTGGCTCACTGCTTTGTATGGATGAGTTCTCTCACCCCAACCCAGGGCTAGTTGCTAATGAAACTGACATGAGGACTTTTAGTTTGGGTTGGGTCCTCTGCCAGTGCTAATACAAATTGTATGTATAAGAACAGGCTGAGCCCTGACTCCCAATCCAGGTAAAGTCAGGCACTACTCTGGGGCCTGCCGTTCGCATATGAGCAGACAGACAGCTCTGAGAGTCCCATGCTCACTGCCAGAGTCGTAGGACACCCACCATGGGATGGAGGACGGAGAGGGTGGAGAACTGAGAGGCTGGGGACTTTGCACATAGGATTGCTTGATTAAGTTACTCTGAGCTTCTCTCACTTCATGTTTCATGCCCCGATGGTGCTGCTGAGAGCTGTTTCTTCCTTATACGTCTCTTTTACATACTTGGTATACTATAATTATGATCCTTTTGAGATTTGCATGCTTCGTAACTGAATTTTCCTGATAACCTTTTTATAAGACCTGCATTTCAGTATGCCCATATCTTATTCCAAGCAACATTATTAGAAATGTTTCTGCATTAGCGTCTACTCCACTGAGCTACTTTGTTCGCGAAGTCATTAACTCTAATTGCCAATTACAAAGAAAATGTTCTTTCTCCACTTGCCACCTTCCCATCAAATTATTTGTGTGTGTTGGAGGGTGGGAGATTATCTCAATAAGACTGAAGTAATGAAGAGGGGAGCAAAAAGAATTTGTTTTATTGTTATCAGCAGTTTTCTATGCAAGGATGAGAGGAAGGAAGCCTGGAGTATTGTCCTAGGTTTGCCCTTGATGCGTCTGACCAAATCCGTGTCCCATTTTAGTCCTTGGTTGCCCCATCTATAAATGGGAGAAGCAGGACAATTGGGTTTGTTCTCAGAGCTCTCCTAACTTTGATGATCTGTTAATTCTAAATTCTCCCTTTAAGCTAGCAGGGAAGCTTGGCAGGATATCACTTGAAGAAATTTCTGTTGTATGGAGTTGGATCCCCACAGCTCTCCCTCTCAGGGCCATGGTCCTGGTACATTAAGTGACTGTTGATAGCTGAGGCAGGGAGAGATTCCTGGAGTTTCTTGAATAAGGGCATCTGCCTACTGGAGAAGGACCTAAGAAGATAAGAGGACAGCCTAGAACTGGTCATGTGGATTGTGAGGAATGACTGATAAGACAGTTTACAAATGTTGGCCTAGCTTTTCTGAGTGCCCTGGTATATCAGGCAAGCTGTCTGCTAACTTTCCTGACAACTTCTTGCTCTGCAGCACCATACTTTTGCTCAAGTCCCATTACATTCTGCTCTTTGCCATCTCTGCCTGTAACTAAACCTCTCTTCTCTGCCATTTTCCCCTTCCCAACCTTGGCTCCAACAGTGCGGCTCTGCAGAATACATGGCCCCAGAGGTGGTGGAGGTCTTCACAGATGAGGCCACTTTTTATGACAAGCGCTGTGACCTGTGGAGCTTGGGTGTGGTCCTCTACATCATGCTGAGTGGCTACCCGCCCTTTGTAGGTCACTGTGGGGCTGACTGTGGCTGGGACCGGGGAGAGGTCTGCAGGGTGTGCCAGGTGAGTGCAGCTTGTGCCTAGGGCCCGCGGAGGGTCAATGTGGTTGTGGGATGCCAAGCAGGACTGGGCTTGGGGATCATTCCTGATTAGAAGGCGGTTATACTGCCCTTCCTCCTCTGTCCAAGGGCAGCCACAGGTGAAATAGAGATAGGTACTTAGCCCAGCTAGGAGTTCAAGGGAGGATTGTTAGAGATCATACCTGAGCTTGGTCTTAAAGAATAACCCTTGCCACAGGGGAAGAGAGGCAAGCAATACAAGTAGAAGGAACAGCATAAGCAAAGACATGGAGGTTTGACACAACTGCATGTGTACCAGGAAAAAGAGTAGAAATAGAAGTTTAATGGTGGCAGGAGGTGAGACCTGAGAGGTTGCCAGGAGCCTGTTCATGGAGGGCCATGTAAGAAGGGCCAACGAATTTAGGCTTTGCTCTCTAGATTATGTCCCCCATGAAGCCCCCACCCAGCCCTCCAAGTAGCATAGCCATCCCTGCCCACCAAGGGCATTCTGTGTGGCTTGATGTTTTGGAGAGAGGAAAGTCTGAGAGGGGGACCTGGTCTGTGGTATACCCAGGCCATGAGCTGCAGCTGAAGTCAATTGGACATGAGTTGACGAGATCAGTGACAGGCACATCCTGCCCAACCCCTGTAGTGGGCCTCAGGAAGAATCTTCTTTACCTAGAACAAGCTGTTTGAGAGCATCCAGGAAGGCAAGTATGAGTTTCCTGACAAAGACTGGGCGCACATTTCCAACGAAGCCAAAGACCTCATCTCCAAGCTTCTGGTTCGAGATGCAAAGCAGAGACTGAGTGCTGCCCAAGTTCTGCAACACCCATGGGTGCAGGGGGTGAGTAACCCAGGGATGGGTGGCATTCCACCTCCTCAGGCCTGCAGCACGGCCCTGAGGGAGCTCTCATGCCAGCAAGTACTGAACAGCAGCCCAGGGGGCTTACTTCAGCTGGAGGGTAATTATCTGGCAGCTTTAATACCTGTGCATGTAACCTAGCCCCACACTGAGTCCCTTACTGGTCACTGGTTCTAACCTTGGCCACAGACTAAGCTCCTAACTGACCCATGTGTCTCTGGAGAGGCAGAGGCCTTTGGGGGCTTTGGCACACGCATCCCATTATTGGCAGAGGCACATAGCTCAGAAAGCAGCCTGGCGTTCACATTTGAGGCAGGTACACATCCCCTTACACAAAAGTATCATTAGCTGAGAGCACCCAGGAACAAGGCCTTGTTGCCCTGCTTGCTTTGTAGCTGCGCTTGGGGCACATAGGTTCTCTTCATGGTCCTGGGGGTCTGGGTGCATCTTGCCTAATGGCAAATGGTGGTATTTTCCCCAAACTAAGGACCGAAGTCTTCATTAGAAAATATTTTTAACCATCTTCCTTGGCTAGTCATGGTACCTGATTTCTGCCCCTCCAAGGGATCTGCCAGATCTCCTGTGATTTATTGTGTCTCCTTGGTCTGCCAGGTCCTAGCCAGCCTCAGTGGCCCTGCCAGTGGAAGGAAGCAACATTGACAGCCCTATGTTACAAGGGGATCCATTCCAAGAATATCTGAGTGGCTAATTCCAAGCCACCCAAGTGTTGCTATCTTTACTGAGCACCTACTACATGCCAGACACTGGCAATACTGGGATGAGTAAGACCCAGTCTCTGTCTTCCTGGGGACAGGGAGGTAAGGGAATAAATGACAGGACAGTGTAACAAAAGCTTATCAAAAGTGCTAGGGGCGCCAAAGGTGGAGGATCTACCTCTGCTTGGGACAAGCGGTAGGGAGGTGGCAGGGGAGAGGGACTGCTTCACAGGGGAAGCTGGGTCTTGGAACATGAATAGGCCTTTGCCAGGCAAGGAGAAGGGCTGTCCATGCAGGGGCAGTGGGGTTGGTGGCTGTGCTTTGCTTGCTCTCTCCTTGGTAGGTCTGACCCTGCAGGCAAGCATGGCCAAGCCTATGCTGGGCGCAGAGCCTCTGATAACCTACCCACTCTGTGTCGTCATGGATGGGGGCAGCTCTTGCAGGAGGGAGCAGTGCTTACCCACTCGTCTGTCCTTCCCATTCTAGCAAGCTCCAGAAAGGGGACTCCCCACGCCGCAAGTCCTCCAGAGGTAAATGCTACCACCACACCCAGCACCCCTCTTTCTTGGGCTTTGGCTTTTCCCTCAGGCTCTCAGCCATGCTGGGTTGGAGATGGGGTCAGGGAGCCCATCTTTAGGCTCAAGTATCCTCCTCTTGAACGGGCTTCCTGGACGCCTTTGCCCCACATCTCCTCCCCACTTTTCCCTCTAGAGTAGGGCTGTCTTCCACTGGGATGGCTTCCCCTGCCCTCCAGCACCTTTCAGGCCCCTCCCAGTGCAGTTTGTGTGAGAAAAGTGTGTTTTGCATATCCACTGGAATCCTAACTGGAAATCAGCATTTACAGCCCAAAGACAGACCTCATCTGTGGGTGATTCACACCAAGGTTTCCTTCTGCTGCTGGGAATTGATGCAAGTAACAGGAATGGAGAACTGTCAGGCAGTGGGACCAATTGTCATATATGCTACTAGACAAATAATAGTAATGCCACTGTGTAAACAATACCACATCACAGATATGGTGCAAAAGACTTTACATATATCCTAACCTTTATGATAAATCTACAAGAGAGGTGTTCCTATTATCCCATTTTGTGGATGAGAAAACTGAGTAATAAAGAGATCAAGTTAACTTCCTCAAGGCCACACAGTAGCCTTGGGTGTTTGACTCTAGTCCCTTTTAACATTAGATCATGTTCCCAAAGGGCCAGGACTAATGCACTGTGTGAACACCTAGAAACTGGAACCAACTTCACGTCCAGTTTCTAGGGGTTACACAGGGAAGTCTTACATCTTTATAGTCTCAGTTCATTTGAGCCAGAATGCTATGGCCCAGGTTGGGTTCTACCCGATTCTCTAGAGCTTCATCCAGATGCCCTGAGGCTCCAAAGCAAGCTCCACCTTAGATTTATTCAGAAAACCCCAAGTGCCAGTTATATGCTAGCCCTGAGCTGAGTTTTGGGAACACAGACACAAAGTCACGGTGCCTGCGCTTGGAGCTCCCTGCCCTTACAGGAAAGAGAGCTGTACAAGGGGGACTTTCACCTGGCATGGCCCTTCCCCTGGCAGAACTGTGTGCAGAGCAGTGGCAGCTCAGTGGAGGGTGCTGTGAATAGAAAGGGGCATTTGTCCCAACTCTTAAGTCCAAGGACTATAGGTTCAAAGCCATTCCCACCTCAGTGAGGTCAGATTGCAAACCCATGCAAGAACTACTTTGGAGAGAGCAGCCTGTGCAGGCTCAGAAAAACTGTGGGGGAGCCTAGAACTACAGTCACTGGATGGGTGTCAAGGAGCTGGCCTGGCTGATCCATTGAGTTGTGCCTCCCTCTTTTCTGTGCCCCATCCCTGTCCCTGCAGAAATAGCAGCACAATGGACCTGACGCTCTTTGCAGCTGAGGCCATTGCCCTTAACCGCCAGCTGTCTCAGCATGAGGAGAATGAACTGGTAGAGGAGTCAGAGGCACTGGCCAAGGGCCTCTGCTCTGTGAAGCTTTCCCCTCCCTCCAAGTCACGCCTGGCACGCCGGAGGGCGCTGGCCCAGGCAGGCCGCAGTGGAGATGCAGGAACGGGCCCAACACCCACAGCACTCTGACCCCCTCCAGTCACATCTTCCAGGCCATAGGCCTGTCCAGGCATTTCTCCCCCACTCCCCACCCCCGGAGAAACCTGTGAGGCCGAAGTCTGCAGAGCAGGCAGAGGGGTTTTACAGCTCCATCCAGGAAGGCCCTAAGGTCTCCACCCACGTCCCCCCATTTCCCAGAGTCCTCAAGGAAAAAGCTTTTTCCAAAGGGGTTGTCTTTGAGGAGGAAAGCAATCACTTGTCACTTTGCATAATCATCTGCAGCAGGGACATCTCTGCTGGGCTTTAGCCCACCTGCTCACCCTTCTGCCTATCCAGGATCCTTCCCACTCTCACAGGCAGGCAGCAATGGCGAACTGGGGCTCTAGCCTTCAGGGAGCCAGCCTTGAGAAGCATCCGATGACAGAGGCTCTTTCGTCTCTGTACCATCACCTGCCTCTGGCAGTGCTTCCGCCTTCCTCTGTCCTCTGGACGTCCTCCCCCTCGGCTGAGCAAAGCAGTCCCCTCAATTCAGGGGAGGGCAAGAAGCCTTCCACATTCAGGAAGCCAGATCAGTCTTCCAGTCTGCAGCACAGAGAAGCAAGCACATAATCTTTCTTTGCTGTGACCGAAATGTATCCCTCATTTATCATCCTCTGCCTTGTTGGGGATTGCTGCTAAAATCAGTATTATTTTGTTTTTTAAAATATTTGTTTTTTTTAACCATGCTCTCCCAGCAAAGATGGGACTTTAAATTCCCATTACAGACAAAGGATTTTTCAGAGTATGTCAGGCTCACTCTTCTTTCCTGAATCCATGCATTTGAAAGGTTTTAATCAGCTGTTTCTTATTACTCCAACTGGTTTTAAGCTGTAACCGTGAGACTGCTGGCCTGGTGGGGCGGGCAGCCCCAGTCAGGGCAGTTAGGAGTCACGTGCCTGATGTGGAGCCACTCGCAGCAGCGGGGCCCCTCCAGTCTGAGCACTGCCTGCTGCTGGAGACCATGAAGGCACGTCAGGCCAGACAGGCTGAGTTACCTGAAGAAAACCCATTTGTATAAGTCACACATTTATATAACACAAGGATGGTATTATACATCGTGCTTATTTTAATAAAGCTGTTTTAAATTCTAGCTGTGGCCTTCCTGGTGGTACTTTCTTCAACTGCAAACCCGAAAAAGAGACAGGCCTTCCAGAGAGGGGCTGAGTCCAGCCCTGTGAGGAGGTCTTTATAAGGACCTGTAAATCTGGCACCTTATTGGGTCTGTAAAACAAAGCAAAGGAGATATCATTGCTTCTCTTTTTTAGGTGAGCAAATGAAATTCACCAAACAGTTGTCAATCCAATTCTGTGGCAGGTCCTGAGGTGACTGAGAAACAGCCTCTGTCTTTTCGTATCTTTCCCATTAAGTGGAAGGGGTAGTGTCAGCAACTATCACAAGCTGGCTTCAAAAGGTGCTTTAATAGGTGTGCCCTGTACCCAGGCCAGCCCACCCACCCAGCAGAACAGAGTTCCCCTCTGTTTGGAGCAGCTCTAAGCCTTTCTGGAGGATTCGCCTTGTGCCCAGGACTGTGCTTGTCCTGTCAGAGTTGCCAACACAGAAAAATGTCACCTCGTATCCCCAGGCCCCATGTTCATCATGCAGAGGGCCTTCCATGTGCCTTGTCCCATGTAATCCTCAGAACTGGGCTGGGGTGGGAAGGGCCTTTATAAGTTCCCAAAGAGATGGCAAGAGGGAGGTCTGAGTGTCTGGGCAGTAGACTGGGTGCTACTGGCAGCTTTTCTCCCAAGGGAGAGCAATGAGTGGAGATGGCAGCAGGAGCTCTTCTCTCTGGGGGCAGGTAATGGGCCAGGCCACCATCTGTCCTCACCAGGATTGTCTCCACGTTGATGACAACATTCTGCTGACCTTTGCAGTGACCCTTACCACCTCCACATCCCTCATCTGCCCAGAGTGGGATGGGCTGGCCTGCAGAATCTGAGCCTTTCATCCAAAGTCTCCCCAGTCCCTGGGGACTTGGAACTAGGGCATGAGTTTTGTCTTTGAACTCCAGCCTGGTCAGTCCTCCAGGTTGGTCCAGCAGGGACATGACTTCCATGGGCTTCCTGCACCAAGCACTCCCCGCCCCCACCTATCCTGCAGCTCCAGCCAGGCGCTCACACCTCTGTGCCTCTGCTCAGGTTGTGCCCTCTACCACCCTCCCCCTAAACCCAGCCCACCTGGCGAAGCCCTTCTCATCCTCCATGGCTTTGCTCAAATGCTGCCCTACCTACTTTGGTTTGCTAGCATTATTGTGCACTTACCAAGTTACAGGTGCTTTCTGAAAAGTTCACAAGGCATTATCTCATTTGATTCCTACAGCAGGCATATGAGGTAAGGTACTAGTATTTTACCCCCACTTAATGTGAGAAACTAAGCAGAGAAAGGAAAAATTGCTTGCCCGGGACTCTACAACTGGGAAGGTGGAACCAGAATTCATCCCAGAGAGATGTGGTACCCAGAGTTGTGCTGCCCACGTTCAAATCCCAGCTCCACCACTTACTAGCTTTGGGCCTTGAAGAAGTTACTTAATCTCTGAGGGTCAGTTTCTTCAGCCAAAAACTGGAAATGCTAGTGCTTACCTCATGGTGCTGTGTGAAAGTTACAAACTAATGTAAAGTGTTTAGAGCAGTTCCAGGCTCACAGAGCAAGTGCTTAATAAATATGAGCTATGATAGTTGTTTTTATTGTCTCCTGGGGCAGAATTACTCGACTCATCCCAGTGAGAGAGATGAGCTTTCCCCCTTCCCTCGGCTTGTGTGGGAAGGACTGAGGTGGGTGGAGATGGATCTGGGCTTCCCAGATGAGCCTGGCCTCTGGTCCTTTGAGGGATCCTCCTGCTGACAGGCTGCTCTGCCCCTCTGGGCTGGGTCTCTGTTCCAGAGGGGCAATGGTGGTATCAGAGGAAGAATTTGAGGTGGGGACCAGGGGCCCTGGGTTCTAGTCCTTCCTCTGCCACTATTCACTAGGTAACCTGGGGAAGTCCCTTACCCTTTCTGAGGACCAGGCCATGCACCTGGCTCTGCTGGGCAGAGGCAGATATGTCAGACACACTAAACGAGGCTCTGGGAACTGGAACTGTGAACTGTCCGGGCAGCCAGTTCCCTGGCTCAAGGCTCATGCCTTACCTCACGGGCTGGGCCTTAGGAGAGAGCTGGGCCCCATCAGCCAGAATGTCCTGGAGCTCAGGCCTTTTGCTTCAAGTCCAGTTAGCAGGCCTCAGCCCCAGCCTGGGGACCGCTGTCTGAGCCCCATCTGGAGGCCCAAGCACAGGGATCAAGTCTTTCTTCCTCTAGCTCTCCACCTGCTTGAGCTCTGGGGGGCTCCTTCTCCCTCCTGGCTGACTGCCCCTCACCAGACCCATTTCTGGGAACAGCAGTGCCCTGATCCTGTGCCAGCTGCCCCAGCTGCTTAAGTCTGGAGGAGAGTAAGGAGCAAGGTACCCCCGTGCAGCAGGCACTCTTGTTGCCATGGTAGCAGTTGCCTTGGAAGCCGCTTCCAGACTTCAGCCTCTGAACAGTCTGGGAAAGCTGCCGGTCCCCCAGGGGATCAGGGAATTAATCACTCTCTTTTACAGGGTCCTCACCCTCAAGGAAGATAAACAGAACAAAACCAAGCTGAGGCCTTTTTGCCCACTCTTCCTCCCCACCCCCGTGCCACCCTTGGACTTGGTGCTTCTGCGAGGGAAAGAGCATAGGCAGGCATCCACCAGCCAGGCCTCACCAGGAAACGAAGAGGAGAGATTATGACAACTCAGTGGTGATGCATGGCCTGGCCACACCCTGAGTCCAGGGCTGGGAGGACAGGTCTCAGCACCCTTTGATACTTGTCGGTTGGGGAACAGGTGGGGTGGTTGTGCTCTAGTGCCTTGGGCCTCCATCTCATTTACTTATAGTAAGCACATTGCCCAAGGATAAGCATGTATTTTCTTCTTCAGAGATGATACAGTTTATATGGAGGAAAGAATTGGCAAGTCTCCCTCTACATTTGTTAGTGGAGGAGCTGGGTCACAAAACTTTCAAATAGCCTTTAATGACACTCTTCTGTCGTGAGGGAAAAGATGCAGGCTCGAATGATTCCTTAGAACGAACACATCGTCTCTCTCTGATGGGGTTGCCAATTCCTCCCAACTCGAATAAGACAATTTAGAAATTCAGGGGCAGAGATATACTAAAGTACTCCCAGCTGAGCAGGGAATCTGGACACTGAGATTCTACCCAGGACTCTGAGGCAATCCTGCTCCCCAAGTCTCAGTTTCTCCATCTGTTCTGTAAAGGACCTGGGACAGTTCTGTGATCTAGTAAGTGATAAAGGCTTAATGTGTCTCCCCTTGAATTTCCTCCTCTGACTCTGTGCCCTGAAGGATCTACAGAGTCAAAAAAAAGACTCTACTTTAGAATTAGGTCTCCAATTTTTAGAGGTCAGAGTATTCTGTAATCTAGAACTCACAACACACTGACATCCCTGAGTCTGGCCTCTGCCATCCCCAAAGGAGCAAAGTGAGTCTCAGGGAGGTGGGACGGCTGGCCCATGACCCTCAGAGTGAGGTGCCTCTGTCTCGCTGATGGTTTGGGAGTCCTGCCCCAGCCTTACACTGTGTGAGGAGCGTGCACAGGCCCTGCTGGCCAGAGGCATGCAACCACATAAGGGGGCGTGGGTGGGGGTTGTGGAGGGTGCTGGGATTCCTAAAGCTCCACATCTGGAGAACGTGTTTTCATGGACAATTATTTTAACAGCTCTTTCTAAAACTAGTCAGGGGGAATCAGTTACATGTGACAGAGACATTGCCTGTTATTTATGCCTAATTAGAGGAATAATCAGACCTCATCCTGGTGAGGCACAGGGGATGCTGACAGCAGTGGCTGTGGCTGGGAAATGCCCACCTCCTGGGGTTCCTCTTATGGGGGCCAGGAACACAGCTAGGCGGCCATCAGTGCTCCTGTCACCCCTCTTCTGTACAGACCTCTGAGTTAACACCTGTCCTTGCCCAGCCCTCTCCCCAGTCTCCCTCAGCTGAGGCTCAGACAGATCACTCTGGCCTTCTTAGGCCACCACCCAAGGAAAGCCTCTTGTTAGGGACAGAGGCCCCACGGTGCCTATGGCCCTCCTCTTCACCAATCCAAGGGGATTGTGCAGGTCCAGTCCCTGCCTGCGCTCTGCCTTGTGTCCAGAAGCCTAGCCCAGGTCCCCTCTAGCCATGGCTGTGGCACACTCCCCGAACCTACCCTTGAGGGGTCACCATCTACTGAGGAGACAAAATGAGGACAGATGGAGGGCACTTCAGCGTGGGGACAGTGGTAGGCAGCCCACCCACTCAGGTGCCATCAGGAATTGCCTCACAGAGTGGGGGCTGGCTGAGAAGGGTCCTGAAGGATGAGGAAGCGTTCTCCTGACAATAGGAACCAGGCAGACTCTCAGCAGAAGGGCAGCAGAAGAGAAGGGGAGGGATGAGGGTTGGGGGCAGCTGTGGAGGCAGAAGACCTTGCACCTGGCTATGTCAGACTACAGACATGGTGGGAGAGATGGTGAGATCTAAAGAGAGGCCGGCAGGACTGGTAATGGGAGCTCAGGTGCAGGGCGAGGGCGAGGGCCAGGTTCTGGGGTGGGGATGCTTTGATCCACAACGGCCCAGAGGATGCAATCAGAGATGAGGGCAGGAATGGAGGAAGAGCTGGGCTGGGCTACCACTACCCAGCCTCAAGTTGGTGATCCTGCAAGTAGGGCAGACAGACTAGGCAGAGGAGCTCAGTCCAGAGATCGGGAGGCACCAGCCGTGTCCCAGTCTCCTGACCCTGGCTGCCTTCACCCAGCTCCTGCCAGTTCCTCTGCCCAACCCTGGACTGTATGTGCCTTCCCCCAGCCCCTACTGATGGTTCCTATCAGCCCCCAGCCAGGGATCCTGGGCAGCTGGAACGGCTCACCCTCTCAGCCCAGTGAAAAGGTAACTGGAAAGGGGGTGGGTACTGAGTCTACCTGAGGCGAAGGAGATCCCCTGAGATTTGCTTCAAGCTAAGACCCCTCAGCCCTGCCTGGGAGCTCAGGGGTTGGTGGGCCGGGGGAGGGGCAGAAGGAGAGAGTGGACTTAGAGGGACACCTCTCCCTCTCCTCCTGTCCCAGTTGCTGTTCCTGTCTCTTGTGCCTCCTCCAGGACTCCTCCCATGCCTCTGTCTCCAAGTCCCCAGGCAAGGTCCCCAGGTGCCAAATGGCAGAAGACAGCAGAGTGGGCCCTAAGCATGTGGTGGTGGTGGGGATGGGGGTCTCCTCACATGACTGCTGGGTCCCATGTGAGGCCGCCAGCTCACTCTGCTCCCTCAGAAACCAACAGTGGAACCTGGGCTCAGTGCCCTAGTGGGCCTCTGGGACCCAGGCAGCAGCTCACATTGCAGCCTCATGAATAACTCAGCACCTCCCTGCTGCCTGCCTCTGAGGAACCGTATCCCTTGGACCAACCTCCCCCACTGCTTTAAATTTTTAACAGGCTGAGGTTCGGTGGTAGCTGGGCAGGCTCCAGGGAGCCAGGGCAGGATATCCTGGGCAGGGGGCTCAAGCTGAGCTCTCCCTAGAGGAGGCTAACAGGGGAGGACCCCATTGGCCAGGCACAGCTCTCCAGAAATGTGTAGCCAAGGCAGGATGTGCAGGCAGAAATCCCAAGAGTAGCCTCCAGATTCAGGGGTCCTTAAGGAGGAAGAGTAAGCCAGGGTGACATGTGGCTGGGGGGGCCCTTAGGAGAGCTGTGGGATAGGGTTGCAGATAAATCCAAGGGTTACCAGCCCAGAATCTTTCTGCCCAGAACTCCCACCCTCAAGGTGGAGCTCCAACAAAGGGACGTCCAAGAGGACTGATACCTCCAGGGCTCTTCTGGGGACGGGCCCCTCTGGCTGGAGGCTGTACCTGGGTAGGCCTGCATGGACATCCCCAGCAGCAGCAGAGACTTCCGCTGCCTGCAGCTGGCCTGTGTGGCCCTCAGCCTGGTGGCCGGCAGCATCATCATCGGTGTCTCCATGTCCAAAGCTGCAGCTGCCGTGGGTGGAATCTTTATTGGCGCCGCTGGTCTGGGTGAGCAGTGCTGGGCTCAGAGAGGGTGCAGGGGCATGGTCAGGGGAAGGGGAAACGTGGAAAGGGCAGAGTCAACAGGGGTGGATGGGTGTCGGAGGATGGAAGCTGGAGAGAAGCAAGGCAGCAGGGGCTGCAGAGAGGGAGAGGAAGGCTGGGCTGAGGTGCCTTCTGCGGGAGGGTGAGGGGACCGTGGAAGAAGGAGCTGGTTGTCACGCTCCTCTCTGGCCGCTCTCCCTCCGGTTCTCCAGTCCCAAGCCCTGTGCGCTTGGGTCTGTGGTGGAATTCATAAGCCCACTGTGGGAGGGTTGTTGGGGGGCAGGTAAAAGAGGACGGAGTTCCCAGCTGGACTCTCCTTGAGCCAAGACAAAATCCAGCTCAGACAAAAGATTTCCTTTTCTTTCCAGGTATGACTTAGCAGCAGATCTGTCTGTCCAGGCATCTGTCCGTCTTTCTATCTGGGCCACTATAACTGATACCCACACTGATGCCATCCCTCATCCTGCTCCACCATCCCGGGCCAAAAGCAGAACCAGAAGCACCAGGCTGGCGGGCTCTGGGCATCCGTATCTGCAAACTCCAGCCAAGAGCCACAGACACTTAGTCTGGAGATGAAGTGGGAGTGGGTAGGGCAGGGCCCCCTCTTCTGTTACCCTCTCCCCAGGGCAGGGGGTGGGGGAGGAGCATGCTGAGGAGCCCCCTAGTCCTGCCCTGGAGGCCCTAAGGGAGCATGGGGCAGGTGGTGGCGTCAGCTGGACCCATTTCCAGACCACTGAGAAGGAAGGAAGCCAATGTACTCCCCACCTGGGCATGGTGAAGCCAGGAGCGTGGACCTTCCCCAAGTGTAACCCCTTCTCCAGACAGTGCTGCTCCCTGCCCTCTTCTGTGCTGGAAAGCCACTCTGCATGTGTATACACACACACACACACACACACACACACTCCCAACTTGCACATCTGTGTTTCCCCCATGCACACTAGCAGTCTCATCAACTACTGCCCAGGCTCAGCCCACCCACAGCTTCATGCAGCTCACACTAACCAGGCTCCCTCCCCATCACAGAACCCCTCTGTGTCTCTTTTCTAAGGGCTCCTCATCTTGGCCTACCCCTTCATGAAAGCTCGATTCAACCTGGACCGCATCCTGCCTACAATAGGTGAGTCCTCTTCCCTGCCCCTAGCATACCCTTCTGCCAAAGAATGTGCAAGACCCACTGTGTGGTGGAGCTGAGCCTATGTGTGTGACTGCTCCTGGCTGTGTGTGTGCTGGAACCAGGTGTGTGTGTGTGTGTGTGTGTGTGTGTGTGTGCGCGTGCAGGCATCGCCACGACTACAGTGCAGCGGCCTGCTGCCTGCCACAAAGGGCCTGAACCAGCTCAGAACATCGAGAACTCCCATCTCCCCTGAGAGATTCTCCATCTCCTGAAAAGCCTCTGAGATCTACAGATAAGCCCATTTCACCCCTGAGCCCCCATAAAGCCCCTCTATCTCCCCTCAGACCTCAGGACCCTCATATATACTCTTAAATCATCTCAGCTCCCCACATACATGCTCCTATCCCATCAGTCCTGCAGGGCTCTACATATCCCTAATTTTCCTCAGGACCCCAACCTTCTTAAAAAATCTGCATAGGCAGTCTTATCCTTCAAGGTCCCATTTCTTCCACCCCACCCCACCCCAAGTCATCCCAGATCATGTGAGAGATCTAAAGGAATGCCGTGGAGCAAAGGCAGCAGCAGGGATGGAGATCAGACAGCAGGAAGGACTTCCTTTCCCAAAGCTGGATTTGGTTTGAGAATGGCTTAGTAACCAAGGGGCTTTGGGTGATCTCATCCTGCAGGGAGCCTGAGAATCCACCCCCATCTGGGGCCAGACCATGGGGAAGGAAGATCCAGCGCCAATGGCAATAAAGAGGGTAAGTTCCAGAAATGCCAGATCCATCCTCCATTTTCCTCTCTGGCTGAGCAGCCTTGAGGACCCCAGGAAGAAGCCTTGAGAGACACGCAGAAGGGGTTTCCCCAGGCACAGGGAGCCCGCAGAGTTGGGCAGTTCTTCCCTGTGTTTAGTCAAAACCCTTCTTATTCCAAGCTGAGCTGAGCTCCTCCCATTTGTCTTCAGAGCATCTCTGTCGCACCCAGCACAGACCCTGGAACAGAGGGTGCTGCCCTGCCCCTTCTCCCCTCCTAGGCCCCATGCCCCGGTTGGTTTTCTCACTCTTTCCTCCCATGATGGAATCTACCTCTCAGAGCTAGTACCTGAAACTGAGTATCTTCTGCCTCCCCCTTCCTCACACACTGGAAAATTCCAGGCAGGGGTTTTCAAAGATGGCCCCAACCCAGTGTCTGCCACCACTGGTAGGATGCCTAGTCTCAGCCAAATATTCCAGACACTGTTGCACTTTACATATATTACTTTGTTCCATTCTCAGAACAACCACATGAGGGAGGTACTGTAATTAGCCCACTTTCTATATGGGACAACTGAGACACAAGGAGATTAAGTGATGCAGCCATAAATGGTGGGGCCAGAACTGAAACCAGGCAGTGGCCCCAGGGTCCTGCCTCTAGCTACCTCCCAACCCCCAACAAAGCTGCTCTCCTTTTGAAGGGCCATTCTGACCGTCTGTGCCTCTTCAAACTCAGCAAAACTGCCCCCTGGGTCTTCCCTTTCTCCCCATTCTATCCTGCTCTGCCCCCGGATCCTTCTGGGCTGTTCTGATGCAGGATCTGCCTATTCAGGTGGCCCTGTCCTGGTCTCTCCCCCAGGAGCACGAAGCAGCCTGTCTACTGTGAGCAGAACCCTGGAGAAGCTGAAGATGGGGGCCCGGGGGACTGGGGAGAGCTGAGGCAGGGGCTGAGGGGCTACCCCTTGCCCTACCCTCCCTTCCTGCCTGCTACTCTGATCTCACAGCCCTCCAGGATCCAAACCAGAGGTGAACCAGGCCCTGGAGACATCAGATCAGCACTCACCCAGGCCACAGCTCTTGGGAGTGGATTCCAAGGGACACAGGGCAGGGCCTAAGGCAGTGCCACTGGAGGTACCACAGGGGCTCTTGTTTCAGGCTCTTGACCTGGGTTTTACCTCTCGACTGCAGCTCAGTTGCCTTCCTCTATTCCTCTGGTTCCTCTGGAATTTGGGGCCCAGGGATACCTCAGTCCCTTGCTCCAGCCTGGCCACAGAAGTGAACCCCAAGCCCACAGGAATCACAGACAGGGACCTGGCTGTTGGCCTCTAGAGCTCACCAGCTGGATAGAAAGCTGGACCAGATTCTTTTCAGGATACCAAAAACTATGGGAAACTCCTCAGTGACAGGGACTTGGCAGCAGAGATCAGGACATATCCTAGACAAACAAGATAGCCACTGCCATGACAGGAGCCCTAGTGAGGCACGGACCTGGAGGCTTCCAGGAGGAGGTGGCTCCCCAGCTGAGCCCTGCCCTGAGACTCTTTGTATTCGACTCCAACATTCAAGGCGTTTTGTGATCTGGCTCCAGACAAGACCTCCAGCCTTCCCTCTTCTACCCACTTTCTCATTGCTCCTGAACGATCTAAATGCATTCCAGCCCCCAAGCGAGCGCTGGCCTATGTTCTGGAGGACCTGGTCCAGGAGTGTGTGGCTGTCAGAAAACATTGCTCCTGCCTCCGCACCTGAACCCTCAAGGTGGAACAGAGTTGTTTGACTTCTACAGAGACATCTGCTCCATGTGGCTTTTGTCCTGGTTTGATGAACAGAAGGCAAGCTGGACAGAATCTCATTCTTCAAGGATCAGTGCAGATGACACCTCCGCTCAGAAGCCTCCCCTGATTTTGCTGTGCTCCCACAGCCCTAGGGCTTCCCTTCATCACAGCCCCCCCCCCACTCTGAGTGGCCCTTGTCTATTTCCCCCTGTCCAGAGTCTGGGGAAGAGCGTTAGGCACACAGAGGGTATCCTGTGGATGTTGGTAAACCAAACCTCAAGTGGGAGAGACCATCTCATTGTACAGATGGGAAAGCTGAGGTTTTGCAGGGAAAAGTACTCAGTGAGGCCCGTGGTGAGAAGCTGTGGAGCCAGGTCTCCTTTCTCCCCACTTGAGGCTCTGTCCTGTGCACAGGCCACGTCTGACCACGGTGGGACAGGCCTCCGTGAAGGGGTACAGTTTCACAAATGCTGGCCGCGTGTAGAGGCTTTGGTTCTTCCAGCCGGAGGGAAGTCAGCCTTCCCCTCCTTGAATTTCTCTCCTCTCCAGCTCCCTCCTGCCTGCTCCCTGCCCTTCTCCTTGCTTTCAGCATTATCACCATCAACAATGACAGGCCTGAAAGAGTGGATCTGTGGCATCTTACTACACTGATGGACAGCGACTGCATTGGGGTATGGGTGGGGACTTGATAATATGGGTAAATGTAGTAACCACATTGTTTTTTCATGTGAAACCTTCATAAGAGTATATATCAATAATACCTTAATAAAAAATTAAAAAAAAATAAACCTCAGGCCTGGTGGCCCTTCCTTGATCAGTAAGGAAAACCTTTCTACTATCCACCTTCAGTCCTTATCTGCAGCGCCCCAGAAAGATGCCCAAGTGTGGAAGGGGTGCGAGTGGGGGATGTGGAGCCTGGGCTGTGGGGCGGGTGTTCCCCCTTGCTGACCATCAACCCTTCCCAGCTACGATCGCCCCAAGGCAGGGCTGTAGTATCCCTGATGCCTGGCAGGGCCAGGCCCAGACCCAGAACAGTTTGGGGATCAGAGTGGAATATATTAAGCAACAAATACCTAAAAAGGCGAGAGCTGTCCAGTTCTTACTGGTTGGGGGTGGGGTTCAAAGGACCCCTGAAACTGTGGAAGTCCTGGATGCCTGAACCTGTGCTGCTTTTCTTTCCCCTGCCATGGACTTCCCAAGACCTCCTTTCCCCCAGTCCAGATAAATGTCCAGATACCTCCTCCCCAGGTATATCTCTACTCCTGATCCCCCACCCTCTCAACCTGTGGTCACAGGAGGGTCCATGTGGAGACACATGCCTTCTTCCTGTCCATGCTTTGGAAGAAGGTGAGACTGCGCCGAGCAGGTAGGGTGGTGTGGTGGGTGGTGTTAGTGGGAAGCGCCCTCTCACCTCTGAGCAGCTCCAGAACCCTCCAGTGGTTCAGCCCAGGAGGGGTTGCGGGCAGGGACAGGTCATTGGACCCAGCTCTTCCAGCAAGTCTGTTCAATAAATGAAATTAGTTCTGTCCAGCAGTCCTGTTCCGACCTCAACTGTGATGGTGTCCACCTGGGCCCAGACAGGCGCCGAGAACACATGGACGGTGGGGACTCCTTGGTCCAGGTGGTCCCCAAAGCCACTTCCCTGCTGGCCAGCCTGGAGGACTGAGCAGGCTGGGGCTGGGGTCTGGGGATAAGACTCACATCCTCGTCTGCCCCTCCCCCCAGGGACTAGGCAAGGCTGTGGGGGCTTGCGCCTCAGTTTCCCCACCTGCAGACGGAGGGTGAGTGGAGCACCTCCCTCGCAAGGCCAGCGTCATGATGAAGGCTGCCTGGCGCATGGCTTACATCAGGCAGGGTTTATGAACGGATGAGTGGATGAATGACAGGAGAGGCTGAAGGTGAGACTCTTCCTGCTGAACTCCAGATTCTGAGAAGTCGTCACCTCAGACTCCCACCCCTCACCCTTACGAATCCCAGCCGGAGACACGGAGTCGGCGTCTGCAGGGGCGCGTGGCCACGCCCCTCTGGGTGCGGGATTGGAGGGAGGAGGGGAGGGGGATTGAAAGCAAGCCCCGTCCCTGGGAAAGTCTCCCTGCCCCCAGAGCACCCCACTCCTCCGGGTGTGGTAAGAGTCCGTCTGAGGCTGAAGACGCGTCGGTGCAACCTGCAGCCTTCGCTCTAGAGGGAGTGGCAGTGTCTCCATACGGACTGGAAAGTGCAGCCCGGAGCCGGGGCCGCCGGGACTTCACTGCCCCCCGCCCCCGACCCGCCACCGCTAACCCAGAGGAGGGAGGGGAGGGGGCGGGGCGGAGAGGGAGAGGGGAGGACGCTTCGTGGGATCGCCGCTCCTCCCGGGGTCAAAGGGGAGACGAGGGGCAGCAACGAGGTTCCGAGAGGGGCGCCCCGCCGCAGGGGCTGCTCCCGCAAGCCGGATCTCCGAGCCGCCTGCGGGCGAGTGAGGGGGACGCGCCGGCCAGTGCCTGCGACCCCTGAGCCTTCCGCGAGCTGAGCCCGCAGCCCTGCGCTCGCCGGTCCCTCCCTCCTGCGGGTCGAGCTCAGGGGGCCGCCAGGCAGGACCGGTCAAGAAGCGCCCACCGGACCGGCTCAGGCAAGTGAAAGCCACACGAGTTGGGGGAGGCGGGAGGGCGCGCACGGGGGTGAGATGAGAGGGATGAGGGTGGCGAGGAGGGGATTTTGTAAAGGAGAACCCTCATCCAGCCCCAAACCCCAGGGAATGAGAAGTGTCCAGACCAGAGGCCAGGGACCTGCAGCCTTGAGACGGACTTCTCAGGAAGGAGATGAGAAAGACAGATAGGGAAACAGAACGGGAGACACAGCACGGAGTGGCTGCCTTGGACCCCCTCTGCTCTGCCCTGAGCCCAGTGGGCCCTTTAACTCAGTAAGAATCTGCACCAGAACCCACCTCCTGGCTCCGGTCTTCACCCAGCTGCCCACCATACCCTGCAAAGGCCCAAAGTGAGGAGGGAATCAGAAGTGGACACAGAGCAACTTCAGACCCAACACACAGATGAAGCCAGGAAGACAGGAGACCCCTCTGACCAATTCCTCCCTTCCTCCTTGTTCAGCCAGTAATCTCAGGGCACCACCACCCCGTGATGCTAAGTAGCAAACAAGGTGGTCCTCAAAGGAGACTACTGGGGGATGCAAACCTAGTTGGGGAGGTAAGGAAAGCTTCTTGAAGGAAGTGACATCCCAGCTGCTCTCTGAAGTCTGAGCTGGAGTTAGCCAGGTGAAGGGCAAGTCCCTCACGGTTCAGACACAGGGAGCAGCCTGTTCACCTGACCACACCTGGTGAGTTCAGCTCCACTTGAGCAAAATCAAGAGGGCCACCTGGAGGGAGCCTGGGCTGGGATGGCAGCAGGGGAGAGCCCAGGAGGGATGTGACCTGTAGGGAACGATGGGGGTTGAGTGAGTAGAGTGGCTGTGAGACTGGAGAGGAAAGGATGGATTCTAGACACTTTCCGAGGAAGCATCTGCAGGGCTTGGTGATAGCCTGGATTGGAAGTGCATTGAGGAAGCCTGAGGGAGAAGGAGCAAGGATGAAGTCTGGGTATCTGGGAGTCTGGGCTTTGTGGAAGAAGTTTGAGGAGCTTGTTTCTAAGAGGAAGAGAATCTTTTCCGGGAGGGAGGGCTCAGTGGGGCCAAAGCTGGGCAGAGGTCAAGTTAGTTTAGGGCTGAACAGTGTCACTGAATTCAGTGACAAGGAGGTGGCTGGTAGCCTTGGAGAAGCAGCATTATGAGGCAGCAACCGACTAGAGTGCATTGACTCTTGAGAAGGAGGTAAAGTAGGGAATGTAGACAGCACATTCAAGAAGGGAAGCTAGTGTTAACTAGAGGCAGATGTGGGGTTGAAGGAGGGTTTGGTTTTAAGGTGGGAGAGGCTTGAGTGCATCCAGACAGAGGTGCAGTCACAGTGAGAGGAGTGATGAGCACTGACTAGGAATGGGGAGGTTTCCCCAGGGCTCGGGCAATGCCAGACACATGCCAGCGGGTGATTTCTTTTCACCTATGAGGCTTAGCAGTTTGGGCAAAGACTTGGAGAAGGCAGAAAGCCGGACTGATGCAGGGTGGAGGCTTTGCTGGAAAGCCTTGACAGAAGGACAAAGAACAAGTTAAGTTGCAAGACAAGGTAAATTGCCAGAGTAACTGACATGAGGCAGTGTGGTTTCTCAGGAGGATGCAGAAAGAAGAAGAGCTCATGGATGAAATGAAGAGTTTCAGGATTGCATTAGATTAGAGAACAGTTACAGCAAGAGGCACTGTGGGGTTGTGGTGAAGAGCACAGGTTTAGAAGTCATGCAGTCTAGGTTTGAATCCCAGCTCTGCCACATGTTATCACCACATCTGAAACCTTAGGCAAGTAACACAGCCTTTCTGAAACTGTGTCCCTATCTGAAAATAGAGATGGCATTAGCATCTCCCTATCCTGTTGTCAGGGAGCTTAAATGAGATCATGTATAGAAAGGGCTTACAAGAGTGTTTTGCTGTGCAGGTGTTTCTATAGTGATAGCAATGGGTTATGGTCAGGCGTGGGACATCTGGGCTTCTCAGAGGTGGAATGGCTCTTGGTGATGACAAGGGTGATGAGGACCAAGGGTGACGAGGGGGGTGGGGGTGGATGGAGGAATTGGCATTGGAGATGAGGAGCCAGGAACCAGGAGGGCACAGGGTGGGGCAGTTGTGCAAAGGATGCTGAAGTCTGGAGTAGGATTTAGGCTGGAGGGGAAAGTGCTCATCCCAATGCCTTGGAAGGAGGTGGGCAGGAAGGGCAGCCCCACCCAGGGCAGTCTGCAGGCTCCCCTCCCCTGGCCCACTCCACCCCTCAGCTGGCTCCAGGCAGCTGAGTTTTGTGTTGTGGAGACAGAGGCCCAGACAGAAGCTGGAGATCCAAGTCTGGAGGCCCTGCTGGAAGCTGAGGCCCCAGGAGTCTGGTGAAGGTATCAGAGGCGACCAGAAGAGAGCTGGAGGCCCAGGACAGCTGGGGTCACCTCACCTGGCTGGGTGCAGACTTGATCTAAGGAACACAGAGCTGTGATTGCTGCAGAGTCCTGGGTCACTGGGGCCCCTCAGCTGTGCCGGAAGCTAGAGCCTACAGGACCAACAGCAGAGACCAGCTAAACCAAACTCCCACTTTACCAGTAGCAGAACAGCCCCCATGAAGGGAACTTGGAGTGCTTGCCTGTTGTAGCCAAGGGAACCCATTGTAAATGGGAGGGAACCATCAGAGCAGCTGGAATGGGCCTCCAGTCCCCTTCTCACCCTCGGAGGGGCTCAGCTCTCCTTATCATCAAATTAGCTTCCCTCCACCCCCACACTCCCAGGCAAAGAGAAGTCTCCAGAGGTACCTTTGCTGGGCAGCAGCTCATTCCCACCAGATAGGTAGGAAACCGAGAAGAGTGTCTGTCTGCTGTTTCTGGGTCGGCCTGTCTGCAGCGCTTGGCATTCACTGCGCCTGTGTTTGTATCCCTGGGCCATTGAATGTGCCTGCATGTGCACTCAGGGCTGAGGACGAGGGGCCCAGGAGTCGGATGTAGGGGCTGGGAAGCCACACCACAGACTTCATCCTCAAGCTTTGTTTCCAGCCTGGGGACTTCACTCTGTGTGTGTGTTGCAGGGGAGGAGGCTGTGGCATTGGCTGGGCTGGGGAGGGTGGCAGCTCTCTGGGCTCTGGGGAAGCAGAATCAGCTGGCAGAAGCCAAGAGCTTCCAAGGTAGTGAATAAGCCGGCAGTGAGTAATGGTGGTGTGGGAGGTTCCCTGCGGATGGGGATGACTGGGGGATGGAGAGAGTGCTGGGCCTGCAAGGGGCCACAGGAGGGCTGGCTCAGACTTTCAAGAACTGAGGGGGAACAGAAGGCTAAGATTAAGGGGTGAGGGCTAAAGAGCCAGACTGAGCAACAAGGGACTCAGTCCCACATGGGGGACAGGGGGATGTCTGGGCTTTCCCATCACCCATGAGCTCTTGGGCCCTTGGAGCAGGAATCTGGGGCCAGGAGGCCTGGAAGCTTCCCTGGTCAAACAGCTGCTCTGGTACAACACAGACATCCCAGATCTATGGACTGAGCCAGGGATGGTGGCAGGCTGACTTGAAGGAGCTTCAGACTAAGACCCCCCCCAACACACACACACAGCAGGAACTACCCCCATCTACTGAGGAGCACTCTTCTTGGGCCCCAAGCTTGTTGATAACTGGATAGTTACAACCAATTGCTACATTTTTAAAATAATCAAATATCTCTGTAGCTTCCAGTAAGCAGAAATTCTGGTGTAGCAGAAACAACAGGGGCTTTTCAATCTGACAGACCTGGGTTCAAATCCCAGCTTTACCCATTGTAACTGAGTAAGCCAGGGGAAGTTCCTTCACCTTCCTGAGCCTCTGTTTCCTCACTGCAAGATGGGTTCAGGACCACAGCAGCTCATAGGGTCGCAGTAAAGAGGAACTGTGTTAGTGTAGGGAAAGTGCTTACCGCAGAGTGGCTGTTCAATGTGAGCACCCCTCCCTGAATATCAGAACCCCTGTGCAGCAGGTGACTTCTCCAGGGAGTGAGTTAATCCCAGCCCAAAATAAAGAACAGCTATACTACAGATAAATGTTCCATTTTTATGAGCACTTCCGCAGCTACTGAACAGGTTCCCATTTCCACCATCGAAACCACAGGTAGTTGAGGATGAAGCAGCAGGCTGACAAGTTCAAAGGCAATATCCAGGTTTAACCTTTCCCTTTACATTCAGGCAGCTGAGGCCCAAAGAAGGGCCCAGCCTCCCAAGGTGCCCAACCAGACCAAAATCAAGAACCCTGGTCAGCTGAGGCCCAGAGTCTGCCTCTGCCACTAACTGCTTCTGGCCTGGACGCCCAAATAGAGACCGCAAGGCCTCCTTGGCCAGAGGCAGTTCAAGAGGGAGGGTGACTGATTGACCAGAGTCAGGGGCAGCTGAACGGCAGCAGTCAAGAGCCTTGGCTGGGTGGGGAAAGGCCTGGTTCTGGTCTGGCCACAGACTCCTTCATGATTTCCTCATTCCAAGCCTCTATCTCTGTAGATAAAGGGATTCAACTAGGTGATCTCCATAGGCTCAGCAGCTTGGAGTGCTCACTACAGAGGTCTGTTTCAATCCTAACAACTCAAGATTCAGAGGAATGACCTTCCTTCCCACTCAAGCGATGGAGTTGAGGGCTGGGCTTGGGGTGAAGTAGAAAGGGCTTAAAGGATTTGGGATAGCAATAGCATCAATTCAGAGGGGTCTGTTTATGAAATTAACTACTCCAGCCTAGAAGTGATGCATGTCACAAGTCATTGGCTGGAACTAGTCACACCATCCACCTAATCACAGATTAGCCAGGAGGTGAGATCTTAACACATGTTCAGAAAGCGGGAGAACTGAAAAGATTTAGAGAACAGCACCAATGACACCCTGGAACAGAGCTAGCCAGAGCACCCACAGCAAAGCAATCAATACTGCAACAGTCCCAACTGCAGGGCCACAGTCACCAGATGGAAATGGTGGCATATGCTGAACTGCATGAATTGCGAGAGCTGAGCTACCTCAACACCTCACCCCTGCATACCCCAGATTTCAAGAAACCTGGGTGGAGGCACCCATCTCCCCTTCCTCTGTTTGGGATGGAGACTCTGGGAGTAGTTTTGTCTGCCAGTCAGTTCTGCCTCCCAGGAGCAGATAAGAATCACTTGTTGGCATTTAGCACTTAGAAGCTCAGCCCCTGGGTTGGTATTTGCTTTTGTTGAACTGAGCGTACTAAACCAAGGAAGAAGCAAAGTGGGTTTACCTTCTTTGAGAGACACACAGAACACATCCTGTCCCCTCTTCTGTTGTTGACACTTGAGCAGTGTAAGTGCCAATTACAGGAGCTTATCCACAGGGCCTTGAGGAGAGCCTATACTCCCGGCTTTGGTCATTCAGCAAGCATTTAGCAAGCCTCACAATGGGCTAGTTTGCGAGCTCAAGCTTTAAGTTCAGAACACCAGGTTTCAAATCCTGGCACCACCACTGCCACTGAGCCATCTTGGGTGAGTTTAGTTCATCTTTCTGTGCCCCAATATCCTCATCTATAAAATGGGGATATAACAGTAATGCTTAATCTCATGTTGTGAAAATTAAATGAGATGTTACTACAAAGTGCTCAGCATAGCGCAACTAACTTAGTTAGCAATCTGAAAGTGCTAATTTCAGATTCTCAGCTAGACTTGTTTCTGGCTAAGATAGACTACTTGTATCATATCAACTCACTCACTGAGGATAACTAAAATGGCTGGATGAAACATTTAAGAAATCTCTTTAAAGCCTTGGGAGAGCTACCAAAGCAGTGAGGACTTGAGAGGCCAAGATCTCAGAGAGAAGAGAAGTCAAATTTGGTTTCTCTTTTTCCCCTAAGGCATTTTCCAGTTTGGAGAGGCAGTATCCATGGAGTGGGGAAGTCAGAATTGGAATTTAGGGCTTAAAAAGGGGTGAAGCCTTGTTCAGCACTTCTAGCTTTTAAATGGGGAGCCCACAGGACTATGCTCTAGGAGTAATAATTAGCCAGATGTAGACTAGACTCTGGAAAACAGAAGCACAGCTTCCAGCCAGGACAATCCCCTATTGGGTTAAGGTGGCCAGGAGGGAGATAACATTATCCACAGCCTTACGTTATCTCTACAGTTTTTCATACATAATGTTGGCCATTCAATACAAAATTTTCTGACATTCCAGAAAAGACTAAATAACCGAAAACCAAGAGCAATTAAACAGTAGAAAGAGGAGATCCAGATATTGGCGTTTTTAGACACAGACTTTAAGGGTTTAATGTGTTCAAGAAAATAGGTAAGAAGAGGGATTCTTTCAATAGAAAACTGGAATCTATGAAAAAGAATCAAGTGGAAATTGTAGAACTAAAAAAATATAACAACTGAAAAATTAAGAGCTGAATGGATGGATTTTACCACAGAGAAGACACAGGTAAAGAGAGGCTTAGTGAATTGATTGTAAATCAACAGAAAAACATCCAGACAGAAACAGAGGAAAAAAGGCTAGAAAATACAGAATTGAGTCTAAGAGACGTGGGACAATGTCAAATGGTTGAACACATACACAATTAGGGTCCCAGAAGGAGAGGAGAGAGAATGGGGAAAAAGATAATGGCTGAAAAATTTCCAAAACTAGGGGGAAAGTCAAGCCACAGACTGTAGAAGCACCAGGGAGCCCAAAAAAGATAACTACAGAGAAAATAACACCTAGGCACATCATAGTAAAACTGCCAAAACCCAAGACAAAGAGTCTTCCCTATAAGGGAAAAGAAAAGAGAGCACTAGATGCTGTATTCACCCTCGGCCTCCCCTCAAATGTGAGCTTTCAAGAGTTGCTGTGAGGTAAAGTGAAGAGTCAGACTCCATCCCCTCCACAGCCTCTGACCAAGTCTGCACAATAGGAGGGAAGACCTGCCATCATCAGATAATATCAGATATTGATGAGGTGGGGAAGAGCTTGAAAAGGGGAAGTGGGAAAACTTGGGAATCTCACAGCTCCTCTTGAGGACAACAAGAAAGTGCGGGGATTTTCCTCCACATCAACCCTAAAAGGATCAAACCCTTCTTTCTAAAATGAAGCAAGATTACATATGGTGTCACCCTGATCATGTATTCTCTCTCTCTGGTTTTGGAATGTCTTGTCTTCTTTTCCATCCAGCCACAAGGGCCCAGATACACTTCCCTCCCTGAGCCTCAATTTCCTTAGTTGTAAATTGTGACTGTTAATGAGTATCAAGCAGTTGTAGGGATTCAGTGATGTATGGATGTGAACACGCTTTGCCAACTGTAAATTGCTGTACCCCTTCAGTGGTTGCTGTTTCTGCCTGGCAGAGCCAACAGCTGCAGGTTAAAGACAGCAGATGGTTCATGCAAATGTGGAGCTTCTGAGGAATCCGATGTCTGCAAATGCACTCAAGGGTCAACATGTGCTTGCTTTGCCAGGATTTGGGGGTTTCTGACTTCCTGCCAGCTGGGTGTGTCAGCGAGGTGCTTCTTGCTGGAGCCCCTGTTTGGAACTTGCACCTCACCATGGTGCCAGGGGAGGGAACCCTGAAGTAATCAGATCTGGTCAGATATAGAGGTGGCCCTCCAGGCCCTCTGCTTGGGCCAAGCTGATGTCCAGAGTGCGGATGCCCCCTGCTGCTCCCTAGCACTAGCCTTTGTTTACACTTGCCTGTCACCAAATTCTCTGCAACCCTCTGTGTGCAGGCTTTGTACACTCAGGAAGGACAGCTCAGGGCCTGTCCCTGGGGCACTTTCACCTGAGGTACAGACCAACTGTTCTCTTCCCAAACTCCACATGACCAATGGACCTCCCAGATCTGAGACCTCAAAGGCCCTTCTTCTGTCAACCACCACCATGATAACAGGGCTAACAGTTATTGAATTCTATGATCCAGCCACTTGATTTAATTTAAGCATTTGATTATCACAACTTCCTATACGGTAGGCTCTGTTATTAGCTTCACTTTCCAGGTGTTAACATTGAAGCATAGAGTGTTAGCCCACTTGTCTTGGTTAGGCTCAGTTACTTATCCTGCATGTGCTGCTCCCACTGTGGTACCATCAATTCCTCCCCTTGCTTCCCCACTCAGAGACCTATTCTGACATTTCTTTCACAATTCTAACACAGCTCCATAGCTCTGATCTCATCCTTTGGGGGCCTTTATACCTGTGATTTCATGTTATACAACAAACTTCTCAAATAGAAGTCACAAATCTTTACACTCTGATTACATCACCCTTGCTTCTACCTTCACTCCCAGAATCAACGCACCCAGCAATAGATCCCAGAACCAGATATAACTGGAGAATCCTAGGGACGCCCAGCTCAGGGGGCAGGTCGTTAGGGCCTAATCCTGGATCTTGTAAATTGCTAGACCTCTCTGGGCTTCTGTTTCTTCATCTGGACAAGGAGAGGCTGGACCAAATGATTTCTAAGGCTTCTTCCACTCGGGGGAGGAATGTGTCTAAATCCCAATAGCTGCCACCTGCCCCCTAATTAGAACTGATGGTGTCATTTAATGAGCACCTATGATTATGGTTTAATGAGCACACCTAATGCGCTGTGTGGTCCGCTTTACAGCCATTGACTCCCTTGACTTCCTCATCAGCCCAAGGAGTCTTCCTGGAGGAAAGAAGGTGGAGGATCTGCCTATGTCTGGAAGACAAGAGGAAGCGTGGAGGGAGGGAGGGTGGCATGAAGAGCCACAAGGGACTGGAGGGACTGGGTGGGGAAACAACAGGGGACTCTTCCTACATGGGGTGGGTTGTTCCTTCCCAAAGGCCCAGGCAGGGGCTGGCCAAAATGACCTCTGCACTGGGGGACAGCGAACGTAGCCACAGAACCGAAAGTGGGGTTGGAGGCTTAAATGCCCCGCCGACCCCTTCCTCTCTCTCTCTGTGCCCACAGGACGACGGTGATCTCGACCCTCTGACACGTGGGCTGGTCCAGGCCAGCGGCAGGAGGGAGCCTGATGAGCGCCCGGAGCGCCCAGGCAGATGCCGCCCCCAGAGACGAGCCAGGGACGCCCCGCCCGGGCGCCGGCGGGCCGCGCCCCGGGCCGACTGTCGGGCCTGCCGTCGCCCGCGCTGTTCTGCGCCTGCGGCCTGTGCGTGCTGCTGGCGGGCGTGAACGTGACGTTGGTGGGCGCCTTCGCCTCCTTCCCGCCCGGGCACAACGCGCCCCTCATCGTGGGGCCGGCGCTGCTCCTGCTGGCGCTCGGCTTCTTCGCGGCCTGCTGTGCGTGTAGCCGCCGGGGCCCCGCGCCCCGCACGCGCTCGGGAGTGGCCGCGGGCCCGGGCCAGGGTGGCGGCAGCGCGGGGCGGGTGGCCCTGGAGATGGAGAGCAGCGAGCGCACGGCGCAGGACACCACGGCGGTGCAGCTCAGCCCCGTCGCCTCGGCCGCCTCCTCGGGCCGCTCCAGCCCGGGCCCCGGGCCCTTCTGCCTGGACGCCCCCGAGCCCGCCGTCCTCTACACGCCACGCACCGAAGGGGTCCGGCTCAACATGCCCCGGGAGCGCGCCGCCCCCTAGCGGACCGGGCGCCTGGCCTTGAGGCCCCTGTCCGGTTCCCTCGGTTCAGTGCCCTTTAAGGAAAAAGGAGGAGGCGAAAGAAAGAAAAGAAAAAGGAATTTTTAGTACGGGTCGGGGGCCGGGCACAGGTATTCTCATCTGTTCAATCTCTGGAACCGCTGAAGAGGTGAAGGGTCGATGGTGTCAAGGTACATCCCCCAAAGGAGGGAGCAGTACCTTGGCTCTTTAGGTGGAGTTTGCTGGGTCCTGCTTACCCCACTCCCCAGACTTGATGACACTGGGTCCCTGGGCCTTCCAGCCCTGGCACCACCACTGCCCGTGGCATTTGGGCGCTGTGAAGGGAGCCACTCTGAGAGGGGCTAACTGCCAGCAAGGCCTGTGACCCCAGGGGATGGGAGAGAGGGGGAGACAGGAATGTCAGCCTGGGGTGTTCTGATGCTGCACGCTGTGAAGGGCTGCCAGCTCCCCCTCCTCCCCTTCCTCCCCTTGTCTCTACCCTAACATGACCTTTTGGGATTAAGGGGAGAGGGGTCCTGATTTGAGCCAGCATAGTCCCTAAGGTAGATCTGGGTTGGGCACACTCCACCCCTTCTGCCAACTAGAGCAGGGGGGTGAGGAGGGGCCGACGAGTGGTGAGAAGCCTCCGCCGACCCTGAAGGTCTCAGTGTGATCCTCACCAAGCATTCCCAATGTGCCTCGCTTTTCAATAAAGCACCTTTGGAGTCAAGTCCTCTGCGGGGTGCAGCCTGGGAGGGAGGAGCTGACTATGGGGCCTCTTGGCTGAGCACCCTGGACTCTGGAGTCATCCCAGCCTCTGGCCAGGGCTTCATCATCACAGCACCAGCCCCTCCTGGAGACCTGGAAGGAGGCCCCAGGGGAGAGGAGAGTGTGACTGAACAAAAGACCATCTGAGACTGTGGGTGCCTGTGAAGGTCCGTGAGAGCAGGTGTGTCAGATGGGGGCTGGATGAACATGCGAGTGTGCCTGTGGGTGACAGTACCTGGCTACGTGGATGAGATGAGGACGGTGGGAGTATTTGGGTGACACTGTTTGACATAACACCTGCTGTGGGAGTGTGGGGGTGGTTGAGAGCTGGGTCACTGGGTGGGAGTGGTGGGAGAAGAAGGGCTCCCCAGGGCTGAACAAAGCCTAGACGTTTCTCCTGGCCTGTCTGGGCTTGCAGTCTAGGCTCAACCTGTGTTCTCTCCGGGGGTAAGGGCATCTGGTAGAGGGATGGAGGCTGCCTTGAAAGAAGAAACAAAGGGGTTGGGGACTCAGGAAAGGCACTGTAACAGAGCCAGACCTTCTCACTGCAGGGACCCAGGCAAACAGTGCCCAGTCACTGGCCCACCACCCCTTGCTGGTCATGATTCCCAGGCCATCTACCCTTGGCTTCATGAGCCTCTTTTCTTTCTAGGGTGGGCTCTGCTGCTCTTCTGCCCAGGCCCAGGCACTTCCCACCAGCCCTGGGGTTCTGTCTCCCTTCTTCTAAACCCTCTCTGCCTCGCCCTCCACTGCTGTCTCCTCCTCCCACTGGCCTGGGGAAGAATGATCTCAGTAGGTGCTGAGCAGACCATCTCATTAATTCACATGGGTCAATGGGCCCTAACCTTCGAAGCATCCAGACCCTGGAGCTGGTTACCTCTTCTCAGAACTGTGCGTGTGGCCAGATTCCAGTCCTGTCTTGCCCTGCTTCACTGGTCTGCAGCCTCAGACGCCACCTGCTGCCTTAGTAGAGTAGGAAGTGAGAGGGACCACTGCTGGTACTGCCTTGGGCTGTGGTCAGGACCACCCTTCTTAGGAGGAAAACCCCCAGATTGTAGGCCTGAATGCTGAAGGCCCAGACCAAACCCCTCTCCCACCTGCTGACAGAGCCTGAAATCATAGCATCAGGCCTCCTTCCTCAGCTGGGGGCAGGAGGACTTCAGATCCTGTCTGGGAGCCCAGCTGCTAGGGAGGAAGAGTGTACATGGGATGAGGGTCCCAGGCAGTGGCCCTAGATGGATGTTATGAGTGAAAAACATGGGAACTGGGGACGGGACAGTGGCTCCCTGGAGTTTCCCTTACTGCCAACCCCAACTGAAGGTCATCATTTGTCCCATCTGTGTTCCCTCGCCCTCCACAGGCACACCAGGAGATAGTCTCTATACCTCAGGGCCCACTTTGCGATCAGCCAGCCCTGGCAAAACCTGCTCCATCTCTCCAGGCCTGCCACCCTGGGAGGCTCCCCCTTCGGGCCACTCCAGGGCAGCTCACCCAGCCACCCAGGAGCCAGTGAGGTTCAGATGTAACCCCACTCTCCCCACAGGTGGAGGCTGGAGGGTCAGTCTGTCCCCATCCCTCAGCAGGCCCCTCCCAGACAGGCTGTAGTCCCTGAAGACAGATCTGGGGCTCCAGGGAGCCAGCAGGAGGGGATGGGGGCAGATTTCTGTGGAAGGTGAGGACACAATTCTCACCTCCAGGTCTTTGAGCAGGGTTGGGCTACTCCTGCAGAGATGCTGCAGAGAGGCCCTGGGATGAGGGCTGAGCCCTTCCCCTCCCACTCCTGGCCCTAAGACTCTAGAACTGAGGCACCAAGGCCTGTCCTCGGGGGGCCCAGGGGCTGCAGTGGACGCCCAGCTGGTCCTTCTGGAAGGATTGTGCTCACTAGAGCCTGGGGGAGCTCAAGGGTGTGCCACAGCAAGCCTGCCTCCCAGAGCGGACTACTGATGGCCTGGACCAGGGAGGCCACTAAGGGGCCAGGAACCTGGATCCCCTCCCTGTCTTCCTGCTAGAAAAAATGAACGCAGCTACTTAGGGCCATTTTAAAATAATTAACTCAATAAATGACTTTCAAACCCTGTTATGTGCCCAGCTTTGGGAATATAGTGGTCAACAAACTCTGGGGGAGCTTGCGTCCTACTTGGGGAAGACAGACAATAAAGAAATAAGCAGGAAGCAAACAAGACAAAAAATATTAGCTGGTAGACAGTGCTGTGCGGCAATCCATGAAGGCATGACACAGGGACTCGTTGGATGCCTAGGGAGGTCTTTTCTGAGATGACATTTAAGCTGCACTCTGACAAGAGTCAGCCACATAAAGGAGCAAGAACATTTCTAGTTCAGGAATGGGCCAGTGCAAAAGCCGTAAGGTGGGAATGAACTTGGCATCCGTGTGTCAGGCCAAGACAGGACTATAGAGAGAGGGTGGGAGATGAAGCTGGGGACTGGGGTGAATTGCTCCACTCGTATAAAGCTTAGTAAAGCAGAGTGAGGAGTTGGGATTTTATTCGCAGTGAAATGGGAGCCACTGGAGGGCTTTAAGCAGGGAGGTGACATGATCTGATTTATGATTGCAAATTGTGCTCTGCCTGCTGTGTGGAAAATGGGGGCAGGAGTGGTTAGGAGTTTACTGCTGTGAGGTATGCTGGCTGCTGGGACTGGAGTGGTGGCTCTGACATGGACAGAAGTCTACAGCCATATTTGAGCTCTCCCTATTGTGGGAGTTTAGGAAGAGTCAAAGAAAGGAATCCAGGAGGAAGTTTTAGAATTTCAGTGTGAGCAGCCGGTGTGTGGAGGGGCTGTGGTAAGACAGAACCAAGACTAGTCCAACCTCTGGATCCAGGGGAGAGAAACGACCCTAAGTTGCCCACTTCTGAATCCCACCTAACCTTCTGCTGATGCAGTGCCTTTCTGATGAGGTCTGTAGACTAGGAATTGGGGGTTAGAGGGGAGTGGAATGTGAGCTCAAGACTTTGGGACTTCTGGCTCATCCAGAGCTGTGCACTCAGTGATTACCTGGCCCAAGGTAAGTGCTCAATAAATATTTGTTGAATGACTGAATGAGTAAAGGGTATTAATCTTATCACACAGTGAAGACTCCAGGTCCCCAACAACAGGGCATTATCAAGATGCCTGGTTCTGCGCAGGAAGGGAGAAAAGGTCCTCATGTGTGAGGGAGTTCCCCTGACCTTTTTCTTCTTTGTGGGGAGGTGAAGTGATGCAGAAGTGTAGAGCAGAAGTGTACAGGGGCCTGATGGATGTGCCTGAGAGCCAGACTCTGAAAAGTAGGTGGCCAGATTGGCCGAGCCCAAGGAGATCGGCACTGCTAAGGAGTGCCACCAGAGGGCACCCTGGGCACATGACAGGGGACAGAGACAACAGCCCAGCCAGACTGCATAACTTTGCAGTTTGGTTTACTGAGCGCCAGGGCCCTGAGGAGTGGGGGGAACAAGAAGGTGGGTGCACACTGGGTAAGGGGTTGTAAATTTCCCAGATTTACTAAGTGATACCTCCAACAGTGGAACCTGACCTTATCACAGAGGGAAGCCTGACCCTGGACATAGACAGCCTTTATCAAGGTCACAGGTAAATCCTGAGTCTGGTCATAGACTGAACCCTCACCCTGATTTAGATTGAGCCCTCATCCCGGTCCATACTGAGTCCTGACCGGAGCCTGATCCTGGTCACACTTAGAGCCTTGGCCCTGCCTGGTCCACACACTGAACCCTGATCGTGATCTCAGACTGAGTTCTGACTCAGTCCACAGACTGAACCCTGACCTTTATCAAAGATTGAACCCTGACCTGGACACAGACTGAGCTTTAATCACTGACACATATAAAACTCTTATTCTCATTACAGATTGAGCCCTGACCCTGATCCATACACTGAGCCTTTATTCTGATAACAGACTGAGCCTGACCCTGGTCATGGAGCCCTGAATCTGGTCCCAACCTGAACTCTGACCCTAATCCATACATTGAACCCCAACTTTGAACAAAGACGGAGCTTTCTTCATGATCACAGACTGAGTCTGATCCCTAAGACTTGCTCCCCAACACCCCACTGACATAAGTACCTTCCACGCTTTATTAAATTCTCATCCAGGCAAGGCTTCAGCTCCAGAAGGAAGTAACTCCTGGAAACGCTTTTGAGGGGAGAGAAAGCATTCTGGGTCTCTGAATGGTTCAGAAACCCCTGGATATTAGACCCCTGAAAAGCCAGGCCGAGAAAGCCAGTTCTAGGCTGTTCACAAGAAGAGGAAAGAGGGATAGCTGGGCCTTCCTGCTGCATGTATGTCTGGGGAGCCTCAGGCTGGGATCGTCTCTGTCTGCACTTTTGACTCCCAAGGACTTGGGCAAGTCCGGTCCAAGAAAAGGTGATCCTCTGAGTGAAGGGAGTGGGACCAGCCTCTGTGTGAGGACCCCAAGTCCCCACTCAGTTTCCTGGCAGGAAAAGAAGCTCCCTTTTTCGGGCTGGTCACTCCAAATAGGCAAAGCAAAGTGAATCATGCTCAAGGTGGCACCAGCCTGGCCTCAGCCTCAGGCTGGCAGCAGCCCATGAGACAGGAGCATGGAGGCAGCATGGGTCAGGAAGTAGATGTCTCAGAGGTTCCTGTACATTCCTGGGGTCTGTGTGTGTGAGGGACAGGCAGTCCACAAGACCACACAGCCCATCTCCAGGGCACACCGACCAATTCAGTTTCAGCCCTTCCCAGGGTCTGGCCTGGGTGCCTTGCCCCTGCAGGGCCAGGCTGGCCTTGGCCAGGCTCACTGGCCTCCAGCTCACCTTGGGAGGTAGCGAGGGCGGGGGGTGGGGGCTGAGCCAGGCAGGAGCCAGGCGGGGAGGGCTTGTGCTGCTCCAGTCAAAAACGCTGACGCCAAAGACAATGAGCTCTCCGAGGCTGAGGCGACTCATTTGGTCCCGGCCACGCTTTATTAAATTCTCATAAACCTGTCAGGGGGGACAGGGCTCGCTTCAGTTTACCTCATTAGCCCGACACAATGACAGTGGGGGGGTGGGCAGAGGGAGGGGGTGGCAGGGGAGGCCTGTACTCAGCGCTGAGAACCGAGCCAGCCGGGAAGATAATTGAATTAAGTGGCTTTTGTTAATGGTTTTTAAGACTCCAAAGTGTAAATAACATTTAGGGGCTTTCTTTTAATGGGGCTGGGGTTTTAGAGACCCAGTGAGCTTAGAGAAGGCCCAGCGGGGTCCCGCCGGCTCCCCCACCACAGGGGAGTTTGGGAGGGGACAGCCAGCTAGAACTGCCAAGGGGGCCTGGAAGGTGGGCTGGGAGGAGCGAGGGGAGGGGCCGGAGAAGGGAAGACAACTTCCTGGAGGTCTTTAGACAGAGGCAGAGGGGTCTGAACCAGAGCGGTAACGAGGAAGGGGCTGCCTGTGACCTGCTCAGGGCTGGACTGCCCCACTGGACGAAATGGCCAGGGATATCTCTGGGGTGTTACCAGAGGCATGGCCTGGAGTGTTCAGGAGACCTGGCCCCCTGGGGCTGCCAGTTTCCGTTCCTCTTTGAGGAGTCAGTGGGACTAGGAGGTTATGGCTTTATTGCTTATTGCCAATGGGAGGGGGTCCCCCAGGAGAGAGGGAGGCGCCCCATTGCAGGCCATGTGGGAAGACTGTGGCAGTGGATTAGACTAGACCCCAGGCTTCCTGAAGGACACTGGACTTGAACTGAGCTATAAGAGAACCTTCAGATTACAGGTGCGGAGCTTTCTTCTCTTGGGGCATTAAGGTCTGGGGAGAACTGCGTGCCAGGAAACAAGGACAGGGACAAGTTATTTTGGAATGCATTCTCGGGCTTTTCTCAATTACAGCCTCTCCCTCCCTGCAGACATGACCAGGTCCAGGAGTTGGCTGGGCTGCAGGCAAAGGGCTCTGGGCTAGGTCCTAAGGAACTGGAGATGAGATGGGGTGGGGCTGGCCCTAGGCCAGCCCATAAGGGGTTAAGGTGTAAATCGCCCTGCATGCGACAAAGGGAAGTGGGTTTTCTGATCCAGAAAGGATCAGTCCCTGGGATGCCCCATCAGGTCCTTCAGCGTGAAATTACACCCCAGCAGGGGAGCTCCCCCCCACTACCCGCCTAGCCCTGGCACAGGATTAGGGCCCGGAGTCATCAGTTTAATAATAGATCCCACCCCCTACCCTGAAACCCTCTCCCCTGGGAGCCTTCAGTCCTGCTTCCAGACCAGGGCCAACCTCTTGCCCCACTGGCTGTCCACCAGGCTGTAGATCTGTCCGGCCATCTTCAGCCTCACCCTTGGCCTGGTTATGCTGTATGTCTCCTCAGCGGAGCCCTGGCCCCACTCCCTATTTTAGTTTCCTTGTAACCTTCAATCAGCACCCCAAACACATTCCTTCCCTTGCTTCTCTATTTGTTGTCTGTCTCCTCACTAACACTAAGCACCTTGGGAACAGGGCAGTCTTGTTAAGCTCTAGGTCCCCAGTGCCCTGGTTGTCTGGCACATAAATGGTACTCAAACTTTAGTTGACCAAGGCCCTTCCCATCCACCTCACAAAAACTGGGGTGTGGTCCCTAACTCTGGACACTGGTGCTCAAGACTGAGAGGAGGGAGTAAAAGGCTGTGCCAGGACAGGGCCATGTCCTCAGGAAAAGATGGGGGTTGTGCTATGGCCTCTGCCTCAGCCCAGCCTCGTCTCTTAAGGATGCCGTGAATGAGGCCAAGCAGAGAAGCAAGAGGCCTGCATACAGAGTGCTTCTTGGGCACCAGCGCTGAAGGAGCTCTCCCCTACTGCCTCAGGCTGCTGCCAGGTATTTGCTATGCCAGTGCCTCTGAGCCCCACCTGCACCCATAGGGGGGTATGCCCAGCATGGGAAGAAGTCCTGGATGGAACAATTCGGGAAACAGGGGTGGACGTCACACAGAGGAAAAAATCCAGCAGGACTTTCAGAAATCAACGCTGACGGAGGCAGGCAGGTAGCCTGTGTAAACTAACCTCCAACCGCTACACAGGAAACAGAGGTCCAGAAAAAGCCAGGGCTTACCCAAAGTCACTCAGCCAGACCAGATGGGCACAGGTTCCTAAGGCCCTAGGTAAGGCTTGTGCCTCACGCTGCTCCTCCAGTTCAAAGCAGTGAGTATGGTATTGGTTGGACACCAACTCTGAGCCATGCTGTGGGCCGTGCCAAGCCCTGCTCAGGAAGCCCCATCTGGGGATGGATAAGGACTGTATTTGCGGACAAGAGGGGGAGGGGGTTTCCTGGAGAGGGTGGCCTGTGGATGAGTCCTGAAAGCCAGACTTTCGGCAGAAGAAGGAATCAGTGGAAACAAAGGCAGGGGAAAGAGCATGGTGAGTATGGGAGGTACTACATGGTCCAGTTTGTTTGGATGTCACACAACAGTGTGAATAGACATGTTCTATGCACCCTCCGCACCTCTCCAGGACAGGCTTGATGAGTCGGTGGCAGGTTTCAGCTCAAAAGGAGGAAGAACTTCCAACAGTCAGACCTGGCACAGGCTGCCCTGTAAGGTAACGAGCTCCCCTCCCTGCAGGTTTGTGGGCAGGGGCTGGGTGTTAGTGACTCCCTCCTGAATGGGGGCTCATCCACAGACCCCTGAGGATGTCTGTTCTGAGAACCAACAGCAGAGATCTCCAGACCATCCACAGGCCTGGCCCTCTGGCAAGTAATCCCCTCCCCAGCCCCTGTACAGTCCCTTGGCTTGGCAGGGTCCTGGTGGCTGGAACAGGACAAGGGGGGTGGGAAAAGGCAGAAAGACTCCTTTTGCAGTTTCAGCTCTTCCAGCTCCCTCCTGTATATCTGTAGCTTCTACCCAGTCCTGTCTGAGGGACTTAAGTCCAAGCATGACTTAAAAGTAGGACTGAGGCTCAGAGAGAGAACTTTTCCATATCCCACAGTCTGCGAGGAAGATCAGGGCCTACCAGCTACAGTCTTTCTCTAGGTGACTTACCCAGAGCAACCTGAAGGGAAACCTGAATGAGGTGAGCCTTGCAGGCCATCTTGTAGGCCCTGCCTCCAGAGGGGCTATGTAGGCTGGGGGAGACCCTGGGCTCTGGGCTCCCTTACCTTCTAAAAAACTGTAACTCCCTTCCACCTTCCCGTGTCATAACGCACGCACCTAAGCCTTGCCCGGATTCTTCCTGAGGTAATGGGGCTTCTGTTTCTTGAACTTCTCTCCTTGGAGAGAATCTTAAGGTAAAAAGAAAGTGTTCCCTCCTTCCTGGCTGCCCCACACATCTGTGTGGAGGTGTGAGGAAGACTGGGCAACCAGTGAAGGACCCAGGCTTCCAGGTTGGCCAACCTGCTCAGGTGGGGACGGCAACAAAGAGCGGCTTTGTGCGCACACACTCACACTCACACGCACCTGCACACGCCCCACACAAGCTCTTTCCAAGAACATCTCTTCAAGCCTGGTTGCCAAGATAAAGGAGCCACTGGGCGGTCGGCCCCCAGGAGGAAATATCGCTCCCTGGCCTTTGTTGTTCAAAGGGCTTTGCGAAATCTCCAGGCTCCTCTTGGAAGGCATCCCAGGCCGAGGTGGTGGTTTCCCGCAGCTGGAGACATGGGCCAGGATGGCACAGCCTCCAGCCCTGGCTGGGGGAGGAAAGCCCCAAGGGCCAGGCTCCGAGTCATTAGCAGCAGTTTAATCCTTCACTTCCATTATTAGCTCACTCAGTTCCCCAAGTCTGGGGGCAGGCAGAGAACTCCCCATTTTACAGATATAAAACAGAGGTTCATGGAGGCCTAGCAATTTACTAAATGGTCCCACAGAGTTAACTTTAGAAATGAAACTGACTTGGCACCAGTCACAGATTTAGCTCAGCTCTGCCCCAAACTGAGCCCTGTCATGATCCCATCCTGAGCCCCAACTCTGAGCTCTGATTGAGCTGTGACTTGCCTAGACTGAGCCCTGCCTCAGGCCCCAACTGATCCCTGATCCCAGATCCCAGCCACACACAGAGCTTTGACTCCGTCCCCTACTCCAGATTGATCCCTGACCTTAGCGTCAGACTGATCCCTCTCCCAATTCCAGACTGATCCCTAATCCCAGTCTCTGCCTCTCCTGTTAGCTGTAGCCCTGAGAGGTCAGAGGCCTGTGCTCCTCATTCACGCCTGCTACTTTACATTATGTATGTGATTATTCAAGTAATTTTTATTTTATCCAATATATAGCACCAGGGGCTGAGTCTATTTTGTTTGCCAGCACTTAGTGTCATAATAGCAATGATAACACGCATTTGTTGAGCATTTACTAAACCCCAGGTTTTGTGCTGTTTTACAGATGCTATTTCATTTAATCTTCACAAAGAACCCTGAAGTTGGTGTCACTCTAGCCTATTTTACAGAGGGGGACACAGGCTCTTGTGAGGGCACAAGCTCACACTGGGAGGTGTGGAGAAGTTAGTGTGTCCCTACCAGTTGCCTGGTGAGTGTCAGGGTGGACAGCTGTAAGGGAGGGGAGGCTTTGGGCAGGTGGGAGAAGCTGAGGGCTTTCTGGAGACTGAGTTTGTGAAGCCACAGAAGGGCCAGGTGAGTCAGAGAGAGGAAAACTGAGATGAGGGAGTGAGAGCAGCTATATAATTTGTAGAGTTCAATGCAAAAGGAAAATGCAAGGCCCCTTGTTAAAAACTTAAGGATTTCAAGATGGCAACACCAGAATATTATGGGGCGTGAGCCCAGGGCCCTGTGTAACTACACAGGTCACACGCCAATGAAGACAGGTAGGACAGTGCGTGCAGACAGGTGTGGGTCAGGGGCTATGATGTGAAAGCGGAGCTGGGCCCGGCGTTCGAGCAGTCTCTTCAGCAGGGACAGGACGGTGATGAGGGAGAATCTCTGGGTGTCAGGCCAGCGGTGTGGCAAGGGAGGACTGTATGTGTTCGGGGGGCACCTATCTGGAGTATAAGCCAGGAAGAAGGCATGTCTGGGCAGGGGGTGTTGGGTGGAGCATCCAGGTGACAGACTGTGGGCTATGTGTCCAAGGCTTGTTTGGGGATGTGTGAATATGAGTAGGAGACACACAGACACCCTGAGATTGTGTGATCCAGTTCAGAAGTCAGCCTGTCACAGTGTATGAGAAAGGGGATGTGTGGGTGAGTGTGTGTGGTTGCAAATGCGGGGAGGCTGTGTATAATTGGAAATGTGTGGATCATGTGTGTGTGGCTCTGTGTGAGGATGGATGCATCTCCCCACCCACTCTCCTGGGCACTGGCCTGTGCTGCCTTCCCTGTTCTGAGGGGCTCCCAGGTGAAGCTGTCCCCAGCCTGCCCCAGCCCAGCCCCCAGGCCTTCATGGGGCCAGGAGCCCTCTCAGAGACATTCCTGCCTGCCATAGGGTAGGCAGGCCCACAGAGCCTCCTCCTAGGCTGCTGGGGTGATGCCGGGCCAGTGGTGTCAGGTTCCTAGTGCCGGGGCCCTCCCTCCACAGCCTTCTGAGAGCCTTTGTTGAAGTTCAGACGAACTTGTCAGGGGGGCGGGCAGGAGGCTGCCTCCTAATCGGCTTTCCCAGAAGAGAGAGGTGAATGAGAGACTGGGGAGGGGTATCTGGTAGTGCTCAGTCCTGGGCAGCTCTGTGGGAAAGGAAGGGAGAGGGGGTGCCCAGGGGTACCTGCCCTAAAGGGGTCCATCCCCAGGACCCTCTCAGAAGATGCCCCTTCCCCAGAGTCCCTGAGGTACCAGACCCCTGGACTAAAAGAGCACTGGAGCCAAGGCCTCAAAGAAGGAGGTGTGAGGCGAAGCTTCAGGGAGCCCCTTGCCTCTCATCTCACCCACCATAGGCAGCCTGAGCACCTACTGTATGCCAGGCATGCAGTCCCTTGGCCTCCCCCAAGCCCTTCTTCTCTTATTCATCTGAGCCTCCCAGGAAGCAGGCTTGACATGGTTAATGATTCCCATTCAACATAAGAGGAAACTGAGGGCCAGAGGGGACTGTTCTCAGCCCACAGCAAAAGCAAGCTGGAGTAGCTTGTCCCAAATCTGCAATGGCATCTTCTTTGCTTCCTGGCCAGTACTTCCCTGAGGCCGGCCAGAGTCACACCTCCGTTTGCCTATTACTAGCTGTGTGGTCATGGGCAAGTTATTTAACCTCTCTGTGCCTCAGTTTCCTCATTTGTAAAATGGAGATAATAATATTAAGTACCACAGATTTGTTGAGGATTAAGTGACTTAATATTTGTAGAGTGCCAGGCACAGAAAAAGTGCCCATAAGTATTTGTTAAATAAATTAAAATCTGAGTCAGCAGTGCAAACAGACCTCTCTCTTGAGCTCTGATTCAGTACATCCCAACATCTTCCCTTGAATAAATGGAAGGCTTCTCACATGCAGCAGATGAGACTGGCCTGAGCTCAGGCTCACTGCCTCACCTCGCCCCAGCCCGGGGTCCCCATCTACCATGTTGCCAAGCCTGAGGTTTCGGCGCACCTTGAGCCCCTCCATGCCTACAGTCACCACAGTAATTTTGCTTCCTAAATCTCACACCCATCTGACCACTTCTCCCCTCCTCTTCTCCCCCAGGCCAGCAGGACATGACAGGCACCTCCCACTGGGCTCCCTGTCTCCTCATGGAACCACCATGCAGCCAAGATATGGGGTGGAGAGGATTTACTAAACTACAAGTCTGATCACTCCACTCCCTCAGTGGGATTAGCTTCCAGTGTCCCCCATAGTCCTGTCCATCTTCAACCCCTGCCACTACTTCCCCCTCAGAGACCCACCCAGACAGGCCCCTTGCTCCTCCAGGCTCAGGGCCTCACCTGCCAGTCAGTCCTGCCACCTTGTATGTGCTGTGTCTGTCCCAAGACACCCTTCTCTCTTGGACCTATGGCACTCAGTTCAAAAGTCTCCCTCCCAAGGGGCCTTCCTGACCCCACTCCCCAGCCTGAGCTGGGCTCCCTCTTCTGTACTCCAATAGCTCTCTATTTTTGAACCCCAAATTACCCTGTATTGTAACTGTCTTGAGAGCAGGGTTTGTGTTTTCCTTAGTTATTTCTATATACCCAGCACCCATAACAGGGCCAAGTATACAGCAGGTGCTCAGAAGTGCTGAGTGGATGAGTGATTTGAATTGCAGGATTACTAGGGCACCCTCTACACCAGGGAAGGTATGAAATGTGGGGCTAAAGTGTGTAGAAGGCATGAAGTGGCTCAGGTCTGGGAGGGAGCAGTGGGAGATTGGGGCAGACATTTGATCTGCTAGCACCCCCAGGGAGGTAGGGAGGCAGGTGAATGGGGGTGCTCTCACCCTAATCCTCAGCCCCCCTGGGGAGAAAGGAATGCATCTCCTGGGAAATGGGAAGGTCAAGCCCTCCCTGGATCCCTGCAGCCTGAGGCACATACCCCTGGGAAGCCCAGCTCAGGTCTGCTGGGATTCTCCTACAAGGAAATCCCCAGACAGGACTCTCACCCTCCACCCCTCCAAACCTCAGCCCCAAGCTTATGCCACCCCTCTGGCTCGGGGCCCAGTGCAGACACTCTGGAAACCTTGGGAAGGGTGGTGAAGGCTGAGTAGGGCAGATCACCTGCCATCTTTTTCTTGGAATGAAGCAGGAAGAACCAAGATTTCACAGCAAGAACTTCCTAGTTGCGTCCTTTTTCTGCAGTTATTGCCTATATGCAGAGTCTCAGTCTCCCACTCCCTTTCTTGCTCATGCATGGTAACACACATGCGTCACACACACCCGTGTGCACGCACACACAGACACACATGCACACACACACAAGCACACACAGACACACACACATACCTCACCCTGAGCTGGAGGGACCTTTATAAATCTCTAATCCATCCTGCCATGGGAGAAATCCCTATTTTCACTCTCTGCTTGTTCATCTCTGAGGACAAGGAGCTCACTCCCTCCAGAGGCCTCCCATCCCATTGGAGAGCAGCTCTGATTTTAGATCCAAATGTGCCTCCCTCTCATTCCCTTTGGCCCAGGCTTACTGGCTGTTTGCTACAGAATCCTCTGCCCCTCGCAGTCCCGTACGGCCACCACCCACCAGGCTCCCTGAATTCCCCAAGGTACTCTGCCCCGGGCTGCTCTGCTCCGTGTGCTTGGGTAAGGTCCAGTCAGCCCGGAGAAGAGGGAGCCATCCTCTCGCCTGGTCCCTCTGCTCCCTGAGACCACTCCAGAGGGGCATGCCAGCTGCAGACAGGTGAGGGTCATGGAGAGAGCAACAGGGTGGGCTCCGGGGAGCCCATCGTGAGGCAGCTTGGCTCCCTCCCCGCTGGAGAGGCAGTGAGCAGGCCCTGAGACATGGCCTGTTGGCCCACTGCGAGTTTCTCTAGGAATGAACCTGTAACAAGGGCTGTACTGCCAGATTCTCTTTTATTAGCCAAGTAGGACAAAGAACAGGCCACAACGTCACAGGAAATCAGACAGACAGACGGATACACGGGACAGTGTCATGCTGCACTATGCAGAGGGCGGGGCAAGAGAAGGGAGATTTGATCTTGTTTTTTCAACTAACAGAATAAATAAATATGGTACACAGTGTTTTTGCCACAGCCTGGCATGACCTCTAAGCACAAATGGTCACAAAACAGCTGGTTTGGAAAGCAGTCTACACAGCCCACTGGCTGCAGAGTCCAGATGGGGGCCCGGGCCCCTGGACCGAGTCGGGGGAAGTGAGGAAGCAGGGAAATGGAGACCTCAAATAGGAGGGAGAGGTGAGGAATGAGGCTCTCCTGGAAGGAACATCAGAGCTCAAGCTTCGGGGCGTCCCAGCAGCCTGGAGAAGGCTTTCGACTTCAGTCTCAAGTTCAGTGGGCACAGCCCAAGCCCATACCCTCTGCCTCCGGTAGGACATGCGTGGGATACTCTCCTCTTGATCTCTAGCTGTTTTCAGTAGCAGGATGGTCCCGTCAGCTAGGCTGATCTGAGATCTGACAACTGCTTTTCCTCGGTTGGTGGAATTGGAGGGCCAGTTGAGTGAGGAATTATTGACAAAGATCAGTGGGAAGTTGGGCTAAGCCTGAGTGGGTCTGGCTCTAGCCATGAGAGAACATGACTCTAGAGTGGGCTTGCCCCTTAGGGCACTGGAGAAGGCTTCCTGTAGAGCTGGTTATCTCTAGAGCTATTAGGTTCCAAGGCCCAGTGACAGTCATTTGCATCCAGTGAAAGGCAAAAGGCTTCAATCCCCAATGCTTGGTCTGCATGAGATTGTTTTCATTTCAGAAACAGACCTTCCTGGACCAGAGCCCAGAGGACAAACCCAAAATCCCTTCTGCTCCTACAGTTCCCACCACCCTCTCCTCCCCTTCCCCATGACTTTCCTCCTCTTTTTTCCTGAGGCTATGGGATTCATTTTCCAAATCCCAGATCCCAGATCCTAAGTCAGCTGATCCCCCCATTCCAAACCCTCACCTGCCTGCCTTGGTGCTTGCCACACTGAGGCCAGGTCTTTAGCCTGGATTCAAGGCCCTCAGCCCCACCTCTCGTGAAGCCACCCACTGCTTCCCCATCATCCACTTGGTCTCACTCCATTGCTTTGTTCAGACAGCTCTCCTTGCTGAGGCTATCATCCTTCTCACTTTTTTCCCATCCAAAGCCTTCTCCATCTGCCCCAGCCCAGATGGATACCCCCAAAGATAATGAGAATCCATTGCTCCACAAACCAATCCTACCAAGGTACCAATAGACTCCATTATTTTACCACTAGGACAGTGAGACAAGCCTGGGCAATCACAACCGTTGTTTTCAGATGCAGCTTCTCTAAGCAGGAAGTAGAGGGTTCCATGTTGAGCCACAAAGAGTTGGGGATCATGACCCTGAATCTGTGCAAGCCACTCCCCTCCCCTTGCCCTGAGACCACATGAAGGCATGGAGATGGTGACCACAGAGGCTGGCACTGAAACTCAAAAAAAGCAGGATCAAATCCAGGTCATCTCAACTAGAAGAGATCTATTATACCTATAGGGAAACTAAGGCCCAGAGACTGTGGCTGTGTACAAAGAGGCTTGCACACACAATACCCATTGCTTCACAGCAAAGCAACAGTAATTTTCTAATTTATACATTGTGCATTTGAGAGCCCTTTTGCTGTTATTGTTGTTGTTTGACTAAAAACTTCTGCCTTGCAAGAAGTTTTATAAGTACAGACATGCAGAATGTTAGAGCTGGACAGGATGTCACAGGCCAGCTACTCCAGATGGGGAAACAGGCCCAGAGACGCTAGAGGCTGACTCACGGTCACACTGCTTTGAAGGGGAGTTTACTGAGCTGGGTTCCTAGCCATAAACAGGAACATGCCTTTCTGTGCCAGTGACTAGCTGGGCAGAAGCCCTTGCCTCAACAATTGGCTCTAGGAGAAGAAGCCAACAGAAGCCTGAGACTACGTATCACTGTGTGGTTTGCACTTACTGTGATCAGGAGCTAGAGTTCAACCTTCCTTCCGGGCTTGGATGCACCCGTGCAGTGTACACACTGCCAGGTAGGGGGTCCTGCCCCGTTCCTCTGAAGAGACCTGACTTGGGGCACACCTTTTCCCTTCATGCCTCCCTCCAGCCAGGGAAGTCTCACCAAAGAGAGGCCTAGAGTCCTGCAGTCAGTCCTGGATGAGTGCTGGCAGCAGGCCTCTGTCCTGGTGGGCTTACAAGGACAGAGGCTGCCATTCTACGGCCTGCCTCAGCCTGACTCCTGCCTCTGCTCCCCTCCTCCTCAATCCTGGGCATGGGGCCTCAAAGCTGAGGAAAGAGAGAGAAGCAAACGTGACTCAGGCCCCTTCTAGACCCCAGGCCTGGGGGAGGGTGGGTATGGGGCCAGTGCCACCTTCTGCCTGCAGATCCTGGCTACAGGGTCCCCAGCCAGGGCCTTTCCACCTCTGCTAGGGATGGAAAGGGACAGCTGCCAAGAGGGTGCCAGTGTGGGGAGCAGAAGAAGAAGGGGAGGAACAGGAAGAAGCAGAATTACTACAGCTAAAAGCCACAACCCCAAACAAAACATGTTTGGGAATTGACCACACCAACAGAGCCAGCATGGAAGAAAGCAAGCAGGGCCAGGGAGAAGAGACATGGGGAAGGTCCAGAGAGGAGAGGACAGGTGCTGGGCTGAGGGGGCAGGGAGCAGGACTAAGGCAGGGAGAAGGAGGTCTGGGAAGAAGGAAGGGGAGAGAGAGAAGGGAAAGCCTGAGAGGGAGAAACACAAGTCTTAGGCGGAGGCCAGGGTGCCAGTGGAGAGCCAGAGTCGGGCAGGGGGCCCGGGACAGGCAAGGGCCTGAATATATAGTGTTATATATTTATATTTATGTCTCACATTCCACGCATCAACTTACTAGGGGAGGGGGGGGTGGGAGGGAAGGGAGGAGGCAACACTGAGGGGGAGATCTAGCCAGTGAGAGCCCCTCACTACCCCACAGAAAGTGGGGGGCACTCTAGCCTCCCACCTCCTCCCATTCCGCCTCTGTGGGATCCAAGCAGGGCCATGCAGAGGGAGTGAGGGTGTGGCTTCACCTAGGGCTGGGGTTTTGGGGTGGGGAACAGGAGCAGGACTCCAAGACCCCAGGATCCCTGGACTCATAGACTTAACTCCTGGAGAGCCATCTGGGGATAACCATGGGGCTGGGAGGGGGTACCCAAGACCCCCCCGGCTGGGTTGGAGGCCATCAGTCAGTTGGGCAGTGTATCCAGTCCCAGGGAGGCTGCGTGCTGTTTGGCCCGGAGCCGCAGGTTCTCAATGCTTGTGGTTTTACTGTTCAGGGCAGCCGAGGCAGGTGCCAGGCCAGCTGGGGGTGCAGGCAGCAGTGGGGACCCCCACATGCCCTGATGGGCAGCAGCGGCTGCTGACAGGGACTGGTAGTAGGACTGGCAGTGCAGGGAGCCCAGCGGGGCCATGTTGACACCCAGGTAGGGGACAGCAGCAGCGGCTGCAGCGGCTGCAGCAGGGGCCGGGCCCCCAACCTCGAAGGACGAATAGTGCACCAGGTTGTTGCTGGCAGCCATGTGCTGGCGGAATTGCTCCTGCAGACGGAAGAGGCTCAGCGGGGATGAGGAGTAGGAGTGGGAGGGGCCCAGGAGGCCGGCAGTGGGGGCTGCAGGAGCTAGAGCCACGCTGCCTGGGGAGTCTGCAAGCAAAGAACCAAGAACCAGGACTAAGGGCAAAAGCCTTGTCTGCCTGGAGGGGCTCCCTCAGCCTTCGCACCCCCTTGGTTCTACAGACAAGACAGGCTTTGGCTGAAACCATAGCCACTCATCTCAGCCAGTGCATCCCTTGAAGCACTTCTCAGAGTCCTCAGACGGAGGGACACAGGTTTCCAGGGCAGCCCCAGGGACTCTGCCAAGGTCCCCAGATCCGACTTCTTGTGGAGACGCCTATTCTTTGCAAGGACTGTCACCTCCCCCTCCCCTCTCCAGTCTGTGGCCCCCATCCCCCTCCAGCTCTCAGATCACAACCTCATTCCCTCCCTGCCTAGGCTCAGGGTTTGTGTCTGAGGTATGCCTCATGCCAGAGATCTGTTTAAAAAAGAGCTCCGAGTCTCTGCTGCATGTGGGAATCTCTGGTATCCATGGTATTCACCCCACATGCACTGGTATGCCTGTACTGGTTGTTAAAGTACCAGAATATTTCCATAATGGTTGACAAATAGCTTTTGCCCTGAGCTGCCCAAGTACCCCTCCTCTGCCACCCAACTCCTCTCCCAGGACCCCCAAACCCTTCCCAGGATTCAGCAACTAAAGGGTGAACACGTGGCACAAGCCTGCTCTGGCCAAGTCCTTTCAAATGTAGTCCTGCAGAGTGCCAGGTGTTAATGACTGACTCTACCCCCTGCCCCCACCCTGCCCCGCCTTGAGCACCCAGGCCCCTGTCCAGCTGGACCTGGCTGTTCTCCCTGGGCTGGGCGCCCCCGGACCCGCCCAGGCTCACCTGCCTTGGGGCTGCTCCTCTTGCACCCCAGCCCCTTGCTCTCAGCGCCAGGGCTTTTTGCCGTTTGAGGATCCTCGGAGCCTGCCCGGGGGTCTTCCTCCCGGTCTGGCTGGTCCTCGGGAGCTGACTCACTGGCTGACTGCTCAGACAGGCTCAGGTGAAGCTCAGCAGGGGGGTCCCCGCTGGGCAGGCTGGGGGGCTGGGCAGTCTCCAGCTGGGTGTCTGGGGTTGGGGCCTCAGTCTTGCCCTCCCCATGGGAGCCCTCAGCCTCCTTCTGCTTCTGGAGCTGCTCCTTCTGCAGGCTGCGCTGCTTCTTCCGGAACTTAGCCCTGCGGTTCTTGAACCACACCTGGAGACAGGAAGATGAGCAGTAGGAGGTGAGACGGAAAGAAATGGAGTTGTGGGAGGGGAGTGGGAGCTGTGGGAGAGGATGTGGGCAATAACCTTGCCCCGCCCTCTAGGAACAGAACACGCGCCTTCTGTCCCTTCCAGAGCTCCCTCCTATGGCCGAGAAAAGACATCAGTTAAACTTGGCAATGGGGGATGAGGCTGATTTTTGGACAATGGGAAGCCAGACTGATGGACTGGTGATTTTCTGCAAGGTCTAGTTAGAGGGACTAGGCCCTACCTGCACCCGGGCCTCTGGCAGGTTGGTGCACATGGCCAGCCTCTCACGCATCACCACATCTGGGTAGTGAGTCTTCTGGAAGGTCTTTTCCAGGGCCTCGAGCTGCTGAGCAGTGAATGCCGTGCGGCTGCGACGCTGTTTACGATGCTGGGAGCCATAGCGGGCCTCCAAGATGATGTCTTGAAATGTACAGCCGTTGGAGGGCAAGGAGAGGGGGCCCATTTAATTATGGGAAATAGGGTTTGAATCATACATTGCTCTAACTCACTGCAGACACCCAGGGTCCTGTGGAGATGGACCCTGGCCCTTTCCTCTTGGAAATCACCCACCCCATCTCCATATGGCTGGGATCTCCAGATCTTTCCACCCTGTCATTCACTATCAGGAGGTCCAATTCATCCCCATGAGTAGCTGTCAGGAATGTGAATAAGGAGAGTCTTCCTTATTTGGTTTGGGGGTAGCTGGGGTTGGTGGGTAAGCATTACCCTAAGATCCTAGGATGCTATGAGTAGAATATTCTGAAACTACATGATGCTAATAATCTATAAGTCCATGTCACAAACACTGTAATATCCTATGAGCCTTAGATTCTGGATATCAACAGAATATTGGCCCCTGACCATGAGAATCCAGGCTGAACTGGGATTTAAGTACATGGTCTAGTTAGGAGATGTCTGTCTGGGTAGACAGAATTCACTGGCACTTGATTCTGTGTCCTCTGGGTATGAATCTCATCACTCTGCTTGGTCTATGAGTCTCTGACAGCTGGACCTGAGGCTACTGCTTTTATGTCTCCTCCACAGAAGGCCTAGCTCTGTCAGGGTCCTCAGAACAAAGGAAAGCCTAGTTGCATCCAGTCTTGACCCTTCTGGAGGCTGCTTCCTCAAGAAGGGGAGGAAAGAGACCAGGTTCTAACCACTGCAGCCTTGGAGCAGATACAGGGCTGTTAGACCATTGATTCCACAGTCCTGCCCACATGCTGGTGACATGAAAACCATCCAGATGTCTGCCTAGGGTTGGTATCTAATTTCTAACCCTTCTGCTTGACTAGTCCTTGAAGGATGGACAGCAACCTCTTTTCCCTGCCTCCCATCACCCATAAATAGATCCTGGACTGTCCCTATTAAAGAAAACCTGAGCTAGGTCAGCCTCTGCTGACTTAGCTGCCAGAGTGCTTCCCCTGGGCTCCAGGGACTGGAGAGTCATCCACGACAGTGAATGAAAAAGAAGGTGGCAACTGGTTATCCAGAAAGCCTCAGACTTTGGGCTATTCCTTCTTCAGTCTAAAGAGGGAGCTCTGAACTGCTTACAAACAGGGGCTGACCTAGCCCAGACTGACCCCCAAGCTCATGCTGGTCACCTGAGGCAGAGGAGGGAGTGGGGACTCCTCTGTCAGCTGAACCCTGGTTGAGGGAGCGACAGCTCAGCATCCTACTGCTGCAAGAGGTGGGTGGCCACATGGGAGGCCTGGCTGTCTGTACCATCAGCAAAACCTCCTGCCAGAAGGCGAGGCCTCCATACAAAGGCCCACTTGGAGTTTATGTCTCTCCTTCTTAAGATTTAGAGAATTGGGACGGAGTGCTGAATATTCAAGTTCCTCTGTCCCTACAAGTGGAGGTGAGCCTCTATCCCTGACTTCCCATCTCTGGGTCCAGAACATGGTCAGGCATCACCACCAGGTTAAGCCCAGGGAATTCACTCCAGACCACTAAAGCAGCCATAGCTGGGGCAGGACTGCACCTACATTATCACCCTGGGGACCAGTGACCCACACTGACCTACAGAGGGTGACCAGGGCCTTAGTCTTATTCACTGAGCCCTTCCCAGAGGCCTGATAGGGGCTAAAGGAATGGAAGTGGCTGCACCACCCTCCCCGGCTGGCACCTCCACCCAGGCAGTGTCCTCATATCCTATCCCAAAAGCTGTGCCTCTGCTCATGCTGGTCCTCTCTCCTTGCCAGGCCTGTTTAAGGTCTGGCTTATGATCCAGGGTCTTCAGAGGCCTCCCTGACTACACAGGCTGATCACGCTGCTTGGTGCAGCCCTGCCCTTGGACCCCAGCTGTACTCCTGCCATGCCCTCTCATGGGCCTATGGGCACCTGGTTTTCCAGGAGATGCCCTGAAGTCCTCTGATGGCCACCTGGCACAGGGCTAGGCCCACACAGGTTCCCCAGCTGCTCAAGGGTTGGCCTGGAGCAGGATGGGGCAGGTGACATTGCCTCCCAGGAATGTTTCCCACCTATGCCGTCAAATCCTTCTCATGCTCACTGAGAGACCGTCAGGGCAGAGCAGCCATCAGCTGAACCAGGAGTGGGGGGCCAGACTGCAGCTCCCTCATGGTCACTTACTTGACTTCTGAGCACCTACCCATCTCTGCTGGATATTTTGCATATGTTATCTCAAGTCACTTCCCAACCATCCTATGGGATGGGCATTGCCATTGTCCCCTGTCTACAAAGTGGGACACTGAAGCTCAGAGAAGAGACGCGAGTGGACAGGCTCCACAATGACTGCATTCTGTAACTTCAAGACTTATATTTAGAGTTATAATGTCAGTTCCAAGCCCCCAACCAACCCCTGCCTAGATTTAACCTCTCTGAGCCTCAGTTTCCTTGTCTATAAGATGGAGATAATAACCTCTCCTTATCAGAGTTGACTGGCTCAATGCACAGAGAGAGCCTCACACAGTGCCTGGCACACAGTCAGTGATCAAAAATGGGAGCTGTTATTATTTATATGACTCCCTGTGCCTGAAATACTCTCCCACGGGCGCTCTAACCCTCTGTGCCAGTCCCTTACCCTCCTGCTTCAGTCTCTTCAGCTATGAGCTAGGCTGATGAATCCCTCCTTCACAGGGTTGCTAAGGAAACCTGAAGGCACAGAGCAGCTCCAGTGCCCAGCACAGTGCTGGCAAACAAGGTGCCCTGGATGGTCACACATAGATTTTGAGCTGACATCTCTCTCTGTTGCTAAGTGACCTGGGACTTCCTGAGCCTCCCAGAACAAACTTACTCTTACTCTGTGCTCCCTTCCTCCTGTTTTTGCCTTCCCCCAGACCTCTTCTCCACCCCCAGCCCCCACAGTCCATCCACAACATACTGTCCCCATGGCCCTTACCAGCCAGGCGCTCAGCCAGGGTAAGTGCGTGCACCGACGGCCGGTAGTCTGGGGCATGCTGGGCCTGCTGGGCTGCCTGCTGGTGCAAGTTGTACATGGCACTGAGCGAGTTCATGGCATGCAGTGAGTAGCCATTCACCCCGTAGTGCTGCATCGTGGCGTGCACCTGCACACAGGGACAAGGGAGAGGGGTCATGAGGCAGGGCATCACACTCCACCCTGGGGCAGACACCCCAGCCCAGACCTTGGATGCCTGCCTCACCCACAAGAGCATCTCCCTCCCTGTTGGGAAGTGGCCCATACTCTGGGCTCTGGGGTCAGACTGCCTGGGCTGGAATCTCACCTCCACCACTCAGGAGCTTTGTGGCTTTGGGTAAGCCCATCTCTGATGCTCAATTTCTCCACCAGCAAAATGGGGCTAATGATACTACTTATCTCATGAGTTGTCGCAAGGATTAAGAGAAGCTGAAGCCTTTACAATAGGCCTGGCTCCTGGTATGTGCTAAAAACTGGTAGTCATTGTCTTTATCCCTTCACTGCTTAATGCAGTCATCTCTTTGCTTAATGACCCAGGCACTTACTCATTTGTACATTCATGGATTGACTCACACACTTTTTATTCCACAAACACCCATTGAGGCCCACATGGGCCAAGTCCAGAGGTAGACTGGGGACACTGAGGCATTTGCTCTGATGAGATAGTGGGTTAGACCCTAATGTGCTGCAAGGACACATGAATACTGTTGCTATGACTATCATACATTCACTGCTATGACCTCCCTCTTTTTACCATTTACCCAAGAAGCAGGCAGGCCAAAAGCAATGAACCTCACTTACAGATGAGTCTACTGAGGCTTAGAGAAAGAGCAGTGTCATCTTGAGACCACACAGCTAATGCAGGGCCCGACCTGCCCCATGCTACTTCAGCTTCTGTGGCCAATTCATCACAGAAGGCATCCTTCCTACTGGGATGGCTCAGGGCAGCATGGGGCTGCCAAGGTCCCATCAGCCCCAGGCCTCCTCTGGACCCTCCTAGTCCTCGTCTGAGCACCCAACCTGTGTCAGTCTGCAATGTCATTTTTGAAATGTTGTCCAATGTCTGCAAGCTCCCCCGAAACACACAGATGTTTCCTGTTACCTGGGTCAGGTGGGGAAGGGAAGGTTGGGGCGTGGCAGGTCCCTTTGATAGGAAGAAGAATGTGACCAGGTGTCTCAGCTCCCCACCCCTCACTGAAACAGACACAGACTATACATAACCAAACGTGCATAGCACGCACACACACACACAGATGCAGACAAGCACACACACATTTCATGTACTAACACACATACAAGGACATCCTCAACAGGGCATTCACAGTAGCAGTCAAATTCACATACAAACTCAACAATATTCACAAATTCAACGTCATCATTCCCACAGTTCCACACACATACATTCTCACAGGTATCTATCCAGGTAGCAGATATACCTACACACGAACATTACACTCACACACATTCATATACTACATGTATTCACTCAACAAACATGCATTATGCTCCCACATACTGAGTACCAAACCAAGTCCTTGCCTTCATGGAATTTACATTTCAAGAGAGGAGTGGCTAGAAAACAACAAATAAATATATGTAACAATGTCAAACAGGAGTAAATGCTCTGCAGAAATATAAGGCAGAGGAAGAGAATACCAAGGGCAAAGGGGAGATTATTTTAGAACATGTGGTCAGGAAAGGGCTGCTGGATACATGAAGTCAGTCATGCCAAGCTCTGGGGAAAGGCTTTCCAGGCAGAACGAACAGCAAGAACAAAGACCCTAAGGCATGAACAAGTTTAGTATGTGTGTGGAGCTGCAAGAAAACAGGGGTACCTGGAGCACAGAAAGGGCAGGAGCACGTGGAGGAGATGAGGTGGGAGGGAGAGGAGGGGGCCAGAGCTCAGAGAGCTTCTATCTCATTGTAAGGAGTTTGAATTTTACCCTGGAATGTGATGGGAAGCTGCTGGACAGTCTTGAATGGGGAGTAACATGATACGATTTGTTGTTAAAAACTCACTTTGGCTGCCATATGGAGGACAAACTGCAGAGGGTCAAGAAGAAAGGGCCAGACCAGGCCAGTGGCCAGGTGCCTTCCACTAGGGAGGTAGGGGTGGAGATGCAGAGAAGTGGCCAGGTTCAGAACGATTTTGAAGGTAAAATCAAGATGATTGCTGATAGGTTACTCATCAGACATGAAGAAGAGAGGGCAAAAATGGATGACTCAAGTTTTTGGCCTGAGTAACTGAGTGAAGATGGGTTTTTTTTCCTGAATCAGGGAGAAGCAGTTCGGGGCGGGAGTTCAGGGGTGGGAGTCAGGGTGTTTTAGGGACATGGTATGTGTGAACTATGGATCTGACTTCCAAGGAAGAATGAAGTGGCAGGTGAATATATAGGTCATGAGCTGAGGGCTGGATTCACACATTCCTGAGTCAACACTCACACATAGCACCTGTCAACAGCATTCACTTAAGAAGCCCATTCCATGGACCACAAACATGACTCCAAAGGTAGAGAAAAGGATAGACATGGTGACAAAAAGTTTTTAAACACTGTACAGTAGAATGTGCCATAAACAAAGCTAAAAGGCAAACAACAAACCTGGAAAATTTTTTATCATATATATGCCAAGAGAATATCCATAATATATAAGGAGCTCTTATATAGATAAAAAAGACGGTCACTTTCATAAAAGATGGCTTAGTAAATAAAGAAACAACTTTTTAAAGAAGAAACACAAATAGCCATCTGACATATGACCAAAAGCTCAGCCTTACTTGTAACCAAAGAAATAAAAATAATAACCATAAGACACCATTTTTTACCAATCAGATTAGCAAATAGAAGGAAAAATTATTACCCATGATTATCTCAGGGAGCAGGAAATGGTCCTTCTCTTACCTCACTGACAAAAGAGCTCTTTAGTTCCTGCACCAAAAGCCTTTAGAGAGAGCCTCCCTTGACTCAGCAATTCCATTTCCAGGAATTTATCCTTCAAGCACGCAGAGATATGTGTGCAGGAATTTTTGTTTTTATCATAGCTCTACTTATGATGGAAAAGGATTGGAAACCTCACTGTCCATCCAAAGAGGATTAGTTCAGTAAAAGAGAGGACTATCGTGCCCGCAATGGAATTCAGTGCCACCCTTTAAGACAATGATGTGTCTCTGTATGTGCTGATGCTCACAATATACTGAGTGGAAGAAAAAGGTAACAGTCTGCACGACATGATGCCATTTTTGTAATGCATGTATAAATATGCATAGAAAAAAGGTCTGGAAGGTTATACCCTGGACTGTTAACAGAGGTTATCTCTGGGAACTAGCAGATGGGATTACAGGTGATTGTCACACTTACATTCTTTCTTTCTTTCCTTTTTCTTTGAGGGTGGGGATGAGGAAGTTTATCCTTGTGTTCTGATGGATGTGGGGAGGGAGCCAGGCTCAAAAGGTGTCACAAGCTCCAGGTGGGGAAGAGGGATCAGAGTTTAGAAGTAATTTGATCCTTCCCCTCCCCCACCCCCACTGGGCTGGAATGCCCCTCCTCTGCCAAACTCTGGGGCTTTGTTGCTTTAAAACTCACTGCTGTTGATGTGGTGACATTTTAATTGACTTAATTATTGCTGATCTCACAGTTTTTGATGTGAGACAAGGCTTTATTAACTGAATCCAAGAGAGGTACCCCTCTTGGCCCCACCACTACTCCAGCCCACTGGCCCTCTGAAGGTCTCTAGGACCTTGCCAGTCTGGCCTCCGCCCACCCCCTCCAGTCTGCTGCCCCCACCCCCACCAGATTACCTGCCACTCTCTCTTGTCACCTCCATGCCTTTACTCCTGCTGGGCCCTCCACCTGAAATGCCACTCCCCTTCTCCCCCTTCACCTTAAAAATTCCTCTCGCTCCATTAAGGCCTAATTCAAATGATACCTCCTTGGAAATAGGGCTTCCCCCAACTCAAAGTCAGATTTCTCCAACTCCCTAAGAAGGCATCTCCCCTCTCCAGGCTCCAGATAACTAAGCTCAGGTCATAGAAATGATGATGGTGATACCACTAGTAATGGCTACCATTTACTGAGCACACACTCTGAGCCCTAGCTCACCACACAAAGCACCTTACATAGATTTTCTGAACTCTAAACACCTGAAGCAGAGTAGTACAATGATAATATGTCATACTATCTCCCCCACCAGACTGAGCAACTTGAGGGCATGTATCTCATCCATTTTTGGACTCCACACCCCCGAGTGGGACTCCACACTCCACACACTCCAAATCACAGAGTCTGGAACAGAGGCAGGACTCAGGAGATGAAGATCAGATGAATGGATGAATAACAACAACTATTTATTAAGTGCCTCGGATACATCAGACATCTCCATCAATCCTCCCAGCGCCCTAGGAGGTAGGGACTGTTATTATCCCCATCTTACAGATGCGGAAACAGAAGGTGAGAAAAATTGGGTAATTTTTTAAAGGCCATGCAGCCAGGAGGTGGTGGAACAGGTTTCCACAGGTGAGCCTCCTTCCAGCAGCCAGTGTTTCCTAGCCCCAGTCACACAGGCTCTTTCTTCAGTATGTTCCATCCCCTGACATCTAGCATCTCTGATTTGATCTAAGACAATCAGATGACAGTAAAGTAAAGCATATTTCCCCTGGCGTGTATGCTCATGCATGCACGTGTGTGTTGTAAGGCTGTATGTGAGTCCAAATCTTCCCAGCTGAGCTCCTCTCCCCAAGCCTCACACTCCTCTTCCTCACTCCAAGAGCACATCAGGGCCCCAGATCTCCTCGGAGGCCACAGAGGGGCCCTTGTCTGTGGATGCTACTTAACATCCAAGCTGCACATGTGACACCACACAGTCACATATCTGCAGCTCATCTCAGTGTTCATGTGTGGCCATGTCTGCACATAACCTGACTGCAACTGTCCATGCAACTGTGTGCATCTGTGCTTACATGGGTAACTATAATTATTTATGTGTCATCATGGTTATGCATGTCTGTGGGCCCGTGTGTGTGAATCACTGTGTGTGTGTGTGTGTGTGTGTGTGTGTGTGTGTGTGTACATATGCCGGAGGAATATATACTAAATAGTACCCTCAAAAGTCATGTGGCCCTGAATAGGATCTGAGCAAGATAAGAGAGAAATATAAAAAGAAAGAAAAAAAAAGCAAGGAGATGGAGTTAATGGAGAGAGATAGAAAAGCAGATCAACACAGAGAAAATAAATAACTTGTCTTACCCATTTTGTTTCTGCAACACCTAGCACAGAGCCTGGTACACAATCAGTGTTTAGTAAATAATAAATGTGAATGGATGAGAAATAGCCATAGTGTAAGAGATGGTGAGGGAGGCAGAGCCACTATAGCCCAGTATGGTCCCCAGAGCAGAACGGACACTCAGAACCCTGGTCCCACCACCCACTCTGTCCCCAGAAGTACAAGCCTGGGTTGGGGAGAGCCCTGCTCAGTGGACACTTTTCCAGCAATCAGGCAACGTGGACATCCCCTCTGTGGTCTTCAGCCAGGTTCAGCTGCTGGAACCCCATCCATGTCCAGTTCTGAGTGCTATGGGTCCTACAGGGAGGCCAAGAGCCACCCAGGCTGGGGTCCTGCAGAGCCTGCAGGAGCCTCTACATAGGGCCCTGCACTCCTGGCCCCAGGCCCGGCCCTGCATGGGCTCAGCCCACTGCACACTCCAAACAGAATCAATTATATATTTAAAAGGTGCCGCCCCGCAATTCCTGGCAAGCCAGGAGAGCCATCCATCATGGCACGGCCGTGTTTCACAAGCTGTCGAATTGTGCTTACATTGGTTAAAAGAATCTTTATATTTCATTAAGCAAGCAGATCGGCGGATCTCCCGCCACAGGCGCCATATAGATGGCTTTAATTTTCCAAATCTGCAAATGCATCCGTTATGTCCCCGCGTCGCTGCTGGCTGCGGCCTAATGCCCAGCCAATCGAAGAATCAAGCACAATTTTATTAGGGGGCATTTTTTATAAATTAACAGCAGCACTGCCGGGAAACCGAATGCAAGGTGACTTTGATTAAAAGGAAAGTGGACCCCTCCTTGGCCACACCCGGCTCAGCCACCCACAAGCCTGCCCCATCTCTCTTTACCACTTCCTCTCCTTTCCTGAACTTTTAACTACCCCTCAGCTTCTTCTCATCCCCACACACAACAGGGAACAAGGCAGAACAACTTTGTTTAAAGGAAAGGAAAGAAAGCCGGAGGGGGAGAAACCAACATTCTCTGAGCAGCTTGCCCCCTCTATTCCAAGCACGGGCAGACACATTATGTCAATAACAATGCTGCCTTTTACTGAACATTTACCATAAGCCAAGCCTCTTCTACTCACATTGACAAGCTTCAACACAACCCTGTGAGGTAGGAATTATTATCCCTACTGTATGCATGAGAAAACTGGGACTCAGGGAGGTAAAGTCACCTGCCAAAAGTCCCACAGGAGTAGGCATAGAGGCAGGACAGGAACCCAGCCCAGATCGCTGAGATCTTATGATCAACCTGCTGTCAAAGTGCAGACAAGAGATAGGCCCTGGTGAGGACTAGCCCTGGGTGTCAGCGGCAGTGTGGCAGTACGAGGGATTAAAGGCAGGTTGCTGTCATGTACTTCCTTCCCTGAGAAATGCCGCTGCCGTCTCAGCCCGATTCCCCAGTGACCCTCTGGGGAAGAGGCTCCTGCACCTGTTCCTGCCACCCAGCAGTCTGGAGAAAAGGACTTGTACTTGACAGGTAGAAGGACACAAATACACAAGGAGCACAGGCGAGGCCTCCTGCCCCAACCCCAGGCTGCTCTATGACCTTGGTGAGGGTCTGACCATTTCTGACCTCTTCTGATACAACACTACCAGTGGTGGGGAGGAGAGAAATCCATCATGAGAAGCGCATAACCCAGGGCCGGCCAGCACCTGAGGGAGGCTGAGGAAAGGTTCCTTTGTGTGTGTGCCTGTGTGCGCACATGGGTGTGTGTGTTGGAGGTAGTTGAACAAGATGACCTACAAGTCTCCCAGCTCTGAGCCAATGGCTCCAAGATTTTAAGAGAAGCTCTGTGCTTGGCACATACCAGATAGTCAGCTGTGGTAACCTCATTAATTTCTTACCCTGACGAATTAATTTTTAGTCACCCTTAGCTAGCCTCTTTGGGAACTGGAAAGGCTGAGCCCCCATCCTAGCAAGTTCCCTTATTCTCACATCTGTACTTAGTCCTAAATTGCCAGCAATCAATAATGGGAGCACATGATGGAAGGGGGTACCGAGACCCCTGCCAGCCCCTGACCAAGGACCTTGAAGGCACCAGGTCTGAGGGCAGGTTTGAGATGTGGTTACCCCCAGCTGCTCCCTCTCAGATGCTGTTTGTTTCACAGGTCCATCTGCAGGTCACAGCTGAACGCTCCAAGCTCCCCAAATCTCCACTGCATCAGGCACTCAAAGGTACAGAAAGACCAGGAACCAGCCTTTTCCTCCCCTTGTCAAGGGCCTGAGGGAGTGGGCCAGGGCACCAACAATTCAGTGATTCAGTGTGGCCAGCAAAGCCACAGGGAATGGCCAAGGACACATTCCAGAGACACATACAAGGGTAATGGCTGGAAATGTGGCATCATTTCCTTGGGGTAAGCTATTTCTATGTATAAGAGCTAGGAAATCTGGTACACATCGGCCTCCCTCAGATCCTCATCTCCTAGCTTGCTAACCACTGCCCCACTGCTCCTATCAGTGCACATTTTAAACCTGTTTCCATCTCACCCATTTAAAACAAATGAAGGGACCAGCTATCTCTGAAATTATCTCTTCAAAGCCAAATTTCTTGAAGGTCATCAAGTGGTCATTTCCACTCTCTGAGCATTTCCATTTCTCCTCCTAACCTACTGCGCCCCCCACCCTCCCACCTGCCGCTGAGACAAAGCTCTCCAAAGTCACCCTGCTGCCTCCTCATCTGGGAACACTGCCCTGTCGCCTACGTTACCTGGAGAGCTCCTGATCCCTCGCACAGGCTTAGGCTCCCCCTTCTCCAGGAAGTCTCCAGATACCCCAGCCTGAGTCAGGTGACTTCTTTGAACTCCTGTCATAGCATTACCTCAGCAAAGTGTAGTTGCCCGTTTGCCTGCCTTTCACCCAAGACATAATAACTATTTTTACCAGCCATCATGACAGAGACCTGACAGGCAGCATCTCATTTAATCCTCACAACAATTTCACAATTCCCACTTGACTATTAAAGAAGCTGAGACTCAGAGAGATAAAGTCAGTTGCCCAAAGCCACACAGCTAAACAGCTTAGCCAGGATGGAATCCAGGAAGTCTAACTCCAAAGTGTGAACTCAGGGCTCGCCTCACCAGTCCAGGGCTCCTGCAGGGCAGAGTCTGGCTCCAGAGTCAGTACTCAGTACTCAGAATGGAAAACGTTAGACCTCCATTCCACAAATAAAGAGAGAGCCACTGTTTGTCAGGCCACAGTCTCTGGGGTAATGTAATGAATTCCGGCTCCAGGGGCCCAGACCGAAGGGGAATGGTCAGATGGTTAGATGCCCTCGATGAGAGGAGTCCAGCTCTGGGCGATGTGAGGGCAGCAGAGCCCAGAACTGAATAATCCGAGACCCAGATCTCCTCATTTGCCTGCCCTGCCCTACCTGAAAGTCAAGCCATCTTCCAGCCGTAGCTGCAGCCCTGACCTTGCTGAAGACTGAGTCCTGACCCACACCAAAGCCTGGCCGCTGCTCTCACCGTGGCCAAGCGCTATCCCTCAGTGACGTTTGATGTGGCACCATGACCCCCACATTGCCACCACTAACCCCACACTGCTGGATCCACATGGGGAGGTAATGGGCTGTTCTTGAAGTCCAGAATCTCTGGCATCCCCCTTCCAGCTCAGCTGAAGGCCCTCAAGATGTCCCTGGAGTTGGAGCCAAGGACCACTGACAGGTGGGCTTCAGGGTGCACGGCTTTGCTAGGCTCGGATCACATGGGGTGCTAGGCTCCCAGCATGAGGAGTGGATGGATTCCTCAAAGGAGATTCTCGTCTCCCCTCTTGGCTTAGGGATGGGGGCAGTGAGGGGAGGGGAGCCAGTGGGGAGAGCTTCCAGAGTCCTGGGTGGGTCAGACAGATCCCGCCCCCGCTGCCCTCTAGAGCAGCCCAGGCTCTTAGTTCCCTACACAAACTGTTATCCATTAACATCCAATTATCCCTCGGTCCGAGCCATTAATTATAAATCAGTTGCTAATTGGGGTAATTAGCCCCCCGCAGGCTAATGGGCCGAGACTGAGGGAGGTCCCTCTGCCTACTGTTCTTGGTTTTCTGAGGTGCTTAATGTTGGGGAGTACAAAGAAATCAGGCGGCTGGAATTTTTTTTTCTTTTTTTTGTTTTTTAAGGCAGTGAAATGCGGCAGGGGGAGGGAAAGATGCTGAAAAAGCCCTATTTTTGTTGTTGTTTTCTCATATCCCGCCTGGCTTGGGCTCTTGAGGACAGGCTGCCTGGTGTGTGTGTGTGTGTGTGTGTTGTGTTGTGTTGTGTTGTGTTGTGTTTGGGGGTGGGAGTGGTTCTTGACCGCTGGCCCTGGGAGTAGAACTGTCGGGATAATTGCTTGATGCTCCGTTTCCTTTCCAGCATAGATGCAGCTAGAGGGCCAGAGAAGACCAAAGAGACTTGGACGTAGCGGGAGTGGAACAGAAGACAGGGTCGGACCCCAAGATGTTCCCGCCCCTCACGGGGGGGCGATGGAGGCGGCCTTGCTCGCCTGGTTCATCCAGGCCTGGAGTCCGGCGGGGACCAGCTGGGTCGCTCCAGGCTTGTCCAGACCTTGGCAGGGCCGAGTGACGGAAACAGGGACTGCAGAGTCCTTGCAGAGCCACTGACCAGGCCCACGTCTGGGCCTCAAACTAGTGAAGGGCTGTGCCATGCGGGCTAGAAGAGGGCGGTTTCCGCCCTGCGCGCGGACAGACCTAAGGATAGACAGAAGGACGCACGGCAGCGGGACGAAAGGCCTCGGGGACGCAAACAAACCATGGCGGATAAAGCTGTGAAGGCTGGAACAAGCCCCGAGCCCCGGGGGCTCCAATGACCTTGGGGCCCGCGGAAGCAACGTCCGCGGGGGCGGTAGCCAGGGCGCAAGGAGTGACCCAGTCTGGGAAAGGCACTCCGGCCTGGCGACCGCGGATGTAGGGGACTCTTTCCTTTGCCGCTGCCGGAAACCCGACGAGAGTACGAGGAACTGTCTGGGCCAAGGCTGAGATTCCAGGTTTGTGCGAGTTGGAAGTCTGCCCAACGGCAGCACTGACTCGGAGCCAACTAAGTTGTCCGAAGAACGGACGAATGACTAAATGGAAAGAGAGACCGCTGCATGAAGGCAGGGTCGGCAGGACAAGAGAGCCCATCTCAGTGCCCCTCTTACCCAAGGGGAAACTGAGGCGCAGGGAGGCCTATTAACTCCCCGAAGGTCAGAGATGAGGGGTAGTCGGTGCAGGACGAATGTCCAGCCCGAATCACCTGCTTCCTCAAAGCTCACCCGCCCTCCCCCGCCCCCATCCACAAACACTCCTCCCTACCCAACCCGCCCGCCCGGTAATGGGCTATGGCGGGCGGCGGCGGCGTCGCCCGGGGCCTTGATTAGATATTTATTGCTGTCATTTACATGGGCACCGCGAGGCGGCCGAGCGGGACCGTGGGGAAGGGGTGGGATGGGGATGGGAACATGGGGGGAGGGGCCTGGTTCCTCTTGGACCGGAGACCGGGAGAAGGAGCAGCGAGGCCCGGAGAGAGCGACGGGTACAGGGAGCTGAGAAGCCAGGCGGGCATCGCAGATCCGCGAGCCCTTGGGCTGTGCCAGGCAAGCAGGAGCAGTGAGGCTACTGTGCCTCCCAGCCTTGCCCTGGGGAGTGTCTGTGTGTGATGCGCCTGAGTGTCCATGTGAGTTCAACCTGTGTGAATATAAATGTGTTTGTCAGAGGCATTTTGAGAGTGTGTCCAACGGATCTGCCTGTGTGCCCTATCCATGTTGTGTTCCTCTACCTGTGTGACTCATCTGACTGAGCTACCCACAGCACAGGTGAATCTAAGGGGTCGACTGACGTTGTATGTGTGTCTGTGTGTGTCCCTGTGTGTGGTCAGTCTGGACTACCCCAAAACCTGTGTGTTAGCTCAGAGATGGGGGATCGGGGTGGGCTGTGCCCCTCAGTCAAATTCTCCGCTTTGCTCTGGAAACCTGCAAGCAGAGTCTGGGTTCTCCAATCAACAAACCCAATTAGGTATCCTCCAGACCCCAGACCTCCAGGAAGCTGGGCAGAGGACTGCAGCATCGCCCTGTTACAGGCTGGACGGGGCAGGAGTACTGTCTGCCGGGGGTCCTTGGAGTCTGTATCCTGCTCAAGATCCGCTAGACAGTATGTGAGTGGATGTCTGGGGCCAGGTCCCCAGAGCAAGTTATGTTTATATTGGAGTAGAGAAACGGCTCCAATCTGTGACCACAGGGGATCCCGCGTGTGAAAGTGGCGAGGATGGGGGTGCAGGGGTCCCCCAGACACTCACCCATCGCCCTTGAAGCTGACCTGCAAGCCCACTGTCAGGCAGAGCCCATCCCGAGACCCCGGAGCGCTCGCCTTCAAGGTTGCCTTCGCCTGGGGCGGGTTTCCACTCCTCTGCACTTGGCCTTTAGGTTCCGATTTCCACGCGGGGTCTGTCTGGGTGGCTGCAGCCAGGTTCCCGTGGCCTAGCAGGAGTGGGCCACATAAAGTCTTCCGGAGTGGAGGAAGGTGTTTGCCCCCATCCTGCGTAGCGTTTCCTTGCTTCTTGTCCAATCATTGTGTCTATCCCCGCCGCAGACTAGAGAAATTTGAGCCAATTATTCGGATAATTTGCTCACACTAGGCAGCAAATTCGATTTTTTGCTGACCACCTACACACACATTAGCCCAGCTGGTATGCAGAGACGGAGGTAGGGACCAAATTCACCAACTTTTAGATGTCACTGCTTTCTCCTTCTGGGAGGAGGACTGGGAATGCGGAGAAATGAAACACAAATCCCAGCAAAATTGAAAACAACTCTCATCCCACCTCACCTAAAACTGATAGGGGACAGGACCTCCTAGGGAAATGCTGGGCCAGGCCAACCCGCCTGCAGCGCACAAGATTCCAAGCTCAAGCGAGGGAAAAAGACACCAGCCACTCCGTTGTCAACGCGGCGAACTGGAAACTTGCACAATTTCCGCGGCTTGGGTGCTAACAGACTTTTTCTCCCCCCTTCCCACCCGGCAAGGCCCATCGTGTCAGCAAACCCTCCTTCTCTCCCGGACGTCCTTAAAGCCGGAGCCAACTCAGAAAAGCAGCACTGACTCGGCCGGCACAGGGCCTCTGCAGACTTTTCTAAAACGAAAAGGATCGTCCCGTGCACCGGGCGGAACCGGCTCCAAAGCTATGCCCGACGCTCTGCGGGTTCTTTGCTTTAGGAGATTTCAAACACAGAAAGAGGTCTAAAGGCCGCAGGTCCCGGCCTCCTCCCACCCTCTAATCCCGGACTACCTCGTCGGACAAATCTTAAGCCTGGGTGCGGGACCTGCCTCTGCACCAGAATTCAGGAAATGTTCGGGCCCCAGATCCGAGGCAAATATGGAAGAGAGGTTCTGCTCGGGCCCCCTATGCGCATCACCACCGGGGCTGCCGCGGCCCCTGCGCAGAGGCCGGGAACTCGGGACGCGCGGAAAGTTCAGGCGGCGGTGTCCTGGACGTCGCCTGTCCCGTCCATTCGGGTCACAGCCCCCCCGAGGTGCGAGGCCCAGGAGGAGAGACCCTGGCAGTTTCTCCAGATCCTTGGCCGTTCTGCCCGTGCAGGGCGAGAGCAGCTCCAAGGGCTGGCCCCAGGCTGAGGTCCTCGCCGGAGCTCATCTGACCCACGCAGGCTGAGGCCCGGGGAGGCAAAACGATTTCCAGAGGACAGGGGTCGCTGCGCCCCAAACACCTACCTGGGGGACCCCAGCCAGAGGCCACGTTTACGAGGACAGAGGAAGGTTGATCTCTGAACCACCCCCAACTGGAGAATTTGTGTAGAATCGCAAACCCGAGAGAAAAGGCGCATTGGCCGGCGGCGGAGTTTGGGCCGGAGCCGCGCGGACCAGACCAGAGCCAGATCCCGAGTAATGTAGTGCCCCGGGCACCTCGGGGTTCGCCCGGCAGAATGGACGCGGAAACTGGGGAGGCGTGGACGGCCCTTGCGCTACGCGGGCGGGGACCTGGGGTGCTGGCCGCGCCCCCTCCCCAGTCCCGGCCCGGGGCTCCGCAACGCCCGGGGTGGCATCTGCTACGCATTACCCGGGCCACCTCTTCCCCACCCCCTCCAAACTGAGAAGGATTTGTCTTCGCTTAATATCCAAACCTTTTTTCGTATATATTTTTTCAGGAACGAAGTAATATCTTCCAAATGAGGCAAAACCGTGACGGATCCGAAGCGTTCTCTGCGGGTGCCTGCGTCTCCGCGGAATGAGGCTTCTGTCTCTGCCTCGGCGCGTTTTTGCCCACGGCTTTCTTCTGTATTTCTGCCCCGGAATTTCGCGCTCTGTGCGCTTTCTGCTCCTTGGGTTGCTCGCTCTCTTTGACTGCCTTTTCAGCCCTGTCCCTCTGTCTCCCCCTTTGTATATCCTTCTCTCTTCCCTCTGTCTCTGTCTCTCTGGCCTTGCTCTCCGCTTCGTCTGTCCTGCGCAGTCTGTCTGCAAGTCCCTGGCCCCATGCAAACTTTCCTATCTTCCAAGTCGGTACGGGACTGCGGACCCACAGAGGGAAGGCGGTCCCCAGAGCTCTCGGCCCACGTCCTCCCCGACCCCCTCCAGGCTCGGCCCTGTTGGCCCCGCCCGCTCGCACCTGATCTCCCCGACCGCGCCGCCGCCGCCGCCGCTGCCGCTGCCATCTACTCGCGCCGCTACCGGGTCTGGAGTTTTAAACCGCGTTTCCCGGGCGCCCGACTCGGGCCCACGCGCTCCCTAATGGCCCCTATGGCTGCCAATCACGCGCTGCTCCCGCCCCCGCCCCGCCCCGCCCCGCGGGTGCTGCGGAGCGGTTCTCGGCCTAGGCGGCCGGGGTCCGACCATCGGCGGCCCTGAGGGCCCGGCAAGCATCCGTCACCTCCTCTGAAACCCCGTCTCTTTATCTCCCGGTGCCCATTTCTCTGGCTCTCTCGGCCGATCCCTGGGGCAAGAAGGGTTCTTAAGGAACCTTCCACTCCCAAGGCCTCACCCATGACTCCCACCCCCACCTTCCCTCCAAGATTAGTCCCAAACAACACACACACACACACACACACACACACACACACACACACACACACACACACACACACACACACACACACTCTCTCCCCACCAGTCCCACACTATCCGCAGTCCTGCTACCGCCGTACCGCCGGGCCACCACACCACCCCACAACCGCAGTAACTCACCGCCCGCACAGGCTACACACACAGGATAGCGCTCCTAGCAGCAGGTCACCTATCTGCGAGCTGGAGGCCTCCTGGAGAGGCTGCAGGCGCGGGACTCAGCTTCACACGCAGCACAGGCACCTGTCTCAAGGGGTACAGGCACTGGGTGCCTGGACCTCATGGGGAAAATCCCTGGCCTGAGGCCAGCCTCTTCCTGCCTGTACCCCTCTCCCTCCGGATAGGACCGGTTCACAGGAAGACCTAGAGGTTCTGGAGCTGGTTCTGGGGCCAGACCATGATGTAGGCCGGACTCCTGAAAGGTGTGTCTGAGGTGTGTGCCAGAGGGGCAGGTTACCGCCCACACTGCTGGCAGTGCCAGGGTGGCAAGTGACTTGTTTGAGGCTCTGTTGTGTGTGGCTGTGTGGAGGTGACTGGAGAGGCACTTAGCCTAGTGTGTGTAGGGTGTGGGGTGCATATGGTGTGTGTCCTTATATGGCTAAGATTTTGTGTGGCCTGCCTTTGGCCACAGTGGCAGCGACTATGAGTCTCATGTGGAGTGTGTCTTTGTGACCAGTATTCCCATGACCAGAAATCCATGTGTAACTGTGGAGCCTTATATGACTATAAGTCTTTTTGTATGTATAAACAATCCTTGTGCAATTGTGAGTTCAAACAACAGTTGTTGTGAATCCAGGTAGCTGAGTGCAGGACAGAGAAAGGACAGTTACATGGTCTTACACTTGGGGCCAGAACAGCTGGACCCTGGTTCTGGTATTCTGTCTGGTCTGTAAGTGAAGCTCCTGGGTCTAGCTCCTGGGAGCTGGTCTGTTTGTTTAGGGGCAAAGGCATGCCAAGGTGGGAAGTGCTGGCCACTGAAACTGCCAGTAGATTTTAGAGTCCTGGCTTGGGTGGAGGAGGTCAGGAATTTTGGCCTGGGCAGGGCAAAAAGGGCTACAGAAAGATTTGAAGGTCGATCCCCTGGCAGAGTTAGGGGCTGAGCGCCTGCGGGGCAGTGGGGGAGAGGGAGCAACGGGCCTCAGAAGGGAGGGGAGAAGAGCAGGCCGTAAGAGGATTAGGCCGTTTAGACCCTTCTCTCCCACCGGGATCCCCCACCCCCATCCCAAAGCTCCAGAAAAGATTTCTTCTGCCAAAGCAAAACCGTTTAGGCTCCATTTAAAGGGACAAGAAAGGTGGAGGCGGGGGCTTTAAATAACCTTTTAATTTCCCTTCAGGGATCCAGCCCTGTGAGGGAGGAGAGGGACAAGAGGGAAGGGAAGGGAAGGGGAGTGAAGGCTACCTCTCTGGTTTACATCATCCAGACAGCGGCCAGATATCGCACTTGCAGGAGAAATGGTGGGAAGGACACTGAGCCCCAACCTGGCTGCCCACCACACACAAATGCATGCACATAGACCATCCTGGAGAAAACTGTAACCCCCTCCACACATATACAGTCATGCAGTCACACACACAGACCTGGATGCAGGTGCACAGATGGAGGGTCACACTTAGAGACACACAAATGAAGGGGAGTCACCAGCATCCCTTCCACGGTTGTACAGATGTAGAGTCCCACCCTGCCCCTAGCCACCTAGCCATCCCTACTTGGTGGTGCCAGGAGGGTTTGCTGAGGGCACTCCCCCCAGGAGGGATCCTGGCCTCAACTGGCCTCAACTCCTCTTCCAGAGGAAGGAGCATAATCTTTCTCTGCCCAGGCACCCAACTCCATCTCCCAACAAAAACAGGTCAGGAGCTGCTGGGCAGATTGGAGGGGTGAGGACCCCAACTTAGGCAGGCCCAGACTTGGGGGACAGGGCTGTTGAGGACAGTGCATGTTCTGCTGGTGAGCTGAGGGCTACTGAAGGCTCCAGGCTGTGGGGCACAGGGCCGTAGTAGGTACTAGCTCTTTGAACGAATTCTGCCACAAAGACTCTGTGCCCCGCTGGGGAAACCCTTGCTTGCCTCCTATCCCATTCCCCTTCCAGTGACAGCTGTCCAAGTTCTGGAAGCCTAGAAGTGGTGGCTAGGTGGCCAGTATACCTCCAGCCTCATGGTACACACTAGGTCTCCATAGACCAGAATTCCTAGACTCCTGGAGAAGCCCACACTACCAGGCTAGACTCACCATTGCAGGGACACACAAGCCTCTGCATAAGGGGCCACCAGGGACAGAGAGAGCAGCATCTCTCAGTCACACTCCCACCCCTGTGCACTTCCACAAAACTGTAGCACAGTGCAGGGCTTTGAATTGATTGTGGATTCTGATGGGGAGCAGGGGTACAAAATCCCTGGCACATGCTTAGAAAGAAAGTCAGAGAGGAAAACAGGCTAGGAGGGGTAAGGGGAAGCTGTCCTTTAGGGAGGCCTGGGGCAATGGGGAGTTTGGCATGCCACAATGTGGGTGGGTTATACTGATTTAACAAAATTATTTCGAAGGTGCCAGGATCTAAGAAGTGGAAATAATTCAGGGCCTCCCTCACAATCCTGCTTCCAGAGCCTCCCTGCCCACCCACCCTGGGGCTGTGGCTGACACCTTCAAAGGGCTTAAAAGGAAGCCATCCCCAGACTGGCTGGGGACCCGCCCCCAGTAGACTTTCCTGTGCTACTGGGGCTGGGAGTGTAAGCAGCAGTGCATTTCGGGATGTGCTTGATGTTGGTGTGCATTTGTTGTCCTGAGTTGTGTGTACATGAGTAGTTACAAGTATATATTCCTATATTTGTGTGTAACATATGTGTTCACGTTTAAATGTATAATATGTGGTTATAGACTGCCCACGTGGATCCTGCTGGTGGGTGTTGGGGGAGATGTTTCTAAACTGAACCAAGGTGGTAGGTAGGCAAGGAATGAGTTAACTTGGGAACTTGGGAAAACTAGATGCTCAAAGGGCTTGGGCAGACCTGGAAAACTCGGAGACCACCAGATACCAGCTGTCTGTGCCGAAAGATCTGGCAAATGAGGGTCTGAGGTTCCCTAAAGTCCGAAGGCGGGCCCTAGCCGTACCATCTCCACCCCTCCCGCCACATACATACATACGTACATACATTCTGAAACAGAACTACAGACTCCGTGGCCACTCACAGCGCTGGGCTGGAGAAGGGGACAGATGCCCCCATGGGGCCACTCTCTAGGCGACCGCAGACCGGCAGGGCACACCCTGTGATTGCAGGAACACCCCGCTGCGCCGGAAGAGGCTCGCCGGGGAGCCCTGGAGACCTTGCCCCCGCACGCGCCTTCCGCGAGGCCCTCTCCCCCGCGTGCTGACCAGCCGGGAGTCGCGAGGCCTGGGTCTGGTTCCGGGTGGTGGCGCCGAGCCCACCCCCCACCCCGACCCGCTCCCCGTGGCACTGGCTAGGTGGTGGGCGGCTTAGAGCTAATTCGCCAGTTAATGGCTGCGGCCGGGCCCCCCGCGGCCCCTCCCCGCCCCCGGGCCGGTCCGCGGGCCGCCTGCATCTGCGCGGTCCGTGGCGATTCATCATCTTGATCCATGGCGCGCGCTGACGGCGGCCCGGCCGCGCTGACAAGACTAACAAAGCAATTTGCCACGAGCCATCTCCTGGACAGGTTATTAGCGCTGCCGCCGCTTAAAGAGCTCTCCCCCGGCCCAGCCCCAGCGTGGGGCAGCTACCTGCTCTGTCTTCTCCCTCCGACGGCTACTGCCCCTCACCGCTCAGAGACACCTCGGCTTATACCTGGTCCCTCCGACCCCCCCAAAGGATCCCCCCCAACACACACACCCCTCTCAGTTGCCCCTTGAGTTCCTTCCTCCCCTAGCTGGGGTCACTACCAGTTTGACCCTCCGTTTCTCCCTCAACCCCCACCCGCACCCCCATCCCCACAGCTCCACAGATGCCCCACGTGCTCCTGGCCCCTTCCCACCATCTCTCAGCCCTTCCTTTACTACCTGACTTAATCCCCTCATCTTCTGACTCCACCTGCCTCACCTTCTCTACCCACCTTCTTGCCATGAGAGTGGAAAACCCTATTTATTCCCAGTTTAAGGGGGAGGGGACAAGAGTGAGTGGGAAGGAAGGAGCCTTACTGTGTTTGGAGGGGTGGGCAGGGAGGCCCTAGGCCAGCTGGGAGGCTGTGGAGGTGGGAGGACACTCTGGCTTCTCCAAGCTTAATGCTGAGTTGGGAGGACTTTCTCTGAGGGGAGGCCATGAACGCCAAGGGAAAATGTTGGGCCCCGCAAACAAAGGCTCACAGAAAGGAAGGGACTTGTTCAGGGCCACATAGCGGGTCAGGGCAGAAGAGGTATGGGAACCAGGTGTGGCCTTCCAGGCCTGGGCTTCATCCCTGGCTGCACCCCCTTTGGGAAGTAAAGGAGGCCAGAAGACCAGGGTGCCCTCACTAAGCAACTCCCTCTCACCTGCAGTGAGGGGTGGGGAGAGCTCTGTGTGCAATGGGCATGGTTTGGTCAGATTTACGTATAATAAAGATAATAAGGGAGAATAGCATGCCCCATATTCAGGTCCCCAAAAGCAAAGTAACTATTTGGTCATTTCTGACAGAAGTCTATTTCTTAAAAGAATTATCTGGGTAGAGTAGTGTGGTTTGGTTCTTCAGATGCATGCAGGTTTGTATGAGCGATCTGGATGTGCCCTGGGTGAGCCCCTGGGTGTATGTCTGGGTTCAAGGATAAAGCTAAATGTGTACATTTGTGCACTCACACAGGCAGGGGATGTCAAGTGTGACCCTCTAGGTATATATGGGAGTTACTCTGCATATATGTGTACTGGAGGTTAAGTGTGTCCCTTTGTGTGTACATGGAGGCCTGGGAGGGGCCAGCATGTGGCATATGTGTGAACGTGTCTGTGCACACCTAGGGTAACTGGGCTTCAAACCAGGAATGAGCCCCCACCCCTATTCCCACCTTAGATCCATCTTCAACATTCCCAAACTGTCAGCCTCCATAGCTGGGTGGCAGGGAGAGACATGGTCCTGCTCTGAATCTGGCTATATCAGGGGACAGTGTATCTGCAAGGCAGGTGGTATTGAGCCTCCACCTTGACCCAGGTTGGTGCTGAGCATCCAGGGGGAGCAGGGAAATGGACATATGCCAGGAACCTGGTTTTTTTCTTTCCCTCTGGCCAACCAGGCCATGTCTCTGCCTGCAGGGAGGCCCAGCTCTGTCGCTGCCTGCGCCGTCACTGCATCCCTGATGTGAAATATGGGGGGCGCAGGCCGCACTGGGGAGATTTGTCATCTGTGCTCAGCGGGTGACTCTATCTGCAGACTATTAGAGTATAAAATATATTTTACAAGAGTTTTAGCTACAGGTGACTTGCTCTTTATTACTAGATGTGGGCAAAATCAATACTTCTGTAACTAAAAGATCATTTATTTTGCTTTTTGAAACATTTTTCAACAGGGGCACTGGCTAAGCTTGCAAAGCTATGATTAAGAGTTATGGCGGCGCCTGTTTCCCTTAACCCTTTGAGGACCGCAGCCCAGGAGTTCCCAGCACTTGTACCTGCCTGTGTAAAGCCAGACACACAGACACACATCCCAGTTGCAGCAAACACAGACACACTGACTAAAGTGCACAGGCCCCCACTCTGATAAAGCCATCTTGCAGATATGCAGATTCTCATACAGGTATACATATACTCCTCTAGGTACACACGGGATATAGCAGCACACACACTCCTTTACACCCAGAAATCCACAGATCAAATGCACGTGTGCATAAATGCATGCTACATGAAAGCCACCAGCACACACTTCTACACACAAATGTCTCTTACCTTATGGCCTTACACACTGACATACACACTGTGACACTGAGATGTGCACAGTCACATTGTGCTAACTGCTGACTCTGGTTCAGTGGCAAGCCAAGAGTGGGGACTCTGAAAAGGGTCTCATGAATGCAGGAATGGCCACCACTAAGGAAGGAATGGAGAGAGCCCAGGAATGTCAGGTAGGATCTGTGGAATGTGGACCCTACTTCGCTCTGCCCAGCTCTCCACAAGCCCTCAACCTCATGACAGCCCTGCCCCTTTGCTGTCAACTAAAGCAGAGGATGGTTTTTCTGGAAGCCACCACTGCACTGGAAAGCTGTGAAGTCACACAACTCTGTCAAAACTGCTCATTGGTGACCAACCTTGGCCCGGGTGGGTTCAGAATGATTAAGTGGCCACATACCATCCTCAGGATGGTACCACCTAAACAGATTAGAGGTGTCCAATAGCCATTATCTGATTCAGCAAGTCAGCATTAGCCAGTTGTTATTTATCTCAGGGCTGAGAAGAGACATGGAGGAGACAGTGACTTAACCCACCCAGAGGTGAAGCTCTAACAGTGAAATTCCAGTAATGAGACTGGCCAAGTGTATCATTTATCCATTGCTGCACAACAAATCACCCCTAAACTTAAGTAGTTTAAAACACACATTTACTTTTTCACAGTTTCTGAGGGTCAGGAATCCAGGAGCACCTTAGCTGGGTGGTTCTGGCTGGGGGTCTCTCATGGTTGCCATAATGTTGGTTAGGGCTACATCATCTGAAGGGTTGACTGGGACTGGAGGGCCTCTTCCAAGAAGGCCCACGCACATGGCCACCAGCTGGGACTGGCTGCCTCAGCTCTCCTCCATGTGACTTCTTCTGCAGGGATAGCGTGGACTTCATATGGTGGCTGGGATCCAAAAGAGAGAGAAAGACAGAGACAGAGAGAAATAAAGGTCAGAGTAGAAGCTGTAGTCTTCTATAACCTAATCTCAAAAGTGACATTCCATCAATTCCACCATATTCTAGTCATTAGAAGTAAGCCAGTAATTCCGACCCCACACTCAGGGAGAGGAGAATTAAGCTCTACTGTTCAAGGAAAAAGTATTTAAGAATTTGTGTACATATTTTGAAAACTACCACAACTAGGCAAGGGGACACTTCCAAACTACCCAGTGTCTGAAAATGACAAGTACCTTTCAGTGGCTCCAAACCCCAGGAAAACCTGAAGTGGGGAGGGCATGGCTAGGTGATGGTGGGGACTTAAAGATAACCCTTGCTCAGAACCACAGTATAGCTGTATATCATGCACAGTAATTAAATGCATGGACCCTGGACCCAAACTGCCTGGGTTCAAATCCAGGCTCTTCCATTGACCAGTTGTGTGACCTTGCACAAGTTGCTTAACCTTTGCGCCTCAGTTTTCTTATTTGTAAAAGTGGGCAGAGTGTGTGCAGGTAATAGTACTGACCCCCCTAGGATTGCTATAAGGATTAAATGAGTTAACATTTAGCAGAATGGGTTGCATGTGTTGAATGCCACATAAATATCAGCTAACACTATCAGTTTCTACCTCTCATTGGCAGCCCCCTCCCTGAGGACATTTTAAGCACCTTCAATATTCCTCAAGCTAACACCATATACCCACCACCACCACCCCAGTTACCCCGGGTCCCCAGCCCCAGCCCCACAGGCTGGCCTGGCAGGGTCAAAGCAGACAGGCTGGGCTCCATGAGCTCCATTTGACCCTGCCAGCCCAGCACTGCCTTTTGTGGCCTCTCTGGGAATGTTGTGCAATATGTTGGCCACAAACATTTTATGAGCCAGAGGACAGGAAGAAATTTTCCTTTATCGACCGCAGTCAGGCCTGCTCCCTCCCTCCCTGCTCCTTTGTAAGTCTCCTTGGCAGTGAGGGTGACAAGGCCAAGCAGAGCCCCTGAGGAGCAGCCCAGTCTCAGTGACCCTTCCCCCAAACCTCCAGTGTAAGACCCCAAACAATGACCACCCCCACCCACTCCTAGCATGGAGGAGCTGGCAATCCTGGATCTAGGAGACCTGGATGCATAGGACCTAAGATCTCCAGCCCCTTGGGGCAGGCATCCCCTCTGCGGTCACCTGCGCCAGACATCCCAAGACACTGCACTCAAACACCAGGAAAAGAGAAAAATACATTTTTGTAAGAAATTGTTTGTAAAGCTACATTTATTCAATATGAAGCTCTGTCCTCTCTATTCTGGGATTATGGCTTTTCCACTTCTTGATGCTAAAATATCCTTTCTTTTATGAAATGATGCTGATAGCAGCTGGTAGTTTTCTCTGTGTGCCCTTATATGGCAAAATTAATACCTAGCAACTTTATGCTGGAACCCACATTTTTTTAAATGTCACTGTCTTCTATGCAGAAAGCACAGAACTGGCCCAACCTCATCAAGAAACCTGCACTAGCCTGGACTCAGACATGGAGCCAAAGAGGAAGCTAGCTCAACACAGTTCCATCCCAGCTCTGCCAGCGACTTAGTGTGACCCAGAACAAGCCTCCTCCTCTCCCCAGCTCCAGTTGGTCTCCCCATCTGCTCAGTGAGCAAGTTGGACAAATGCTCTTTCTCAGTCTGTGACCTAGACCCACTCTGGCCTCTACCCTGCCCTGCCCCCCAGCCCTTCTGCCCCACTACCCCAGCCGCCCCCACCCTGAGATGACCACACGTGGGTGCTGATATGCTGGGGGAAGCAGGCTAGGCCTGGAAGTCACCTCTAACAGCCTGATGTGTCCTTTTGCCAGGCTCCATTGGAGGCACTGTCTCTGAGCTGGGGGCAGTGAGATGGGAGGGGTCTTCAGCCTTTGCCCAGGGGTACCCTTAGCGATGAGCCAAGGAGGGAGAGAAGGATTTGTCTCAGGGTCTCAGTCTGTACTGAGTTCTCGGGACCCCCCACCTGCCCCCAAGGCTTGGCTGGAGCACAAGGGGCCCCTTTGTGGGGCCTAATCTCAAAGCACTGTGGCTTCAGCGACCTTCAGGGATGAAAGCACCAGGAGCTGGCTGCTGGGAGGTGGTGTGGGGGCAGCCCCACTAATCCCTGCGCTTTCACCAAACAAAGCTGCCAGGAGGGGCTGGCTGCCGGGATATGATCCAGAGAGCCAATTCCCCCGAGCCTAACCCGCTCTGACAGCCCGAAAAGGAGAGGCCCACTACCCGCCCCAGTGGCTACTAGGTCGGCCACAGTGGCTGAAGAGGCCCTGGTCTGGGGTTTCCAGGATTCCTCCCGTCCACCTGTGAACACCTCTCCCTGTCCATCTACTTGTTCCTCTACTTGCTTTCTCTCCATGTTCAGCTCCCCTTGCCCCCTAGTTCTTCAGCCATCAACACTTCAGCCTCTTTCCACGCCCTGATACCCTAGTTCCCTCAAACCCCTGTTCCTAACCTTTGGCCCCTAAATTTCCCACATCCCCAGACCCTCAAATTGCATTCCTTGGTATCCCCGAACCAAATTCATTTGCTCCCAATGGCTTGTCCCCTAATTTCTCACCCCTAGTCCCAGCCCCCAGACTCCTAATTTCTACTTCTCCAGATTCTTAGCCCCTGCGCCCATCTTTAACTCTCCAATCTCGTAACCTTTCAGCTCTCATGCCCCATTTCCCACCTGCAGCCTCCTTAGAGCACCAGCTCCCATTCTCCCTGCCCTTCCTCTCCTGGTCTGACCTGATGCCCCTCCTGTCCCATGGGATACATCTGGCTGTCTCTGTCCCACTCCATTCCATCTCACCAGGCTTCCTGGCACCTGCTGTGCCCAGATTTGTACTCTTAGCTTGGCATGGAGAAGAATGAAGAGGCAAATGATTCTTACTCAACCCTGATTAAACCCATGCCTCCCACTGATCACCCTGGAATCCTGATGGTAAATCCCAGTCTCACAGGTGAGTGCATACATCATCATGGCCAGAGGAAGGGGTGGGGGCCCTGCTGGGCTCAGGGGTCTGAGAAAAGCAGCCCAGAGGGGTAACATCCTAGGGATAGGAGTGTCAGCAGAGCTGGGCTTTCTGCTACCCCAACTCTCCCCTAGGCTGAGAAGATCCATGATGCAGACATCCCCACCAGACCCAGAGGGAGCCAGGTGCCAGGTGAGGTCACCCAGGGCAGCAGAGGCTCCTGAGGGGCCAGGATGGCTTTGGGGCCCACGGGGGAGGGGTTGGGTAGGGCAAGAGGATTGGATTCCCAGGAGAAGGGTGGGGGCCAGGCCAGCCCAGAGCATTTTCCCACCACAGCCTCTGCCGTCTTCACTCCACTAATCTGATTACGATATTTACCAACCTCCCATGGCCTGCTTGGGGCAGAGGGGGGTGTTACACTGAGGATCTCAGTTCCAGTTCCCAGCACAATGGGAGGCCCACAAAGGTGTTCATGGGCCCTGAAATGACTGCAGCAGTCCATCCCTCCCACATGCCAGGTCTCAGGGCTCTCTGAAAGACCCTCTCCCAGTCAAGTTTAGCCTTCTTCAGGAGGTCTCCCCTGCCACCCTCTGTTTCCAGATGCCTGGGTCATCTCCAAGCCATTTCTGGGCCCCTCCTGCTGTCCCATCCCAGAGCCATAATTATTATATGATTTGGTCTGGGGAAGTGCCTTCCTTCCTAAGGATCAAAACTTTAATGTGAGCTTTTAGGCATTGAGGACTAAGAGAGTGGTGGTGCAAGTCCCAGGGGGCTGCTATTTGGAGTCAAAGTCACACACACACACTCGCTTTGACTTCACACCCAGGCTCAGCGCCTTCCTGAATGTGTATGTGTGTGTGGGGGGGCACTACAGCATCTGTCTCAAGATTCACTGAGAAAAGAACAGAATAAGCCTTGGTCTCTCCCTTTCTCTCTCTTACACACACATCACACCAATGCACACACCATTAATGTATCATAGACATGGTCACACTGTCATACAAGGAAGACCCACCCCCTCCCTCTCCTCTGTACCACTGAGCAACAAACAGGTCTGCTGGGGACGCCCTGGGCTTGGCTGGGGCTTGCTCGCTCCCCTAGCACTAAGTCCAGTGGAGGGAGGATAAGAAGCAGGGGAGACTCAATCCTTATTGCCCCTAAATGGGACAATTTAGAGGCAGGATGCAGCCTCCCTGAGGGTTGAGGACAGTGGCTCTCCCCAGAAGAACAATAGCACCTCTTTTCTCCTCCCTCTTCTCTGGAGATGTCACGCCCCAAGCTCTTTGATACCTTGCAGGATTTCAAGAGAGAAGTTATTCTGAGCAACAGTAAGAGTTTGTTTAAAAAAACTAACAAGACAAGCCTAACTTCAGACTTGGACCAAGATCACAGCCTCCTGAGGGTCCCCACTCGCACTGCACTCAGCACCCCTTTGGATTATTCTAGCTGTGGGTACTACAGCGTAGGGGTCTGAGGCTAGAGAAGGGATTGGGCGCCCCCTGCTGTCTAGCCTTCAGAACTGTGCCCTCTCCCCAGGGTGCCCCAGCCAGGATCCTTATGTACCCCCCTAAATCACACAAGGCCTTCTTCTCTCACCTCCCACCTCACATGCTCTTGGTTGGGCCAAAGAAGCTATCCTGCCTTGCGGTCCCAATTCCCCACTGTCAGTTGACTGGAAAAGGGGATGACCTGGCTGAAGCAGGAGCAGTTGTCAGGGAAGAGGAGATTCACAGGCTTTTTAGTCCCTAATGGGCTGAGGGAGAGGAGAGACTAACACAGAAACTGGCTAAGAGAGGAGACGTTAAGACTGGCCCAGGGACTGGGGAGGAGGGACCAGGGGAGAGGAATCTGATGAGGGGGGAGAGGGGACAGATCAGAGGGGCACAGGTGAGATGACGTAGTGAACAGGATAGGTGAAGTAGACACAAGTGATGGGAGAAAGAGGTGTGTGCAGGTGAGGACACAGGTGAGCTGGAGAAGAGCAAAGGGGCAGGGGAAGTGAAGAGTGAACTCGGGCCACCGTGAGACTTGTGAGCGGGGGTTGGTGCCTCCTGCCACCTGCCACCTGCCATCCACTGGTCCACATCCAGCCCTGTGTGTCCAGCTAGCCCTGTGACTGATGGCCCAGCTCCCAATGGGGCACCGAGGGCAGGCACTCAGCAAAAGCAAACAGCTTGGATGTGTGTGGCCTCTGGACGATGGGGCATGGTGAGGGCAGTGGGCAGAACGAATTGAGTTCAGTGCTGTGGTCGGAAGCCTGGACCTGGAAAGGGGTTGTGTTGTGATTCGAGCCCTGAGCGCCTCTCCTTCCCACTCCTCAGCATCCACCCGGCCCCAGGGTCCTCGCTCAGGCAGCTCCGGCTCCCCTTTCCTGTCGCAAAGCACAGAAGGAAGCCCTGTCCAGCCCTGTCCATCTGGGCTGGATTCCAGAGCGCTCAGGCTTCTAGCCTGCCAAGCACCCCTCCAGGCAGGCAGGACAGAGCTGTGCATTCCCATCCCTCCAGGACAGACAGACAGGCCCAACGAAGGAAAGTGGCAAGCTCACTTACCTCATCTTTCCACTCTTAGCCTCATGTTCTTCCACTCCCTTAACACTGCATATGTGTGGGTGGAGGGGTTGTTAATTAGACCATACTTACAGATTGTCCCCAAATTCACTATTTCTGCCTCCCAAAGCATTCATCTGCCAGCTCCCTGAGCAAAACTGCTGTTGATTGTTACTTCCCTGTCTCAGCAAGGGCCCTTGGAGGGGAAGCAGGGGAGAAGGCAGGCTAAGTGGGCAATATGTACCTCTCCCATGGTCAGCCAGCAGACAAGCTGGGCTAGCACTAGGTTCCCTGCACTCACCCAGGCTTCTTCCCACTCTCCCCTGTCTATCCAAGGCCCTGTGGTGGGTCTATCCATCTGCTTCCAGACTCTTAGAACCTTTCCACACATACATTACACAAAGGCCAAAAGTTCCAGCCATGAGAGATAAAGACCCCAGGTAAGCAGACTTGAAACTGACCTTCTGTCTTCAAATCCCATGAGGTTGTCCTGGTTGTGGGGTGAGTGACCCTAAGGAGTCTCAGGGCCCTGGCAGCAAGAAAGGCCAATCAAGACTCCAGAGGATGAAGCAATACACAATGAGGTTGTCAGAGAGGTGCTGAGCTTCCCGTGCCTGGGAGAGTTCAACAATAGCCTGGAGAAGGGGGACTGGCTGGAATGTTCCTTGAGGCACCTTCCAATCTGGGGCCCCAGGACCCTCCTAGGTAAGAATGGGAAGTCATCAACCTCAGACTGACCCCTTACTCCTACACCTCTTCCTCCCTAGACACATGGTCAGGAAGAAGGGTCTGAGTTGCCTCATTTCTCCAACTTCCCTCCACCACCCCCAGGTTCCCCAAGGGAGCCTGGTGTCTAAGCTTAAAAATGTCCCAGCCCAATGCCCCCAGTAGGCCTCCTACCCCTACTCCAGGCCTCTTGCTGTGCCTGGCTGAGCCCGGACAGGATGAGGACACCAAGGTCCCAGGGAGGGGGCTCATCAGCAGTTGCGGTGCTGCTAATAGACCATCCTCGGCCACATGCTATTACCGCGAAGGCCTTCCCCAGCCCCCCAGCCTGGCTGGCCTGCGCCTCTCCGGGGCCCCAGGGACTAGGCATAAGATTGGAGTCAAGATTCCGAGAGTGTCATTTGCCGCCGTTGATGGTGCTGATAATAGGGACGGGCTGGCAGGTGGGAGCGGCAGCACAGAGGCGGATTCTCTATTAAGGCTCCCCCACCTCAGCACCACAGCAAGCGGGAGGCCAGCCAAGCCAGCACTGGGCTGGGAAGTAGGGAGAGTTCTGTGATGGGTTGGGTAGCTTGCCTCTGCTGCTATCTGCCCCATTAATGCAGACCACGGACTGGCAGGGAGTTCGAGGTCCAGGTAGTTACGGGGTCAGAGGATGCCAAATCCCAGGAGGTGGGTGGAGGACAAATGGGAAGCCCCAGCCCACCCCTTTGCCACCCAGGGGCCAGAGACTTCTTGTTTCCATTCTTCACTGCCTGGGACCCAAAGCCCCTGCTGCTGAACAGAAAGGGAGATCCTTGCTCTCCTACTTGCTCTCAGAGCAAAACCATACAGAAGGCCAATAACCTTCACCCCTGCCCAGAGAAGCAGGGCAGAGCCTCCCCTCGGCAGAGCCGCAAGCCCTGCTGAGAGCTTGGCCAGTGGATGTCCTTGGAGCAGGACTTACTTCCCCTAGCATCTCCACCAGCACCACTACCACAGCTGCCATCCTCGCCTCTGTCGTCCTCACCACCACCGCTGCCCAGGTGCCATCCATTACCGTCCTCCCCATGTACACAGCACGCACTGTCGCGGTCCCCAACTCCGTCATCATCACCACTCAGCAAGTGGTCAACAGCACAGCTCTGGAGCTCCTCCAGCTTCTAGCTGTGTCACCTTTGATCATGTATTTCCACTCCTCTGTGCCCGAGTTTCATCACCTTAAAATGGGGATAATGTTAGCTACTTCATAGGGTTAAAAGGTTAAAAGTTACTTTATATGAAGTGCTTGGAATAGTGCAGGGTACACAGATAGCGCTCCATAAATTGTCTCACTGTTACTATTAACACCTTTTCTCACCATTTTCAATTTAATTACCACCATCTCCACCCTCATCATCACTATCTCTATTGTCTTTCTTAATTGTAATACCAGTTATTACCTACATACCATGTGCCAGGCACTTCTCTAAATATTTTACATATATTAACTCATTTTGATCCTCTATGAGGTAGGCATTGTTATTATCCCTATTTTACAGATAAGGAAACTGAGGCAGAGAAGAGTTGAATAAATTGCCCATGGTCACACAGCTAGCAAATGTCAGAAGCAGAAGTCAAAGCCAGGCTGTTTGTAGCTCCTGCTCCAAGCTATCTTTTTATCCAAGCTGCCTTTTGCCACTTTTTTTTTTTTTGGTATCATTAATCTACAATTACATGAAGAACATTATGTTTACTAGGCTCCCCCCTTCACCAAGTCCCCCCCACATACCCCTTCACAGTCACTGTCCATCAGCGTAGTAAGATGCTACAGAATCACTACTTGTCTTCACTGTGTTGCACAGCCCTCCCCATGCCCCTCTCCCCCACATTATACATGCTATTTGTAATGCCCCCTTTCTTTTTCCCCGCCCTTATCCCTCCCTTCCCACCCATCCTCCCCAGTCCCTTTCCCTTTGGTAACTGTTAGTCCATTCTTGGGTTCTGTGATTCTGCTGCTGTTTTGTTCCTTCAGTTTTTTCACATATGAGTGAAATCATTTGGTACTTGTCTTTCTCCACCTGGCTTATTTCACTGAGCATAATACCCTCTAGCTCCATCCATGTTGTTGCAAATGGTAGGATTTGTTTTCTTCTTATGGCTGAATAATATTCCATTGTGTATATGTACCACATCTTCTTTATCCATTCATCTACTGATGGACACTTAGGTTGCTTCCATTTCTTGGCTATTGTAAATAGTGCAGCAATAAACATAGGGGTGCATCTGTCTTTTTCAAACTGGGCTGCTGCATTCTTAGGGTAAATTCCTAGAAGTGGAATTCCTGGGTCAAATGGCATTTTTATTTTGAGCTTTTTGAGGAACCTCCATACTGCTTTCCACAATGGTTGAACTAATTTACATTCCCACCAGCAGTGTAGGAGGGTTCCCCTTTCTCCACAACCTCTCCAACATTTGTTGTTGTTTGTCTTTTGGATGGTGGCCATCCTTACTGGTGTGAGGTGATATCTCATTGTGGTTTTAATTTGCATTTCTCTGATGATTAGCAATGTGGAGCATCTTTTCATGTGTCTGTTGGCCATCTGAATTTCTTCTTTAGAGAACTGTCTATTCAGCTCCTCTGCCCATTTTTTAATTGGATTATTTGCTTTTTGTTTGTTGAGGTGCGTGAGCTCTTTATGTATTTTGGATGTCAACCCTTTATCGGATCTGTCATTTATGAATATACTCTTCCATACTGTAGGATACCTTTTTGTTCTGTTGATGGTGTCTTTTGCTGTACAGAAGCTTTTCAGCTTGATATAATCCCACTTGTTCATTTTTGCTTTTGTTTTCCTTGCCCAGGGAAATATGTTCAAGAAGAGGTCACTCATGTTTACGTCTAAGAGATTTTTGCCTATGTTTTTTCTAAGAGTTTTATGGTTTCATGACTTACATTCAGGTCTTTGATCCATTACAAATTTACTTTTGTGTATGGGATTAGACATTGATCCAGTTTCATTCTCTTATATGTAGCTGTCCAGTTTTGCCAGCACCATCTGTTGAAGAGACTGTCATTTCCCCATTGTATGTCCATGGCTCCTTTATCGTATATTAATTGACCGTATATGTTTGGGTTAATGTTTGGAGTCTCTACTCTGTTCCACTGGTCTGTGGCCCTGTTCTTGTGCCAGTACCAAATTGTCTTGATTACTGTGGCTTTGTAGTAGAGCTTGAAGTTGGGGAGCGAGATTCCCCCCGACTTTATTCTTCCTTCTCAGGATTGCTTTGGCTATTCGGGGTCCTTTTGCCACCTTTTGATTATCACCATCACTTCCCCATCACCTCCACCATTATCAGCACCCCAGCTCTCTCCCCACCTGTGTTAGCACTTTAGCACCACCACCACCTCCATGGCTCTCTCCATCTCCATGATCATCATCCCCATGCCAGTCTGAACCACCATCACATCCTCAGAACCATTACTCACAGCCTACCCAGAACAGAGTCTTTCTTCTGCCCTCCCTAGGCCCATGTGCTCTAAGAGGTGTGAATGTTCCTGTGATACAGACCTGTTAATATGGCCAGACTGGACAGGATAGACAGAGAAATTTAAATTGCTACAAAGCTATTCAAGTGCCAGCTACAATTTAAGGTCGGCTGGAGCCTGCAAGACGTGCTTTGCAAAGCTGGCTTTTCAGTTCCCCCAGGAGGCCCAGTATGGTTTAAACACCCTTTTAGCATTCTGATAGCCTCTGATGTGGAAAGACATCCACCTAACAAATAGCTGGGCTGAGAACAGATATGTCAACACAGACACAATACCCTCCATTTGACTACTTAGAAGTCTGTCTTCTCAACCTACTGAGGGTGGCCTTGAGAGTGGGGACACAGCCTCATTCCTCTCCTTGTCCCATTTCTTCTCCAGTTCATCCTCCTCACATGCCCCTCCCCTCCCCCAACACCCACCCAACACCAGTGAGAAAATGGACTGCAGAGCTCTAGCTGAGCCTTGAAGAGGAGGCACAATCTTGCTGTCCATGGTACTGAGGCAGAGCCTTGCTCCCACAGGTTCCCTCTTGTTCTTTATAGGTAAGAACTGGTCTTCAGTTTTTCCAGGGCCCACCACCGCTTACTCTGACCACTGCTTGCAAAACCCATTACCATTTGCGGAACCTGTCCCTGTTTACAAGGCCCATTCTTGTTTGCAGAGCTTTAAATTATCTGCCAAACTCATCAGTGTTTGTAGAGCCCATTACCACTGCAGAGCACATCCCAACACTGATTTCTGAGCCTCACTCTTATAGATCTCATCATCATTTGCAGAATATGTTACTACTTTCAGAGTCTAAGACTTCACAAAGACCATCCTTATTTGCAGGGCCAAACTCCACTTGTACATCTCATTATGGTTTACAGAGCCTATCACCACCTGCAGAGTCAGGATCAAGGCTGAGTACATGGAGAGTGCTCAAGCAGCTCTTACAACCCATCCTCTCCAAGCGTAGAGATAGAGAAAGACAAAAGGAAAAAAAAGAAATGAACAACAGAGAAATCTGTGTACATTTAACAAGACTTCACAGGCCTTGGCCTGTGTTGGATTCTGTAAAGAAATAAATGGGGAAATGCAATAAAAAAGACTTCCAGTTCTTGAGTCAGGCTCTGCGGTAAGTGCTTTACAGTCATAATCTCATTTATCTTCACTACAGTCCAGATAGGGACTGTTCCTATCCCCATTTTACAGATAAAGAGGACATCCCTGGCTAAGAGAAATCAAATAACACCCATTATCAGAAAGCTTTGTCAATAACAGGTCCAGAACTTGAACCTGAGCTTGTTTGACTTCAAAAACCATCTCTACTACTTCTCATGGGGCAAAAATGGAGGAAAAGGGAGGGGGGAGGGTAGAGAGAGATCAGCTACCTCTCTGAACAGACAAAGCCCTGCCCTTGAAACAGTCCAAATGGGGAGGCTAAGCCTTTGAAAGCGTTCGAAGTGTCCACGGCCTGAACCAGCCTGAATCCAGGTACAGACTGGAGGATAAAGCCCTCACAGGGGACACCAAGCATCCAGGATACCCTGTCTCCCACCCTCAGGACGGGTCAGCCTCCCCTCTTCATTCAGCTCTTGAGCTATACTTGCCTTCAGACCTAAGCATAAAGACCTCACAGAGCCACAGAGAGCTTATCAAGGATGAAAGACAAGCCTGGAGACAGAGAGAGAGACACAGACTGAGGAACACCAGGATTCAGAGAAAGAATCCAAGACAAAGAAAGATAAGCAGGAGCCAGCAATATAGTCACAGAGACAGCTAGAGAGAGATACAGAGTAGGAAACAGAGATTCATAAGCCCATGTAGAGAAGAGTCAGACAGGGGAACACTCAAAGACAGAGACACAGAGAGACCAAGAACATCAGAAGCAGGGGATAGGAGCCAGGAGAAGGCTCACTGGCATCTGTCAGGAGGAGTACTTGATCAGGCCCAACTCAAAGGAACCACAGCACCTGGCAAAGGTGGGAGAGGCTGTTACTGAAGAGGCAAAGGAAGCCCTTTCCAGGATGCTGTGGATGCAGGCTATAAAATAATCTGCTGGTCGTGCTCCTAATTCCTGGGTAAGAATGTACACAGAGCCCAAGCCCAGGGTTGAAGCCCCTCTCTGCCCCTCTTTACCCACCTTGGGGGTGACTCAAGAGATTACCACCTTGAGCTCAAGTGAATTCTGGGCCTGGAATTTGATAGATGAATGCTTTCCCTGGGTTTGACCCCCGTGGTGGTGCTACTGTGGCTTGGGGGCTTTAGCCCTCAATCACCAGCCATCCTGAGCCACACCACATAGGCAGGCAATCTTCATAAAATAGCACATTTGCTGTGCAAACCCAGCAGGCAGTGTCTCGAGGCCCCCGTCCCTCCAGTCAGCCACCCCCACACCCCTCTATATGGAAATCCTGATTCCCACTGCCAAGTCTTGCCCCCAGGCTAGATAATTGGATGATTTTCTTTAAAAAGTCCCTGCTGGTTTCCAGCTGTGTTGAGGGTACCAAGTAAACAGGAGGTGCTTGGGGGCCTGGCACACAGTAGGTGCAATCAATTATGGAGGCACTGAGAGCAGGGACCCCTTTCTCTTGGCTGGTCCCCCGCCACCCAGGGCCAGTGTGGAACCTGCCCAAACTGGGGAAGCACAGGTTGGACTTTGCCTCTTCACCTGGTCGGAGAAGGGGAAGAGGGAGGACAAGGATGCCCCAAGGCAGATCCAGAGTCTCCTCCAATCTGTATGGTTCACCCCCCTACCCCCCAGCCTCAGATGGGCCATGGGCTTCTCTCTCCAGGAAGGTAATGGCTTCTGGCCTGAAACAACTGCGCCACTGAGCCACTTCAGATTGGCCTCTCCTCTCCACATCCACTCATCATACACATGGACTTGGGGCCTGATGGGGAGTGGGGGCTGATTCAGGCCCCCCTCCCCTCGGGGCAGGCTGTCCAGACTAGCTCCCATCCCTCTGTGCTGCCCTAGGTAATAAGCCTGAATGGGGGAGGGGGAAACTGTAACGGACCCCAAAGGTCTCTCTTCACCCCACCTCCATACTGTGGGTAGGGGGTGTCAAGTTATCACTGGCTGTTGGAATCTTTCTACATTCTACCTCTTCTAAACTAATAATAGCAGTAATAATAGCAGTTCCCACAGCTAGAGTAGCTACTACCTGCCAGTCACTCTGCTACATGCTTTACATTTCCTTTATATAGATCCTATGAAAAAGGTATTTTTTTATCCACATTCTAAAGATGGGGCCTAAGGGACACAGAGGCTAAGTGTGTCACCCAAGAAGACACACACCCATTAAGTAGTGCAGCAGAATTTGGTCCAGGGCAGGCTGTGGGGAAGGCCCCCAGCCCAGCTAAGGACTGCTGAAGTGTCACTGAGCACCCATCTGGAGCCCCCTGGGTGTGTGTTAGGGGTGCTTTTTCCCACTGTCATTCCCTCTAGTCCCATAGGCCTCCCCCAGTGCGCCCCTGAGGGGACTGCTGTCTAGGTGGACCCTCTCCAAGGCCTGCTGCTGATTAATCGTGACCGAGGCCTCTCTAAAGCCGACTAATAAGATCTGCCCCATTGGTGGCCTGAGGCCCCCTTCCTGAGCATGAAATCAGGCCTGATTGCTCCATGGGGGGCCAGGCACCTCAATGGGGGTGAGGGGCCAGGCCAACTGGCAGGTTTTATCCAGGAATGCCCAGAAGAATTTCTTCCTGAGAGTCTGGCTCCTCTATTTTCTCCTCCAAGGAATTTGGGACCAGAAAGGCTGGAGCGAGAAGGCCAGTGAGGCAACCAGGCCCAAACAGGGTCAGGGCTTGGTTATGGTTTCACAGGGAGGGGAATATTCCCCTACAATCCCCAGCAGCCTGAAATAACAGAGCACATCTTCACCCTGCAGTAGAACTCCCCCCACTGACCAGGGTCCAGGGATCAGCGCAGACCACCTTAAGGTAGATTCCAGATTCTGAGGATAACTCTCTCTCTCTCTCTCTCTCTCTCACATACACCCACAGACACACACACACACATACTCTCTTTCTTCCTATTGACAATGATGGTGGGTGTGATGGGCACACAAGCACACGTGCACACAGGACAGGGGCTGGGGCAGCAGCCAGTGTCCTGCTTGCTCAAGATTCATTAGCTCTCCCCCGTTGACTGAATCAGCCACAGGGTCACTGTATCACTACCTAGCACACAGTCTAGGGTGCCCTCCAGGCCACAGCAGTTGCCCGCTGCCACTCTGGCAGCAGCTGAGGGAATGGAGGAGGTGGCTTTATTTAGTGTACACTGTCCATACAAAGGATTGGCCTCTGTCAGAGGCTTGTGTGTGTGTGTGTGTGTGTGTGTGTGTGTGTGTGTGTGTGTGTGAACAATGTATGTTCATGGTCATTTTGTGTGTCCAGGGTGAGTGCCTATCTGTGGTCAGTGTATATCCACGATCAGTATTGTGGTGTGATGTTTGTGTGATGGGTTTGAGGCTAGAGATACACATACCAGTGACCACAAATACACACTGTCCAAAAGCATACATGTTACTGTGGGTGTGCACAAAGACTGTGGACCTACACTGAGTGTGAGAGCATGTATGTTCCCTGGACACACACTGAATGTTTAGACGATGCTGACTGCACCTCAGAGAAGCAACAGGCCCAGATGACCCGGCAAGGAATGCCTTGGAGCCCCAAGAGAGGACCACCTCCTCCAGCCAGAGTCAGTAAGGGAAATCAGCTTGTTTCCCAGCCCAGTGCCATGCCTCTGTCCCTCCCACCTGTCCTGAGACAGCCCTATCCCAGAAGCCGGAGTATAGGCCCAGACTCCAGAGCTATGGGCCATCCTGGCAGGCTCACACGTAAGAACAAACCCATGCTCACAGACACTAGCACTTGTCTTCAGTGTCCTTCCAGTGGCCCGGAGGTCTGTGAGAGAGTGCTGGTGTGTGTGTTGGGGAGGGGAGGGTGCTGTGCACCTGGCCAGGTCTGCATAGGCCTTTGTGTCATCCCCTGTCCCTGGGGGTTTCTGCGGGAATGTGGAAGCAATCTTGGACCTGGTTTGTGTGAGATGCTGAGCCTGTGTGTGCCTGTTGTGTGTGTCTGCTCACACCTCCCTGTGTGTTTTTGCAGCTTGGGAGGGTGACTGTGAGTCAGTGTGCGTGTGTGTTTGTGGGCCCGCGTACGTAGGGTATTGTGGGCCCTGATGTGAAACTGCGTGCGTGCGCGCGCGCGCCTGGAGGAATGCGGCCTGGGAGGCGCACCCCCCACCTTTGGCTTCGGTCGCGCGCGAGCGCCTGCCCTCTGTTCCCCCAGCTGGGCGCCAGGCGGCCGCGCGCTAGGGAGTCCCCGCCCCCGCCGCCGCCCGAGTAAACTTTTCCCAAATCCCCGAGCCGCTTAGGCCGAAGCCGCCCCCGCGGCCTAATCCGCGCCCCCCGCGGATCTGCATAATCGGGTTAGCGGCCGTGCTCCCTCCCGCCGCCGCCGCCGCCACCGCCGCGCGCGATTCTCTCGCTGTCACTTAGGGAGGCTCAGCGCGATTTGCGGCCTAATCCCCCGGGATCGCTCGGCCGCCGCTCCCCGAGGGGCCGCCAGATTGTTCCCTTCATAATTGATTGACTCTATTTGCCGGATTGGGACTTCAAAGCGCCGGCGGCGCGGGGGCGCCTGGGAAGGAGCGGGGCCCGCGGCGGGTCGGCGGCCTGGCCGAGCGAGGCCCCTGCCCGGCGGGCGCCTTCCACCCCGCGGCGGAGTCCCCAGGCTGGGAGGCCGGGCGTGCAATTCGCCAGTGATGATGATGGTAACGACGACGACGCTGACGATGTTGAGCGTGTCATGATCGCCAGTGTTGGCGAGGCCTAGGGCCTAGCGGGCGCTTAGCGCTTCATGAGCCCGAATCCCCCTCACAACCTGCAGCCTGCTGGCTATTAATAGCCCCATTTACAAGTGAGGAAACAGGTTCGGAGAGATTTCTTCCTTCTCGGAACACCTTCCAGGGGCAGCGCTGTTTCGGGTTCCGAGGATCGGGCTGTGAGCCAGAAGGGCCCTGGCCCTGCCTCCATATGGAACTTTAGTGAAGGAGGCAGATGGGCACACAAGAGGCGAAGCAATATCTGAACAGAAAATAAAGCAAAGTGATGGGCTAGTACTCGGGGCCTGGCGTTAATTAGACTGAGTGGTTAAGGAAGGCTTCTTAAGGTGGGTGTGAGGCGTGTATGTTTTAGCTGAAACCTGAGTACTGTAAAGAGTCAGGGAAGCTCCTGTGCACAGTTGGCTATTAGCAAATAGTAGAGCTGAGAGGGAAACTCGGGACTACCAGACTCCAGAGCCCAGAGGCTGAACCCCACATGTCCTTTTCTACCTGCCCAGCCTAGACTGAGCACCACCCTCAACACAGGCCACCCCACTGCTGGCTCCTGGATAGTCCTAGCGGTGTGGCACCTCTGTGGGTCCACATCCCACTGATCAGAGATTGCCTTGGTGGTCAGCCCTGCACCCAGAGCTTTGCTGGGGCCAGGGCCTGCTGCTTTCCCCATTCCTGAGGCTGCAGGGATGGGGGAAGCTTGAGGGGCCCCAGGCCCCTCCCAGTCATAGCCACACTCCCAGGAATCCCTGGCTCCGACTCTGGTATCCCAAGAAACGCTTAATTAATTCTTGATTACCCACTGTCTCTGCAGCTGCCATTAACCACCTCCCCAGCCTGAGCCGTTAGGCCACGTAATTAAATTAGCACAGGAAGAACACTTCCAGGCAAGAGCAAGCTACTCCTGCTGGGTCTCTAAAGTTCTGGGAGACTGACGAGGAAAAGCTCAGAGACACCAAGGGGAGCATCCACAGTCACAAAGTGCGGCTAGAACTGGGGTTCAAGTGTAACTCCCAAAATTAGTTCCCCTCATCTCACCTCTCTTGAGACCTCTACTCTCAGCACATATTTTAAGCCTTAAACATCTTTAAAACGGCAAGAGATTTGCTGTTGTCCTTAATTAAATTTATGCCAATTCACTGAGCTTTTGGAAGGATGGGTTTGAGACAGGAGAGGGGAGACCTGGATTTCCATGGGGTAAGAAGCAGAAGACAAGGGGTCTGCAGCATGGAAGCATTTCCCAGCTTCAGGGTCAAAGGGGTGGGACAGGGTGAGATGGGTATAGCGGTGTGGTGGCAAAGGAGGGAGAAGAGAGTGCATGAGAGGACTTAGGCACAGGAGTTCCTTAGGGGAAGGTGAAGAGCCGCTTTCCTTTTTACAAAAGAAACCGGAGAAAATGGCCTAAAAGAGCACACTGAAGGTGGAAATGTGTGCCGCATAATGTAAGGCAGTGGGGACTGGAGACTTTGAGTCACTACAGAGTGCAGAAGGCCCCCCTCCCTGCAGCCATCCCTCCCTCAATCCTGGGAGATGCTGACTGACAGCCCTTCCCCCTCCCAAATCCAGCTTCTTGTCACCTCAGAAAATCAGAAATAAGCCTTAGTGATTAGAGGGAGACGCAAGTGAGATGAGGCTTAGAGGCCCAGGCTCAGAGAGGCGTTAAGAGGCAAGTGGGACTCCGAGTATTAGGGGGACAGAACCAATAGCTTCTTGGGTTGCCCCTCCCTCCAGGACTATAGTACTCAGGGGAGGAGGGCAATGCGAGGGTGAGAGATGTGGGGAAGAGAATGGGACAAAGGTGTGGAACGGGAAAAGGAGGTGGGGAAAGAGGAGGAGAGAGAGGGAGAGAGAAAAGAGAAGGGATGGAATTGAGGAAGAGGAGGGAGTGAGATGTGCAAGTAAGAAAGGGGAAGAGGAAAGTAGATGAAGGATAAGGGAAGTACAAATTAAATAACAAATGTCATTGTCCCTGTTTGAAAAAAAAAATTTTTTTAAGAGAATACCCTGTGTTGATTGAGAGTAGGGTAAGTGGAGATTTGGGAGTACAAATTGGCACAACCTTGGAAGTGGGGGGCATTTGAACAATAACAATCAAAATTTTAAATATGCATCCCCTGGGGCCAATCAATTCCACTTCTAGGCATCTGCACACAGCAGAATAAGGACAGAGGTGGTCACTGCAAAGTTCATCATTGCCAAACATTGGAAACAACTCAGTCCATCAAGAAAGGACTGAGGAAATACATTATGGTGCATCCATACCATGGAATACTATGTATCCAGGAAGGAGGCAATGGACTGGCTGATGTGGAACGATGCCCCCCGTGTATTGTTCAGTGAATAAAGTCAAACAATTTGAACAATAAGGTCCCAGTTTGAAATGTGAAAAAGAAAAACACTTTAAAACTACATGGGATGTGTGTGTGTGTGTGTAAATGTACAAAATAAAATTTCTGGAAGGAAGGAGAACCCCTAATTTCTGATAGCAGGATTTATGGAGAGAGGAGCATTTGGCTTTTTGCTTTGTATTTCCTTGCATTAGCTTTACAATGAGTTTTTTTCAAGCCATGTACTAGTTATGGACATAAAAGAATAGTAACATTTTAAGAGGGTTGAGGAAAGAAAGGAGGGCAGGAGAGAAGAGTAAGAAGGAAGGAAGGAAGGTGGTGTGGGACAGAAGGGAGCATGGTGGAGAGCTGACTGGCTGGGACAGGAGTTGTGGTGCATGTGGGAGGAGTGGCCCAAAAGACCCAAACACATTCCTACCCCTGTCTCCATCACAGAAAATCTGGCTGAGGCCTGAGAAATTGAAGGCTAATTGGGTTTCAGGCTTTTTAATGCTCCTGTGAATGTTTGCACTGAGGAGAGCCAGTCAATCCTGATAAGTGACTCCCTGTGGGATGTCAAAGGGGAGGAGGCACTGAGGAGGAAGGGCCTTGTGGATGATGGGTAGGAGCACAGTGTTTTAGTCCACTTCAGAGGTTGGGGTGGGGTACTGTGCACAGGAAAGCCAAAGAGCCCTTGGACTTCTGTGGGGTGATGGAAATGCAAGGGAGAGGCAACGGTCCAGGAAAGTTTGGGGTCAAGCCCTGGGGGAAGCAAGGAGCTCAGGAGCCAGGCCAGGGCTGGTGGCCCCAGCCAGAGCCCTACAGACTGCAGGGTGGGGGTCTGGTCTGCTAAGAGAATGAGGATTTAAGTCTGGCTACCAGGGATACACAATGGGGTTCACCAGAGCCTCTACCCACGGCCAGGAGCAGGTTGTCTGTCTCACTAGTTTTAGAACTAGTTCCTGTTCTGTGCTGAACTGGACCTTGTGGCCCAGACCCTTCATACCTGATGTATACTGCACCTCCATTCTCAGATCACAGCACACCCTCCCAAATTCCCCACCACTGAGTCCTGCTCTAGAGCCACCTAGTGTGGAGGCAGCTTGCCCACTGGACTAGAGAGTCTCAGGCTCTGGCCATTGGGTGTCATTAGCTTCTGATTGTCAAACCATGTGGAGGCTCCATGACACTGGCATAAACATGTTGGCAGGGGAGAGGGGGGAACAGTGGCCTCTCTAGTTCTCCCAGTAGAGACCAGCTGATGCCAGAGGCGGCACCCTGAAGGGGAGTCAGGCCCAGGCAGCAAAGGAAGAGAGAGAGGGAGACTCTTAGAGACACAGGAAGGTTTTGTTTTGCAGAATTGCTGCTTGAGAAGCATTGTGTGCTAGAAATCCTGACTCCCAATGTGAGGGACAAGGCAGAGATGGTTTGAGGGAATACCAGAAATCCTGACTTCCATGGGTAATCCTTACCCTCAATAATCCCCTCCTCTTCTCCAGGGGTCAGAGATACGGGATGTGCTTTTAAAGGATCAGCTGCACATTTGTTTCCTTCTCCACCTCCTCCTCAGGCCTGACTCGGGGACTCGGGCCCCTGTGACAAGGCAGGGAAACGTTTAATGAGTTTGTATTCCCTGAGAGCGCAGTGACTGACAGCCGCCCCAGGGGTCACCACTCTTCTTGTCCTGGAAGAAGATGCAGCAGCTGCTGGGCTCAGTGTGCCTATGAGTGCACGCCTGTGCCTCCGTGCACGCACACCTGGGGCTGGGCTGCAGAGGGGCTGGCCAGGAGCACCCTTCCTAGGAACAGAAGCTAAGTATTTGGGGAATGGGGAAAGACTTGGGAGACAGCCCAGGGTCATTTCTGGGGTACCTCTAGCCACCAAACTCAACCCTCCACCTGGTCTCCTCAGGTCTCCCCATACACTCAACTTGGGCCAGGTTGGTGGGAGGGAGGCCTGAGGCTCCCCACAGTTGGGTTTGAAGGAATCGTGGGGCATGGTCGATGTGGAGGCCTGAGTCTGCATGGGTAATGAGGCCAGGGACTGGCTTGTCAATAGCATTTAAGTACTTTTCTCCCATTTTCAGGCCAGACTGAATTATTTATTCGTTTCTGGTCAATTGCTGGTAATGTCATTAGCATTTGTCCATCAAAGGTAGGGAACAGAAAGGGAGTGGTCCCCCTCAACTGAATACCACATGCCAAACTCTCAAAGATCAATCTGCCCAGTTCCCTGCCCCTGCTCTCAAGTTACTCTAGAAACAGAATTTCTGAGGCCCTGCATCCAGGATGTTCTCTACTCCCACATGCCACAGCTTCAAGCCTGATGGAGCTAAGAAGTGAGGTAGGGGGCACCCTTCCTATTCTCACACACATTCCCCGTGGCTAACTTAGAAACCCAGCCCTCCCACTTGCAGGCATCACCGTGTCTGGCCCCTTGGAGGGTGAGCAAGCCTGGAGGGCCCTGGAGCAGGCAGTCTGGGTAGGGTCCTGCCTCTTGGTGCAGAGCTCCACCTGTTTCCTCAGACTCAGCCATTAATGTAGGGTCCTCCCTTTCCCCTCAGATTAGGCTCCAAATCCAAGTTCTGCTTTTCCTATCAGACCAGGTTCACGGGAAGTAACCTGACTCCCCACTCAGATTAAGCTCTCAGACCAGGGATCTTTCTCTTTCCTCAGTCAGCTCCCCAGGCAGAATTTGCCTCCTCCTTCAGGCCAGGATCTCAGAATGGGTCTCCAGGGCAGGACCTCCCCCTCCCTTCAGGCCCCAGGACTGCCTACACCCTTGAAACCAAAGCCCCCACCCCAGGAAAGGAACTGCTGACCTGAGCTCCTAAATCCAGGCCCCTCACTGACCAAACTAATCTCCTGTCCTTGACCTCGGGACTTGGAAGAGAAAGTGAAGGGTGAGACTTCTTGCAGAGACGGGGAGGAGTGTGCAGGGGGCTTCCTGGGGAGAACTCTGGGGACAATGCCTGTGAAGCAGCAGGGGAGCAGGACTGGATGAGGGAGAGGCTGGGCTGTGAAACAGTTGCAACAGTGGCCTCAACCAATCCCGTAGGAAGCTTGAAGTCAGGGTGCCAAACCTTTGTACTCCTGCATTGACCGGGCATCCTATGGATGGCCCCAGGGAAAGAGTATCACCTTGGGGGAGGCAGCTGAGGGCAACTCTCCAGAGAGGGACTTGACCGTGAGCCATCACCCCAGCAGCTGCAGGAATGAGGGGGATCTGGGAAGCATGGCAGCATCCCCTGAGGCCCTGATGGGCAGCATGCATGGATGGGCATTAGGAGTCTCCGTGAGATGGCTCAGGGCATGGAGATGTGGGTAGTTATAAACATTGGGAGAGGGGTGGCTAGACAGGGCAGTTTGATGGCACAAAAGATGAGAAGTTTGGGGTCACATGTAGGGCTGGGGTAATGTGAGGGACAAGGCAGAGATGGTTTGAGGGAATACCAGTGGGCTAAAAGTTTGGAAGACAGAGCGAGTGGATGGGTCTTCATGCTGCCTGGGCTCAGGCTAGGCCCTGTGGGCTGGGCAGGTCTAGGCAGCCCAAGTGGAAGGGAAAATGCAGACACACACACACACCGCCCCGGCAACACTGCTGATTCCTCAGGCACTAAGCAGGATTAGCCTCCTCTTCCTTGGGGGGAGGTGCTCTGCTCCTGCACCAGCCACCAGCTCTGGCCTAATCCCCCTCGCTTTCTAATCCACCCACGACTTTCTTAGGCATTAACGTTGGGCTCTCAGCTCCCTAAGCACCACCCTGAAGATGGAGCCTGGCTCTGAAGGGAATTAGGCCAGCCTCCGAGGACTGTTCTGCAGACAACTGGAGGGAGGCCCAGAACATCCCCCACCCCCCACCTCCTCTCCTCTACAGCCCACCCCCACCCCCAGACGGGGTCCAGGCTCTCACAGGGGTCTCTTCCAGCGCACTGCTGAAGCCATGAGGTAGAGGCAAGGATCAGGGGTAGAGAGAGCCTGAAAAGGAAGAGGATCCCCTAGGGTGGGTGCTGAGTCTAGAAGTGGTGCCGGCCAAGGATATGAAGGTAACTCACAGCCTGGCAATGGCAGAGAGATGGGAGAGTCCAGGACAGTCTGCATGCTGAGACTGGGAGGATAGACTAAGGTCAAACTGTGTAGGGCCCTGAATGCTAACTGAGGAATTTGGACTTTACCATGGTCGTGGTGAAAAAGTGTTGGGATTCAGAGAAACTGCTCTGGAGCCTGTGAAGGGCCAATGAGGTGAGGGACAGAGACTGAGGGTGAGGTGGCTCTTGGTGTGATGCCAGCGACAGGCAATGAGACCCAAAGAGGACACCTGCCCCAGGTCTCCCAACTCTGGCTCCCAGCCACCAGGCCGCACAGTGCCCCGTGTGGTGGCAGGGTCAGATGCAGCCCCAGCCCGGTCCAGGGGCTCTCTCTCCATGCACCTGGAAGGGAGCGAGCTGGGGGTGTGGGCGCCCCCATCCCCGGAGGCAAGATGGAGCAACAGCCTGCTGGCTGTCGCTGCTGCCCTCCTGAGCTTCTTAATCATACATAATTTCAACTATGGCAAACAGGTAGCAGTAGCCCAGCAGCAGCACAGGACAGGAGCCTTTCACCTGCTCACCAGGACACCCCCATACACACCCCAGGGGCTAAGTTGTCTTCAAGTAATTTCTCAGGTTATTATTAGCATTCATTAAGCCAATACTTAACAAAAGTTCTTAGCCTGCCCCTTAGGCTGGGCAGCTATTGTTTGCCCACTTTTTTTACAGAAGAGGAAAATGAGGCTCAAGGGGAAGTCACTTTTCCTAGATCCACCCAGCTAGTGAAGCACTGAAATCAGGAAAGTGGAGAGGGCCAGACAGCCATTTACAGGCCAGAAAGGCAAAGTAAGGCAGTGGCTACAAATGTGAATATTGGAGCCTGAGGGGTTGGGGTTCAAATTCAAGCTCTGCCTGCCTATTTCTAAGGCAACCTCCTTGAGTCCCAAGTTTCCAATTTGTAAATGAGTTAATAATGCCAACTCATATATAATGTATGTATAGGAAAATATACATACAGTGTCCCAGAGGGAGCCTGAGTGGACAGGCAGAGCGGCAGAGGCTGGTTGCCAGCTCTGTGTACTTCCAAAGCTTTTGACTGCACCTTCCTAGAGGTGGTGGTAGGCAGCTGGGGTCCCTAGACTCCATGAGGGAGCTGGGCAGTAGGGCTGGAGAATGGTATTGAGCAGGTGGTGTGATGTTAAAAGGCTGGGAGGTTCATCAGGGCAGGTTCGTTAGGCCTTCCTGGCAGGCCCCGCTCATTGGGCCCTGCTAATGAGCTTCCACTGGATTATCCGCTCCCACCTCCGCTCCGTTTACTCTGTCAAATCGAGTTTGCATTTTAAATGGGAATTTGACAAGACGGGCAATTTGTCTGCTGACGAGGTTAATGGGTGTTCGCCCTGCGGACTGAGGAGGGAGAACCCGGGCCCCAGCACAGCCTGGCCTCTGCCCAGATCAATGACCCCAGCTGCTGCTCTCTCTCCATTGCAGCCACTATGGGCCTCCCAGTGTCCAGAGGCTGTCCTTGTGTGTCTGGCTCACCACCTCCAGGCAGTCTTCCCAAAAGTACCCTGCCCTGGGCCATCATCTACTGCTCAGGCTGGGTGACATCCCCCTCCAACTGGATTCAGACAGGGCTCCTGAGAACTGGGCCATGGCAGCCCCTCAGAGCCTCCCCGTTCAGACCAGGTTTCCCTCTGAGATGGGCTCCCAAGAGCTGGGTACCTCCTACTTCCCACTCCCATATGGGACTTGAAATGGAGCCAGAGGGACTGGTATTTGGCACATCCTGAGTTTCATTGCTGGGATTATGGACTGGTTGGGAAGAAAAGGTTTCAGTGATATCACCTCCATGTCTGGGGCTCCATCTAGACCAAGTCCCAGTGTTGGGGCTCACAGAGGAGCTGGGGAACCCTTCTGAGACTTTCTAATGGGACTCCCTGACATGGGCCTGTCCTTGAGCCAGTCCCTCCAAGGCTGAGCAACAACTCAGGTTTCTGGAACAACAGCTTGAGCCCAGGAATAGCACTAGGCCAGGATGGGCTCGGGCTGTGGAGGACGATGCCTCAACCTCCCCTCCTCCCGGGGCCCAGAGATCTTCCCCGCCCCAGCTAATGTGCCACAATTACCTCCTAAGTGCCCAAACAAATGTGGCTGCTGGGGAAAGTGACACGGGCTCCAGGTGATGGATTCGTGCCATTGGGGAGCCAGGCGGAGCGGGCCCCGAGCGGGGGGGCAACACTAATATTGTATCAGCGTCGGTGCCGGCGCCACGAGCCGGTGATGAATATGTGTCACTTTACACGGCGCACACTCGGGGGCCTGGCTGCGCAGGCATGGAAAATAGAGTGTCTGGGATTAATGATATTGAAAATGATAGAGAGCAGATTGGAAATGGCTTCGCCCGCCCGACCCGCGGAGATGGAAACGTACCTCACAGCTATCTGCCCAGGCCTGGCCCCCCACCTGCCCCCCCTACCCTCCACCAGCCGCTGAAGCCCACGCATGATGAGGACCCTGCATCTCATTCCCACTAGCAGTTCCTTGGGATCGTATATATGGGAGTACAACTATGAGTAGGAACATGGGTCATCGGGGACATCTCAGACCCCACTGACCTTTGACCTTGGTCCCAGATAAGCCTGACACCAGTCACCCAGTGAACCTTGACCTTGGCCACAGACCAAACCCTGACCCTAGTTCCAGCTGAGCCTTGCCTCTGGCCATAGATTGAGTCTGCTGGAGCCTGAGCTTCTCAAAACCCTGAAGGGTCGGATAGTGGAGCAAGGGGAGGTGCCCAGATGGGTGCAGCTCAGAGCCCAGTCTGTTACTCAAGCTGTGGACTCCTGAGTTAGCAAGCAAGTGAACAGGTGTCTACTCCATTGATGTTGTTTTTAGTGTTTAATTATGTTGATTCTTATGACTGTACACGTGAGCACACATTTGTAGGTGTGTAGTATATGTGTGTATCTATTTATGAATATACCTGTGGGGTTGTGTCTAGCACGTGCAGGAATGCGGGCGACTGGGCTTGTCCCTCTTTGAGCCTTTGCTGCACAGGCATCTCACGGGGCTCCTGTGTATGGGTTTGCATGGAGCTTGCGTAGGCCCCTCTGTGCAGGGGCATAAGCAGGCCTGTGATGTGTGTCTGTGTGTCTATGAGGGTGTATATATGTTTGCCCACAGATGGAGGGACCCCAGTATGTGGGCTTCAGTTGAGGAAAACTCTTTTATGAGGCCTGATGCTGGTCACAGGCTAAATTCCCAACATCAGGGCAGCATGCCTTTCTCTGTTGGAATGGACTCCATCACATGGAGATTTCAAATTTTGTTTTTGAGAGGGCATCTCTCATATTTATTGATCAAATGGTTGTTAACAACAATAAAATTCTGTATAGGGGACTCAATGTACAATCATTAATCAACCCCAAGCCTAATTCTCAACAGTCTCCAATCTTCTGAAGCATAATGAACAAGTTCTTACATGGTGAACAAGTTCTTACATAGTGAATAAGTTCTTACATGGTGAACAGTGCAAGGGCAGTCATATCACAGAAATTTTCAGTTTTGATCACGCATCATGAACTATAAGCAATCAAGTCAGATATGATTATTCATTTGATTTTTATACTTGATTTATATGTGAATCCCACATTTCTCCCTTATTATTATTATTATTATTTTTTTTAAATAAAATGCTGAAGTGGTAGGTAGATACAAGATAAAGGTAGAAAACATAATTTAGTGCTGTAAGAGGGCAAATGTAGATGATTAGGTCTGTGCCTATAGACTAAGTATTAATCCAAGCTAGACAAGGACAACAAAACATCCACGGATGCAGAAGATTTCTCTTAAAACAGGGGGGGTGAGGTTCTAAGCCTCACCTCTGTTGGAGATTTCAAATTTGCTGGATGGACTGCAACCCCGAGACCATAAGCCCAGACTCAACATCCATTCCAGCACCTGTCCCAGTCCAAACCAGTGTGAGGAGGGTATGCCTACATCAACATGATTCATTCAACAAATACTTCTTGGGAGCTCATGATATGGCAGCTACAGTCTTTAATGAGTAGGACAAATGTGTTTCTGACTTCAGGGAAGGTACAACCCGTCAGAGTAGATAGACAGTAAACCAGTCAATAGATAAGAAAACAAATAATGATGGACTGTAAAAAGTGCCACAATAAATCATCAGAAGACCATGATAGAGTTAATGGGTGACCCTTAGTAGATGGGGTAGTCAGAGTTGGCTCCTACATGCAGGTAACATTTGAGCTGAGGGATGAGTCAACCCTGTGGGAAGAGAACAGCAAGTGCAAAGGCCCTGGGCATATGCTAGGCTCTGTCAGGAAAGAGAAGTCAGGGCCAAAACAGACTGGTCCTCCTAAACCAGGAAGAGAGTTCAGGTTTTATTTTCAGTGGGATGTGGAGCCATCGGAGGGCTGAACCAAGTGAGTGACATGATCATATCTCCATTTTTAAAAGAAATCATGGGTATTGAGAGTGCAAGCAGTAAAACCTTCAGGAGGGTCGGGGATCAGCACAGGCCCAGGGCCCATGCCTCCCAACACCGGCAGCACCTCCCACCCATGCCATCACTCACATCTCATTCTCCATCCTGTAGGGTCTTCTGAAGATGCTCTCTACCTGAGACCACCTGAGTCTTCCTAGCCTGCCCTCATCTGAAGAACCAGTCCTGAGAAAGCTGAGAGCTCCCAGGAAGATAGGTCGGGGGAGGGAGCCTCACACCCACACCAGCCTCCCTGCTGGAGCTCCAGTTTTTGAAGGGCAAGGCACAGCTCACAGGGCACCCACCCTTAGCTGTGGGGACTCTGAACACCACCGCTATCCACAGGTGCCCCCTCCATGGCATCCTAGCACACTGTACCTCAGGGGCTCATCCCCTGTCTATCTGCCCCCTAGGCAGAGAGAGCCACTGCAGGGTGGAATACCAAGTGTCTGCTTCACCACTAGCCCAGAGTTGGCCCATGCAGAGGCCTGTGGGAAAGACGTGTGGAGGGGAAGGACTTGCTGCAAGTCCCATGGGTGGTGGGCAGGGCTGGGTGACTTGACCCCACCCCCAGACTAAATAGCTTGCCCTCCTGCCTGGCGCCTGGAGCCCCTGGCAGGCAGGCCCCCGGTAGGCAGCAATTCTGTGTTTGGATGAGTCTGGAAGAGGGCACTGAGCCCTGTGGGGTTGCTTCTCTCTCCCTTTCTGCTTCAGCCTCTCGTCTTCTGTTCGCTCTCTTTCTCTCTCAATCTCTCTGTCTCTCTCGGTCTCTGCTCCTTTCTCTCCCTCCTTCCCTGCCTCTCTCTCCCTGAGTCATTTGCAGAGCGGAGATGGCCTAGCCCATCTGGGAGCGAGAGCGCGGCTGGTGACGGAGGCGCAGGTAATAGCCGAGTGGAAGAGAGAGACGTGGAAATTTATGACATTGAAAATGACTGAGAGAGAGAGTGTGTGTGCGAGTGTGGGAGGAGAGAACAGGAGGGAGGGAGCTCTCCGCTCCCTCTCATACATACACTCCCAGACTACCCCTCCTTCCCTCCAACCTTGTAGAGAGGAGAGGACACCGGGGAGGGGGCTGCCAGCCCAGAGACAGACAGACAGAAGACAGTTGGTAGGACAGAGAGGACAAACAGAAGGAGGGGAAGGAGAAGAGCAGATGAGACCAGAGACAGAGCAAGGCTGGGAACCACTGTGGAGTAATGACAAGAGCATATGGCTTGGTGCCTGCTTGTGCCTGTCCTGGTGCGCCCTCGGGAGCTCTGAGAGGAGGGTGTCCCCATAGCACACAGTAGAATGGTGTGTGGAGTCTGGGCTGGAAAGTACCTAAGGCAGGAGGCTTCTGGTTGCACAGCAGTTCTTCCTCCTAGCATGGCTGGTTCCCTGCAGTTGCTGAGTGCCCGGAGCTGGGAGGAGACCGACTAGATCTTTAAACACACCCAACAGCTCCTCCATTTGGCCCATAGGAGGCAGGGCAATGGCCAGAAGGACCTCCCCACATCCTCTTGAAGGCAGAGGAGAATCTGTTTCCTTGGAGTATTAAGCCCATAATCCCCTCTGCCCCAGCCAACCCTGTATCAACCCGGCTGGTGTTGCCAGAGATAGGAGTTATTAGACATCCATCAGATACCTGACCCATGGCCACCCCAGACCCAGCAGACTGCACTTCACCCCGCTCCTCAGCACCCTGCTCCCTCTTGGCTCTAATGCTGCTGAGTCACCTCCCAGTCACCATACCTTAAACCAGGACTCTGTTCTGTGCTCAGATTCCTTCCCTCTCTGGGCCTAAGTTTCCTAATCTATAAAATGGGGATAATAAGACCCACCTATGCCCATTCCCCTTGGGCCAGAGAAGCAATGCCAGGGCTCACGGTAGACTTTGGTCCACCTAAGTCTCAAGATTCTCCTCCATTGAAGAGCATGGTTTTCTTAACTCTGAAGGAGCTCTCAGCAGTTCTAGCTGACTTTGTGGGTGAAGACAAAGGAAAGAGGACCCCCAGGCCTCCCCACATACATACACAGCCAAGGAAGCTGATATATCAGATACTCAAAGAGCAGAACCCTCCATGCTCAGGTTCTGGCAAAAAGCTGAGGCCTAGAGAAGGGTGATGCCTGACCCCAGTCACACAGCTAAGGTCTGAGCCAGGCCCTGACCCTGTACCAGGTCCCTTGTCCTGCCAGATGTGAGCAGGACAGGTGCCTTAGGGCTCTTAGAGACCTTGCACATCTCCCCCACCCCCCCTGCCCAGCAGCTTGGGGCCTAACTCTGAACAGATGCCCAAATTTCCCCAACTGGAAAGAGAAAGAGGTCACTCTCCACACCATAGCCCCGCTCCCTTCTCCAGGCCAGCCTTCCACCAAGGCCCCATCTCCTCTTCTCTCTTCCCCTTCCTCCCCTGCACTGTAGCCCTCTCTGCTGGAAAACTTTCTTGGATTAACCCCTCCTAGCCCAGGACACCTGAAGAGGTAGCAGAACACAGTGGTTCAAAGCACAAGCATGAGCCAGAAAGGGCCCAAATCACAGCTCTGCCTCTTGGCTGGGTGAGCCTGGGCTCTTCACTTAATGTCTCTGAGCATTATTTTCTCATCTGGCAGGTGGAGCTATAAACATTTGGCTCCATGACTGTAGGAGGATCACTTGAAATCATGGATGTAAAGTGACTGGCACAGAGGAGGTGCTTGGCAAATGCCAGCAAGCATGTGGCCCTCTGGGACACATCTGAGTCCAAACTTTCTGCTGTACTTAAAGGGATGAGGGTGACACCTGAGGGTGAGGAGAGGAGGAAGAGCAACAGGAAAAGCTCCAGAAGCCTCCTGCTTACTTAGAAGAAAGGAAGCTAGAGCAATAGTGGTAAAGACTCAGGTTAGCCCTATGAGGGACTTCCCTATTCTGAGACCCGGGGGAGCCCACATTTCAAAGGACCTGCCTGGTTCAGTCTGTTCTGAGGCATATCCTCATCCCAGAGGCAGCTCCAGGGCAGCAGTGGCCACCCTGTCTGGGGAGCAGTGGGGGAGGTGAAGAGTTCACTGGGCCCACAAGCCTGCCCAGCCCTGGTGCCCTGGCCCAGCCCATTGTGGCTGCATAAAAGGTGACGGATGGTTAATGGGGGAGATAACGGGATTCATAAGGGAAATTTATCGGTCACTCTGGTGGTATAAATATGTTTATAGCGGACTAAGGGGAAATGAAGAAGCCCCTATAAATCACCATGAAGCCACCAGCCACTAATAGGCAAGCGGTGGCGGAACCCTAGCATTGGCGCTTGCAGACACCCCCTCTGGCTGCCCGATAATGGCATGGTGGGGCTGCAGACTTGTCAGACCAGACGCCCAGCCCACACCATGGTGAGAACAAGCCCCCAGAGGCCACCTCTCTGGACCTGAGCTGTCCTGCCCACCCCGCTCAGTAGATCTGCGCTCCTGTCAGACAGGAAGGGCTGAGGGAGCTAGGCAGAGAGCGCACAGGCCTAGTCCAGGAGACCCCTTTGTGCAGAGGTTCAGGAGGCTCTGGAGTCAGACCTGCCTTCAAAACGTGATGGTGCCATTCCCAACCCTTGCCCCTCTTCAGGTTTCCTTGTCTGCAAAATGACTTCACAATCTTGGAAAGCTGTTGTGAGGAAGAGAAAGAGAAAACTAATAATAGTGCTTAGTACCTTGTAAACCTCAATAAATAGTAGCTATTCTGTGTGTGTGCGTGTGCGTGCATGTGTGTGTGTGTGGCATGTATGATAAAAATAAATACTTTTACTGCTGTGGTTAAAAATAAGATACAAAAGACTTGCCACTAATAAGAAAACCTGTTGAATGAATGAATGAATGCATCCATTATGAGGGTGGCTTTGGCTATCTCACTGTATTGAGAGAGAAATAATACTGACTTTGAAGGTGTGACAGGGAATAGTAGCTATTCTTACATTAGGCAAAGTCTTTCCCTCTTGGGGAAAGTACTCTGCAGATGTGAGAACATTCGTGTGAAAGTGGACAGCGCTATCCCCATTTTATAGATAAGGAACCTGAGGCTCAGAAGTTATGAGGCTTGCTGCAGGTCACCCAGCGAACAGAAGTCTGATTAAGACCCAATCCCAGACTCTTCCCTCTGTCCCAGTTTAGACTCTGCTCCTTCCTCAGAGCTCCTGGGGTGCCCTGGCCCCCACCCCAGAAGAGGCCTAGAATCCCAGTGGCCCTGAAGCACTAAGGGGAAAGCCCTGGGAGCTCCTGCAGCAACTTTCAGGTGCTGGTGAGCTAGGCATCAGCTCCCCGACTTCCACTATACCTACTCTCACTTCCCCTGCCCTCCCCTACTCTCCTTTCCCCTACACAGCAGGGCTGGACTGTTACTGTGACCTCAAGCCAGTACCAGGTGGCCTAAAGCCTCCCATGTGATCTGCATGAGTGCTTTACACTCGACCTTTCCCTCCAAACTCTAGGCCTTGGTCAGTCTCAGTCCAGGCCAAGGTCCCCTCTAGCCTAGCTCACCCATTCATTCATTCATTCATTCATTCAGCAAGTGCTCCCATAGCTCCCTCCAGAGGGCTCCTCACGACCTAGGCCAGCAAGACCCTGCCCTTGTGGGACTCTTTGTCTGGCACAGAGGTCTGGCTGGACAATGGAATGGAATGGGGTGTGTACCCAGGCTAAGGCAGACCCAGCAGCCTGGAGCGTTCAAAGAATGAGTAAGAGCGCAGCAGGTAAAGCATTCCCACAGAGAACAGCTTAGGTGAAAGCCTGGGGCCAGACAGGATTCTGTGGGCTCACTGAGGTTGGTTTCCCCACTTCTCTCCAATGCTGAGGGGTTCCCAGGCACCCCCACATTAGGCTCTCCCTGCTTTGTTCCTCACACACTCTTTCCCTGCTTGTGGTCACGTTCACCTGCCACCGGACAAGTGCTACCCTGGCCCAGCCCTTGTGCCCTGGCTCAGCTGCTCCCCCAGTGTCCTGCCAGGACAGGCCCCTCTGTGATCTAAGCTCCCCAACCTATCACTCCCTGAGCCCCAGGTCTATCCCCCAGGGCCCCAGCCAGCAGTCCAGCCTCCCCCAGCCCTAGAGGGTGAGGGTCCCTACACTGCACTGGAGGAGACGGAACAGGGCCTTTGAGGTCCCAGGGGCTCCACCTCTCCCCCATGCTCTGGGGAGAGGAGGGAAGCGAGCTGCCTTGGCCTCCTCTGAGCCGCTGCGTGTTTCTCTGGATCTCTGTCTCTCTCGGTCTCAGCTGCCCGTCCCATTTTCTATCTCACCCTGTCTCCGAGGGTCTGGGGCTCTCTCCTGTTCCCAGTTCTCCCGGTGGCTCTCTCCCTCCTGGTCTCGGGCTCCGTCTCTGCCCGTCTCTCTCCCTCCCGAGGCCGGGTGGGGGAAATCGCTCCGTAAATAGGCGGATGGCCCCGGGCGCTCCGGGCGCAGACACTCGTTTTTAGAGCCGGTAATTGACTCCTTTCAGTTGATAATTCATAGCTTGCATATGCGCTTTAATGCGGGCGCCTTGGGAGGCGACGGGCGGGGCGGCCGGTGCGCGGAGCCAGCGGCTGAGCACCTGGGAGGCAGCCGGCCTCTGCGCGGGGTGCGTCCGGGGCCTGCCGGCTGGCAGTGCCCCAAAAAGGAGGGGGCGCGGCCGCCGAGGTCTCAGTCCTGACCACCCGAGACCAGAAAGGGTGACGAAATCGGAGTGTGGTGGGGAGGGTGGAACGGCCCGGACAGACTCTGGGCCGGTGGGCGCCACCCAAGCTGACCGGCAGAGCCCTGGAAATGAATGGGGAGGAGGAGGGAGAAACGCGGCCACCCCTTTCCTGCAGCCAAAGGGGAAACTGAGGCCCAGAAAGGGGATAGGTTTTGCTGCATCACACAGCGCAGAAACCAAACCAGGACTCCAAGCGTCCCCTTCCCAACGGATCGAAATTAGGAGCTTAGTCCCAGCCCTTGTGGACCCACCCCCTAGCCCCACCCCCCAGTTCTGCTTCCGAGCTAAATTCCACCCCTGGAATAACTCAAGCTATTGCTTTCCGACAGGTCACCCCAAACGGAGCTGGCTCTTCCCTGTGAGATGTGGACACAGACACCCAGACCTGAGCCGGCCTCTCTTCCCACAGTGACTCCCAGGCTGAGGAGGGGAGCCCAAGTCCTCTCCCTGCTGGCGTTCACTTCTGTGGAACTGTCTTACCTTGAGGCAGCGGCAGATATAATCATTATTTTCAACTCTGAAGAAACTGAGGCTCAGAGAAGCTGGGGACTTGCCCAAGGCCACAGGGGAGGCATAGCCAGAGCCTGGATGTGAGCACACCCAATCCAAGCACCCCAGCCCAGGTGGAAGTAATGGGAGTCGGAAGGGGAGAAGGAGGTGATGATGCCCCGTTTCTGGAGGTCCCACCTGTACCCACGCATGGGCCTGAGAGAAGCCAGTATGGCAAGGATCTCGGAGGAAGTCAATAACCTGCCCAGTCACATAGACCAGGAAGCTGAAGATGATGCTGGCCCATAGTGAGGGTTTAGAGGTCAGCACATGAGCTGGAGCTGGGGGTGGGCACCCCAAATATCAGCTCAAGAGAAGTAAGAGAAAGCCCAGCCTGGAGAGAAGTCTGGGCTTGGATGGAGCTTCCCGTTTTCTTGGCCCTACTGGCTGGTACTTGCCCCTCTCTAATTTCAGCCAAAAATAGAATTGCGCACCCTTATCTCTTAAAATCTATTAATGTTTAACCCAAAGTCAAAACATCCAGCTTACTCCTGTGTCTCCCTATCTCTGTCTCCCCTCCTTCTTTATCCCTATGTGCGCAAAGGAGTTAAGACTGGCCAAGTCTGGTGACAGTGCGGCTGAAAGCAGAAAACAGGATAATACTTGGGCTGTGTGAAGCTCAATGCTGCCCCCTGTTGCCCAGACTTGTTCAGGCAGTAGGACACAGAGAACAGGCAGGAGGCAATCGAGGTTCCCCTCTCTGCCCCTCTCCTTCTTCAGCAGAGATCTCCGACTCCGTGGCAGAGTCTCGAGAAAGGTAGAGGCCATAGTGAGGTCAGCAGTAGCCCTGCCCAGCTTTCACCCGGACACCTGCAATGGGTCCTGCTGCTGTAGATGGAGTCAGGATTCTGGCCCTTCCAGTGTGATTCCTGGGGTCTTCATCTTCATTACACTCAGGCCTTTTCTGCCTGAAATTCCATCATTTGTGTTCAGAGTTTCTCAACAAATGTAGGCTGGATAGATGGGTAGGAGAATGGGTAGATGGGTAAGTCCCATTCCTCTGCATTGATATATTATCTCCAGAAGGTCTGTGCTCTCAAGGGAGGAAGTAGTTCATTAATCTGCCTAGTTGGCTGGAATAAGGGCTATAAAGAGGAATAGGAGAGAGGAAGGGGAAGTTTTGATGGAGGAGGACCTCAAGAGTTCAGATGGAGGGAAGGTCATGGGGGTGTTGGAGGGGTCCAGGAAGGCTTCTTGGAGGAAGAGGCATCCGTGCAAGGCTTGAAGGACAGAGAAGATAACGTTGTTCAGGTGGAGGGAAGAGGATGAACAGAGGTAGAGAGGCAAAAGCAAAGTGTGTACTCATGGCAGCAAGAAGGCTCCATCTGCAGGAATGGAGGGAGGACTTGCAGGAGTGGGGTAGCCCTGACAGAGGAGGCTGTGGAGGTTCTTGGCAAGTGCTGACCATCTGACCAAAAAATTAGCACTTTGTGGGATGAACACCGGACTGTGAGGGGTCTGCATCCCAACCCAGGGTCCACTCTGACTGGGTTTCACTCCCTTGGTCTTGCTCTCTGGAACTTTTCTACATAGCAGTGAGGGCTGTGGCAAGTTCTTGATCAGGGATGTGCCCGGAAATCACAGCTCACTGAACAGTCAAGCTGGCAGATACCATGGACCTCCCAAATCAAACCTCTTTACTTGTAGATTTAAAAAACTGAAGTCCAGAAAAGGGAACTAAGTTGCCCAGCATCACACAGCAAAACCAGGGCTTGACCCAGGTCTCCAGTCTCTCAGTCTGAAGCTCTTTCTCTATGCTACAATCTGGGATAGCATGCTGGGGAGACTGAGCTGGAGGAGAGCAGCTGGAGGTAGGCTACCAGGAGTCTACAGCCACCTAAACCAGAGATCACAAGGCTAGCCAGTCAGAAAATATTTATTGAGCACTTCATCCTGCTCCTCACCTTGGGCCGGTTGGGGGAGTCCATGTACTAAGCACCCACACAGAGGGACTACAAAGAAAAGAAATCTGGTGGGCTTCTGGGAGGAGGAGACAAGAGGCAGATATGTTATTCCTGAGAAGAACTAGGCTTCCGTAGCAGACTTGGATGAAGATGTAAGACGAACTCCAGGAGAAGAGTGACCTGTCACTTGGGTCCTCTCTGGTTCTTGGCCAATGTCTCCCCGTCCTTCATGAACCAGAGACAGCTCCTCTCCCCATGGCAGAGTGATGCACTGTACAGCCCCTGGAAGTCCCACAGACCCTCCCACTACCTGCCCTGAGAGAGAGTCTGTGGACTCAGCCTGCTTCCAGGTCACTTGCTCAGCCTTCCTCACCTCCCACAGGCTATGCATTAGTCCAAACATCTCATCCCCATCTATATTAAGGTAGAAACATTCTATATTAAGGCAGAAATCTATATGAAGGTAGATCCAGAGTTCCAGGTTTTCTCAGCTCTCAGTGAAACCTGGAAAACTGTTTTGGCTTCAGTTGTCTACAATTCTCCAGGGTTAAGATGTAAAACTTGCTCCCTGTGTGGAGAGGTGACTATAATGATGAAATATAAAACCAAGTGTCCACCCCCTGTTCCCAACAAAGGAAAGAAGAATGCACAAATCCTTGGTCCAGACGCCAGTTACAAATCTGCCGTGATAGGGTGCCTGGTCTCAAACACAGACCCAGGAACATGAGGGCCGAGCCTGAGTCCCTGCCATGAAATCCAGTTATAAGAATTCATGAATGTTTTCATTGCTTTGTGATGACGATATCATACACGCCTTTATTTGCATTTGTCTCTGGAGCCAGGTCAACTGGCTACAAGTCCTGGCTCCTCCACTGTGTGTCACTGATAAGGTCCCTTAACCCGTCCATGCCCCCCATTTCCTCATTTGTAAAACCCCACAGGATGGCTATGGGATTTAATGATTTAATATATATACAGCACTTTTCAACAGCTCCTGGAACAGAGTAAGAGCTCAAGACACATTAGATAGTATCATTATTGTTATTTTCTCAGAATTCAGGTCAGCACTTCCACTGGGTGACTCTAGCACTAAAATCAATTTCCAGAAAAAGTAAGTTACTTAATGTCTGACTCAGACATATGCATACTTTTCAGAGTCAGTCAGTCCCATCTCTCTCTCTCTCTCTCTTTCTCTCACCCAAGACAGGGTTGTTATTTTAGACCATAGGTTAAATAGGCCCATGGAAGTATTTCCTTTGTGAAGCCACCTCTGAATTAGTAATAGTAGCATTTATTGACAACTGCCTACATGCAAGGCCTTATGCTAACTGCTTCAGTCTTTTTTGATTTAACCTTTAGCACAACCCTGCAAGGTAGATGTTTTAATTCCCATCTTCCTATGGAAGAAACTGAGGCCCAGAGAGGGGCAGTGTCCGGTCCAATTACATAGTAAGCTCCTAACAAGGGGCTTTTGCCCTGCTCCACCCTCCCTGCCTCTGGGATCGACTTTGAGAAGTGTCAGAGGAGCGCTGGTTTGGTAAAGTATTCTCCCCTGACAGGGACAGAGGCTGACTTGGAGGACAAATGATAGGTGAAATCATTTTGGGGATCGGGTGAAACAGCAGCAGAAATGATAAAGGGTAAACACAAGGAATGACTCTGTCCCACCCCACTCCTACCCCCACCCTCTGCAACTGGAATTGAGGCAGGAATCAATCCTAATTTCTGTCCCCGAGAGTGAGGCATGGAGAGGGAAATTGACCTCCTGGAAATCTTTGTCAGAACTCTCTCTGTATCATCTCTTGTAGAAGGCCAGTTCTTCCTGGTCCTGTGGCGTCACAGTGGTGACTGGTACCACACCCACAGGGAAGTTCTGTGTGTTGTATGGCCCATATAGGAGATGCTCTCCTAAGGAAGACCCAGGTAAGCCCAGGGAATCATCAGCGAGGAAGGCTCCAGCGGGGAAGAATGTGGGTGAGCGCCCCCTCAGGGTCCTTCTCAGAACTGCAGCCTCTGGGCTTGGCAACAGTGGGTTCAGTGCTGAGTGGGCCAAACAATGCCTCCCACTCTCTCCACAGTGGAGGGAAGAAGAGGATCAGCATAGTCAAAGCCTCACGTGGTGCCCAGCCCTGTGCTGGCCTGCCTCTCCACATTGCTGATTCCTTGAACTCTCTCCAGCCCTGTGAGATGGGATTGTTATTCCCTATGTGCCAGTGAGAAAACTGAGATGGCAGACAGATTAGGTGGCTTTTCACAGGCTACACAGCTAGCAGGTGGCAAAGTACTCAGCCCATACCCTCCAGGAGGTCGGGTGCCCAGGTGGGTGGGGTGAGCAGTGCAGTCCTAAGTTGAAACCGTAGCTCTTCTTCAGCAGCCACTTGTGTGCAGGGACTGAGCATCAAAGCAGTGGCCCTGATCTTGACAGAGGACATCAGAGCAGAGCCAGGGGTGGGACATGCCATTAGGCGGCCACTGTGGGGCAGACCAGAGGAGAGGAGCTCAGGCTTGAGGTGGGTTTTCATTCCATATTGATATCACCTCTGAGACCTGCACCTGTGCTGGGCATGGGATGCAGCGGTGCCTCACACACTGCCCTGTGCTGAGGCCTGCTGTGAAGTGGGGCATCAAAGAGCACGGAAAGAGTGAATGGATATGTTAAGTGAAAGAAGCCAGACCCCAAAGCCTTACACCTTAGGATTCCATATATATGAAACCCTAGAAAAGGCAAAGCCATAGTGACAGGAAGCAGGTCAGTGGTTTGCAGGAGGAAGGGCTAGGGCGAACTGCAAAGGGACATGAGGAAAACTTGGTGGGTGAAGGAAATAATCTATATTTTGATTATGGGAATAGTTATGCAACTAAATACAAAATTCACCAAATCACACTCTGAAAATTGGAGAATTTAATTGCATGTAAATTATATTTCAACAAAGTTGATTTACAAAGTGAATGGCTATTGGGAGTGTCTGCTAATAGGGACAGAGTTTCTTTTCAGGGTGACAAAAACTTTCTGGAATTAGATAGTAATGATGTTTGCACAGCATTCTGAATACACTAGAAACTACTGAATTCTACACTTTAAAATGGTGAATTTATATTATATCAATTTAAGAAATTGAAAAAAATAGTGAGTGGAGACAAAATTCAAGTCCTGGACTCCCAGTCTCACAAGGCCACCTCACATGGTAACATGGAAGGACAGCCTACAGAGAAGGCAGGGTTCCAAGCTGGTGCCCCAGCACATCTAGGTCCAGGGATGTCCACCTGGCTATGAACTCTTGCTCATATTCCTTCAGGGACAGGAGAGGAGTATAAGGGTAAGACCGGCCAAGGACACTGTAGGACAAGGTCAGGTGTCAGGTCAGACACCAGGAATCAGGATAGAATCCCAAGAATCCCAGGCTATGAGGTTCACACTGCCACATGAGGAGGGTCAGGGACTTCCCGGAGCCAAGGTGAAGGGATGGGCAGGGGAGTCTCAGGTTACAGTGATGTGGGGACACCCTGGCCCCAGGGAGGTGAACTAGATTAACCTCCTGGGTCACCAAGCTTCCCAATCCAGGTCCAGCCAGGGCTCCCTTGCAGACCAGGATGGTTCTCTGTCTCCAGTCTGGCCACTCCTGTCACCACCCAGGTCTCTGCTGCCCCTGTTCCAGCAGTCCCTCAAGGTTCCCCCAGGCATACATCACCTCCCTGCTGTGTACAGTTCCCACACTTTCTTGGGTGTCCTGAGAATGAGGAAAATGCTGAGAAGTCCCAAGTTCAGTGTGGAGGACCCCCTTTAATACAAATGGGGCCATGACACCCAAGAGGCAGGGCCTGGCCTCAATGCAGGCTGCAGACCAGCTGACAGGCTGGGACTAAGGTTGTCCCATTCCCTGGCCATGACACCTGCCCAACGTTCCCAAGAGCACACATCCTCTGGTGAATGCACCCTGAGCCCCTGACAATGAGCCACAGGGACTGTCAGGCTCTTTCCCTAACCTGTGAGACCCCAGGTTAGCCCTCAGGCTACTCCAGCCCCAATTCCAACCTTAACCTCAACCCCAGCCCAAATCTAACCTCCACTCAGGCCCAACCTAACCCAACTCTAGCCTGAACTCAGAGCTTAACTACAAATCAAACCCCAGCCCTAGACCAGCCCCAATCCCAACCCCTCAAAAATCTAAATTTAACCCAGTGTCAGACATGACACCCAAACCCTAATTACATCTCAAAGTCTAAATAGCCCTCATCCCCAGAGGACACCAATTCTAACCACATGCCCCTCACTTAGTTCCCACCACCCCACGAGAAACCCTTGGGAGCTGGACCTGAAGAGACACAACCACTCAACTCCCTCCATGTATCGTTTCCAAATTCTTGCTAGCTCAGGGCTCCTATAGGTGGGGAGATGGGGAGACCCACTTCAGAAAACACAGAGCAAAGACTGGGGTCCCAGAAGAGTCTGCTTGGCACACATGGAGTCCCCGCTCCTCCACAAGCCCGGCCCCCTCACCAAGCCCTGACCCCTCCTCCCAGGCCTCCACCCCCTCCACATCCCTTCCTCCTATCTGAAACCCTCTCCTCTCCTGAGAGCACCCATCTCTTTTGGCCCACATGCCCTCTCTCAGTTCTCTTCCCCATGAACCTGTCTCTGAACCACCACTGTTCTCTGTGCCTCATCCTCCTCTCTGACTCTACACCACCCGCCGTGTGGGCCCCTCTTCCCTTTCTGAGCCCCTTCTCCTCTCTGGGTCCCTCCCAACCCTGGACCCACACTCACTATGTACTTCATGATTCAGGCCAAGAAACACTTGAGTGGGTCTGGTAGGCAGAGCGGGTGACCAGCCCCTTCATGCAGGGGTTCACAGTGTCCTCCTGACTGGGGGACCACAGACACATACGTGGTCAGTTACAACCTTTAGCCATAGTCTGGTTCCCACACTCACCCAGCTGTCCCTCCATAGGTAAGCCATGGAGTGGGGGCAGACCCAAAGAAGCATTCTGTCCCCTCTCTCCCCACCACCACTCCTGGAACAGGTGCATCCTGAAGACAAGGTCTGAGTGGGTGACTTGCTGCTAAGGTCATGCAGTTAGCCAGAGGCATCTCACCATCCTGGGCCCACAGGGTTGCCTCCAGCCCCCTTTTCACCCCATTTCCATCATGCCCCATGTCTGAGTCCCAACAAATGTACAGCTTCTCCAGAAGGGTGGTCCTTCCATTGGCAGATAGACCTACTATGTGCAGGTGTCCAATGGCAGAGTCTATATGGAGACAGAAAAGGGGATGAACTGGGAGAGAGAGGCTAAGTCAGGACCTGGAGCTCCTCCCACCCTGCCCTGTCTTCTCTCTGTGTACCTCAGGATTTAAAGAGAGGACCACATCACCCCTCATCTCCATCCACCTCAGCCCCAGCTATGCCCACTCCCTCACCTACACACAGAGATGTGGCCACAGAATTCCAGAAGCCCTCATTTCCTGCCAGCAGTCCTATAATCCTGCCCCACCCCAAGTGCTTTACATATGTGAGCCCATTTAGTCTTCACAGCCACCCCCCAAATGGTAGAAAACTGAGGTTCAGGGCAGTTAAGAGACTGGCCTAAGATCACATAGTACATGTGTGGCCAAACAGCAACTCTCAAAGTGGAGACAGGGCCAGGACAAGCCAGTGGGGCATGGGAGGTAGGGGAGGAGGACAAATGTGATTTTGAGGACAGATTGCTCCTCATAGTCTTTTGATGGAAATGACAGAAACCCAGGCTATAGGAACTATAGAAGTGAGTCCCTGAGTCCCCACCACTGCAGGAAGATGGCACAAAATCTTGATGCCTTCCTCACAGGTGGGACCCACCTGCCCCCACCACTGCCCCATCAGACCACCCCAGGAAGCTTAGGGGAAATTCAATAGCCTGAACTCAGATATTACTTCCTTTGTCTCCAAGAATGGCCCAGCCCAGCATTCTCATTGGTCCAACCTCCCTCCCCTCCAGGTCTAAGTAAGCCTACCTGGTGTCCGGCATCCTGGAGGAACCTGGAGGTGAGCCTTACAGTCCTGGCCATGCTAGGAGATGGCTGGGTAAAACCATCTGATTCAAAGTAGCTGATTCGAAGAAGCTGTTTGTACTGGAGGATACCTGGGAGCACGAGGGGCTGGGTGGGGCCTTGAGGGGAGACTGAGGGGAGACTGGGCTGGGGACAAGGTGGCCTTACTCTCTCCAGGAGCCAGACTTACAAGTCAGGGCCTTGGGCCACAGCTGTCCTCGCCTAGAGGAACCCACAGGGGCTCCCCAAGAACCCCCTTGGAGCCTTCCCATATACCTTCCAGACTCTAGGCCCTCTGGAAAAATCCCTGGAAGAACAAATGGATGAGGACATGAGTGATTGGGTAGATGGAGTGGACATGTAGACAGATGGTGAATAGATCTGTGAATGAGTGGTTAGGTGTTTGTATGAGATGGTGAATGGGTAGGTGGGCAAAAGATTGATGGCTAAATGGGTGGATGGATGATTGGAGTTGAGTAGGTAGGCAGATAAGTAAATAAATAGACACAAATACCTTTAAACTAAAAAACTTTCAGGAGAGGATGAGGATGGAGAGATCAAGTGGAGGCAAATAATAAATGACAGGCAATGATCACAGGTTGATTTACTAGGTTGTGTAGGGAATTGGATGACTAAACATTGACTAAATATGGACAGGGACTCTCCCTATGGAGAGGGTTCTAGAGCCTGATGGGACTGAGTTGGAAGCCCAGCTCTACCGGTTACTCAGTATATGATCGTTGGCAAGTCACTTTACTTCCCCTCAGTTTCCTCACCTATAAATGGGTAGGCCAGCCAAAACAATGCTCATTCTGTAGAGGGAGTGTTAGGATGAGCTATAAAAAATCTCACATAGTAGGTACTGATAAATATTGTTGAAGAATGAATTAATGAATAAATGAAGACAGCCGGAGTGGAAGGGCCTGGACCAATCTCCAGTCCAACCTCTTTACTGTACCGATGGGAAGACTGAGGCCTAGGGAAGAAATGTGACTTAGCCAGGGTTACCTAGGGGGCTAAAAGCCCAGTTTAGCTAAATACCAGGCTCTCTGACTCATATGTGCTGAGTATTCTGCCTGTGTGTGTTGGGTATGTGATGATGGAGTCCCTCTCTGGGGGCAATATCAGCTATGGCTCCAGGTCCCCTAGAGGCCAGAGCAGCTGGAACCCAGCAGGGGAGGCTGAGCACATGGGCTCTTGCTCACTGCATCTTGGGCTGGGTAAGGGGATGTCAGATGGCAGACAGGCCAATGAGGAATGAGGGCAGGGAAGGGGAAGGAGCCCTGCAGGCCTGCTCCCCCACCTGGCTCACCTCCTCATTGAAGGGCTTAGGAGGCACAGGGGGGTCCAGCTGGTTCATGTCTTCATTCAGCAGGGCTCACAGACACAGTGCCAGACTCTCCACATCCCAGGCCATGGGGCCCGCTGCTGTGGTCACTCCACGGAGGGGAGGGGTAGGAGGCAGACCCTTCTCACTCTTTCTGTTCTGGGCACCCTCATTGCCTGGTCTCAGAGGGTGGGGCCCTGCCAAAGAAAGAGGCCTTGGAGCTACCCTAGGTCACGGGTTAAGTTCAAGTGTAGTCAGTAGGCCAGCCAAAACATCTCTGATGCCTGAAGGGAATGTGGGGAAAATGGAACTTTCTGACCGGGATTCCCACCTAGCCTTAGTAGTGCCCACTGTGAATATAATAAGAGCATGCTTGCACATTTATGGGATGTTTACCAGTGACTGAGCCACTGGTCAGTCAGGGAGCACCTGCCCAGGGGAGAGGTAGAGAGGAAATACCCATTCTCTCCTCTGCCTGTGTTCCCGTGTTAACGGGTCAGGCCTCCACCAGTCACCGGGGACCCGCCCACAGAGTTGCCCCTGGAGTGTGGGAGCAGGGAGTGGGGTAATGGGAGAGCAGCAAGAGAGCTGTGGAGTCCCGGTGCTCCTGGAATTAAGCCTGATCACGGGAGCAGGAAGCTTGGCACACTGCGGGGAGAGCGGGGGAGCAAGGAGCCACTGTGGTCTACCACCTGCAGGATTAAGGTCCTAGTGGGGAGCAGAACCTATAGCCGCCTTAGGTTGTGCATTCGAGTCAGCTACGTGTGCTGAGCTGCCTGTGACCGCTGTGAGAATAAACGCAGGAATCCCCTTTACCCCCAGCTTTTTGCCCTTGCCTTTCTTCAGTCTCAGCAAATCCATAGAGACCTGGCCCAGGGACGGGAACCCCTCCCCCCGGAGTTACAGGGAGAATCTCATCAGGGGCAGAACATCAAGATACCAGGAGAAATGGAAGCTGGGTAGTACTTCTCGGTGGGACCGGAGACACTGGATGGGGGGAGGCCAGGTGGGAGCCATACAGTCCCTTCTCCAAGATACTTTTACCACCAGTGGGGCTGAGAAAGAGGCTGAGTTGAAATGCCCTTGGGAGGCAGGCTGGCAGGTTTGTCTTCGAGTAGGTGTGGCCACTGGCACAGACAGGAGCTTACTCAATTTCTTGCCCTTGACAGCTTGGGCAACCCAGAGCAGCTGCAAAATCCCGCCCAGCCAGAGCCCAGCTCAGCGTCTGAAGGGAGGGAGCCTGGTTCACTGCCCTTCCTGTCCTGAAACTATCAGCTCCTCCCATAGCCTCCCCTTCTAGCCCCTCCACGCACACACCTTGCTCCAGGCAAAGTAAGCTGCCTACGGTTCCAGCCTTCTAGAGTCCACATCATCTCTGCGTGTCCATCCTTCAAGACCAAGCTCAAATGCTATCTCCTCTGGGAAGCTTTCCCTTCCCTTGCCCTGTCTTTGAAAGTTTTAATTCTAGGCTTTTAATAAATTTCTGCTGAAAAAAAGTCAGTTTCATTCTCAGTTCCTACAGCTTTGACCCTCTCTTAGAGCCCCAAACACTTTCCAACTAAGCCATTTGGATGTCTAATAGCACAACAGGGGCAGGGGCTGGGTCTAGGAGTGTTTTTTGTTCCCCACACAAGGGCCACCACAGTGTAGGTACACAGAGTGGGGTTGAAAGACGGGTGACTGGATGCATGAAGGTAAACATGGATTGATCAATGGATGGCTGGAAACATGGATGGGTGGAGCAATGAATGGATGAATGAATGAATAAATGGGCAGAAGGAAGGATGTATGTAAATCTTTTGAGGGCTGGGATATTTGTCCATTTTGCTCACTGCTATATCCCAGGTACCTAGCACAGTGTCGGGCACAGATTAAACACTCAGTAAATGTTTGTTAGATAAATGGATGAATGGTGAAACTGATTAATGGATAGAGACTGGGATGATGATTGCGTGGGTGGATGAATGGATGAAGGGTGGATAGATGGATAAATGGATGTAGGTAGATGGGTAGATGAATAAATTACTGAAGTAATGAAGTAATGAAGAGAGGGGGCTCTGTTCCTCTGCCACCTGTACTAAACATGTATGTTTAGCTGTGGCTGAGGAAGGAGTTATTTGAAGCCTTCCTACCTTTATCCACTCCCTCTAACACTGAGGTGAGTAGATGAGAGTCGATGTGCCAAGAGCCCCGTCTACTCCCCCAGACCCCTAGCTCTGCTAGACTCGTCTGAGCCTACCCACCCCCCAACCCCAATACCACTGAGTACCTGAGGCCGAGTCCTGTAGTCCACAGTCCACAGACACCACAAAAGCTGGCTGGTATGTGGCTGCCACCAGCTGCGTCAGCATCCATGCCTGGGATGGAACCCCTTCTGCCTGCAGAGCTCCCGCACCCAGGAGGAACCCCAGTTCCAAGGGTTCAGAGTCTGTCCATAGTTGGGCTTGTTGCTGAGGGAAGCAGAAGAAAAGGCTGGGAGGTAAAAGTCTAACTGGGAAGACGGCCTCCTCCCATATAAGGCCCAACCACCCCCAGGAGTCAGCCCCAGGGCTGCTCAGCTCAGGAGCCACTCTCTGGGGCCGAGACCTCTGGGGCCCCTTTTGGCTGAGGTGGGCGGCTACAGCTGCAAGACCAAGAGCAGACACCAGCCACAAGTCCTGCTGTCAGTCCCGGTGCCCACAGCTCTGTCGTCAGACTTGGGAACAGATTCCTCACAGAATTAGATAAACTAAAGGCTGAGTGGGGAGGAGAGAGAATAGGGGATGAGAAGAACAGTTAGAGACAGAAACTGGGTCAGAAACAAAGGTGTAACTTTCCCAAACCTCAGAGGGCAGAAAAGACTTGCCTAAGAACTTCTGTCCTCATGACTGGTCCCCATCCCACCCTCCCCACTGATGGGACCCTAAGTTGCTGTCTGAGTTCTGGGCCCAACCCTGGCCCCCAAGCACCCACTTCAGAGACCTGAACATGGCAGATGTTGGTCTTAATGAAGGAAATCGCTCCTTGGGCTTTGAGCACTTTAACAGTGACCCTGTCCTTGGTCACCAGCTTCTCCAGAAACTGGGCGAAGCCCCATGTAGAGTCATGGCCCTGAACAGAATTGACATTAACTCCAGGACATGGGGCTCAGGGTGGGAATTACCCAATGGACAGGCTCTCATCAGCACTGGGTTCCCACTCACATACATTCTCACACCCTCTGAGACACAAGACACCCCCTTAGGTGGATTCACTGGTGCAGAAAAACATGAGGGTTAAGAGTTTGGGTTTGGGAGCCAGGCTGTTGGGTTCAGGTCCCAGCTGGCCACTTTCTAGCTGGACATCCTTGATTAAGTAACTTGCCTGATGTCACACACTCAGATGCTCATGTACACATGTGCATGACACGTCAGGGCTCACCACACAATCATTGGAGTCCTTGAGGCTGATGGGGACCCTGAGGAGAAGGCCTTTCTCACTCTTCTTAAGCTTCTTCAATGCCTGCAGTTGCTCTTCACATGCCCCCAGGAAATCTGTCAGGTGGTTCACCAACTGGTGCACCTTCAGCACCTGAGTGACAAGACCGGATAAGGGGGCTCAGGGTGAGGCCAGGGCAGCACACTCAGTCACTGCAGCCCCTCCCACCACCTTGGTGCAGAACAGAGTAGAAGTGGCAGAGGACTGGCATGTGCCCCCTCCCAAGCTAGCTGCAGCACCAGAGTTACACCTGCCCCCCAGCTCCTTGAAGTAGAACAACAACAGGTGGCATCCCCCACTCCAGCCCAGAGCCCCAGGTTTGGGTCCTGACCCCTGACCCCCACCTCCTCTATTAGCTACAGAGGATGCTGACCAGACTCAGCTCTCGGCCGGCAGCTTCGGGGCCAGCTTCTCCAGGGGCAGCTTCAGAATGGGCTCGGGGTCCAGGTCTGGCTCCTGCAGAGATGGGGTGGGGGGCGGATATCAAAGACTGATCCACTCGAGCCCACTCCCACACACTGCACGTCACACCCACACATTCCCTTGGAAAACAGCTGCGTGAACACCCATGTGCTCAGTACATGCTCCTGTGCTAATCCTTAGCACTACAAACATTTTTGGTCTGTGTCAAGGCAGCATGAAAGCCCTACAGGGCATGGATGTCCCCTCCATCTCTGCCTCCCCAGTGCCCAGCCCAGAGCCTTGCACAGAAGAGGGTCTGCCCTCCATGTTGCTCTCCAGATGGGCCAAGTAGAGGGGGAGGGACTCTATATGCACATCCTGTGACTCAGGGGTAATGAAAGTGACAATCATTTGGTCTGCCTTCAGGGGGCATCCCAGCATCCCACCTTTCCTTCCTCTCCAGTCCTCCCACCCCTGTAAGATCCATGAGGGGCAGGAGAGCCGAGACCCAGCCTTGACCATGTCACTGGTCAGCTGGGTAACTGGGGCAGATCCCTTCCCCTCCCATAGCCTCGGTCTGTCTCCTCAGAGGAAAAGAACTGTAAGTCAGTCATGAGTCAGCTGTGCGGGGGTGACCACAGACAAGCCCCCCAGCTGCTCTGAGGGTATGAGGGAAGGCCTGACCCCAGCCCGTCAAGACTCCGGTCGGGCGCAAGCATGACACCAAGAACCTAGCACAGAGCAGGGTCAGGAAGTGAGGTTGTTCCCTCATCAACTTGACCCCAGTCGGGACCCTGATGCCTGCCAGCTGGAGTGTGGGCTGTGCGGGAAGGCCCTTCTGGGTCCTGGCAGGGAGGCGTGGGAGACAGGGATCTCCCTAGGAGAGCGGGGGCTCCAGGCTTCTGATTCACTAAAGCTCTTGGATTCTTCTTAGTCCTCATGTTACTCTCCTCAGCAGTATCTAACTCTTAGACACTTTCCTTCTGGAAACTTCTCTTCTGGCTCCTTCTTAGTCTCCTCTGCCCCCCTCTCCTCCATAAATATTGGTATTCCTCAGGGCTTGGCCTCCTCTCTCACCCACCTCCCTGTGACCTCAGCAGCTAGGTGTGGCCCTAGGACACTCACATCGCCCTGCTTCTCCAGCCCAGGCCTATCCTCTGCCAGGCCTCAGACCTGTTGACCCATTGTCACCACAGGACTCCTCGTTTCTCTATCAGACCTGTTCTTCATGAAATTCCCAATTGATGGTACTCACTGAGGAGTACACCCAATAAATCACCAAAATAATAAACTTCAGAATCATCCTGCATCTCTCCCTCACGTCCAAGTTCTGATAACAATCAGAACAGCTAACATTTAATCACACATAAGATATGTTGTAACACTGAAGATGTGCCAAGCCACGTCCCAACTATTCTACATATAAGAGCTCATATTACTCCTTACAACAGCCCTAGGAGGTAGGTCATATTATTTTCTCATTTTATAGCAGCAGAAAATACTGAGGCACAGAGCTATTTCCCAAGGACAGACAGCCTGTTAAGTGGCAGAGCCCAAATACAAACCAGACCATCTGGTACCAGTGACCATTCTCTTACCCACACATACTGCCCCTAGGTGGTTCTGTCTTCTTCATACCTCCCACCCCTGACTCACTAGACTCCTTCCTGCCTAGAACCTTCTCTGTCAGTTTTCTCAACAGCCTCCTCACTGGCCTCCCTACGTCTAGTCCCATCCCTCCAGTTCAACCTCTTTATCCTTTTAAGATGTTATAGGACCTAAATCTGACCATAGGGTCAATTGCCCTCAGAGCAAAGTTGGAACACCATTCTCGTCAGTATGGTTTACAGGCTTTCACCATAAATGTAACATATAGCTACATCAATAGTCACATTTACTGAGTACTTACTGTGTGGCTGGGAACTGTGTCAAGCACTTTGCCTGCACCATTTCATTAAAGCCTCACAAAAACCCTTGGAGAGATGCTTTTATTATCAATATTTCCACTTCACTAATGAAGGCAACTGGGATACAGAGAATTAACTCTCCTGCTCAGGGTCATAAAGGTGGGGAGCCTTAAATCCAGGTCATCTCTACCTTCACTGCTGCCTTCTAATAGCTCTTGGGGAGCAGGCTTTTCTGATGAAGCCCCTCCTGGGTTCCAGGTTCTGCGCTAGGCCCTCCCCTGCCCAGGTTCTATGCAGGTCTCCCTCACCAGCCAGCCCTCCTCTTTGTCTCTCACTGCCCTGCTCCCATGCACGGCTGCCCAGTCTCTCTACTTGCTGTGCCATTTGCCATCTTGATGCCTCAGCTCAGAACTCCCCAGCCTGTGTGCCACAAGGACTTTCAGGAGGACCCAGACACAGATCCCCGAGGACCGGGTGGACATTTGGCTAGAATGCAATTCACCAGGTGCGCCATAGTGAAAATATTGAAATTCTTCTGAGTCACTTAGCAAAAGCCACTCCCCCAAGCGCCCCACCATCCCAGCTGCCCTAGCTACTTCCCTGGGACTCCATCTGCTCTTCACAGTCCAGCAAGTAAAGAGTTAATACCCAGCCCAACAGGGACCCTCCAGGCACTGCCTCTGCCTCCCTCTGAGACTGTGCAGGGCCAGCCTGCCCTCAACCTTGGCCAGCTCCCCTCCAGCCCACAGGAGCTCAGTAGAGCCCACCAGGGAGCATGCCAGCATTCACAGGTCCACAGGTACACCACCAAGACGCATACCAGCCCCGATTCCTACATACCCACCTGGAGAGAGGACACCCCTGGTGATATCCTGCGGGCAAATGCCCGGTGTCTATCTTGACCCCTCAGGCTAGCACTCCCCTGCAACTGTCCTTGCATGGCCACATGTGGAAGTGGCAGCCTCTCAGGTTGCTGGGCAGAGGTAGGGAAAGCAGGCCGGGGGACACACAAACTTAGTTGGTTGGCTGGAGGAGAGGAGGGGCTTGGGGTCCACGCTGTCTCCAGCCTCCCCTCAAGGCTACAGGCCTCTTGGCTCTCAGCACCTGGGCTACTCCATAGCCCAGATGCCCACTCACGCATACCAACCAGATAGCCCCTACCCCAGAACCAGGTGTCCTCATGCCTCAGGCTCATGACCACACATGTATGTACTGAACCACACATTCAGACCCAAACCAGCCACACCTACCCAGATGTATACATTCCAACCAGCCAGGCTTACACACCACAGGCATGTAACCAGACACAAGCCACACACAGCTGGACACACACCCAGCCAGCACATGATAAAAGGCCACCAGGAGACACACACAATCAGGCCCGGCATGTGCAGTAATGGAACCTAAACCCAGCAAGGCACGCAGATGGAGCCTCCACGTGCACACAGGAATCCTCTCCATCATGCTGATTCGCCACAGCAACCCCGTTAGCCCAGATTTCCTCCTCATCAACCAGGGAGGGGTGGCTGCTCTCTGGGGGCAGATTGATTTATCCAACTAATTAGCCCCAATTAATATTAATACACATTCTCAGGAACTGCAGCCGCTCGGGCAGAGAAACTGTCCATTGGGGCCATCAATCACTGTCCAGGGGACGGCAGAGGACACTCAGGAACTCCAGAGCCTGGGGGCAGCACCACGGGCACTGTCCCCACCCCACTCCTGGGGCTCCCATAGGGAGTTAGCCACTGTTAACTGAAGGTGGAGACTATAAGATAAGGGAGCCCACCCCTCCTTGGGCAGCTGGGGAGACCAGGGCCCAGAAAGGGCTGTCACATCCACCAGGCTGCACAGCAAAACCCAGGCACAGCATAAGGTGGTCTCCACACCCTTCCTTCCCACCCTACTCTCTGCCATTCTCCTGCCAGGCCAGCTTTGTGCACACACCAATGGCTCAGTCACTTCCCCTGCGAATCCCAGCCCAGCCACATGACTATCTCAGTACCTTGAAATATCCCCATCCAGGCTGTCAAAGCCCTCCCCCCCTTTTTTTTTTGAGAGGGCATCTCTCATATTTATTGATCAAATGGTTGTTAACAACAATAAAATTCTGTATAGGGGACTCAATGCACAATCATTAATCAACCCCAAGCCTAATTCTCAACAGTCTCCAATCTTCTGAAGCATAATGGACAAGTTCTTACATGGTGAACAAGTTCTTACATAGTGAATAAGTTCTTACATGGTGAACAGTGCAAGGGCAGTCATATCACAGAAATTTTCAGTTCTGATCATGCATCATGAACTATAAACAATCAAGTCAGATATGATTATTGTTTGATTTTCATACTTGATTTATATGTGAATCCCACATTTCTCCCTTATTATTATTATTATTATTATTATTTTAATAAAATGCTGAAGTGGTAGGTAGATACAAGATAAAGGTAGAAAACATAATTTAGTGCTGTAAGAGGGCAAATGTAGATGATTAGGTCTGTGCTATAGACTAAGTATTAATCCAAGCTAGATAAGGGCAACAAAACATCCACGGATGCAGAAGATTTCTCTCAAAACAGGGAGGGTGAGGTTCTAAGCCTCCCCTCTGTTGGTCCCCAATTTCTCTCCTGATGGCCCCCCTGTGACTGTGCCTGTCTTAGGTTGTTCCTCCCTTGAGGAATCTTACCCGTCTCTGGCTAACCAGTCATCTTCTGGGGCCATACAGGGAAATGTAAAGTTGGTAAGTGAGAGAGAAGCCTTATTGTTTGAAAAGGTTAGCTTTTTACTTCTTTGCAGATTTATGCCCTGTGGCTTCTATGCCCAGCATTTGTCTTGAGGTATCTTTACCACTTGGAAGAATTATGATACTCGGTAATTTTTGATATGTGGCACGAATTCTACTAAAGGGTTGTAATTAGGAAGGAAGAAGAAAAGCTATAGAAGTAGCAGGCGGAAGAAAACATGGGAAGATTGATTATTTCTTTGACATATCTTCTTGTAGAGTAACTTCAGCATGTATAGGTTTTAAGCTACTACTTAAATTGCGCACACACATTAACATAATAGGAGTATAGTTACATAACCAAAGCATACCTGTAATTACCAGCCATATCCAGTGAAACCAAGAAAACCAGTTAGGTACCCTAGGCAAAGCCCCCTTTTAAGACACAGATTCCTGGGAGGAACCCCTGTGCTTTGCATCTATCAGGTGCTCAGAAGATATTTGCAGAACCCAGTGGGGTGGGGGATGGGAGAGAGAAAGCATAGATGAGGGCTCCTGTCTCAGTGGGGTTTGGGGGTGCTCAGGGATTGAAAGAGGCCTGGTCTCCTGCTACCAGTTGTCGCCATCAATTTATTCAACAAATAGCCCAAGTGAATGCTCACCATGTTACTGAGCCATGTGCTGGGCCCTGGGAGAACAGAGCTGCCCCCAACCTTTAGTGGCTCAAAAGACAGATGGAGGAGGAACTGACAGCGACACAAAGAACCCGTGTGGGGAGAGCTGGGGGTGAGGAATGGCACTGCAGGCTCCCTGTCTTCTGACAGGCATGGGGCAGTGGGAGGGGTCCTGTCCTGGGGAGGGACCCACTTACTGGGATTGAGGGCTGGGGTCCCAGGGACTGAGGTCCGCTCACCTGCTGCTGGACACGCCAGGGCTTCCACCTGCTGCAGCACCTGCGCTTCTGGGCCTGGGATCTTGCCCCACACTGGAGTGTGCTGCCAGGAGAGCAGGATGGCCTCCAGCAGGGCCAGCAGGAATAGCACCACCAGGGAGTAGGACAGCCAAGCCACCCCAGGCATCTTGGGGACTGTGTGGATGCACTGACTGCTTCTCAAGAACTCCGCCTACTTATATGTCAGCTGCACTTTGAGGACACCCTCTCACAACTGGGGCCCCAGGGGTGAGGGCCATGGCCCTGGTGCTAAGCATGAAAGAGTCCAGGCCTGCAGGTGGCAGGGTGACTGGGCTCCAGTGACACCTGCCCCCCATCCCACAGCTCTGCCCCACCCCCAGCACCCTAATTTTACCCATGCCAGCTCCCAGTGAGGTTCCCCAAGATTTCCTATTGCTTTCAGGATAATCATTAGCCCCCTTAACATGGTGCCCAGGCCACATGGAGGTGGACTTCCCAGAGTTAGCACCTGAATCTGGGGGACGTCTGCAGTCCAGGCAAGAAGGAAGGAAGGGACACCTAGGCAGAAGGCAGGGCTCAGAAGGCACCAGCTGAGGCGAGAGGAGGCAAGGAGGTGAGGGCTGAGGCAGGCAGATGGAGCCCCTGCCCCTGCCCCTGCTATCCCAGCTGCGCTTTCCTTCCCGACTCCCTGGTCAAGGCCAGCCTCCCGATCCTGAGACTCAGGCCCCCTGTACTGGTTCCTCCAGACTTCTCCCCCATTTTCTCACTGGACTAGGAACTCCATATGGACAGGGAACGCAGTGACCAGGAGGGGAAGGGAGGAGAGGCGGAGGTGACTTCCTGGTAGGGCGGAAGGACAGGGAGGCGCTTGAAGCAGTAGAGTAGGAGGGACTTCATCTCAGAGCCCTTCCAATCTTCTTGGATGTTTCCTCTGTCTCAGAGGGGGAGAAAGGAGCAGCCTGTCACAACTGAGGCTGCCAGTCATCGTGCCAGGAGAATGGTGGCTCTGCCTTCGAGACTGGGAAGCGAGCAGCAGGGTTGGTGGGGGCGAGATGGGCTTGTGGCTGGTAATGGTGAGTCTGAGCACCTGCGGGCCACCCAGGGCCGGGTGCAGTCGACGGCTGACCTGTTGCTCAGACCTAGAGGGTAACCCCAAGGCCATCCGCCCTCTAACACTCTATGTCATCTCCAAGGGGCCTCTGGAACCATGCCACCTGGTCAGCAGACTCCCCATGTCCATCCTTCTCTCTGATGGTCCCCACTTCACTGAACCCTGGCTCTCCCAGCTCTCCCAAGCCTTTGTGCCTCCCTTCCTAGAAAATAAATTTCATAAAAGCAAGGAACTTGTCCACCTTTTTCAAAATGCCTGTCACATGGCAGGTGCTTAATAGTATTTCTTAAATGGAGGAATGATAGACGGGTTGAGCCCTCCCGTCTAGAGGCACTATATTTACCTCTATGTATCTCTGCTGGCTCCTTCCTAGCAGCTATTAACATGCTTAAGTCTCTCCCACATTAAAAAAAAGTTCCTCTCAGATCCACATCCTTCATAGCTACTACCCTTATATCTTCCCTCCGTCTCCAGCCAAGCTTCTCCAGTGACCTACACTTGCTCTCTTCACTTCCCTCTCACTCCTCCACCCAGTCCAGTCCGTTTTATACCCAGATCATCTCAACGGTCTCTTTGAAGTCACCAACGTTTGAAGTCATTGTTTCCACTTTCCTTGAAAAACACTCGTTTCTTGTCTTCTGTGACAATGCAGTTCTTGGCTTAGAAGTCACTTCCTCCAGGAAGCATTCCCTGACACACACAGAGCAGGCTGGATAGGGTCCCACTTGGCTTACTCATAAAATAGAGCAGCGCTCTGCTTTATTGCGCTTCTAGTGTTTTTGTGCGATTATCCACTTGGTATCTGTTTGCTAGTAGAATGAAAGCTCTATTTAGGTAAGAACTATTTCTGATTGGCTACCCAGAATGAGGTATTCAATATATTTAATATAGCTTAATATATTTATGTATTTAATAAATTTAATATAATTTGTCATTTTTATAATTCATAATTTTATAATATATAATTATATTTATAATTCTACCTTCCCTGTGGAAGGAATTCAATATATTTAACGGAGGGGGTGGAGGAATGGAGGGGTAGGGAGATGGGGAAAGTGGATGGATGAGGACTTGCTCACCAGCAGAAAGCTACAGGTTGAATATAGACTGGGAGTTATTTGCTTACTGGGCTCTTACCAGGATCATGGCGGTAGATAAGATAAATGTGAAAAGGGCTGAAAGCAGGACTGACTGGGAGGTTTCCTACTGGGGACAAGAGAAGGAACTAAGGCGGGGCAGTGGGGGAGTAAAATGGGTTCCCTGGGAAGAAGTCACCTACTCCTCCATTCAACAAGCCTTTGCTGAGTAGCCAGAGTACCAGGCACTGTGCTGGGTGCTGCAGCGCTGACCCCAAGTACCCTTACCTGCCTAAGGAAAGGCACTCAGGGCTGCCACTCCCAACCTGTCGGGGGGGGGGGGACCCAAAAGGGCCCGGCCAAGGCTGCTTGGGAGGCTCTGGGCTCGGTGGTGCGGCTCTCTTTAGGGTGCGGTGGGGCGGGTTGCCTTGGCAGGTGGCCCGCGGTGACACGTCCCAGGGGCTTTCCTTGGCCCTGATCTGATCAATGTTTTCATTGGTGACCTGGATGAAGTTAGAGAGGTCTAGTGCTCAGACCTGTGGATGGACAAGCTGGGAGGCAGAGCACAAGGATGGGCAGCCGAGCCGGGATCCCAAAGGCTCTCAATGGGCTGGAGCCCTGGGATGACCCTAAGGAGTGTCTAACAGGAGCGATGGCAGGTCCACTTGTGAGTCTTAAACTCCAACATCACAACCCCAGGGAGGGAAAGGGAGGGTGGACAGGGACATGACACCTCCTGCAAATAGACACGAGCAAAGGAGCCCAGTGCATGGACAGTGCTTCTGTCTCCAGTGTTTGTGGTCACCTAGCACAGAACCTGGCACCTGGAGAAGTGTTCAGTGCCTGTTCTTGGAGTGATAGTGCAAACCAGGAATGTATACTAGGTTGGGAGTTGGGCAGGTGGGTTCAAGTCTTTGGCTTAGAAAAAATCAGCAACCATCTCTGAACCTGTTTCCCCACCTATACAGTAGAAGCAATAATGCCCCGTTTTTTCCCATGAGAGATAATGGATTGTCAACTCCACAGCCTAATAGCTGTTGGACTCTATTGTGAAGACATAGTCCCTGCTTTTGAGCCTGAACAGAAGCACCAAGGAGCCCTTTCAACACAGCCTGACAACTGTAAACTAGATAGAGGTATGAGGAAGGGCATTCCAGGCAGAACAGGAAACGAGCAAAGGGCCTGGGGGTGGGAGGTGTACACTGTCCCTGCCTGAGGGCCACAGGTCCAGGATGTGGGTGCTCGGGAAGCAGGGATACCAGAGTGGTCGGCAGTACAGTCTGATCAAGCATGGCTGTGAGGCTCTGATCACAGCCAGGAGTCTGTACTGAGCACAAAAGCGATAGAGGCCTTAGGCATGATCAGATTTGCACTTACAAGTCACTCAACTTCTATATGAAGGACAATCGGAGAAGATCAGTCTGGAGGCAGGGGAGGCCAGGCAAGCAGCGGCAGTGAGCCTGGGGGAGGGGGAGAGGCTGAGAATGGGCAGTAGCCATGTGACTTAGAGGGTCTTGAGGCCACGGGGCTGGTAGACTGTGAAGAGGAGGGGCTGGCTTGTGTGGTGACTCCTTTGTGCCTCAGCAACATGAGACACCAGGAAGAGCTCACTGCTGGGACTCTGACATAGACTGACCCAGGTTTTTATTCTAATCCCCCTATTGTAGCTGTGGAAACTTTCTGTAAAATGAGGACAAAAATGCCTACAACGGGGTTAATAAGATTAAATGACATAACTATAAAGTGCCTTGAAGGTTGATGGTTCATAGGGGGTGCTTGGTAAATGTTATTCAGAATGCCCTTCCCCTTTTCCCATCAAGTCAGCTACCACTCCATGCATCACATATTTAGGGGCTTCACTAGCACACCCACCTGTACCCTCTCCTCCTTCACTCAACACAGGCCCTCCAGAATGTAAGCTCCGAGAGGTCAACCTAGCCTGTCTCATTTATCTCTGCAGTCCCAGCACCCACCCAGTGCCCGGCCCCTAGAAGAGGCTCCCTTAATATTCACTGAATTAATTGAACACCTTATAAGCAGGATTCCATATGCCAAGAATATAGTCATGAACAAGAGAAAGTACAGCTTTCAGGAAGCCTTTGAGTAGAGGAGACAAAAAAAACCATGACTCCAGGTAGTGTTAATGCTATAAAGTAAAAGGGTGACATGCTAGACAGTGTCAGGGGATGCTGATCAGGGAAGATGACACTGGAGCTGAGTGTCAGAAGCAGAGGGGACAGCTACCACAAAACTGAAGCAGGGACCAGTTTGAGACAATCAAGAAACCAAAGAGCACTTTTGTGGTTGGAGCACCAGGAATAAGACACCCGCAGGATGAGGCTGGAGAGGTGAACACGAGCCATGTCACATAGAGCCTTGTAAGCCACAAGGAGACTGCTTTTTATTTTTGATGGGATGGGAAACCATTGGAAGGTCTTAGGAGAGAAGTGACTGTTTTAAAGAATCACTCTGGCTACTGTATAGAAAATGGACCAGAGGACAGGTGAGGGTGGAAGCAGGGGGCCCAGGGAGGTTCCTGCAGTGTCCAGGTGCAAGGCAGGTGCTTGGCCTGGAGTGTGGTGGTGATGGAATGCAGCGGACACTCACTTGCCGCAGTGCCTGCTGCCCGCTCCTGCCTCAGCAGCACCTGGGCCCCGTGCCTACACACCTGGGCAGCAGATGTGTTTGTGTCAGGGTTCACCACCCCATCAAGCCCAGGAGCCTCAGGATGGGGGCCAGGCTTGGCTGGGCTCTGGCACTGCTCAGCACAGCGCTGGGTGTGGCCAGGCTGGGGCCCCAAGGGCTAGTCAGTGAGCCAGGGAAGGAATGAAGGAGTGTGCCCTCACTGCAGCCCCAAGTCTCGAAGCACAAGGGTATCTGTAACCAATGGGAGAAATGGAGGGGGAGCTGGTGGCTGGGGCAGATAACAGGTGGTTTATGGAACAGTAAGGGGCAAAATAACACCGCAGTTACCAAGAATTGGGGCAATGTCCAGCAACTACCCGGTAACCCTAGTGTAGGTGTTCCTGTGGGTTGGGCCCTGTAGCCAGCCATGAGGTGTGTGGCCTCGTGTCTGCCCTGAGACTGGCCCCACCAAGGCAGGGACACCATCAGTGGAAAGCACAGGTTCTGTGGGGCACCCAACCTAGAGAAAGCCTCTGAGGAAGACATGCACGTGAGGGTGGAGAAAAGCCTAGGGAAGGCAGCTTGCCCTGGAAAGAACCTGAGTAGGCCCAGTGAAGCCATGGTCCTGCCCTGGCCAAGGGCTCCAGCTCAAGAATATGCTGCACAGCAAGCAAAGGGGTTGGGACTGGGGCCAGGGTGGGAGCTCGGGGCTCAGCTAAGCAGAGCCAAGAAGCCTTAGAGCCTGCCACAGACTAGCCACCCTTCCCTGCGCCAGGCAACACAGCCCAGTAAGAGGTGAGCTGGCAGACTCAAGAGGGTAGAGGTGGGACTCTGAGCTGAGACAGCTCACTTCCATTCCAACTGTCAGCCCCCAAACCTCCCTCTCCCTACCCATGGGCCACTGCCTTAGCTCAGGTCTCAGGCCCCCTTCCCTAGATTAGGATTATGGAGCAGCCCCTTTATCCCTCTCCAGGCTCTATGCCTCTAGTCTACTCTCCTTGCTGTACCTTTGTGATCCTTCAAGAGATCCCCGTTGCCCTTGAGAGGACCCAGGTTCCTGAACTGGCCCCACCTACACGTCTGCTGCTTCTCCTGCGCCCATTCAAGACCTCCATCTACCGTTCACCCTGGTCTTTAGGAGTATGGTTCCTTTTCCCTGGGATGTTCTCATTGCCTATCTCTGCCTCTGGGACCCTTCTAGACTCTGCCAGAACCATCTGGACCTTTGAGCACTCTCTAACAGATTGCCTCTCTACCGGGCATGCCTCCCAGGCCTGTGGGCTCCTCTCCCCAGCAGCTCTAGCTCAGGTCCATCACTCCATACTCCCTGCTGCCCTGTGCCCAGCCCTGTGCTGGCCACTGAAGATAAAGATGTGGCAACACATCCCTGCTGTCGAGGACACCCAGTGTGCTAAGGGACGCAAAGTCACCACAGGGCAGACTGGGAGGCAACAGCCCACCTACTCGGGGGCTCAAAGGAAGGAGGGAAGGCTTTCTGGAGAGAGGGATCTGAGCTGGGCCTCAAAGGATTTAATGGGAGGGTGGCAGAAAGGGCATCCTCGACAGAGGGAAGAGCAAAGAAAGGAAGAGAAAGGGCAACGTCCAGCCAAGTAGGGGCTAGTCTTGGTGAGGGGACTAGGAGGTGAGAGCTGGGGCTGCACTGAGCCCAGCTGGGACTGCATCCTGTGGGTGATGGGAACCAGGGGAGGCTTCAGAGCAAGAGGCTGACATGGCTGAAGTGGGGCTTTAGAAGGTCAAGTCTCCAACTCCCAGCCTGGGCCCAGCAAGGACAGCTAGAAAGTATACAGACTAGGAAACTTTCTTGGCTGTTAGTGGGCCTTTGCCCATGCCACACCCACTGGCTGCCACATGGAGGGTCAGGGCAGAGAGGGGAGAGCGGGGAGTAAGGTCCAGATTCTAGGGGTCTGCAGTTCTTATAGGAGGCCAGGGGAGGGGGACATGGAAGCCTCTTGTCTGGGCTGAACATTTCCTCTCCAGGTGGCAGCTGTGCCCTGACAAGTGGGTCTTAGGTCCTCCGGAGCCAGGCAGCAGTCAGGATGGCTGTTTCTCAGAGGTCATCAGTCGCTCCACCTCCCGCATGAACCGCAGACACAACTCTTCCTGCCAGGGAAGGGCCACGCACTGCACGGCCACAGGCAGCCCCACGCTCTTCCTCATGGCCTGCAGGGGACACAGGCATCAGGATGGGAGGCAGGACCCCACTGAGCCCAGGAAGCACCACGGCTGGAGAGGAGGGGCAAGGGCTAGGCCTCAGCCTTTAGGGCTCTTGTGTTAAGGAAGATGGGCAAGGATCCTGCTCATGCTGTTGCCCTCATGGCAGCGAGAGCTGGGGTGCAGGCTTGAGTCCAGGGGGAGGGAGGTCCAGGTAGGGGGTAAGCCAGGCCCCATGGCCTTACCTTCTGCAGCACCTTGTCCCACATATCCCCGAAGTAGCCCCTGTAATGTTCCATCTGGGCCTCGTCCTCGGCAGTCACTGTGGTGACAGGTACCACCCCAGCTGGGAAGTCCAGGCAGTTGTAGAGCACAGTGTAGCTGACAGCCCCTGAGACAGAGCATAGATGGCTGCAGCAGGCTGGCAGGCCTCCGGGCCAGCTGTCCTTTCCAGCCTCAGTATTCTCCCCTGCGAGATGGCACCATACCTCCACAGGCAGGGAGAAGCTGTCCCAGGGCTGAGATCTGAGGGCCTTTGCCCATGTAGCTTCCCCCACCTGGAATGTTGCTATTTTCTTGGCTTATCTAAATCTCACCTGGACGGCAAACACTGTCCCCCTCCCAAACCACAGGCGCTAACTCAGATCTCCAACTGGGATAGCATTAATGACAGGGAGCTCACTCCCTCCTAGGGCATCCCCCAGGACTCCCACCTCTCCAGCCAGCCAGTGACCCCAAATGGCAGGGTCCTCCTCCAGGGTGCAGCCCCTACCCAGGGCACCTCTTCTTCTCCTTCCCAGCAGCCCCTCTGGACACAGGACTGAACTCAGAGCAGAGATGAGACAGGTGGGAGCGTCAGGAGTGTGCTGGGGCAGCAGGCCTCACCTGTGGCCCTGCCTGGGGTGTTCAAGTCCATAGCAGGGCCCAGCATGGGGGTGAGCAGCACATCCAGGTCCAGTGCTCTCCACTGGGCGATCACGGAGTTGCGGTACAGCTGTGGAGGACACCAGCACCCCAACCCATCACAAGGACTCTCCAGGGCAGGGGCTCTGGCTGGACTGGCTCCCTCCTCAGCATCTGCCCCAGGATCCAAACTGCACCACAATGGGGTGGAGGATCTCCAAGCAAAAGGCCTGACTGCTTTTGGGGGGCACTGGCTGTTCCACCTCTGACATGAACTGTAGACCCTATTCTTCCTGACAGGGTAGGACCATGTAGTTCCTGGCCACAGGCACACCAGAGGGATGAAGAGCTTCCAGAACCAGAGCCCTAGGCTCACCCAGCCACCAAGCACAAGCATCCCGCCAGTGAGGGCTGGAAGCAGGGCTCAAGTGGCCCCGTCCAGGAAGGGGAAAGAGGAATGAATGGGACCAATGGCCAGGAGACACCACTGGAAGGGGCCCTGTCCAACTCCACCCCATCCACCTACTCTCATCCAGGGGCCTGGCCTCTCACCTCAATTTCGTGCTGCAGTTCCCAGAGCTTTCCAGCTGACCTGGGTAAAGGAGTGAGGTCAGCAGCCATGATGGTCACAGTCACAGGACCAGCAACATCCGACCCCACTCTACACCCCCAGATTCCATTCCTCCTTGGACCCTTCTCAACTCTATGGGGGCTCTGAGAGGGAAGTAGTATGGGGCCAAAGTTCAAATCCCTGAGTTCATGTCCCATTGAGAAAATCAGGCCCCAGGAGGGGCTCAGGCTGTGACTCCACAGCAGAGCCATGACCAGAACAGGCCCGATTCCTAGTTACCCTTAGGACACAAGAGAACCAGAGCTTTAAAAGGCCCTGCATGACTGGTGATAAGAAAAGGAGCAAGCCCAGAGGACGCCAGGGCCTGAAACGGTGCTGTTCATGCCTTGTTTTCCCCACTCAGGAAGGACCCAGGGCATCTCCGTTCAGCTCAGATCTCCAAGGGCAGCGTCTCTCGTGGGCTCCCCAGAGTCCCTCTGTCCCCTGACTCTTCCTCCCCGTGCCCAGCCAGGTCCATCTTCTCCTCTCCAGCCTCTCCCATCTCATTATCTCCCTCAGACCCTGTTCTCCGGCCAGACCTAGACCCTGCTCGGACAACGTTAAGGCCCCATCTGAAGGCCACAGAGGCTGCCGCCCTGGCTGGGCCACCTCTAGCCTCAGAAGCTTCTTCCCTAGTCTCTTTCTGTCAGAAAACACTTAAACCCAGGTCAAGGGAAGGATTGGGGTGGGAATGGGAGCAGACATCTGGATGTGGGAAATATTCTTACCGAGGCTTTATGCTGGTGAGAAAGGCTGCCAACCTTGGGAGCTGCAAGACAGAGAGTCAGCGACTCAGCTCTGGGCCCAAGTGCTGGCAACGATCTTCTTCAGGCCAAGCCACCCACGCCTCCTCCCTCTGTCCCTCCCCCCTAGGTCCCAGGTTAGCACCCTATTCAGCATGCAGGCTGGCTGAAGATTGCAGAGCAGAAGGAAAGGAGAGGAGTCTGGGTGGGGATCAGAGAGGAGAGGAGGCCAAGCCTTCTCAAACGGAGAGAGGTTACGGGAAGGGGGAAGAGCCCCCGCGGCTCCCTCCCAGCCCGCCCCAGCCCTTCCCCCTTTGGTCCTCACCAGAGGCTTCAGCAGGAAAGCCAGCAGTCGTTTAAACCACCAGGGCAGCTTCAAAACTGAGACCAGGTCCCCCAAGCAGGGGTCCGTGAAATCACCTTTGCTGGGAGACAAAGGGTCCGGTCCAGCACTCTCCTCCCAGGAATCCCTGCTGACTTACTCCCACTCACTGCAATCCCCCAGTCATCTATTCAGTGGTCCTGTCCCCCTCCCTCTTCACCAGACTCCGCTAACCACTGGTCTCCCACCCCTTCATCTGCCTCCTCTCAAACATGTGGCTTCTTTCTGCTGGTCCTTCAGGATGCCTGGGCTCCACCCCACATCCACGGAGGCTCCCCAAGGCAGAACTCCGTGTCTCCCTCCCTGGAAAACTCAGCTCAGAGAAATAAGGACTCAGTGCAACAAATTAGTCACAGGGATGAAAGTACAGCCTGGGGATATAGTCCATAATACTGCAATAGTTTCGTGTGGCGACCCGTGGTAATTACACTTACCGAGCTGAGCATTTCATAATGTATGTAATTGTCAGATCACTATATTGTACACCTGAAGCCAATATAGTACTGCATATCAACTATGTTTCATTTTCAAAAAAAAGGACTCAGTGAGGGCAGCATGTCCCTGGCAAGGGCTTGACGCTGAGGGCACCCTCACTGATGCTGATGCCAGGCTGGAGGCATAAGTGGGGCAATCCAGAGTGGGCCACCGTGACACTTGTCTCTGAGGCTGCCTCTGGCTCTAGTTCCCAGGGAAAGGTCTCAGGCAGCTGATCCTGGGGCCTCATTCCTAGGGCCACAGTGAGGAGGAGCCCCTGATCCTACCACACCACAGACCCAAAGCCCAACATCACTCACAAGTTCTGTAGGAGGCTGTGGCCGCCATCGCTGAACAGCCCACCTGCTGACAGGATCTCCACAGCATGGGATATGTTGCATGGCAGGAAGGGAACCAGCTGCAGGGATTGAGGGGTATAAGGCTCCACTGCTAGAAACCCTTGGCTTCCACATCCCCTGTGCTACCCAGGTGGCCTGAGGACGGACTAGACCCTCACTGGAGCCACAAAGGCAGCCTTGTTGACCAGAGAAGACTGCCTTAACAATGCACATCATGAGAGAAATATGGAGCCACACGAACTTGTCTCAGATGAGCAGACCAAAACCCGGTGGCCTGCCCTCTCAGGGCCCCGGGAAGCTCTGGGCAGCTGTGCACCATGGTCCATGGGTGACGAGGCCCTCCCAATGTGGCACCCAAACATCCTCAGCCTGGGACCGAGTTCATCATCAATCACTTACCCAGTACTCCTGATCAGCCCCCTATATACTGCTCCCACAGGGACCAGCTACACAACATCAGGGTACCAGCATGCCAGGGAGAGGTGGCCGCTGCAGATACCAGCAAGGCTTCCCTGCCTGACGGAGGGGCCGTGCCAGGACTTCTGGGCTCCCGCAGCCGTACCGTATGGCCAGCGGCCTCTAAGCTCTTCTTGGTCTCCAGCAGGGCCCGCTTCATGGCTGGGGTGGGCATGGTATAGTTGTCGGTCTCATAATACCCCACACGCAGGGGTTGAGAGCTTGTGTAGACCTGGGGGCAAAACACAGGAGTCAGAATCAGGTCAGGAGAGGGTGGCCAGAGGCAGGCCTCCCAGAGATCAGAGAAGCTACTCAGCCTCAGACACAGCTGTGAGGCTGCAGCCTGGATGCACTGCAAACTGAGTGCCACTGATGCCAGCTCCTTCTGCCCTTGGCCCTTCCACAAAAACACCTCCACAGAGACTCAGCAGGTGGGGCAGAGCAAGCAAGCATGGCCATATAATGAAATGGAGACTTCAGGTCTAGATGGGCACACAGGCCCAGAGTAGGGCTGAGACTTGCCCAAGGCCACCCGATGCAGCGTGACAAGGCTAGGTCCGGAACCCCATCTCCTGAGCCAAGGCCCTCCAATGCCTGTTTCAAGAATGCAGGTCCTGCATCCCATGATAAACTGTTCCAGACTTCAGAACTGAGACCTCCTCTCCTCCTCTGCTCCTTCTCAGGGCTTCAAGAACCACTGGGTTGTTAGACCATCCTCTGCTGAGAAGGGGGACCTCACTCCACCCTGCCCAGATCTCCCACCTGCCAAGAAACACTGGGCTCTTCCTCAAGTTTAGGGCTTGAAAGAGACTCCTGTTTCTCAGTGCCAGTGGCACAGTCTGGGACCAGAAGGTGGGGCCTTCCTTTAGCAGAGGCTCCTGGAAGCGTTTGAAGCCTCAGGACTGCCACATGCAGGCAAGGGCTCCACCTGGTGGCCTTCTGCGGAGCAGCAGCTGACGCTGGCCGCAGGTAGGGTGGGTGGGAGGTCGGTTTTCAGGAGGTGGGGCCTCCAAGGCCTGCCCACACTGCCTGGGGGCTGCTCTAGGGCCCGGAGCACCGTGACAAGCCTACCCACCCCATGTCTTCCCCCACCACCCCTGCTCACCTCCTCATTGAAGGGCAGTGGGGGCACAGTGGGGTCTAAGCGGAACATGTCCTCACACAGCAGCGCTCGCAGGCACAGTGCCAGGCTCTCCACGTCCCGGGCCATGGGGCCAACTGAGAGCTGTACTGTAGGGAGAGGAGGGGAGGGAAGAGAGATCACCCAGCCCCCGTGGCGCTGGCGCTGGGTCCAAGCAAAGGCTGGCCGCGGCCCAGGAGTGTGAGCAGACAGGAGACAGGAAATCAGACCTGGAGTAGCCTGGGAGCCAGTTCCCAAGAGGCTGGGGCAGAGGTGGATCAGGTAGAAACTCCCCCACCTGCCACTCCTCCAGAGCCCTGAGGGAACCACAGACCTCACCTGCCACCTGTCCATGGACACAACCCTTCAGGCCACTCTTGCTGGAGAAGAAACAGAGGATGTTGGAAGCAGGAAATGGCCACTCTCTGCCCAACCCCACACCCAGAGAGCAGTTCAGAACCCTCACCACTTTAAAAACCAGGAACCAGGGGCAGCGGTGCTGTGACACTCCCTCCCAGTAAAACCCCAATGAGGCAATCCCCACCTGGAGCCCAGAGAGGTTAGAAGCTAGGCCCAGGTCACACAGCAAGAGGCCCAGAAGCTCCCTCTAACCACCATATACACTGTACCTGAGGCGGTTCCCCGTTGGCTTGAGGCCACAGATGCCACAGAAGGCAGAGGGAAAGCGGATGCTGCCTCCGATGTCGGAGCCTAAGCCCAGGGGGGAGCCTCCAGCCCCAATGAGGGCCCCCTCGCCCCCTGAGGAGCCACCTGGACTCTTGGAGGACTTCCATGGGTTCATGGTCTGGCCGAAGAGTGGGTTACTGCAGTCATAGCTGGAGGGAGCAGGAATGGGTGAGCCCACGTCACACTGATACCAGTGCCCCTGCCCCCATCCCGCACCCCAGACCCAACCTGAACATGGACTGGGGGATGTTGGTGTGCACGAAGGGCACAGCACCCTGCAGCTTCAGCACCTGCACCACCACGCTGTCACATTCTGCTGGTATCCCTTGGTTCTGGCTCAAGCCCAGTGTTGAATCCTGACCCTAGAGGAGGGAAAGGTGCCACAAGGGATGTGCCCAATGAGTCAGAGTCCCTTAGCAGCACAGGGCCACACCACCCCCATCTCACAGGCCAAGGCCAGGCATACCCACCGTATCCTCTCAGGCCTCTGGACCTGACACCTCTCTGAAGGCCCAGGGTGACCCAGACACAGACCGGGCTGGGTAGAGGGGAGGGACAGATGCTGAGGCCCGATGCCAAGGCAGGGCATACCTTGCAGCTGAAGCACTCCTTAAGGCTCACAGGGACACCATAGAGCAGGCCCTGTCTGGGTGCCTGGGACAGCTGAGTTTCACAGTCGGCCAGGTAGGTGGTCACACAGTTGGTTCTTTTGTTCACCTCCCATGCCTGGGCAAGGCAGAAATGGACACAGAGCATGGGGAAGTTGGGCCTTTTCTTTTTTAAACTGTGGTAGAATATACATAACATTGGCCTTTTAAAGTATACCCAGGGATGTATCACAAATAAAGTACACCCAGGGAAGGGTAACCAGCTACATGGTCCAGAGCCAAGAGCACAGAGAATAGCCTCGGACCCAGAACCCATCTCATCGGGGACATCTGACCCAGCCGCACCCTGGCTGCCTCTGGCCTTCAGCCTCAAGATGGAAGAGAGGGTAATCCTAGGGCCAGGACACTTAAAAGAGCAAGATACTGACCTCAGATGACCCCCAGAGGGGATGGGCTTGGAGAATGACCCGTGGCCACTCTACCTCCTCCTCCAAGCTGTGAACTTGGCCAGCAAGGCAGGCAGGAACCAGACAGGGACAGATCCCCATCTCGGGTCACACAGGGAGGGAGTCAGCAGTCGGCACAGAGCAGGATGAGACCAGACTCCAGCCTCCCAGAGCCTAGCCTGCTCTCTCCTGCCCCACACCTGGCCCACGCCTGATGCAGCCAAGCCTCCCCTCTCCCAGGAGCTCCTGAATCTGATCATGAAGTCACGTGGAGGAGTGACTGACTGATACCAGAGTAAGCAGGGTGGGAGCTGGGCTAAAAAGAATAACTTGACTAACAGTGGCTGTCTGCCATGCCCCCAGCATCCTGCAAGATGGAAAGGGGAGGGTGGGCCAGGCATGGCTTCCACAAACACCCTGTTCCTGTGAAGCACCACGGAAAAATGGGTGTGGGCCCTGTTGCCACACTCAGGCACATGAGCTCTGTCTCCAGCTACCCAAGGCAGGAAGCGGAGAGGCCAATCTGTACCCAGAATGTTTTCCTGGGGCTGATTAGGAAGGGCAGGAACTTTTCAGGGACCTAGAAAGAGCAACACAGCATCTGATGAGACTGTCTTGTCTTCTTTAGTGCGCCCAGCCCAGGGGCTGCCAGTCCCTTCTCCACAGTCGGTCTCTCTCCCCCACCAGCTTCAGTTGCTCACACCACTATCAGGCACACACATCAGCCACCCTCACACTCACGTCCACCTGCTCAGTGGTCACACTATCACACACTCTCAAGAAATCACGACAAGAAACATTCAAAATGCACAATTCTTCCTTTCATTTCATTTCAAACATATTTCTTAAGCACTTATTATATGAAAGACACAGTGTTCCAACTGAACAAACAGAAAAACACAGACTCGTAAACACAGGCAACAAACTAGTGGTTGCCAGAAGGCAGGAGGTAGGAGGATGGGTGAAATAGGTGAAGGGCTTATGAGATACAAATTTCCAGTTATAAAATAAATTAGTTACAGGGATGGAAATACAACATGGGGAATGTAGTCAATAACATTGTAATAACTTGGAACAGTGACAGAGGGTAACTACGTCTATTCCGTGAGCACGTCACAATGTATATAATTGACAAATCACTATGTTGTACTCCTGAAACTAATATGACATTATATGTGAATTATACTTCAGCTAAAATGAAAAAATTAATTAATTAAAAAGAAAAGAGAAACAGAATGTTCAGAGCTAGGGTGTAAAGACAAATAATACAAGCACTGTCCACACAAAGACCACATCTGATATGGGAGGGAGAAAGATAAGCAAGCCTTGTTTTGCAGTGAGAAATGTGCTGTTAGAAAGTAAGCCCTGAAGACGAAACTCTACCTTAGGCCTGGCAGGGAAGAGCATCAGAGGGGCTTCCTGGAAAAGGGGAACCCCTCTGAGCTCTGAAGGCTCAGCCAAGGGAGCCAGCTACCCTGAGCAGGCGAAGAAGAGGGAGGGGAGCCTTCCAGGGTAAGGGAACCTGCACAAGCCGTGCAGAGCATGGCAGGCCCTGGGCCCCAGGGAACCGCCAGAGCTGAGGTGCTGATGCTCAAGTTCCAGGCCTTGGCCAAACAGGACCCTGAAATCTGAGGAGACGATCAGAGCCTCAAGAACTGGAGACCTGAGAGGGCAGCTGGCCAGGAGGCTGGCACCTGGTCATGAGGGAGATGGTGGTGGAGGCCCAGGTGGCTGCAGGGGGATGGGGACAAGAGGGTGGACTGGAGAGAGCTTAAAGGAAGGGAACAGACTAGACTTGGTGTCCGATGGCGTGGGGTGGGAGGGAGAAGGAAGTCTGGGCTGAAAGCCAGGTTTCTAGCTAAGACAGCAGGCCCAGTGTCCCCCCTCCACAGACATACAGTCAGTCTCATCCCCTCTCCCTCTTCCTCTCTCTCTCTCTCACACACACACACACACACACACACGCGCGCGCGCGCAGATACACACACGCAGCTCTGGCTCCTTCCCCACCTGGCAGCCCTTGGCACTGTTGTCCCACTGTGGCCTTCAGAGGGACCAACTCCAGGCCAGGTTTTCCCCATAGCCTGTGCAGAAAGAGGGAGGAGGAAGGAGCCAGAGGATCACAGGGCTCTTACCTTTCCCACGTAGGTTGAGAGCACAGCCTCAGGGGACAGCTCCCCCTGGTGTAATTTCTGCACCAGTTGAGACAGGGGCAGGGCCAGCAGCGCCTCCGAGTCCAGGTCAGGGTTCTGGGGGGACACCCCAGATCAGTCCCTCACTTCCCGCAGGCCCCACATGCCTACAGCAGACACGTGCAGCCATCGCCCTGAAGTCCCCACACCTGCTCAAGCAGATGCTCAGTCACAGGCCAATCAATCCATGACAGACAGAAACATGGCCCAGCCTGGTAGGCCCTTTCCACCTGTGGACAGTGCAGACATATCTTCTAGAAGCTTATCAGAGGGGGTACCCCGGGAGAGGCCAATCTCAGGCTGATTATTAAACCATTACAAACCATGTCAGACACCATGCTGGTATACTCTGTATTTTGATTTAATCTTACTACCATTACCTTTGCACAGGTAAAGAAACTGAGGCTCAGAGAGGGGAAGCACCCTGCTTAGGACCGTACAGGTAAACTATAGTTCTCTGCCCACTCAGCACAGGCTGGCCACTGGCTGTCCACCTGCACTTAACCATCTAACCCCTGGCAGGGGAGGGTGAAAACAAGAAGACCCTGTCCTGGGTAGCTGAGGCCACAGCCAGGATGTTTTTATTCATTCCACAGATATGTATTAGGTGCCTCCTCTGTACCAAGCACCACACTAGGCATGGGGAAACAGCAGTGAACAAAAAAGGCATGTCCACGTTTTGGGGAGCTTATACAAGGTACAAGGTTCAGAGGTGGGCAGATAATAAGTAAACAAATAAGAATTTGAGACAATGAGAAATAAAATAAAACTGGTGCAGTGAAAGGGCAACACAAAGGTAGAGAGTGGTCAGAGAAGAGCTCTCTGAATGAGCCGGGATGTTTGATCAGACACCTGACTGCCAAGCCTCGAAGGCCCCCAGTCTCTGGGGTCAGCCCCTGCCTGCAAACACTAGCCTGCTTCCTCCTCAAGGGTATTGGGCCAATCAGTAAACACGGCTAGAGGAGGACCTGAGTCATGGCCACCACCTCTCACCCTGACTCTCCTCTGCTCTTGCCAAGGGCATCAGGGGCCTCCTTGTTGCCAAATTTCACAGACAGTTGGTGCTTTATTTTGTTCCATGTCTCACTGAGGCATTCAAAGGTACTGACACCACACATTGGCTCTTTCCAATTCCCTATTGAGCACGGAGACACTACCCTCTCTGGTTTTCCTCCTGCCCTCTGCTACTTCTGTCACCCACTTACTCAGTTGGTCAACAAACACGTTCTGAGCACCTACTATGTGCTGAGTTAAAACAGACAAGTCCCTGCTTTCAGAGAGCCTTTATTTCAAGGAAATAAACAAGTGAACATATAATGGACATATCACGGGAAGACCTGAGGTGGAAATGACAGAGGACTGACTCAGATGGGATGCTCAGGCCTCCCTAAGGAGGCGACATTTCAGCTGTGATCTAAAAAATGAAAAGGAGCTAGATGTGGGGAAAGACAAGGCTCTTGAGCTTCCTCTGGGCAGCTCTTCTCCCCTCTGACGCTGGGAAAAATTCCTTCTTGGGGCATCCACCCAGGCTCTCCATCCAACCCATGGCCTCCCGACCCTCCGCCCAGCCTGACCCAGCTGAGCTCCCACTGGCCATGTGGCTATTCCCACAGCTGTCTACCTCTCAGTATCCACCCCCTCAGCTCCCTACTCCCCCACTTCCCACGGGCTCCTCCTCCATGTACCCACTCAGGGAGGGTGCAGATATCCATCCAGGTGAAAAAAATCATCCTGGACTCCCTCCTCTCCCTCCCTGACATCATCCGTCACCAAGCTCCCCAGTGGCTCTGGAAAACAGCCACCTCTCTGTCCCATCTACCAAGCTCCTCATGGGTGCTCAACCTTTCCCTCCTTTCTCACCCAGGGGCCACGTAACTGGCTGCCCCACCCAAGCCTTGCCCCTCCTACCCACCCTTCTCATCAGGCCAGACAGTGCACAGCCCAATCAGGCCTTGCCTCTGCTCTTAAGATCCAGACACAACACAGGCCTCAGAGCACTTCCAGGAGATGCTTCCAGGGTGCCGTCCTGTCAGACTCCTCGCCCCGCTCACTGCCACACGGCCCATACCCACCCACCACACCCCAGAGCTGAGCGCCCTCCGCACACATGCACCACACAGCCTGGATACCCCCCTCAGTACCAGGAACACCCCACACTCTTCCCTTAATTTGTGAAAAGGATACTTACCTGGGATTTTTAAAAAATAATACAGGGAGCTACTACAAAGAAGAAAAAAGTGGACCAGGATCTCTCCCTACATACACTAGGTAATCCTTCATGAAGTAATTTTTTTAAAGGTATACAAAGTGAAAAATGAACGTTCCTCCCCACCCTCTGGCACCACCCTGCCCAGTTCCTCTTCTGAAAAGTAAACCACGGTTAATAGTTTCTGATGAAACCTTACAGGAAAACAGTAATGGTTATGAAAAGCCCACAATGTATATAATTGTTTATGTATAGTCTATTTTTGCACAAAGGGATCATCCTAGTTACACAGTACTATACCTTGCCGTTCTTTACCTTACAATGAAAACAGCAAGATTGCTTTATTATTTTTTCTGATTCTATATTTATATATGTGCTCATTGTAAAAAAAAAAAAAAGCCTAACGATATGGAGAGAAAGTAAAAATCACCAGAAAGCCCACCACATTAAGATAAATACCACCAGCAGCCTGGCCGCCACCGCTTCCCACCTCACTACAAGGTGCCCACAAAGCCCTGTGCACCTCAGCTAGAAGCTATCAGCATGCTCCTCTCCATCCTCAGCCCAAATTTTAATTCCTTCCTATGTTCTTTTGTGGTGGCAGTTAATGACACTATTGCTAACAGCTATTTTTAAGTCTTCAACTGGTTATCAGCTGAAACATCTTCTCTTTTCACAAGATACCAAAGTTAAGTCTGCACCTCCAGGAGGCCAGTCTGTGACTGTGGGAGAAATTCCATTTGTGTGGAGAATTTAGGAAAGTGTACAGATAACTTCTTAACCAAGAACGTGGCCACCCTGTATGCACGCTTATTCAAGGGAAAGATACTAGAGCTGTCACTGAATCATCACCCCTCCTCTCTGTTTTTCTCCTTCTGAGTCACCAACTGAGGCAGGGCAAGGGCATGGGACAAGCAAGATGATTTATTTTTCCTGCCTAAGATGAAAAATGCCAGATATAAACAATATAGCAAGAACAAGAAGGACTCCATCTTAAAGCTAAAATTCCATCTTAAAAACCAGGGAGTTAGGAGGTAAGATTCCTAACATATTTTATGGTATCAGCCAATAACCTACCCTCTCTTAAGGCAGGGCGAGCAGTCTTAAATGATATGTCCCCACTGCTTGAGGGTAACCACTATCTTAGAGAAGAACAGGATCAAGAAATTTCTTGTGTTAAATTATCTTACAGAATATCTAAAGGGAAAACTATGTTTGGTGACATAATGTCTTGCACTGGAAAGAGGCATGATAAGACCACATCAAGCCTACTCTCCACCCACCCCTACCCCTGCCTTTTGCCCCATTCTTGAAATCCTTAAAAGACAGAATCCCAAATAGCAGCAGACTCAGAGACTCCAAGAAGGAACTAGTGGTTACCAAAGGGGAGGGGTGTGGGAGGGCGGGTGGGGAGGGAGGGAGAAGGGGACTGAGGGGTATTATGTTTAGTACACATGGTGTGGGGGATCACGGGGAGAACAGTGTAGCACAGAGCAAGCACATAGTGTATCTGTGGCATCTTGCTGCACTGATGGACAGTGACTGCATTGGGGTATGGAGGGGGACTTGATAATATGGGTAAATGTAGTAACCACATTGTTTTTTCATGTGAAACCTTCATAAAAGTGTATATCAATCATACCTTAATAGAAAAAAAAAAAAAGAGAGAATCGCAAGCCCTTAAACATGCCTCCTCTCGGAGGTTGCTCGCACTCCTGTCTGACTGTTTATTGTCTTATATCAAATAAACTTTTTTCTTGCATACACTGATTGCACTTGTGTTTGAACTCTTTTCCGTGACAAAGATAAGAACTCTTCAACCTCCACCTCTGGTGGTAAATGTCTTCGTCATTTTTCTGTTTCGTTCAGCTTTCTAGACGTAAGCACAAGTCTTCATAATCTCTGTCCTATTTCAGACAAGTAGGGAAGGGCTACTGAGATCTCTGATTTGGGCTTGCAAGGTCCCATTGCCTGGGTGACCCAGACAGGACTGCAGCTATAAGTACCATTATGCTCTTTAGAAGCCTGCCCGAAAATCTCCTCTTCGCCTTTGGAAAGTTCTCAGAACATAATCTCATTCCATCAGGTGTTCTGTGGCTCGCCCAAATCCTGGGGTGGCTTAATTCCCACACCATGCGGATTCAAACAGACCCTGGACACCAGGTGACCCTGGCTTCAGGTGGCAAAAGATCTACCCTATGCTGAGCTGGAGTTCATTGAACTTTCCCTTCTTTCTCTGCTCTTCCTTGCTCTCTACGCCCTTCATGGCTGCTGCCATTTACTACTACTCTCAACCTAATGAATTCCTTCCCTCCCTCCACTCATCTGACCTGTTTGTGAATTCTTTCTTGATCAGAATCAAGAACCCTCTCCTGGGCTGAGGTCTCACCAAGCATGCAGGGAGATGTCCCCAGCTTGGATTGCCCAGTAACACAACTGTTCTAATTTCAGGTATCCTAAATTGTCTTTTTTATTTTCCCTCCCAGTTTTTAGCACTTCTGCTCTATTTCAAGATATTCCTCCATTTGATTATGCAGGCCACTGATATTTGTCTCAACAATAACCATGCTGTCCTTCGATTCACCCAGTGAATCATTTAGTTTTAAAGTCATGTTCAAAGTGGGCTTGGAGAAGGCCGAGAGATGGAACTGCAGGTCAGATGCAGTTGAAGGAGGTGGCATGTGGAAGACCAGTAGGACTTTGTCTTAAGGGGTTGTAAGCGATGTGGCAAAAAAGCATTCAGGGTACCTTTGCAAGGGCAAAGGCACAGAGGCAGGAGCCGGTGTTAGTCCTATTCCTCCAGCCACAGCATCCTACTAATAGTGGTCCTCTCTTCAATGTAGAAGGTATATTAAAACGTATTTGGGGGGAGGGTGGAAAAAAAACAAAGGATTGTTATAGGTTAAGCCCACATGGTCAAGAGTTACCAGAAATATACCTGGCTCTAGAGTTGCTCTAGAGTCTAGAGAGAGATGGGCCATTTTGGGGTGATTTAGGAGGTGCTTAGGATTGAGTCTCCCTGCTCAAGCATTGCCTTCAAACACCTGGAGGTACCTGGGCTCCAAACTCACCTTTGTCCAGACTCTTATCAGGTGGAACCTGTACTACAAGCTGCTGTAATTCTCCCAGAGCCTGTCCAGGGCCCTGCTCACCTCATTGCTATTCAGGGCTGGGCTGAAAAAGCCCAAAAGAAAAAAGGCTGCTAACACAGCCTCAAAATTCACCGTCCCTGAAAGACAAATCCCATATGATTTCACTTATTTGTGGAATATAAAAATAAAGCAAAACAGAAGACAGCAGTAGACCCTTAGACACTGAGAAGGGACTAGTTGTTACTAATGGGGAGAGGCTGGGGTGGGGGAGGGGAAGGTGAAGGCGATAAAGGGGCACGATAATTCACAATCACAATATAAGTTGGTCATGGGGACAGTAGTACAGCAGGGAGAACAGTTAATGATTCTGTAATATCTTACTACATTGACAGTAACTGCACTCGAGGAGGTGAGGATTTAATAATATGGGTAATTATTGAACCATTGTGTTGCTTGAAACCAACATAAGATTGTATATCAATGATACTTTAATTTTTAAAAATTAAAAAAAATATATATATATATAAAATGCAAGTCACACATATGAGCCATGTGGGTAATTTGACATTTTACAGAAGTCACATTAAAAAAGTAAAAATCAGTGAAAAAAAAAAAAATCACCTCCCTTGCTGGAGTCACCCAGTGACTCCAGAGCCAAGCACAAAGGGCCTTAGGGCAGGGAGGGAGAAGGAGCTTGTCCCTCCTTCCAAGGCTGGGGATGCACTCAGCTAAAATGCTGACTTCCTAGGTCCTGAGGCCTACAAAGACACTGTTATCCAGAACCCATCCCTTTGATGATTCCTCAAAATAGTGGGAGTTCATTTCTTCTCCAACGTTATTGGAAAATCGAAAGTAGATTTATCTTCATCCTCACTACAAGAGCCAAACATCGGTATTCTGAGCCTAGGCCCTCTTGACCCAGGGAGGGTGTATAAACACATTTATGTATTTCAGGGATAAAACTTCTACCCTGAAAGACTCTGTTCTTAAAAATATCAGAAGGCAGTTGCTCCAGAGGGAAAGTGGGTAGATGCTGATGCTTGCTGCTGAAGTGAAGGGAGCCCCACCCTTCTACCACCTAACACCCTTGCCAGCCAGTGGGTTTCTTGCCACTAGGAGAGTTCCGTAGGCAGAAACTGTGGGCAGGGATCTTTGCGGCTGCCCCCACACAGCTCTTGAAACTGGCAGAACTCAGCTGGCTGCACAGAAGGGCTTGGGGCCTCAGGAGCAGCCAAGAGCCTCCAGGCTGAGCTGGGAATTCAATGTAAGGCCCTCTGAGGAGGACAACTAGGAGCTCAACCAAAGGAAGAGGACAAGACAGAGAAGAACCTGGGTTCAAGTAAGGAAATGGCCAGTTTGGATTGCACCCTAAAAACATCAGCCAACTTAATGAGTTGAGGCTGGAACCAGATACATTTCTATATAAATCAATAAATAAATATGACATATTCTGGCCTGTCATAGTATGGAATAAATTCATACCATTGCATCCTGCCAAAACCTCACCCTAGTCAAGGCCCCATCCTGGGCCTGCATCCAAGGTCCAGTTTCCCTTTCTAATATCTCTACCCTACTCTTCACTGGAATGAGGCTGTATAGTCTTGCTGAGCATCTAGGTTCTAGTTCTGCCCTAACTCAAAAATCACTTGCTGCAGCTAAGCATCTGCTAAATGCAATTTCCTGTGACTCCCTGTCTCCCACCCTGCCCAGTCCTGCAGTCCCCATCACCTGGAATGCCTTCCCACCTGTCAGATCTAAATCCTATCAAACACATACTCCCACAAACACTCACAGCAAGTCTTTCTTCTCTCAGGACTTCAGAACAACTATTTTGTACTTTGTCCACTATTTTGGCTTCCGAGTCCAGTGTCTCATACCTCTGAGGGAAACCTCCCTCTCTAAGCCCCTCAGCAGCCCCCACTTACACAATGAACTTATACAGAGAGAGAAAAGCTTGTTGATGGGTTGTCCAGGGAAGGGCTGAATCTAATCCTGTTCATAGAAGGGGCCTGACAGGTGGAGATGCTGGCAGGAGCTGGGGAGACTTCCATTCCAGCCTGGCTCTGCTGAACAACACTCCCTGTGTGCTTGCACAACTCCCTCTCTGGCCCCCTCTTGGGATCCTCACGCACAAATCAGTGGGTCTGAACTGTAGGCTTCCAATTTCCGTGATCCCACCTGTGATTCCAAAGTCCTGTACCCGAGCATCCTATTGGCGCCCACGCTTGCGGTTTAGGGTCCTAACAATCGAAGGTTCACTGGCACAAAGCAAAGCTGTGTGCGCTAATAGCCTTCCACAGCCTGCCCTGTCCCTTGCGTTTCCCTTCCTCCCTTTGGCACCACCTGGCTCCGAAGGGCACAGAATGCATTAGGAGGAGGAAGGGTTCCCAGAGTTAAACCTTTGCTGCCCACACACCTGCGCAGGCTGCCACCCGCGCAGCCCACCACCTGCCCCTCTGCGCTCCAGGGCCGCTGGAAGTACTGCTGGGGGTACCCCCAGCCCAGCGCCCTCCGTGCCCTGCGGTCACCTGGAGCCGGAAGTGCTGCGCCGCCTTGTCCATGGTCTCTAGGGCCGCGTGCTGCTTCTGGCGTGCCCGGGCCACCGCTCTGCGCGCCGGCCGGCGACCGGACCAGCGCAGAGCCACGGCCGCCACCACCAAGCAGCCGACCAAGGCAGCCCCGGAGGCGCCTGAGAGCGCGGCCCACAGTTCGTCCAGCTCCATGGTGTCCTGCCGCGGTCCACTGCGAAGAGCGCTAGATGCAAGACCTGCACGCGGGCAGTCCGCCGCAAAACCCGGCCTGGATCAACCCAGGATCCCGCACCCGCCCGAGTGGGCGGGGCGGGAGGAGCGCTGCGCCGCTGTAGGCCCGCGAGGAGCACGCGATAGTCTGGCAGCCGGTCCACCGCCAACGGCGTGCAACCGTCAAAGTCAAGCTCTGCAGCAGGGCTGCCTCCGCTCCCCAAGACTTCCTGAGCTGGGCCAGGCGGAGCAGGAGGGACGGGAGACGCACGTGCTTCCGTGGGCGCCCTCGAAACCACGAGCGCAGCAGCGGTTCGCCGCCGCCGCCGCCCGGCCAGCCCTCCACCCATCGCACCGCAGAGCCCCAACTCCCTCCCGGGATTCGCGGCTCAGCCAGAGCCGCCTGCGGGAAAGCCGGCCTAGAGGGAAAGCCGGCCTAGAGGACCTGGAGCAGCAACAGACCGGGCTCGCGGACCTGCAAATAGCAGCTCTCTTGGAGAAACCTTCCTCAGGGCGTGCACCGCAGGGCACCCACCTGTCCCCTGCAGCGGCGCCAGCTGGGCGATGAGCACAGGAAGTCCCTCTCGGGACACTCACCTGCTGCTCCCAACTGTGGGACCCCGTGTCTCTTGCCTTGGTTGGGAAGGAAAAACGGAGTAACAAGACATGCTTTGGTGAAAATGCAGAGATCGTGCTGCATAAACCCAAAGAGCCTTGGATATTGGGCCCTTGGGCTGAACAGCCCATGGGGAAGCCAGATAGCACAGAAGTTCAAAGCTTGGCTTTGGAACTGGAGTGTCTGGAAATCCATCTTTGTTGTCTCCACACCAGTTTTGAGGACAATTGTACCCTCAATTCTCTAGTACCGAGATAGGGACCGTGGGCTTAGATGGAGTACCGAGAGGGCTTCTGGAAAAAACAAAGCAAGATAATCCATTGTGGGAATTGCTTTGGCCTGCTGGGGGGCCCAACTTATTTTTTGACTTTAGGCAAGTGCTGCTTTTCCTCCTCCAGCCCTAATCAGGTGATTTGCAACCTGGGCAATTTAGCAAGCAAGCCCAAAACAACATAGTAAAAACAGGAAGGATTCCATTAAAGATAAAATTGCATTTTAAAACCCAATTAGTTAAAGAGTAAGTTTCTTAACATACTCTTTGACAGACAGTAATAACTCTGCTCACCTTGGGAGCAAAGCAGGCACTCTTGATTGATCTTCTCCTAGACCAGGAAGCTGTTACCCTGGAAGGAAATTAGAGCAGTAAATTTCTTGTAAATAACCCGAAAGACTAATAAGAAAATGTATCTTCAAGATAAACATTTTGGGACCACTTAGCAGGTGTGTATCCCTAGCCCTTTGTCTCTCAACTGCCTATAAATCCCCTAGACAAAGCACCACCCTGGGGCTCTCTTGTCCCCTCCTGGCGTGAGCCAGGAGCTCTGTCCTCTTGCTTTCTCTCTAAAGAAAATCCTCTGCCTTGCTCTCCTTACCTTGAATGTTTGCAAAGTTCATTCTTTGACTCTGCGAACAAGAACCCCGCCATCAGTACTGTTATAAGAATCAGATGAGTTAATACAAGTAACACAGCCAGAACAGGACATAGCAGAGTAAGCAATCCATGAATGTTAATCATCGTTATTGTTATTACTTATTAGAAAAATAGAAATCTACAGAGAGGGTTTTTTCTGGCCTGAAAAACCCAAGTTCAGGAACCAGACTGCCTGAATTCAAATCCTAATTTTGCCACTTACTGAGTAACCTTGAGTAAGTCACTTTAACCCCTTGTACCTGTTTACCTATCTGCAAAATGGGGGATAATAGTGACTATGTCACAGAATTGTGAAAATTAAACGAGTTAAGGAAAGCACTTAGAGCACCACCTGGCCTTTTGTATGGGCTCAGTAAACATTAGCTCATTATTTTAAACAGAAATGTGACATAATCCTACTGGTGTTCTGGGAAGGCAATTGGGCAACGATTGGGAGAAGCAAACTGGAAGCAGAGACCATGGAATGTAAGAGCAGGCTCATGGAGGATCCAGTGGAGATGGGTCCCCAGGGCTCCTCCTGTGTCAGCATCTGTAAGTTACCACACCAGGCTGTGAGCCAGAACAGCGTGCATCTGCACTCAGGCAGTGCACATAAGAGAGGGTACTCTTCCCTATAGTCTCTCAATTGGCCCTGGTGGGTTCCCTGAGCAGAATCAGGGTCCTCCCCCATTAGCTGGTGACCTAGAACAAGTCATCCTTATGTGTCCTCAGCTGTCAAGTGGGAAGACAAGTAATATGCCAGGTTCCCTTGGAGGGCGGTTTAGGGGGGCGGCAAGCTTAAGAAGGAGGAGGAGAGCATGCAGAGGAGAAGCTAGCTTCTCAGATTCCAGAGGGTTTGAAGTCTGTGTTCTGGGGGTGAGAACACAGATTGTGCACTTGTTTTCAATAACTGCTCTGCTTTTCCATTTCCTTTCACTTTGCGAGGCTTTCCTCAGTTTGAAGAGGAGGGCAAGAGAGGGACACAGCCCTGCTCCAAGCAACTCTTGGTCCCACAGGTGAGGTAGGACACCCCACTCAGGAGCACTGTTGGTGGCGTGCGTTATAATTTTCAAAGCACTGTCAAGTCTTTGATCTAAGTAATCTGAGCCACCTCCCACTACAGAGGCCTCCCTATTACCCTCACTGTCCTCTGAGGGGAGAGTTTGTCTTCTGCGGTAAGTTGATTACATAATGATCCCTTTTATATCTGTGCTCTTTCCACAATAACTCTGTAGCCTCTCCTTTAGAAAGCAGAGTCTATTTCCCCATCCTGGTAAATCTGGGCTGAACTTTGTGACTTGCTTTAACTAACTGAAGGCAGTGCAAGAAATGTGCTAGTTCTGAGCCTAGGCTACAAGAGAATTGTTTTTTCTCTCTCCTGGAACACTGCTACTGCCATGATTACAAGTTTAAACTAGCCTGCCAGAGAACAGGGCCATGTGGAGGAGAATCTACTCAGGCCGGTTGTCTCTGCAGGCCCTTCCACTGGAGAGAGCTGAGCCAAAACAAGCACAGCAGATACATGAGGTAAGCTGGCCAAGCTTAGCTGTGCTCAGCAGAGCCACCAGCCAACTGGTGGACTCAGAACAAAAAATGGTTCTTTAAACCACTAATTTGGGGTTAGTTTGTTATAAAGCATTAGCTAACTGATACACCTCCCAATCCTTATTGCCAGCTGAATAACCCAGGCCCACAGACAACCAGAGACCTGTTCAATGCTACATAGCAAGTGGGGGGCCTATGAGTCAAACCTGGACCCTTGCCACTTGATGCTGCCTCTGTAACACGGATACAGACATCCAGACTTCAGAACTGTTGTTAAAACTCCTAGTCATTAGCTTAGAAATACATCGCCCACAGCTCACCTTAAATCTGTTTTCCTCAACCTGTTTTAACCCATGCCTTCTTTGGATATACACAAAATGCTATGCTTTTTCCCTCCTAAATTTATTTGAAACTGTGGGGTAATTTTTGAAAGGAAGGAGCAACACACAGCAGCAATTCACCGGAGAATTCCGCTTTATTAGGGAAAGGTGCTGGGTTATATAGGAAGGGGCATGATTTGATTGAGGTGTCACTTCTACGGGGCTGGTGGCTATTGGCTAGGTGCTGGAATTAGGGGGGCAAGGGGTGATTGGGCTTCAGGTGGCGCCGGCGGGAACCGAGGACCCAGAAGAGAAGCAGGAAGTTCGCCATCTTATGGGTGGGGGCCCTTCATTCCCCCCTTTCTCCTCTATGGGGTTGTGGACGTTGCTTTCTCTCTGACTGCTTCCTGCTGAACGGGGGCGGAGAAGGGAGTGAGGGCTTGAGGACTGGGGGGAAAGGGTTGATAGGACTCCCCACAGTAAGGACGAGTAGATGTGGACTTCTTCAGGTTGGAAATCAGTGAAGGTTCCCTGTAACCATAGGTCGAGGACTTGTTGATTCCAACGGTGCCAGGAGGATACAGGTGTCAGAAGCCAGGCGTCTGCGGCCATTGTTTCCAGGAACAGTTTCCAGTGGAGAGAGGGGTTCATCTCAGCGTGTGGTGAGGAGGTTATGTGAGGGTGAGGGATCTTCTGTGGCTAAAAGCTGGTAGTTCCTGAGTAAAAGCTGGTTGAAAGTTTGCTTAGAGATTTTACCGACTTGGGATTTGATAAACTTTACTATACAAGGTAAGAAGAGACAGGCGAGGAGAATGATTATTATAGGGCTTGCAATGGGCCACAGCCAGGTGAGGAAGGGGTTTGTTAGTATTGAAGAGAATGGGTTGGAAGAGTAATACTGTGGGTACTGGGAGTTACCCATGTAGTGAATGATGCAAGACCAGTAGGGACATCCCCCGTAGGTGTCTGGCCATCGCCTGCAACAGGCTTGCTTTTGGTCATAGAGGAAGCAGAGGTAGGGAGAATAAAGGTAGCTGCTAGTGAACACTTCGGTGGAGGGAGGGAAGTGGAGGTATAAAGGCTCGGAGCAGCCTTTCAGAGGGCAGTCTGATGTGGCAATGAGGGCAGTAATTTTTGTTTGATGCTGTGTGTAAGTCTGTCTGACTTTGAATTGCCATACAAAGGAGGCTGGGGTGGCGGGGAAGACAATAGGAATGAGGAAAAAAAGCGAGAGAGCGCGAGGGAGCAGTAAAGGAGGAAAAAGTCATGATTCGGGTATGGATGGCAAAGGGGGTGAACGGGATTTTGGAGGAAAGAGGACAGTAAGGTCAGGAGTCTGGAGGGAGGGAGAGTCTGTAAACTTTTGTAGGTTAAGAGATCCTTTAGGTGATGTGGGGACAGAATGGTAAGGGGCGCCCTGAGTGTCAGTTTATGAGCTTCCTTCTGCAAGAGCTGTCCAGCGGCTAATGCCCGTAGGCAGGGGGCCCATCCCCGAACTGTGGGGTCTAATTGCTTGGAAAGATAAGCTACTGGGGCAAAGGATGGGCCATAATGTTGGCCTAGGACTCCTAGAGCTTGACTGGACCTCTCATGAATGTATAATGAGAAGGGCTTCGACAAATCAGGAAGATGGAGAGCTGGGGCTTCCACAAGGGCTCGACGGAGCTTAATGAAGGAGTGTCGGGGTGAGGAGGATAATGGTTCTTCAGGGGGGCCCTTGCTGAGGTCGTATAGGGGTCTTGCCAACAGGGAGAAGTTAGGGATCCACGCTCTAAAATACCCAGCCAGGCCTAGAAAGGAAAGGATTTCTGTCTTGGTTTTGGGAACGGGCAGGTCAGAGAGGAGCTGTTTTCTGTCTAAGGTAATGGACTTTCTTTGTTGAGATAGAAGAAATCCGAGGTAAGTGACAGAAGGGGAAGAGATTTGAGCTTTGATGGGGGATACCCGGTAACCTCTGGAAGCTAGAAGGTTAAGTAGGGAGGCAGTGTCAAGTTGAGACTGTTCCCACGAGGGACTGCAGAGTAGAAGATCGTCCACGTATTGTAATAAGATGGACTCGGAGTGATCATGATGAAACTGTTTGAGGTCCTGAGCTAGGACCTGTCTAAAAATATGGGAACTATCTCGGAAGCCTTGTGGCAAAACTGTCCAAGTGAGTTGTTCAGAATGTCTTGTGTATGGGTCCGTCCAGGTAAAGGCGAAAAAATCTTGGGAGGAGGGGTCCAGAGGGATAGAAAAAAATGCGTCCTTGAGATCTAGGACTGAGAAGTGGGAGGCCGAGGCAGGGATCTGCGATAAAAGGGTGTATGGATTTGGGACTAAGGGATGGATAGGGACGATGGCCATGTTGATGAGGCAAAGGTCTTGGACGAGGTGGAAAGATCTATTGGTTTTTTTAACAGCTAATATGAGGGTATTAAACGGGGAGTGAGTGGGTCTGAGGTAATTTTTGTTTAAAAGATCTTGAATGATGGGTTGGAGGCCTATGAGGGCTGAAGTGGTTAGGGGGTATTGGGCCTGACAGATATACTGAGAGGGGTCCCGTAATTTGATAGAGGCAGGAGGACATAGAGCCACGGAGGGGCTTGTAATGTCCCAAACTTTGGGATTTACAGGGTGTATGAGGGCGGAACTGGAGCTTTCATTGGGTAGAGGGGGGTCGTCGGCTATGAGGGCCATCAGAAAGGGAGTACTGGGGGCTGTGGGAGTGGATATAATTATGGAAACATGGAGGAGAGAAAGGATGTCCCGTCCTAGTAAGGGGATGGGACACTGGGGCATAACCAGGAAGGAGTGGGAGAAAGGTATGGGATTGTCTTGGATTGTGCATAAAAGGGGGGGGTTTTAATGGGAAAATCTGTTTACCTCCTACCCCGACTATAGGAGTAATGGCAGGCGTGGTAGGGCCCCGGTAATCCCGCAAGACTGAGAAGGTGGCTCCTGTATCTAGGAGGAAGGAGATGGGGCGACCGTCTACTATTAAAGTAACCCTGGGCTCCTGTTTGGTGATGGAAATGGTTGGGCGAGAAGCCCCCGGGCCCCGTCAATCTTCTCCTGCCAGCCCCACTACGGCGGGCTTAGGATGGGGGTTGTTTGTCCAGCCTCCCCTTCAGGTGGCTGGGCAATCAGACCCCCAGTGGCCCTTTTTGTGGCATCTGGGGCATGGGGTGGTAGGAGATCTGGGGGAGGGGCACACCCTTGACCAATGTCCCTCTTTTCTGCACTTGAAACAAGCTCTTGGGGGGCTTGTTTGTAGAAGAGTGCCCAGGTTGTGGTTTTATCAGCTGGGCCAATATTTGGAAATTGGCCTGATCAGCCTTTTGTTTACTATGTTCTTTCTCCTCCTCCTGGTTATGGAGGAAGACTTTAAAGGCCACTGTTAGGATCTCAGTCTGTGGGGTAGCGGGGCCCTGTTCTAACTTTTTGAGTTTAGCTTTAATGTCGGGGTAGCTTTGAGCCAGGAGGTATGTCATAAGGACATGTCTCCCATCAGGCGTTTCTGGGTCCAGGCTGGTATACTGTAATAGGGCTTGAGTGAGTCTCTCTAAGAACTCGGAGGGAGCTTTTGAAAATTGACTCTTTACAATCTGCCTTTTTCAGACCTGCTATTAAGCAGCAGGCGAAGATATCTCGAGAGCGGAGACTCACGGTGGTGTTATAATATCAGTCTGGGTCTTGTTCGGGGACAGCGGTGGGGCCAGGGGGATAGGTGGGGTCAGTCGTGTGGGTTTCGGTGGCGTGCGTTTGGGCGAAGTCCCAAACTCGTCTGCGCTCTTCAGGAAGGAGGGTATTGGCCAGGAGCATGAAAATGTCATGATGTGTGAGGCTGTATGACTGGAGGGTCCATAGAAACTCCCTGATATATGTCGTGGGATCAGTGGAAAAGGAAACTAGGCGTTTCTCAAGTTGGGCTAAATCTCCTAAGGAGAAAGGGACGTGAACGCGCACGATGCCTTCGGATCCTGCTACCTCCCGGAGGGGGGCGATAATTTTGGGAGGCCCTCGGGACCGAGTCTGAGGAGGACTGAAGGGTTCTGGCTCAGTGTGTGGGGGAGAAACAGGTGATGGGGCAAAGACAGAGGAGGCTCTTGGAACTTAGTTAGAGGGGGGCTGAAAGGCTCAGGCTTGATCTGCAAGGGGGGTGAGGTGGGGGAGGAGATGGTGGTGGAGGAAGGGGGAGGGGCTGTTGTGGGAGAGGAGGGGGAGGGGAGTGGGCGGGAGGCTTCTGTGGGGGAGAGACGGCTTGCAGGCTAGGAGAACTTGGGGGGAGGCGGGAGGAGGCGGAAAGCTTCGGTATAGGGAATCTTCCAGTTTTTCAGGCGCTGGCAGTAGTTAAAGAGATCGCGAGTGATGTTAGGATCAAGAGTTCCCCCTGCGGGCCATTGGTTGTGATTGTCTAGGGGGCATGTCGGCCAATCTTGGGAGCAGTATTTGCAGAGAAGTTTTGGTTTTATATCAGGCGTCAGGGAGAGGGTGGCTAGATGCTTGAGCAGGCATTCAAGAGGTGAACTTCCAGGGAGGGATGAGGAGGCTCCCATGGCTAAAGGACAGAGAAGGAGACAAACAGGGGAAGACGAACGGAGACCCTCGGACTGGGAGCAGAGCGCAAGGAGACAAAGGGCGTCCCCGGTGATCCTTGGGGGTCTGCGGAAACTCGTATACGAGTCGGTTTCTTAGGAAGTGTGGGTCGTCACCCAGACCTCTCTAAGAAGGCAGATGCCGGAGTCCGAGGTACCTGTACTAGGAGTTTTCAGCAGAAGGAATTTTCGGCGGAAGGAACGGAAGGAGGGGGGGGGAAGGGAGCGTTCTCATCCGCTAAGGAGTCACCTCGTTTATGGCTGTTGGAGGAGGGCCTGAGGGTCCGCCGCAGCTGTGAAGGCCTGAGGTGGGGAGAGTTCCCTCCTCGTCCCCGAGCGTCAGGTCCTTGCCAGACAATCACGGTCAATGACGCTGCGATAGCTCGGGGAAGAGCGGCCCGCTCCGGGGGAAAACTTACCCAAAGGCCAGAGAGGAGTGGTGAGTGTGAGGAGCCAGCGCCGGAAAAAGAGGACGAGGGCAAGCTGCTGCTGGTGTCGGGGGAAGACGGGGCCCAGTTGGGGTGTCCCGTCTCCCGGGTTTCAGCACCAATGAAAGGAAGGGAGCGGCACACAGCAGCAATTCACCGGAGAATTCCGCTTTATTAGGGAAAGGTGCTGGGTTATATAGGAAGGGGCATGGGGTGATTGTGGTGTTACTTCTACGGGCCTGGTGGCTATTGGCCAGGTGCTGGGGTTGGGAGGGGGGTGAGGGGTGATTGGGCTTCAGGTGGCGCCAGTGGGAACCGAGGACCTGGAAGAGAAGCAGGAGGTTTGCCATCTTATGGGTGGGGGGCCTTCAATTTTGCCTTCTGCACCTGAGTTTCCTCATCTGAAAAATGGGGATTTTGTATTATCTCATTTATTATTATGAGAATTAAATGAGTTAATGTTAGTATTTACAGCACTGTGTGACCATAGCAAAAGCTATATAAAACAAAATAAGGTGACTAAAAATGAGCCAGCAATAGCAATTTTATTAGGGAAACATTTTTATTTTGATCGTGAGAGCTACATATTTTTCACTCGGATCTGGTAACCTCAGTATGAGTGTTGAGTCAGCTTGTATGCCGTAAGTTCTTCTATCCAAGATAGCGTGGGAGACAACATCCCGTGGGTGGCCAGCCAGTTTCTGAAAACCAGACACGCAGAAGAGCATATGTCTCCCTTCTTGAGCTCTGGTAGGCCATCATTACACACTTAACTCATATTTCACAGAGAAATATATTCTTCATAGGCTGTGTATAAATCAAATCCTAACATAAATCTGTGTTATTTAAAGAATTCATCTGGGGATTCCTTCTGCAAAGTAAAGGTGTCTTTTGTAAAGCAAATCAGTATCCCCTTGAGAGACATTCAAATTGTGATTAGAGATGGATTGAATTTCTTTGTCTAAAACAAATCTGCCAGCCCAGAATTCCCCTCAGGGGAATCTGGTCCTTCTCTGTCTTTCCAGGGCTGGCTGCCATTGAACTTTGATCCAATCGCAAGAGGCCCTTTGCCCTTGGCTCTCTAGGGCTGGGACTTATGTAATTCCTGGCTCTACCAAGGTGAGTCCCTTTGAAACCTGAAGGTGCAGGGCTTATTGTCCACAGTGGCTCTGACATCACTATGCCAGCAGGCTGCATATTCCGCTTCCAAGCTCTGACCTTTCCCCTAGGTGGCAACAACCTGCTTACAACTTCCTCTACAAACAGGGGCACCTAAGAGACACAGCCCATGGTTCTAGCGGATGCCCACAACTGGATGACACACAGGTAATGTTAAAACTCAGTATCTAATGGCTCTAGCAGGCTATCAGAATGAACAAGGGTGTGAAGGAAGGTCCTAATTAACTTCTTAGCCTTTCACAAACACCATAGGCCCCAGTGTTATTCTGTGCCTTTGAACACACTCTTCCCTTGGCCCGGCCCAACTCAGAAGGAAATGCACACAGCCACCCACATTTACTGACTCAGGGTTTGTTCATCCATCCATTCATTCATTCCTTCAGGTGCAGAGGGCTGAGTTCATACTCCTCAGCTCCCAGCGCATTATCATCATTGTTCCATCTGAGCCCCTCTCCTCTCTTTGTCTTTTATATCCTTGCTTCTCGATCTTATTCTTCCACCACCCATAAGCAACTTTTACAACTTGTTTAATGCCTTTTTGTTTGTGTATGATCTTGTAAAATGTGTTGTTTTGTACAGATGTATTTTACAGCTTTATTGAGATATAATAGGTGTATAATAAACTACATATATTTAAAGCATACAGTTTGATGAGTTTTTTTTACATATGTATATACCTGTGAAACCACTACCACCATCAAGATATCCTTCATCCCCAAAGGTTCCTCATGGTCCAGCCCTGCCTAGACAATCACTGATTTACTGTCTGTCATTAATGGTAGACTGGTTTGCATCTAGTATTTTCTACTTTATTCCTTTTCACTAAAAATGAGGTGCTGGTCTACACTTGCTTTATTAGTCAAGATAGACTAAGTTATCCTTCAGTAACAATACAACTCTCAGTGGCTTTAATACAACAGTTATTTTTCTCTCCCTTGCCATGTCTGATGCACGTCCACAGCGGGCTCTGCTCAACACAGTCATGGGCACTCAGGCTGATGTAGGTTCCATCTCAACAAATATTTCCATGATCACTCTGGTGGGAATGACAAATCTGATGTTCCATCTCAAAGCTTCTATCCAGAAATATGGAAGAAAACACCACTTCCACTACTATTTCATAAAGCAAGTCACCTGGCCACGCCTAACTGCAGAGGAGGTAGAGAAGGCAACTCTGCCAAGGGCCCCACAGGAAAGGTAACTGTTTAAACAGTTTTAAGGTTTATTATGTTGATCTGAAATCTGGCTCACTACAACTTTGAATGTCCCTGGGGACATTCAAATCACATCTGCCCCCCCTGCCTCAGAACAGTCCTATTAAGAGATGGCATCTGTGTTCCTCAAGTCTTCCCCTCTCCTCTCCTGGCTTAATAATCCCATTCCCCCAATTCTTCCTAGGATGAGATTTTCACTTTCCTCTCCATTCTGGCCACCCTCCTCATGCTACGCCTAAGTTCCCAATGTACCTCCTAGTATGTCACCTCAAAATGTGGTCTGAGCAGCTTGGAGGCCTTTCAGCTTCCACTCTCACTTTGAGACTCTTCTACTGCCATGTGAAGATGCCTAGGCTAGCCTGCTGGGGACATGTGATAGATACCATATTAGATCTTCTACCGCAAATAAATGGTCACATGACCCAGGCTGCTTGAGTGAGCCCAGTCAAGACCAGCCTAACTTGCTGGTGCCCAGAATCATGAGCAACTAAAATGGCTGCTTTAAGCCACTAAGTTTTGGGGTGGTTTGTTATGGGGTGTTTGTTACACAGCAATTACTGACACATGTTAAAAACCCAATCTGACATTGTTATTCACCTGCTTACAACCCTTTGCCCTCTCTGTGTTGCCTGAAGGATCAAGTCCAAAACTCTGCCCTGGCCCCCTGGTTGTTGATTATGTTTCATCTCTACCATCCCCTACTGCTCCTGGAGGGGGTGAAAATTTGGGCTAGCAAGAAAAACAGAGTGAAAAGGGCATTTAGACAGAGAAGACAATGTGTCAAAGAGACATGGAGCAGGGGGCCAGGGGGAGGTTATGCTTGGATAAACAAACTGTGAGAGAAGGGAGCAGTAGGGATGGCAGAGATGAAACAGAATAAAAAACCAGGGGCCAGGGCAGAGTTTGGACTTGATCCTACAGCAACACAGAGAGGGCAAAGGTGGGTTGTTGTTTTTTCTCCTGAGGTCAAAGCTTTTACCAGTCTGTCAAACAGATATGTGACTCCCAAAAGGTAAAAATCACAGACCAAGCTCTTTCTACTGTAACCCATGGCTGACCCAACACCTGGTCCTCTGCCAAGGATGGGCTCTTATATTTCACAAGGAAAAAGGAACTCATAAGCAATACTGAGACAACATAGCTAAGCTTTCAGGTTTCTAGATATGGCCCCTCCCACAGCTCTTATCAAGCCATATTTGGCACTACTACACTCTTGGGCTAGGTTCTTACCCACACCTATCTTTTTGTACATTAGGTACATAAAACTGGATTAAACATAATCCTTGTTCACAACATACTTTCATCATGCACAACATACTTTTGTGCATAGCTTTTTACTAATTTAGTTGTCTTGATAATGTAATAAGCACCAAATATGAAAGCTAGAACCTTGACAATAACCTGACCTAATTATACGTTCCTCCAGCCCCATCCTATCCCCTTACCTTTGGGAACCACTATTCTGAAACCCACAGTGAGAACCATTCTTTCCTTTTCATGTAGCTTTACTGCTTATATGTTCTTTAAAAATGTTTTTGGATTCTTAGTTGTATGTAACTTTATAACATCAAGTCATCAGAAATGAAATTAAAACCACAATGAGACACCAAGACACACCACTAGAATAAAACTTAATACCAAGTGTTATCAGGATGTGAAGTAAGCATTCTATCTTTGCATCTAATCACCACGAACTTTGTGAGGAATCTTTGCTGTGGGGGGAGCTCAGATTAGAAGTTCCCAACAGGGTTTTTAATGCTTCTCTGGCCATTTAATCAAGCCAGGCACATGTAACCAGTTAAGCCAGTTGTAAACCACCAGTAAAGAAAGTGATACTGGGAGTCACCAGAGGAGCTTTAGACTTTAAATTGCACATTGAAAATACCAATGCCCTTACTTTGGCCAAGACTGAAAAGCCAGACATTCAAATAAAGATAGAGCTTTTGCAATCCAGCTGTAAATCAACTCTATCTTTCACAATATAAAATTCTACAATAGGTAAAACTACAGTGACAGAAAGCAGGTTGATAATTACCTGGGACCAGGGATAGGAGAAAGGTACTGAGTGCAAAGGAGCACAAGGAAACTATTTAGGAGATAGAATTTGTCTTGCCAATGGGTTTCAGCCCCAGGCAAGTTCACTATGGATTCAATGTGACCAAAGAAATGACAGTAGAACATTCTTGGGGTGAAAGGGTTATACCCAACTTTATCTCCACGGTGGCAGATCAATCACTTGAATCCCATCCACTCAGAGCGAGCCTGCATTCAGCAAGTCGGTCTCTGCCTCTGGGTCCCTCTGTCTGCACAGCCGTCTCAGTCTCTGTCCTCGGTGCTGCCATCACTGCAGCCTCTGCTCTGCTCTCCTGTAGCCTTGCAGCCAGCCATACCACCGTGTCGTCCAGAGCACTGAGCAGGGCTCTTTATATAGTCAATAATGACGTACCGTCCACACGTGTGTAGTGAGCTAGTCAACCAGGGCCAGGTGAGAATCCTAGCCACAGGAACCTTCACTTTATCCACAGAATTATTTTCTGTATTTTGATGGTGATGGTGGCTATGCTATTATATACAATTATCAAAATTCCTTAAACAGCATGTTAAAAATTGATAAATTTTAAATTTGGTAAGTAATAACAAAAAAGAAAAAGTTGTTTTTGTTTTTTTCTTTAAAAGAGCATCATGTTACATTTAATCTTTTGGGACTCAACTTTTTCATTTAATATTTTATTGTGAAGATTCACCCATCTTGTTAAGAGTCACTATAGTTCATTTGTTTTGACAGCTATATAATATTCCATTGTGTGACTGTTCCAGTTTATTTATCCACTCTCTTGCTCATGGGCACTTGGGTTTGCTTTTGTGAACAGGATTGCTATGAACATTCTTGTACATGTCTTCTGGTACACATGTATGAGTGTCTCTTGGACTTATTCCCAGTACTGGAATAACTGGGTTGTAGGGTAGGTTAATGTTTAATTATAGAAGATAAACTGTTTTTCAAAGTAGTTCTCTGCTTTTCTTATCTGGTTTCATCTGTCCCTAATTAAGACTGGGAGGGATCACACAGGCAGGAGATCCTCTCCTCTTGAATAATCACTGCTTAGCATTTAATTAAAACCAGCCTGTATACCTAGGAGGCCAAGGGCAGAAGCCCAGGCACCTGAGGCTGCCCAGCCTCAGTAGATACTGAGGGCAGAGTAAACAGCAGGCAGGTACCACAGACCACACACAGAGGCTAAACAGGGCCCTACTCCCTGGAACCTATTTTCCTAGCTTCGCTGGATTTTGAGTCTGGAAAGCCTTCCAAGGCCCTCAGAGTGCCAATTATAAGAAAGGAGAAGGTTTAAACTCATCTAAAATCCTTCTCAGCTGACACCTCTAATACCCAAACTAGGATTAGCAGGGAAAGCATAAAGAACAAAGGGAGTGACAGAAAGAGGTAGAGGAGGGCTAAGTAAAGTGGGAAGAACTCAGAACTCAAGCATCTAAAATTACATACTGTTTTCTGCCCAAGGACCAGTTTTTCAGAAAAAAAGTTTTATATCCCTGTTATTAAAAGATTGCCTTCTTTGTGCAAAAAAGTTATAAAACAACATTACTAGCAAGTATTCAGTAAACAATGTTGCCCCCAACTTCACACACTCTGTGAGGTGAAGTCCTACAATGGTGGGGAAGAGCTCTGAGGGATTTGGGGGTGGGCCAAAGAACTGACACCAGAGCTCAGCTGCAGGCCAAGAACAAGAGAACAAAACCAAAAACAAAATATAACAAAACAAGATATTAGGAATTCCTAGGTGCTCAAAAGCAAAAGGAGGAGAGCTGCCATTCCAAAGGATGAGGAGTCCTCCTTATCTCCCACAATCCCAACTGCTACATCTCCAGCAGCTCCCTGACTACCCGTCAGTCAGGAGCTCAAGGAACACTTGCTAGATGAATAATGAAGAAACACCCTGTGGCAGAAGCAGCTTCCCGCCACATTTGGGCAGCAGTGCTGTTGGTAGCAGGAGGAACAGCTGGCATTATTCAGCTCTGGAGAGCTCTCTCGGTGTAAGTAAGCTGATTATTATGCATTGGCTTAACAGTTTCAGTTGCTGTTCCTTAAATTAGATTGTGGGCTATACGGAGAAAACAGGTAGACTTTTTTGGGTCCACTGGCTGCTCAAGATGGATCATTCAGAACTCACCTCACGTATGAGAGGGGCTCGGTAACCAGAGGCTTATATCCAGGCTGAGGTCCTGGGCTTTGGGCACCTGGCACTCGAGCTCAGTAGCAGCAGCTGGTACAAATGGAACTAACGGTACTTGGACTGACATGAAAACTAAAAGCCCTAGCTCTACAGAGCTTCAACAATTTTATTGGCTAAATGCTTCTTTCCAAGTTTATAGCTTAAAGTGTAGGCCTGCTCACTGGCTCATATTCCTAAGCCCCTAATGGGGTGGGAACCGTTAGCACAGGCTTGGAGATGGGGCTATAATAAGTAAGAAACCTGCTGATGTTCCACAATTGGACAGCAGGACAGAGAAACTCCTACTTCCTATAACTGGAAATTGTCTGTAGGAAGACTTGAGCAGAATGGAGATAGGACTCAGAGAACATCTTTGCCACTGGTCTCAGTTTCTGGTGTCTCCTACACCAGGGCTTCAGTAACAGGCTGTTGCTATGTCAGCCTACACATTTTACAAAAGTACATAGGCCCAAAATTGGCCATGAGGTTTGGGATGACCAGCTCCCCAACCTGGCAGGATGGGAAGAAGGAGAATGTATCCATGAAAAGTTTTCGGAAGTGAGTCAGGTCTTCCACCTGAACCTGGATGCTGTACTGATTGGCCAGGAGCTCGATGGTGCCTTGTACCACATACTCATTCTGTAAGTGTGAGAGTGAGCAGGTGGAATAGACAACGTGGCCACCCGGTTTGGTGGCAAGGAGTCCAGCCCTGAAAACAGAAAGAGAAGCCAGTGACTAGTGAGTTGCCCAGAGGTAGGACAACAGAAGCTGGAAGCATGGGTAGGGGAATCTACTGTGGGATGGGTAGCTGTGTTAGACACCCTCTGAAATCCCTGCCATAATGACACCACCTGAAAAGTCACTCTCAAAGCAGAAAGCAACCCAACCTTACTTTACAGGCTCTCCTCCCGAAGCCTTCTTGAAATGATCCCCTGAGCTCTGACTCTGGTTGTGGACCAAACCATGAAGCTGACTACGGATTGAGTCCTTACCCAGTGCTATAGAGCCATGACCTCAGTAACTATTTCCAAAGGTGGGCTACTCACTGGTGCTGGGACTAGCATGGAGGTAAGATAGCATAAGTAAACCTGTGCAGCCCACCCTGCACATAGGGATTTTATGTTCCAGAGAAGGACCATCCCATGATGTCTCTCTCTTCCAGACAGATCCCCAGCCAGAAGACCCTTCTATTGGCAAGAGGTTCTAGGCCCCTAGTCCCAGAGGCCTGCAGATGACCAGACCCTGGAGCACTTTGACACAAAGTCCTGAGTTTTTATAAATCTATTACTCACGCAAGAAGCTGCACCTGCAGCATGGGCAACATTTGCCGCTCCTTCTTCCTTGACCGCTGAAAGATGTTGTTGTCATCCTCACGAAGGGAGTGGCGGTCTGTGGTACAGGGCACATCCACCAGCACCTGCCCAGAGTATTAAAGGGTAAAGTATTAGAGCAACTGACAGGGTCCTCTTTCTTAGGCCAGGGCTGTTCTAAGCACCTGGCTTGGGAGGTTGTGCAAAGTGCTCCCTCTGCCCATCTGTCTGTTGCAGAGTGCCTAATAAAGCCTCTCACTTTAACCTGCAAGACAATTATGAAATAAGGAGTCAGAAAAGAGTGTATTTATGTATACTCATGGCTATGAGTAACCAACATACAAGAAACTATAATTAATATTTGATATCAATCTAAAAAGAAGTCTTTAGTGCTGCAAAGCTCTGTTCTTAGCTATTTAAATGAAAACTTCTAATTTACAAATAACACAATGCCCAGAGGGTAGCTGACAACTGAATAACAGGATCAGGATTTAAAATTATCTTATGCTGAAACCACCTCATATCCAATATGGAAAAGTTTCAAAGTGAGAAATGTAAAATCATTCATTTACTAAATTCTTACTCTGCTAGGCACTAGAGACAAAAAAATTAAATGAAAAAGCAGTCCTACATTTATGTTTCAAAAACTAAAATCACCTATGGAAAAGATCTGTGAATTTTTAGTTAAGCAGACACTCCAAGTAAATTAATAATGACCCAGTGTTCAATAATCTGATGTATTCCTTGGCTGCATGAATTGACACAGTGCATACAGAGTAAAAGAAAGAATGATTGTATTCTGGTCAGGCCATATCCTAAGAACTGTGATGGGGCTGACTTTCATAGTAAAAAGAGACATTAACTAAATAGAATGCCCAGAGAAGGGCCACTGGTTTAAGAAACCACATCATAGAAGAAATTAATACCTTCTGTTTCCAGCAATGTAGTAAACTAGATATCCTGAAAACCCTTGTTATACAAAACACCTCAAAAGGCTAGATAGAATATACTTTAGAAATACTTTTAAATGCATAGCTCACAGAAGATTAGAGAAATCCTAAGCAGCTAAGGAATAAGTAGGAGCACAAATCCAGGGAGGCAGCCAATACTAAAGCCACAACTTCTATTTTTTTTTTTACCAGTCCCTAGTAACTCAAAGCCTTCAAGGACAGAAAACAGGGCATTGGGCCCACTTGAGGTAGGGAAATGGAATGAAAATCCATACCAAAGTCAAAATCCTCAAAGGGCTTCACACTTGATCAAAGAGTGAACCAGGAAAAAAAAAAAAACCCCAGCCCACGATAGAAAATGACAAGAGAACTTTTCTGTTTTGGTTTTAACTCTGGGCAAAAATAAAAAAAAAAGAAAGGAGAATTATGGGAGAAAAAGATGGTGGAGTAGGAAGGCAAGGCTGAAACTTCCTCCCCAAAACACATAAAACATGAAAATATAGCAAATACAACTAAACCTGAAAATGACCTGAAGATTGCAGAACAGACTACCTACATCTGGGGAAGAAGAAAAGACCTCACAGAAAGGGGTAAAGTGGCAAAGCCAGATCTAGCAGGACCCAAGCCCTCAGGCAGGAGAGAGAGGAACAGAGCGGGGAGGGGGTAGGAGCCCACAATTGCTGAGTACCTAGCCCTGGAGATCTGCTCTGGGAGCACGAGCCCACATTACATGGTGTTCTGGTGATTAGCGAGGCTGGACACCAAGGACAGACAGGTGGAACACTCAGGGAGGCTGAGATCCCAGCCACTTGTGGAGAACAGGCATGCTCCACTGGTCCCCCTGAGACAAAAGCAAAGTGGGCAGTTTGAAAAACTTCCCAGCAGTGGGAGGGGTGCCAGAGGGGTGAGTGTTGGAGGGAGCTCTCTTCTCAGGAGAAAGGGCAGATGGACAATACCTACTCAGTCTGCCCTCTGCCCAACAGTTCGGGAACTCTTGGGAGCTCCAGACACTCCATCCCCGTTGCTGGCAACACAGCCCTGAGGCTCCTCCCTGTATGCACTGCTAGCAGACAACCCACTTGCTGCCTGGTAGGCAGAGGGAGACACTCCTAGCTTTCTTGACTCCATTGCAGCCCAATGAGGGAGGTGCCTGCAGGAGCCAGTCTCTAGAGCTCTTTCCTCCTTGTGGGTGTCCAACTGCATCAGCCTGTTCACCCCATTAACCCTGAAGCCCCACCACTGCTGCAGGCCAGGCAGAGGGTGGCCCCGTCCACAGCAACTCCAACAGAGATTTCTGCACTGATCACAAAGGTGCGGCTGAAGTAAACTGCCCACCTAGATTCAGACCACAACAAGTCAGACAGAAAGACAGCCCTTCCCATTGCATGCCAACAGCTGGGGTTCCTGCACTGGAAAGTAAAGAGTCTTGAGCTTCTGGGCACTAGAGAATGCCTCTATCACAAAGCCATTACTTCATAGGTCAGAAAGCAGCAGAGTCATCTAATACAAAGGAAAGCACACAGAAACCATGACAAAATGAGGAGGCAGAGGAATATATTCCAAACAAAACTGCAACACAAGACACCAGGAAGATGGCTAAATGAAACAGAAATCACCAATCTTCTTAAAAAGATTTCAAGCAAAAGTCACAAACATGCTCATGGATTTACAGAAAAATATCCAAGATCTCAGGGAGGACTTCAATAGAGATAAAAGACCTGTAAAAGACCCACTCAGAGCTGAAGAATACAGTATATGAAATGAAACATACAACAGAGGGATTTAAGAGTAGATTATTACAGGTTGAAGCAGCTGTGAATGAAATGGAAATTAGGGAACAGGAAAACAATGAAGCTGAAAAACAGAAAAAAGGATCTCTAGGAATGAAAGAATAATACAAGCGCTGTGTGACCAATCCAAACAGAACAATATTTGTATAATAGGGGTACCAGAAGGAGATGAGAGAGACAAAAGGATAGAAAGTCTCTTTGAGGAAATAATTGTTGAAAACTTACCCAATCTGGGGAAGGAAACAGACACTCAGGTCATGGAAGCACAGAGAGCCCCTAACAAAAGGAATCCCAGGAAGACAACACCAAGACATATAATAATTAAAATGGCAAAGATCAAGGAAAAGGAGAGAGTGTTGAAAGCAGCCAGAGAGAGAAAAAAGTTGCTTATAAAGGAAATCCCATCAGGCTATTAGCAGACTTCTCAGTAGAATATTTACAGGCCAGAAGAGAGTGGCATGATATATCTAATGTAATAAAAAAGGACGTCCAACCAAGAATCCTCTACCCAGAAAGATTATCATTGAAATTTGAAGCAGGGATTAAACAATTTTCAGATAAACAAAAGCTGAAGGAATTCACTACCACTAATCCAGTCCTACAGGATATGTTAAAGGGACTGGACTGCTGTAGATATAAAGGTTCCAAAAGCTAAATAGCTCTCACCATTGAAAATAAACCCACAGTAAAGGTAGTAGACCAATTAATTACCAGCAAGTATGAAATTAAAACAAAGAAGCAAAATCAACTACTCACAAAATCAGAAAAGGGATACACAAAAAGTGCAGATTATGACATCTAATACATAAAGTGTGGAGGAGGAAAAAGAATAAGAAAGAAAAAAAGTACCTTTAGATTGTGTTTGAAGTAGAGTAATCAGCTATTTAAAATACTGTTATATAGTAAGGAAGCTATTCTTCAACCTTTGCTAACCACAAAATTAAAGCCAACAATAGATCTAAAAGAAAAATCCAATCACTACACTGAAGAAATTCATCAAATAACAAGAATATAAGAGAAGAAAAAAGGAACACAGAGGAGCTATAAAAACAACCAGAAAACAATTAATAAAATGACAATAAGTACATTATCTATCAATAATCACCTTAAGTGTAAATGGACTGAATGCACCAATTGAAAGACACAGAGTGGCAGAACGGATAAAGAAACAAGACCCATCTATATGATGCTTACAGGAGACTCATTTCAGACCCAAAGACATACAGACTAAAAGTGAAGGTATGGAAAAAGACATTTCATGCAAATATGGAAACAAAGCAGGAATAGCAGTACTTTTATCAGACAAAATAGATTTCAAAACAAAGAACAACAAGAGACAAAGAAGGACATTACATAATAATAAAGGGGTCAGTCAAACAAAAAAATATAATCATTATAAATATCTATGCACCCAACGTAGGAGCACCTAAATATGTAAAACAAATACTAACAGAATTGAAGGGAGAAACAGACTACAACACATTCATTTTAGGAGATTTTAACACACTACTTAAATCAATAGACAGATCAACAAGGCAGAAAATAAGTAAGGAAACAGAGGCACTGAACAATACATGAGATCAGATGGACTTAACAGATATCTACAGAACGTTCCACTCAAAAGCAGCAGGATACACATTCTTCTCAAGTGTACATGGAATGTTTTCCAGAATAGATCACCTACTAGGCCACAAAAAGAGCCTCAATAAATTCAAAAACATTGAAATTGTATCAAGAAGCTTCTCACACAACAATAGTATGAAACTAGAAATAAATCACACAAAGAAAACAAAAAAGCCTACAAATATATGGAGGCTAAACAATACGCTAAATAATCAGTGAATCAAGGATCAAATTAAAACAGAATTAAAGCAATAAAAATTAAAGCAACACATGGACACAAATGAAAATAATAACACAACAGCCCAAAACCTGTGGGATGCAGCGAAGGCACTTCTAAGAGGAAAGTAAACAGTGTATTGCTTACCTCAAAGAACAAGAACAATCCCAAATAGTCTAAAATCACAATTAAAGAAACTAAAAAAGAACAAGTGAAGCCCAAAGTTGGTAAAGGAGGGACATAATAAAGAGCAGAGCAGAAATAAATAAAATTGAGAAGAATAAAACGATAGAAAACTCAATGAAACTAGCAGTTGGTTCTTTGAGAAAATAAATAAAATAGATAAACTCCTAGCCAGACTACTCAAGAAAGAAGAAAAAAGCATACACACCAAAATAAAATCAGAAACGAAGGGAAATAATCACAACAGACACCAGAGAAATACAAAGAATTATTAGAAAATACTATGAAAAATTATATGCCAATAAATTGGACAACCTAGAAGAAATGGGCAACTTTCTAGAAAAACACAACCTTCCAAGACTGACCCAGGAAGAAACAGAAAAACAGAAGAGACCAATTACCAGCAATGAAATCGAATTGGTAATCAAAACCTATCTAAAAACAAACCTCTAGGTCTAGATGGCTTCATAGATCAATTCTACCAAACATTTAAAGAAGAGATAATACCGACCCTTCCTAATGTATTCCAAAAATATAAGAGGGGTACTTCCAAAGTCATTCTATGAGGCCAGCAATCACTCTAATACCAAAACCAGACAAAGACACCACAAGAAAGAAAATTATAGACCAATATATCTGATGAACATAGATGCAAAAATCCTCAACAAAATATTAGCAAACTGAATTCAAAAATATATTAAAAAGATCATCCATCGTGACTAAGTGGGATTTATTCCAGGGATCCAAGGATAGTACAGTATTCATAAATCAATCAATATCATACATCTCATTAACAAAAAGGATAAAAAATTGTATAATCATCTCAATAAATGTTGAAAAAGCATCTGACAAAATTCAACATACACTCATGATAAAAACTTGCAACAAAATGGGTATAGAGGGTATGTACCTCAATACAATAAAGTCCATATATGACAAACCCACAGCCAACATCACACTTAGTAGCAAAGCGTTTTCCTCTAAGATCGAGAACAAGACAAGAATGCCCACTCTCCCCACTTTTATTCAACATAGTACTGGAGGTCCTAGCCACAGCAATCAGACAACACACAGAGATAAAAGGCATTCAAATTGCACAGAAATCTGTTGCATTCCTATATACTAACAATGAACTACAGTATGGGAGAATCTATTCATAAATTGGTAAGGAAGAAATTCAACTGTCACTGTTTGCAGATGACATGACATTATACATAGAAAACCCTAAAGATTCCACCAAAAAATTATTAGAACTAGTAAATGAATTTAGCAAAGTTGTAGGATACAAAAGTAATACACAGAAATCTGTTGCATTCTATATACTAACAATGAACTAGCAGAAAGGGAAATTATGAAAACAACTCCATTTATGATTGCATCAAAAAGAATAAAATACCTAGGAATAAACCTAACCAAGGAAGTGAAACACCTGTACTCCAAAAACTGTAAGACACTCATGAGAGAAATTAAAGAAGACACCAATAAATGGAAATATATCCTGTGCTCATGGATAGGAAGAATTAATATAGTCAAAATGGCCATCCTGTCCAAAGAAATTTACAGATTCAATGTAATCCCCATCAAAATACCAACATCATTCTTCAATGAACTAGAACAAATAGTTCTAAAATTCATATGGAACCACAAAAAACCCGAATAGCCAAAGCAATCCTGAAAAAGAAGAACAAAGCTGAGGAGATTATGTTCCCTAACTTCAAGCTCTACTACAAAGCCACAGTAATCAAAACAATTTGGTACTGGCACAAGAACAGACCCATAAATCAATGGACTAGAATAGAGACCCCAGCTATTAACCCACAAATATATGGTCAATTAATATATGATAAAGAAGACATGAACATACAATGGGGAAAAGGCAGCCTCTTCAACAAATGGTGTTGGGAAAACTGGACAGCTACATGTAAGAATAAAACTGGATATTGTCTAACTCCGTACACAAAAGTAAACTCAAAAGGGATCAAAGACCTGAATGTAACTCATGAAACTGTAAAACTTTTAGAAGAAAAGACAGGCAAAAATCTCTTGAATATAAGCATGAGCAATTTTTTCCTGAACACATCTCCTTGGGCAAGGGAAACAAAAGCAAAAATGAACAAATGGGACTACATCAAACTAAAAAGCTTCTGTACAGCAAAGGACACCATCAGTAGAACAAAAAGGCTTCCTACAGTATGGGAGAATCTATTCATAAATGACATATCTGAGAATGGGTTAACATCCAAAATATATTAAGAGCTCACACGCCTTAACACCCAAAAAGCAAATACCTGATTAAAAAATGGATGGAGGATCTGAACAGACACTTCTCCAAAGAAGAAATTCAGATGGCCAACAGGCACATGAAAAGATGCTCCACGTTGCATATTATCAGGAAAATGCCAATTAAAACCACAATGAGATATCACCTCACACCAGTTAGGATGGCCAACATCTAAAAGACAAGGAACAACAAATGTTGGTGAGGATGTGGAGAAAAGGGAACCCTCCTACACTGTTGGTGGAAATGTAAATTAGTTCAACTGATAAGGAAAATATTCAACACAGCCATCAAGGTAAGCAAACTGCTTTTTCCTCTAGTTGGCAAAGCACTCCTAGCTCCCTCCTCCAGGCTCCTCTTTTGCCCTGTGCATGCCGAAATGTCACATATCAAAATAATATAAATTGCTCCCCTTGCTTGTGCTCAGGGCTCAGACCTTGGGAAATTACTCCCTTCTGAGCCCGCCAGTGTGAAATAAAACCACAACACTCCAAGACCTCTGAGTGCCGCTTGGTTCTTCCGTCAGTGATCCAGTCCAGGTTTTCCAGTATTTTCCATAACATTTGGTTCCCTGACCGAACCGCGCTGACCCATTGTTGCCACCGGTTTGGGGCAATGGCGGGGCGGTGATGGAACGGGAGACCTCAATGGAGAAGGCGTGCTCTGCCTGATCTCTCGGCAGTCTCCCACCCAGTGGCCCTGGGCCAGCCCCGCTCCACTGTTCCTGCCAGACTCAAGGAGGCTTGGCAACTGAGGACCTGGTTTTAACGTGGAATCCGGTAAGGCTCGGGGGCCCCTGACCCAGTCAGTACCACCTGTTGGGGTGGAAGGGGAACCTAATCACTTCCCGGAGACTTCTTAAAAGTCTCACAGGTAGACTTTCCCAGGGGGGGAATGTTTAAACACTGGTCTGAGTGTGTGTGAATGAGTGTGCAGGGGGGCTGAAGTCATTTTGTCTGCACTGAATCTATGATTCCATGGCCTGCGCTACGGAATCTGAGTGGGCCCTCATCCGCGAATGGTCAGCCCTACAACATAATGGTGATTCTGCTTCGGCTGACCTGGCCCAGGACTTATACAGGTGCATCTTAGTCAAGGCTGACCAAAGTCTCCGAGAGGAGCGCGAACGGACAGGTATCTGACTGGTCTTCTCTCTAGAGGAGGCACCCCTCCCTCATCTGTTGTTGCGGCACTGTACATGGACATGTCATGGGGTCAGGGCACAGTAAACCCACAATCCTTGACACTATGATCAAGAATTTCAAGAAGGGATTTTCAGAAAACTACAGAGTAAAATTAACTCCTGGCAGGTTAAAAACCCTGTGTGAATCTGTATTGCCCACCTGTACTGTAGGGTGGCCTCCAGAAGGAACCCTAGATGTCCCAACAATCTGCTGAGTCTGGTGGGTCATCCCTAGAGATCCAGGTCATCCTAATCAGTTCCCATACTTCAACTCCTGGTTAGAAGTTGCCCAGACTCTTCCCCCTTGGGTGCAATTCACTTGCAACAGGCAAGGACAGGGTAGGGTCTTAGTCGCCTCAACAAAGAAGCCTGCAAAGAATCAACAGAAGCCTGAGCCTCCAAAAATTCTTGCTGGTGACCCAAAGGAAGAGCGAATATTACCTTATGCGCCCCCAAGGTCAGCAGCAGCCAGCTCCCCCAGTCCCAGACAGACACCCTGCCGCCATCAGCCTCCCCGCCAACTCCAGAACGAATGGACCCACTCTCCCCTGGACCAGCTGCCAGACTGTGCCCTTGGCCAGAAGCAGGCACCCTTCAGATGCCGGTGCAAGAGACATGGGAGCCTGAAAGGTGTAATAAAGATGAGACCATCCAGTGGGTCCGGCCTATGTTTTACTATCAACCCTTCTCCATAACTAACCTCCTCAATTAAAAACACAACACCCTGTCAGAAAAGCCACAAGCCCTGGTTGATCTCATGAAATCCCTCTTCCAAACCCATCAGCCGACCTGGAAAGACTGCCAACAGCTTCTCTACACCCTGTTCACAATGGAAGAGAGGAGGCAGCTGGGGTCCTTGATTGGGGTACATAGGCTGAAATCGCTGTCCCTGAGGAACGTCCCGAGTGGGGCTTCACCACCCCTGAGGGACAGCACCAGATCTGCCAATATCAGGATGCCCTCCTCCAGGGGATCAAAGCCAGGTCCAAAAAGCCTATGAACATGACCAAAGTATCTTCAGTCACTCAACAACCAGGAGGGTCTCCTGAGGATTATTATGAAAGACTGTATGAAGCTAATGGCATCTACACCCGCTTCAATCCTGAGTCACCAGGGAGTCAACAAATGGTCAATACCTCATTCATAGCTCAAGCTGCCCCAGACATCAGACAAAAGCTCCAAAACCTTGAAGGCTTTGCCAGGATAAATATCACGCAACCGATTAAAATTGTCAACAAAGTATATCTAAACAGAGAAGTTCAGGATAACAGAGAAGCTGAAAGAAAAATGAAAAAAAAAAAGGTCAGCTTCCTGGCAGCTACCCTAAAAGAGAGATAACCAAAAGGCAGAGAAAAGCTGGCCACCAAGAGGGAGAAAGCCTAGGACGCCCCTGGCCAGGGACCAGTGTGCTTACTGTGAAGAGAAGAGGCATTGGAAGAACAAATGCCCCAACTGAGGCAAAGCCCCAAAGCCCGGTCGCTGCCGGGAGGAGCAACACAGGGAAAGGCTCATTAGTCTGGCAGGAACAGACTCAGATTGACAAAGACCAGGCTCTCTCATGCTCGGCTGCCATGAGCCCACAGTCAAAATGAAAGTGGGGGAACAAAAAAAGACTTTCATGGTTGACACAGGGGCAGAATACTCTGTGGTCACCCTCCCTGTAACTCTCTTCAGTAAAAAGACTGCAACTATTCTCAGAGCCACTGGGACATAAGCAGTCCAGCAACACTTTTGCCAAGCCCGACGTAAGTTTCTCTACCTACCTGAGTGCCCCATTCCCCTCTTCAGCCAAGATATACTCTCAAAGTTCGGAGCCCAAATAACTTTTGAACCAACTGGACACACCAGCCTCAAACTAAACCCAGGCCAAGAAGAGCCAGGGTCCCTTGTACTGGCAATAACCACACCCAGGGAAGAGGAGTGGAGGCTATTCTGTGCCCAGACCCTCTCAAGTAGCCCACCTGAATTCAGAGCTGACTTCCCCTCAGTATGGCTGAAGCAACCCACCTGCACTTGCTCATAACCGAGCCCCTGTCTGTTGGGAGCCGGTCCGAACCACCAGCCTGATGACACAGTCCGGGCAGTTGGATGGAAGGGACTGCACAGTGGCCTTCCCAGAGGAGCAACCTCAATATCCTCCTGCTCAAAGTGTCTCTCCTAATAAATTTGCTTATTTTGGTTTCAATTCAAGCTGCCCCTTCAGGGAAGAGGCCATATCCAATTCTCCCTGAAAATTTTAGGTACTGGTCTTAAAGGAAATTGGAAAAAACCACTACTGCCCTGTGACTACCCCCGATGATGGGAAAGTGAGACCCCATGAGTACTGGACCCAAGTTTATGGGAAAAAAGATATGGAAAATTTACCTGGGTTGAGGTTCCTTCCCCCACCCCTACGTGGCTTCCAAATGACATAATCAATGATTAATGGCAACAGGTGGGTACAGAGAACAAATGATACTCTTTGGCTAGCCTGCCAAAGAACAACCTGGCAAATTATAAAACAAATGAGAACAGGGCATTACCTAACTCCAGATCAGAAAAATCTCCATTGTAAGTCTTACTGAAAATGGGTCCGAGGCACAGTCCATAAAATTTGTCCCTGCCTGCCAAGAGGTCATCATGTCCTTTTAGAGAGAGCCTCTTTCTTTCCTACCGGAGATGAAGAATGGGAGTATAACTATGAAAGAATGAGGGCCCTACATAAAAATAATAAAATAGTGAACTTTAGATAGTCATCTGTAAAGAAACCAAGAATCTGGCACCTACCTAACCTCTGAAGATTTTCTGGCCACAATAACTAAGTACAAAGCTTACTTAGAAACAAGTTAACTGCTAAGAACTGCCAAATGACTTAATCTCATTCTCCAAACTCATGTAACCATGCTATGTGTCAATTAAATGATTAATATCTGTACTTTATGTAATCAAAGAGTATATAATCAAGCTGCTACTTTTCATTAAAGGCCAGGCTCAGCTTTTTCTAGTGTCTGTGTCCTCACTCATTCATTCAGTTGCAGACGCCATTCATCCTTCGGGGACTCCTGGACTCGCTGGAGCTGGACTCCAGCACCTGTCATTGTAGAATTAACTCCAGGGGCCCAGCCACAAAGAGAGCAGCAGTACCTCCTCTCACAAGAGGCAAAAGCAGGCATCCAGGAACACCTGATCAGACTCAAAGAGGCAGGTATTCTAACCAAGTGTCAGTTGCCCTGGAACACCCCACTTCTACCATTCAAAAAGCCAGGAGGAGGGCACCAGCCTGTTCGAAACCTGCAAGCCATTAACAGAGTGACTGTTTGTTTACACCCTGTGGTCCCAAATCTATATACCCTCCTCAGCCAGATCCCGGAGTCTGTCAAATGGTTCACTTGCCTAGACTTAAAAGATGCCTTTTTCTGCCTCTCGCTGGCCTCCCAAAGCCAGCTTTTGTTTGCCTTCGAATGGAGTGAACCAGATACAGGGCAGCAGATGCAGTCAACATGGATGCGGCTTCCACAAGAGTTCAAAAACTCACCCACTCTATTTGGAGAGGCATTGGCTGCAGACCTTGCCAGCTTTCCGAGGGAAGCCATGTGTTGCGCCCTCCTGCAGTATGTAGATGACCTCCTCCTTGCCAGTGACACCCAGGAAAATTATGCAAAAGGCACAAAAGCCCTCCTGCAACTCCTGTCAGACTCAGGATAAAAAAAGGCACAAATCTGCCAGCAGCAAGTCCAATACTTGGGCTTTCTCCTCACCCAGGAAGAAAGGGCACTAGGGCCAGAGAAGAAAAAGTCATTATCTCCTTACCTCAGCCCCAGACGAAGAACGGCATACGAGAGTTCCTGGGGGCCACCGGTTTCTGCAAAACCTGGATTCCCAGATTCTCGGCAATGGCAAAACCCCTCTACAGCCTCCTAGGAGGGGCAATACTGAGAACCCCCTGTCTAGACAGAAGAAGCAAGAGCCACCTTCCTATAAAGGCTGCTTCAGAACAGGCACCCGCCCTAGGCCTGCCAGATACAAAAAAAGTCCTTCACTCTCTTCCTACATAAAAAAAAAGTAGCTCTCGAAGTTCTCACATAAACTGTTAGACCCTGGCAGCAGCCGGTTGTATATCTGTCAGAAAAAAAAAACGAAATCCCATTTGAGGCAGGATGGCCACCCTGCCTCAGGACACTGGCAGCCACAGTTCTATTCATTAAAAAAGCAGATAAACTTACTCTGGGACAAAAAAATAAACATCAAGGTCCCGCATACTGTTATGTCCCTCTTAAACACACAGGGACACCGATTCCTCTCCACCTCTCACCTGGCACAATATTAAAACTCCTCAAGGCTGTCTGGCTCCCAGAAAAAGTAGCAATTCTGCATTGCAAAAAACACCAAAAAGAAAACAACCCTACAACACAGGGGAACCAGCTGGCAGATAAGGCAGCTAAAACAGCAGCCAATAAAAACAGATAAAGCTCCTTCCCTCACCATGGCCCTAATGCCCCCAGTGGAGGCCCCTCCACGCAAGTACACTGAAAAAGAGAAAGACTGGGCCATGGCTGAAGGAACCACCCTAACTAAAAAAAGAAAAAAAAAATGATGGATGCTGCCTGACAGACACATCTTTGTCCCAACTACAACTGGAAGGCATCTAGTCAGCAAATACCATCAGCTCACCCACGTAAGAAAAACTGCACTAGAGGCCCTCCTCAAAAAGCAATACTAACCTGCCTTTATAGCACATGCAGTACAGATTTTAACTAAATCTCTCAACATTACCTGGAAACTCCACACTGCATACCAGCTACAAAGTTCAGGGAAAGTGGAGCGAATAAATCGCACCCTCAAAGGAACCCTAGCTAAGTTTTGCCAAGAAACTGGCCTCCCGTGGCCAGACCTACTGCCCCTGGCTCTCCTGAATACTCACTGCACACCTGGGACTCAAGGCTTTTCCCCTTTTGAATTAGTGTATAAACACCTTTCCCCGTGTCTAAGGAGCCTCCCAGGGAACCTACACCAGATAAGAAATAAGAGAGTAAGAGAACAGCTCTAAGCCTTAAGAGCCACCCTAAATAAGCTGCAGCAATATACCATAGAAAGAGCCCTGATCTCCTTAGGGACCTCAGTACATTCCTTCCAGGCTAGGGACTCAGTCTGAGTCAAAAATTGAAAAAGAGAACCCCTCAAACATCAGTAGACTGGGCCCCACATTGTTGTTCTAACTACTCCTACTACCCTCAAAGTTACAGGCATGACTCCGTGGGTCCATCATTTCAGAGTGAGAAGAGCCTATACTCCGGACAAAGAAATACATCAGTGGAAGCCCAGCCAGACCTCCAGAATCCTCTCCACCTCTGCATCTGATGATTACCCTCTGACCAATGAACACCTGCACGCCATGGATCCTGGCCCTCGCCAGAATGGAATCTCTCATCCTGGGCATTAAACTGTCTGCTGCTGCCCCCTCTGACTAAACTGTTCCTCAAAAATTTGCCCTTTCTATTGTCTACTGTGTAATCATTAAGTTGTTTTGCTGTGCTTACCTGACTCTCCTAGCTGAACTCAAGTCTCAGCCTGCATTTCCAAAGTACCTCTCTATAATGTTTAACTGTACAAGAGTTATAAAGTGCATAGTCATCACCCAAGGGAGCAGCCCTCAGTGACCCTACACCTTTAACACCTGTCTTCTCACACTCAGATAAACCAGCCTGAGTGTAATGCTCAGCTGCATAAAAATAAATTAAGACTGAGAAAAACTGGGTATTTTTTGTTAAGCACAGACTTATCAAGAGTCTGAAGGACTCATTTCAACTTGTACACACAAGGCCCATACAGACAAATGGATAAGAACATAATCATTTGTGTTCTTCACAAAGTACTCAGGACTTTAATGAAAAAGTCACAAGGAAAAATCCTTACTCAAAGCAATTAAAAGTATAAATACAAGTCATTATAACGCTATCATAAACCAAAAAGATGATGCTCCCTAAAACAAAGTGTTTAAAGGGGAATCAGAGGGGGGAATGATAAGGAAAATATTCAGCACAGCCATCAAGGTCAGCAAACCGCTTTTTCCTCTACTTGGCAAAGCACCCCCAGCTCCCTCCTCCAGGCTCCTCTTTTGCCCTGTACATGCCAAAATGCCACATATCAAAATAATATAAATTGCACCCCTTGCTTGTGCTCAGGGCTCAGACCTTGGGAGATTACTCCCCTATGAGCCCGCCAGTGTGAAATAAAACCTCAACACTCTGAGACCTCCGAGTGCCGCTTGGTTCTTCCATCAGTGATCTAGTTGTCCAGTATTTTTGGTAACACAACCACTGTGGAAAGAAATATGGAAGTTCCTCAAAAAACTAAAAATAGAAATACCGTTTGACCCAGGAATTTCACTCCTGGGAATTTACCCAAAGAAAACAAGATCCCAGATTCAAAAAGACATATGTACCCCTATGTTTACTGCAGCACTATTTACAATAGCCAAGATATGGAAGCAACCTAAGTGTCCATCAGTAGATGAATGGATAAAGAAGATGTGGTACATATACACAATGGAATATTATTCAGCCATAAGAAGAAAAGAGGAGGTGGAGCCAAGATGGCGGTGTGAGTAGAGCAGCGGAAATCTCCTCCCAAAACCACATATATCTATGAAAATATAACAAAGACAACTCTTCCTAGAATAAAGACCAGAGGACACAGGACAACATCCAGACCACATCCACACCTGAGAGAACCCAGCGCCTCACAAAGGGGGTAAGATACAAGCCCCGGCCCCGCGGGAGCCGAGCGCCCCTTCCCCCAGCTCCCGGTGGGAAAAGAGCAAGCAGAGCGGGAGGGAGAGGGAGCCCAGGACTGCTGAACACCCAGCCCCAGCCATCCGGACCAGAGCGCAGACACAGTGCATGCGTGGGGCCCTGGATACTAGGGAAACAGGGCAGCAAGAACGGTGAGAGGGTACTGGAGGCCTGGCGCCGGAGGACATAAGAAAAGCGAGTGGCCATTTTTTTTTTTTTTTTTGCTGTTTTGTTTTGGCGAGCACTTTTTGGAAGTCTTAAAGGGATAGGGACCCCAATACTAGGGAAACAGGGCAGCAAGACCGGTGAGCAGAGGCCTGAGGCTGGCGCCGGAGAATAAAGAAAAACGAGCGGCCATTATTTATTTATTTATTTTCTTTTTAAATAAAAAAAAAATTTTTTTATTTTTTGTGGTCGTTGTTTTGTTTTGGTGGGTGCTTTTTGGAAGTCTTAAAGGGGCAGGGCGGGACACTTAATCCAGAGGTAGGGAATCCGGGGATCTCTGGGCACCCTAATCCCCTGGGCTGCAGGGAGCACGGAGGCCCCTTACGTAGATAAATAGCCTCCTGGCTGCTCCTCCTCCAACACGACTCCACCACTTTGGAGCGGCCGCCCGAGCCAGGCTAAGCCCACAGCAACAGCGGAGATAAACTCCGTAGCAGCAGGGCAGGAAGCAGAAGCCCTGTCTGCGCACAGTTACCCAGCACAAGCCACTAGAGATCGCTGTTCTCCCAGGAGAGGAGGGCCACAAACCAACAAGAAGGGAAGTTCTTCCAGCCGTCACTCGTTCCAGCTCTGCAAACTATTCCTATCACCATGAAAAGGCAAAACTACAGGCAGACAAAGATCACAGAGACAACAAACACCAGAGAAGGAGACAGACTTAACCAGTCTTCCTGACAAAGAATTCAAAATAAAAATCATAAACATGCTGACAGAGATGCAGAGAAATATGCAAGAGATATGGGATGAAGTCCGGAGGGAGATCACAGATGCCAGAAAGGAGATTACAGAAATGAAACAAACTCTGGAAGGGTTTATACGCATAATGGATAGGATGCAAGAGGCCATTGATGGAATTGAAACCAGAGAACAGGAATGCATAGAAGCTGACATAGAGAGAGATAAAAGGATCTCCAGACTGAAACAATATTAAGAGAACTGTGTGACCAATCCAAAAGGAACAATATCTGTATTATAGGGGTACCAGAAGAAGAAGAGAGAGGAAAAGGGATGGAAAGTATCTTGGAAGAAATAATTGCTGAAAACTTCCCCAAACTGGGGGAGGAAATAATTGAACAGACCATGGAAATACACAGAACCCCCAACAGAAAGGATCCAAGGAGGACAACACCAAGACACATAATAATCAAAATGGCAAAGATCAAGGACAAGGAAAGAGTTTTAAAGGCAGCTAGAGAGAAAAAGGTCACCTATAAAGGAAAATCCATCAGGCTAACATCAGACTTTTCCACAGAAACCCTACAGGCCAGAAGAGAATGGCATGATATATTTAATGCAATGAAAAAGAAGGGCCTTGAACCAAGGATACTGTATCCAGCACAACTATCATTTAAATATGATGGTGGGATTGAACAATTCCCAGACAAACAAAAGCTGAGGGAATTTGCTTCCCACAAACCACCTCTACAGGACATCTTACAGGGACTGCTCTAGATGGGAGCACTCCTAGAAAGAGCACAGCACAAAATACCCAACATATGAAGAATGGAGGAGGAGGAATAAGAAGGGAGAGAAGAAAAGAATCTCCAGAAAGTGTATATAACAGCTCAATAAGCGAGCTAAGTTAGGCAGTAAGATACTAAAGAGGCTAACCTTGAACCTTTGGTAACCACAAATTTAAAGCCTGCAATGGCAATAAGTACATACCTTTCAATAGTCACCCTAAATGTAAATGGACGGAATGCACCAATCAAAAGACACAGAGTAATAGAATGGATAAAAAAGCAAGACCGATCTATATGCTGCTTACAAGAAACTCACCTCAAACCCAAAGACATGTACAGACGAAAAGTCAAGGGATGGAAAAACATATTTCAGGCAAACAACAGCAAGAAGAAAGTAGGGGTTGCAGTACTAATATCAGACAAAATAGACTTCAAAACAAAGAAAGTAACAAGAGATAAAGAAGGACACTACATATTGATAAAGGGCTCAGTCCAACAAGAGGATATAACCATTCTAAATATATATGCACCCAACACAGGAGCACCAGCATATGTGAAACAAATACTAACAGAACTAAAGGGGGAAACAGAATGCAATGCATTCATTTTAGGAGACTTCAACACACCACTCACCCCAAAGGATAGATCCACCGGGCAGAAAATAAGTAAGGACACGGAAGCACTGAACAACACAGTAGAGCAGATGGAACTAATAGACATCTGTAGAACTCTACATCCAAAAGCAACAGGATATACATTCTTCTCAAGTGCACATGGAACATTCTCCAGAATAGACCACATACTAGGCCACAAAAAGAGCCTCAGCAAAATCCAAATATTGAAATTCTTCCAACCAACTTTTCAGACCACAAAGGTATAAAACTAGAAATAAATTCTACAAAGAAAACAAAAAGGCTCACAAACACATGGAGGCTTAACAACATGCTCCTAAATAATCAATGGATCAATGAACAAATTAAAATAGAGATCAAGGAATATATAGAAACAAATGACAACAATAACACAAAGCCCCAACTTCTGTGGGATGCAGTGAAAGCAGTCTTAAGAGGAAAGTATATAGCAATCCAGGCACACTTGAAGAAGAAAGAACAATCCCAAATGAATAGTCTAACATCACAATTATCAAAATTGGAAAAAGAAGAACAAATGAGGCCTAAAGTCAGCAGAAGGAGGGACATAATAAAGATCAGAGAAGAAATAAATAAAATTGAGAAGAATAAAACAATAGCAAAAATCAATGAAACCAAGAGGTGGTTCTTTGAGAAAATAAACAAAATAGATAAGCCTCTAGCCAAACTTATTAAGAGAAAAAGAGAATCAATACAAATCAACAGAATCACAAATGAGAAAGGAAAAATCACGACAGACCCCACAGAAATACAAAGAATTATTAGAGAGTACTATGAAAACCTATATGCTAACAAGCTGGGAAACCTAGAAGAAATGGACAACTTCTTAAAAAATACAACCTTCCAAGACTGACCAAGGAAGAAACACAAAAGTTAAACAAACCAATTACAAGCAAAGAAATTGAAACGGTAATCAAAAAACAACCCAAGAACAAAACACCCGGGTCGGACGGATTTACCTCGGAATTTTATCAGACACACAGAGAAGACATAATACTCATTCTCCTTAAAGTTTTCCAAAAAATAGAAGAGGAGGGAATACTCCCAAACTCATTATATGAAGCCAACATCACCCTAATACAAAAACCAGGCAAAGACCCCACCAAAAAAGAAAACTACAGACCAATATCCCTGATGAACGTAGATGCAAAAATACTCAACAAAATATTAGCAAACCGAATACAAAAGTATATCAAAAGGATCATACACCATGACCAAGTGGGATTCATCCCAGGGATGCAAGGATGGTACAACATTCGAAAATCCATCAACATCACCCACCACATCAACAAAAAGAAAGACAAAAACCACATGATCATCTCCATAGATGCTGAAAAAGCATTTGACAAAATTCAGCATCCATTCATGATAAAGACTCTCAGCAAAATGGGAATAGAGGGCAAGTACCTCAACATAATAAAGGCCATATATCATAAACCCACAGCCAACATTATACTGAACAGCGAGAAGCTGAAAGCTTTTCCTCTGAGATTGGGAACTAGACAGGGATGCCACTCTCCCCACTGCCATTTAACATAGTACTGGAGGTCCTAGCCACGGCTATCAGACAAAACAAAGAAATACAAGGAATCCAGATTGGTAAAGAAGAAGTTAAACTGTCACTATTTGCAGATGACATGATATTGTACATAAAAAACCCTAAAGACTCCACCCCAAAACTACTAGAACTAATATCGGAATTCAGCAAAGTTGCAGGATACAAAATTAACACACAGAAATCTGTAGCTTTCCTATACATTAACAATAAACCAATAGAAAGAGAAATCAGGAAAACAATTCCATTCATAATTGCATCAAAAAGAATAAAACACCTAGGAATAAATCTAACCAAAGAAGTGAATGACCTATACTCTGAAAACTACAAGTCACTCTTAAGAGAAATTAAAGGGGACACTAACAAATGGAAACTCATCCCATGCTCTTGGCTAGGAAGAATTAATACCGTCAAAATGGCCATCCTGCCCAAAGCAATATAGATTTGATGCAATCCTTATCAAATTACCAGCAACATTCTTCAATGAACTGGAACAAATAATTCAAAAATTCATATGGAAACACCAAAGACCCCGAATAGCCAAAGCAATCCTGAGAAAGAAGAATAAAGTAGGGGGGATCTCACTCCCCAATTTCAAGCTCTACTATAAAGCCATAGTAATCAAGACAATTTGGTACTGGCACAAGAACAGAGCCACAGACCAGTGGAACAGACTAGAGACTCCAGACATTAACCCAAACATATATGGTCAATTAATATTTGATAAAGGAGCCATGGACATACAATGGCGAAATGACAGTCTCTTCAACAGATGGTGCTGGCAAAACTGGACAGCTACATGTAGGAGAATGAAACTGGACCATTGTCTAACCCCATATACAAAAGTAAATTCAAAATGGATCAAAGACCTGAATGTAAGCCATGAAAGCATTAAACTTGTCGAAAAAAACATAGGCAAAAACCTCTTAGACATAAACATGAGCGACCTCTTGAACATATCTCCCCGGGCAAGGAAAACAACAGCAAAAATGAACAAGTGGGACTATATTAAGCTGAAAAGCTTCTGTACAGCAAAAGACACCATCAATAGAACAAAAAGGAACCCTCCAGTATGGGAGAATATATTTGTAAATGACAGATCCAATAAAGGCTTGACGTCCAAAATATATAAAGAGCTCACATGCCTCAACAAACAAAAATCAAATAATCCAATTAAAAAATGGGCAGAGGAACTGAACAGACAGTTCTCCAAAAAAGAAATACAGTTGCCCAACGGACACATGAAAAGATGCTCCACATCACTAATTATCAGAGAAATGCAAATTAAAACTACAATGAGGTATCACTCACAGCAGTAAGGATGGCTGCCATCCAAAAGACAAACAACAACAAATGTTGGCGAGGCTGTGGAGAAAGGGGAACCCTCCTACACTGCTGGTGGGAATGTAAACTAGTTCAACCATTGTGGAAAGCAGTATGGAGGTTCATCAAAATGCTCAAAACAGACTTACCATTTGACCCAGGAATTCCACTTCTAGGAATTTACCCTAAGAATGCAGCAATCAAGTTTGAGAAAGACCAATGCACCCCTATGTTTATTGCAGCACTATTTACAATAGTCAAGAAGTGGAAACAACCTAAATGTCCATCAGTAGATAAATGGATAAAGAAGATGTGGTACATATACACAATGGAATACTACTCAGCCATAAGAAGAGGGCAAATCCTACCATTTGCAGCAACATGGATGGAGCTGGAGGGTATTAAGCTCAGTGAAATAAGCCAAGCAGAGAAAGAGAAATACCAAATGATTTCACTCATCTGTGGAGTATAAGAACAAAGGAAAAACTGAAGGAACAAAACAGCAGCAGAATCACAGAACCCAAGAATGAACTAACAGGTACCAAAGGGAAAGGAACTGGGGAGGATGGGTGGGTAGGGAGGGATATGGGGGGAAAGGAAGAAGGGAGGTATTAAGATCAGCATGCATGGGGGGGTGGGAGAAAGGGGAAGGCTGTACAACACAGAGAAGGCAAGTAGTGATTCTACAACATTTAGCTATGCTGATGGACAGTGACTGTAAAGGGGTTTATAGCGGGAACCTGGTATAGGGGAGAGCCTAGTAAACATAATATTCTTCATGTAAGTGTAGATTAAATATAACAAAAAAAAAAAAAAAGAAAGAAAAGGGGGATTACTCCATGATAGGATAAAACTAACTGTAAATCAATGATTAATGCATGCTTTAAATATCCTTAACTTTGATCACTTAAAGGGTGTCAGATGATTGGCTATGGAGGTACACTTTTCTGATAATATTCTTTTCTCTTAAAAAAAAAAAAAAAGCAGTTCCTGTGTGGTGAAGTCCAATGAGTTCTACACAATGGTATAAAGGGCAGATCAAAGTGTGGGCAAAGGGTCTGTTTGTATTTATACAGAGGATCAAAGCCTAACTTGGCTACCCAGAAAATGAACTAAGATACGATATGAAGAAGAACTTCCAACATCAGCACTCTCTGGAAGAGTCATACCAGAAGATGATCATCAAAAAACCTCAACAAAGATCCAGGCGATGCTGCAGTTGTAGCTGCATTCATCCCACTGGTTCCTGGACTTGCCATTGGAATGAAGAAGGAGATATCTAAGCTGGCCTGTGCATACAGTAAAACAACAAATTTGACTGGATCTACACTGTTGGAACTCAACCAAGAATTAGAAGAAGTGCAAGTTGTAGTGCTCCAAAATCTTACAACTACAGACTATCTACTGTTAAAAACATATGGGATGTGAACAATTCCCAGGAATGGGTTGTTTTAATTTGTCTGATTTCTCTCAGACTGTTCAAGTACAGTTGGACAATATCCATCATATCATAGACAAATTTTCACAAATGCCTAGGATGCCTAACTGGTTTTCTTGGCCTCACTGGAGATAGCTGGTAATTATAGATCTGCTTTGGTTACGTAACTGTATTCCTATTATGTTAATGTGTGTGTGCAATTTAATTAGTAGTTTAAAACCTATACATGCTTAAATTACTCTACAAGAAGATATGTCAAAGAAATAATCAATCTCCCCATGTTTTCTTCCATCTGCTACCTCTATAGCTTTTCTTCTTCCTTCCTAATTACAACCCTTTAGTAGAATTCGTGCCCCATATCGAATTTACCAAGTATCATAATTCCTCCAAGTGCTAAAGATACCTCAAGACAAATGCTGGGCACAGAAGCCACAGGGCATAAATCTGCATAGAAGTAAAAAGCTAACCTTTTCAAACAATAAGGCTTCTCTCTCACTTACCAACTTTACATTTCCCTGTATGGCCCCGGAAGATGACTGGTTAGCCAGAGACGGGTAAGATTCCTCAAGGGAGGAACAACCTAAGACAGGCACAGTCGCAGGGGGGCCATCAGGTAAGAAATTGGGGATCAAAAGAGGTGAGGCTTAGAACCTCTCCCCCCCTATTCTGAGAGAAATCTTCTGCATCCATGGATGTTTTATTGCCCTTGTCTAGCTTGGATTAACACATAGTCTACAGGCACACACCTGATCATCTACATTTGCTCTCTTACAACACTAAACTAAGTTTTCTACCTTTATCTTACATCTACCTACCACTTCAGCATTTTATTAAAAAAATAATAATAATAATAATAAAGGGAGAAATGTGGGATCCACATATAAATCAAGTATAAAAATCAAACGAATATTCATATTTGACCTGATTGTTTATGGTTTATAATGTGTGATCAAAACCAAAAGTTTCTGTGATGACTGCCCTTGCACTGTTCACCATGTAAGAACTTATTCACTATGTAAGAATTTGTTCACCATGAAAAAAAAAAAAAAAAAAGAAGAAGAAAAGAAATTCTACCATTGGTAATAACATGAATGGAGCTAGAGGGTATTATGCTTAGTGAAATAAGCCAGGTGGAGAAAGACAAGTACCAAATGATTTCACTCATTTGTGGAGTATAACAACAAAGAAAACTGAAGGAACAAAACAGCAGTAGATTCACAGACTCCAAGAAGGGATTAGCAGTTACCAAAAGGAAGGGGGTGAAGAGGGTGGGTTGAGTGGGGAGGGAGGGAGAAGGGGATTAAGGGGTATTATGATTAGCACACATAATGTATGGGGATCACAGGGAAGGCAGTACAGCACAGAGAAGACAAGTAGTGACTCTACAGCATCTTACTATGCTGATGGACAGTGACTGCAATGGGGTATGTGGGGGAACTTGATAAAATGGGTGAATGTAATAACCACAATGTGGCTTATGTGAAACCTTTATAAGATTATATATTAATGATACTTTAATAAAAAATTTAAAAAATAAAAATATTGTTCACAGCAGTGTTGTTTGTAATAACCCAAAGCTGAAAACAATCCAATTGTCTATTACAAATAAAGTGGGCAAATAAATTGTTATATATGTGTATCATGGGATATAATACAGCAACAACAATGAACAAACCACTGCCACAGATGACAACATGGATGACTATCACAAACATAATGGTGACAGAAAAAGTCATACTAGAGTACCTTCTACAGTACATACTATATGATTTCATTTATACAAAGTTCAAAATATCTATGGTTTTAGGAGTCAGAATAGTGATTATGTCTAGAAGGGTAGAAAGGGGCATAAGAGAGTTTCTGAGATGATGGTAATATATTTCTTGTGCAGTATGTAAGAAACAAACCTAAAAGGAAATTACTCAACTAGGCTAAATACAAAGGGATGAACGTGTAACTGCAATGCATACAAAAAGAAAGCTTTGAGTGGTGAAGCATCTAACTTTAACACATAGAACTTGGGTGCTGTTCTTACTCCAGCTGATGGCCAGATAGAGTTGAAAGTGGGATGGAGTTACCAAGAATGTGTGGAGCTCTGAGATAGCAGTCTTCTTTGCAACTGGAGTGCTTACACTTGCCTAAAACAGTATATTGTACATAACTATTTGTTCAGTAAATAAATTGACAAAGATATCATCAAGAAATTAACACTGCTTCCAAATGTCTGAAGCACTTTCAAATGAAATGGGAGGTAATTCATTCTGTATTGTTCTATAAGGCATAGCTAGGATCAATAAATGGAAATAATAAGCATCGTGATAACGACAATATTATTAAATGTTTTCTATATGTCAGGAACTGTGCTAAATGCATCCTTATTTAATCTTCTATGAGACAGGAATTACTATTATCCTCATTTTACAGATGAAGAAACTGAAGCTTAATTGAAAGGTTAACTTGTCCAAACTTCTCTGGCTGGTAAGTGATGGAGCCAGGACTCCAATTCAAACAGCTGACACTAGAATCCATGTATTCAATCATGTACCATACAATCTACAGATTTTAATTCAATAAGAGGGATAACTTTCTAACATCAGAACCTCAGTGAGCTACTGTCAATGGAGGTGTACAAGCCCAAGTTGAATAATGATGATGGCTACTATCTGCTTTATTTTCAGGTACTATGCTAGGCACTTTCCCTGCATACCCTCATTGAATCCCCATAATAATTCTACATAGTAGTATTCTCTATTTTAGTAATGAAGAGGCTGAAGTTCAGTGAAATCAAGCAGTTTTCCCAACATCAGTGACAACCCTGTGATACAGAAACAAGTTAGGCTAACAGCAGAGGTCATGCTCTCTCCACTGTATTCTACTGTGCCCATGTCAAAATCCTGAACAGAGGATTCCTACATAGACAGGAAGCAGGTCTCTCAGGCCTATGCAAGATGCTATAAGCCTTGGTCTTTCAATTTCTTAGACTGGTTAAGGCCAGATGGTGAGAACTGGACAGATTAGATCAATGAATCAGATGACAACACAGACAATAGCTATGTATTTTTTTATATCTTTAGAAGTATATGTTTTAAATAAATACTTTTAGAATATGCCAATTAAAAGAAAATACAAATAATTTAAAACTATGAAATGACTTTCAACATTATTCATAATATAAATATATAAATTAGGTGCTGTCAGTTTGGCAAAAATCAGAAAGTCTGACACCACCAATGGTGGCAGGATGTTTTCTCCAAACCACCCAAGGAGACCTGGCAGGCCCAGAAATGGCCCTATACCCTCAAATATATAGGGCCAGATCCTACCCACTCAGGGCCTAGAGCCAGGATGGGGAGGCCAGATATGGGTAGCTAGAAATCCCAGGTCAGGAACCACTCACCCGGTCATAGGTATCACCCTCCAGTTCTCCCCACTTCCTGCCATCCCATGAGGTAACTCGAACTCGACTTCTATCCCTGATATCTTGAGGCACATAGCTGTGAAGGACCTTCTGCAGTCTGCCTGTTCGGGAGGTGGAGACATCATTGGCAGCAAGATTGCCTGTGGGAATATAAACTTTAGGATTGTTTTTTCTACTTCTGTAAAAAACAAAACAAAACACTGGAATCTTGACAGGGATTGCACTGAATCTACAGATGGCTTTGGGTAGTATGGGCATTTTATGCCTGTGGAAATCAAGAAACTTCAGAGGCCATGGCCCAATGAAACATCCCACTAGTAGTGATGCTGATGGAAAGACCAATTCTTAGGCACAGACAATCTATGCAGACACCAGAGGCAGGGCAGGTTGAGGAGAAATGTTTATTTTTTGCATGGCACAGTACTAGACACTCTGGAGCAGAGGTTGCAAAGGCAAACAGCTACATAGCCAGAAAGATTATGTAAATAAAAAAGAAGACCAGGTAATAATATTTATTTTTAAAGAAATATGCTCTTTCCCACTTTTCTTGAAATATATGTCTCTCTTCATCTTTGGTAGACAATACATATGATTTACTACTCCAGATTTATTCTCCTCTAATTTCTTAGTAATAGAACACCAATTTATTTGTGGGAAGGGGAGTAATATGCCCCCAAAAGACTACATTTCCAGCCTCCTTTTACAATTAAGTATGACTATATGACTAAGTTTTGGTCAACAAGTTATATGCAGAACTATTGTGTGGGACTTCTTGGAAGATGTTAAAAAGCTGACACAATTAGTAGATGTGCCCCTTTTACCCAACTATTTCTTCCTGCCTCAGATTTGAATGTGATGTTGGAGTTCCAGCAGCCATATTGGACCATGACACATTCCTCATGGAAGCCAGCAATAAAATAGCTTGCAAAAAGAAGCCCCAGTCCCTGATGATTGTGGAGCCTCTACTAGCCCTTCATATTAGCTCCATACTAGCCCTCCATACCTTCCTTAAGCCAGTTAGTTGAGTTCTCTATTGTTTGTGACCAAACCTAATCCTAACTGATCCACCATCTATCCTTCATTTTCACTTTTGTGATAGACAGTTCAAGAAATATCTCACTTGGCTGTTGGCTCTACTATAAGAAAATACATTATGGCAAGTTTGATGATAAATGGCTATTGATACCTGACCTCAGTGTCAAGGAGTGAAAGGGGGAGGTGGAAGTTATAGTGAAGAACTAGAGAGTATATACTCTGTCTAATGGGAGTGGTCACTACTATGAAACAGCTTAGTGTTCCCACAAGGAAAAAGGGTCCCAATTTTTTAGGGCATTCAAAAAAGTAAACTTGGATTCTCTGCTCAAGAACAATGTGTAGCAGATTATGAACTAAGAACAGAAAAGCTGCATTTGAGTTCTGACTCTACTTCTAATTCATGTAAAAGATTTAAGTTATTTAATCTCTCCAGGGTTCAATCTCCCTCCATAAAATATGAGGGCTTGACTAGGTAAACTCTAAATTCTCTTCCTGCACTGAAATTCCTGTCTCCCTGGGATCAAGGAATCACTGGGTGAGGAGCTAGGATGAAGCTGAGATGCCAGTGATTCAGCACACCTTACTTAGTAACTCTCAATTACTTCTCCTTGGCCTTTCTCCCTTTGCTTAGTTGAAGTTCCCCCTCTTCCAAGTAACCCTACCTCACTCATTCCTCTTCTGCTGGATTCAGTCAGATCAGCACAGCACAGCACACAGGCTGGGCTCTCTCGCATGGGACTCATTAAACCATACCAACATCTTTTATCCTCTCACTATGGACATCCAGAAAGGTGAGACCAAATGTGGTACCTTTCTGAATCACTCATAGGGACTACCATGAGGTGGGAGGCTAACTCAAACTGTGCACGTTGGCTAATAAGAAAAGGAAAAGGGTCCAGGCCCAACAAAAAGGGTAGGGCATATGGCAGGAGGAGCCTGGCTGAGCTCCACAGTGAAATCACAGCCCCTTGTGGATACTTCTCAGCTCCTCACAGAAAAAGTGCTGCCTATTTTAAGGCAGAATATTAGCCAGTGGCTCGCTGAAATGAACACCAACAGCACACAAAGGCCTGGGCTGGTGGCTACACTACAGACTTGGGCCTGTCTCCAAGGAATCCATAATCTTGAAGAGGGAGCAGATGCACATCCAGTAAAGCTCTGATGCAAGGGTAATGTGTTAATGGTTGCATAGGCATCACTTCCCAACTGGCCGGCAGAGGACATGAGGGAAGACTTCCAAGAGTTGGCACACTTGAGCTGAGGCTTGAAAGCTAAAAGGATGTTGGCAGGCCAGCTAGGATAGGGTGGGGGTATTCTAGAGAGAAAATGTAACATGAACAAAGGTGCAGGCTTATTTGGGCAACAGAGAGTAGCATAATGTGGCTGAAGTGCATGAAGCCTCGGGAAGAAAGAAAAGTAAAGCTATAAAGGTGGCTGCACCCAGATCTTATCACTTCAACTGGCAGGCTAAGGAAATGGAACTTAATCTTAGAGACAAACTCAAGATACAGAGGGTAAATATGTCATGTGGTAGATTGATTAGGGCCCTGCTTTAATCTACCCTCAGAGACCTTGCTCTGCTCAGCAGTCTTCCCTGGCCACTGACGGAGAGAGGAAATAACTGCAAACAGAAAATAGACCAGCTTAACAAGCAAGCACTATCCTTCCTCTGACCTTAACACCACAAAGCCCATCATATTCAGTATGCCCTGGCCTGAGTGAGGTAGAAAGCCTTCCCTGCCCAAGACATCGGCCTTCTGACTTACGGCAACAGCCAGTCTGCAGTAATGCTAGTGTCTTTCCTCCGGGCGCTGCACATAGGTCAAGCACAGTGTCGCCAGGCTGCAGGCCAAGGGCTAGGACAGGCAGCAAGGAGGCAGCATCCATCAGATAGTAGTCCATGACACCCAGACTGCTGAACCTAGAAGAAAGAAGACCAACTTGTAGTCAAATTCTAAGTCAGGAGACCCACTGGAAGTCAAGGCCAACAAGTCCGTTCCCTCAGGGGCTACTGAGCTTTACTCAGCAAAAACTTATTTCTTAGACCTGTACTCACTGATTTACTCATTCATTCATTAATCTACTCAGCAGCCAGAGCGACCCTTTCAAAACATAGGTCAAGTCACTTTAATCCGGCCACAATAGCCATCATGCTCTTCCTTAATTAAGCCATGCTCACTCTTGTCTTGGGCTTTTGTAGTTGCTCTTCTTTCTACCTGAAACACTCTTCCCCCAAATATCCCTCATTTGCTTCCCACTTTTTCCAGTTCTCTCCTCAAAACTTACCTCATCAGGGAGAATATATTTATAAACAACAGATCTGATAAAGGGTTGACATCCAAAATATATAAAGAGCTCACGCACCTCAACAAACAAAAAGCAAATAATCCAATTAAAAAATGGTCAGAGGAGCTGAACAGACAGTTCTCCAAAGAAGAAATTCAGATGGCCAAAAGACACATGAAAAGATGTGCCACATCGCTTGTCATCAGAGAAATGCAAATTAAAACCACAATGAGATATCACCTCACACCAGTAAGGATCGCCACCATCCAAAAGACAAACAACAACAAATGTAGGTGAGGTTGCGGAGAAAGGGGAACCCTCCTACACTGCTGGTGGGAATGTAAATTAGTTTGACCATTGTGGAAAGCAGTATGGAGGTTCCTCAAAAAACTCAAAATAGAAATACCATTTGACCCAGGAATTCCACTCCTAGGAATTTACCCTAAGAATGCAGCAGCCCAGTTTGAAAAAGACATATGTACCCCTATGTTTATCACAGCACTATTTACAATAGCCAAGAAATGGAAGCAACATAAGTGTCCATCAGTAGATGAATGGATAAAGAAGATGTGGTACATATACACAATGGAATATTATTCAGCCATAAGAAGAAAACAAATCCTACCATTTGCAACAACATGGACAGAGCTAGAGGGTATATGCTCAGTGAAATAAGCCAGATGGAGAAAGACAAGTATCAAATGATTTCACTCATCTGTGGAGTATAAGAACAAGGAAAAAAACTGAAGGAACAAAACAGCAGCAGACTCACAGAACCCAAGAATGGACTAACAGTTACCAAAGAGAAAAGGACTGAGGAAGATGGGAGGGAAGGGAGGGATAAGGGGGGGAAAAAGAAAGGGGGCATTACTATTAGCATGTATGAAGGGGGAGGCACGGGGAGGGCTGTACAACACAGAGAAGACAAGTAGTGACTCTACAGCATCTTACTATGCTGATGGACAGTGACTGTAATGGGGTATGTGGGGGGGACTTGGTGATGGGGGGTGTCTAGTAAACATAATGTTCCTCATGTAATTGTAGATTAATGATAGCAAAATTAAAAAAGTTAACTCACCAGAGAGCGATTTAAGATGGTGGCGTGAGAGGTGAGACAGAGAACTCCTCCCAAAACCACATATAATATGAAAATATAGTTAATACAATTAATCCTAAAAGAGCAACAGGAAGGAAGGCTGCACCAGACTACATACAGCTGGAGAACAGAGCAGACATCACAAAACAGGGTAATGTACCAAAGCCTTGATCAGCAGGACCCAAGCCCTTCCCTAACCCCAGCTCACTGGTGGGAGGAAGAGAAATGGAGCAGGGAGGGGGTGGAAGCCTAGAACTGCTGAACACCCAGCCCTGGAGATCTGCTTTGGGAGCACAAACCTACATTGCATCATGCTCTGGAGATCAGTGGGGTTGGAAAGCTACGGCAGGCAGAATCCTTGGAGAGACTGAGATTCCAGCAGTTTGTGGAGGACAGGGATCCACATCCGGCTGCTCTGGGACAAAGGAAAGGTGGGTAGTCTGAGAGGCTTCCTAGCAGCGAGAGGGCTGCTGAAGGGGTGGAGTTTGCATGGAGCTTGCTGCGCGGGAGAAGGGATAGGTGGACAAGGTTGTCTGGATGTACTCTGCCCAGAAGGTTGGGAACTTTCAGGACCTTCAGGCGCTCCATCTCCCTGGCTGGCTACTCAGCTCTGAGGCCCCCAACTGTGATACACAGCCTGCTGCGCCTTCCTCCTGGCCTGCCGGCACCAGCTCGCAAACTGGCAGTCCCTGCCCTGACATTAGGCCAGCCAGAGGGAGGCCCGGCTTATGGCAGCTACAGATGGAAAGCACAGAGGCTTGCACCTGTGTGCTGGCCCACTGGTTCTGACAGTGGAGACCAGCACTGCGGCCAGGAAGCAGGAAACAGCTCTTTCCTCCCCCCAGGTACCAGCGTCGCTCCCTTGCGACCCCCAACATCACTCCAGGAGCTGAGCAGCTTCAGAGACTAGAGCTTCTGGGCACTAGAGGGTGCCACATACAAATATAAAATTTCAAAGGAAACTGGTTCAAACAAAAATCTCACGAACCTCAGAAAAAGGGCCAAATAAAACTGAACTCACCAATCTTCCTGAAAGAGAGCTCAAAATAGAGGGAGCCAAGATGGCGGCATGAGTAGGACAGTGGGAATCTCCTCCCAAAAACATATATATTTTTGAAAATACAACAAATACAACTAATCCTAAAAGAGAGACCAGAAGACACAGAACAACAGCCAGACTACATCCACACCTGCGAGAACCCAGCGCCTCGTGAAGGGGGTAAGATACAAGCCGCAGCCTGGCGGGACCTGAGGCCCCTCCCCCCAGCTCCCGGCGGGAGGAGAGCAGGCAGAGCGGGAGGGAGACGGAGCCCAGGACTGCCGAACACCCAGCCCCAGCCATCCGGACCAGAGCACAGACACAGTGCATGCGTGGGATGCTGGAAACTAGGGAAACAGGACAGTAAGAACTGTGAGCAGTTCCCAAAGCCAGCACCCCTGTGACAAAGAAAAGTGAGTGCCTTTTGAAAGTCTTAAAGGGACAGGAACCCCACAGCTGGACAGAACCATCCCGGGTCACAGTCCAGCAGCTGGAAATTCCAGGGAACTCCAGGTGCACTAACCCCCTGGGCAACAGCTCTGAGACCGCTCATGGAGGTAAACAGCCAAAGAGCCCACCGTCCATTACCCCTCTGGGGCCCCGCCATAGCAGAAAAGCGGCCTGAGGCTGGCCACGCCCACAGCAAGGGAGCTTCCTCCATACCGGCCGGGCAAGATAGAGAGACCCAGTCTACACGCAATTGCCCAACACAAGCCACTAGGGGTCGCAGTTGTCCCACTAAAGAAAGGCCAGGACCAAGTGGAAAGTCTTGGCTCTCCCAGCTGACAGATGAGTCAATAGCTCACCATTGCACCTGTCAACATGAAAAGGCAAAAAAATTTGATCCAGACAAGACTAACCCAGACAGCTTCAACATCTTCTACATCTTTCCCTGAAAAGGAACCTGGGGAGATAGATTTAACCAGTATTCCTGAAAAGAATTCAAAACAAAAGTCAAAACCATGCTGATGGACTTGCAGAGAAATATACAAGAACTAAGGAGGGAGAATACAGAAATAAAACAAGCTCTGGAAGGACTTCAAAACAGAATGGACGAGATGCAAGAGACCATTAATGGACTAGAAAACAGAGAACAGGAACGCAGAGAAGCTGATGCAGAGAGAGATAAAAGGATCTCCAGGAATAAATTGTGTGACTGATCGAAACGGAACAATATCCGCATTATAGGGGTACCAGAAGAAGAAGAAGAGAGAAAAAGGGATAGAAAGTGTCTTTGAAGAAAAAATTGCTGAAAACTTCCCCAAACTAGGGGAGGAAATGGCCTCTCAGACCACAGAGGTACAGAGACCTCCCATGACAAGGGATCCAAGGAGGGCAACACCAAGACACATAATAATTAAAATGGCAAAGATCAAAGACAAGGACAAAGTATTAAAGGCAGCGAGAGAGAAAAAAAAGGTCATCTACAAAGCAAAGCCCATCAGGCTATCATCAGACTTCTCAACAGAAATCCTACAGGCCAGAAGAGAATGGCATGATATACGTAATGCAATGAAACAGAAGGGCCTCAAACCAAGAATACTGTATCCAGCACGATTATCATTTAAATATGAAGGAGGGACTAAACAATTCCAAGACAAGCAAAAGTTGAGGGAATTTGCCTCCCACAAACTACCTCTACAGGGCATCTTACAGGGACTGCTCTAGATGGGAGCACTCCTAGAAAGAGCACAGAACAAAACACCCAACATATGAAGAAGGGAGGAGGAGGAATAAGAAGGGAGAGAAATAAAGAATCATCAGACTGTGTTTATAATAGCTCAATAAGCGAGTTAAGTTAGATGGAAAGATAGTAAAGAAGCTAACCTTGAACCTTTGGTAACCACAAACTTAAAGCCTGCAATGGCAATAAGTACATATCTTTCAATAATCACCCTAAATGTAAATGGACTGAATGCACCAATCAAAAGACACAGAGTAATAGAATGGATAAAAAAGCAAGACCCATCCATATGCTGCTTACAAGAGACTCACCTCAAACCCAAAGACATGCACAGACTTAAAGTCAAGGGATGGAAAAAGATATTTCATGCAAACAACAGAGAGAAAAAAGCAGGTGTTGCAATACTAGCATCAGACAAAATAGACTTCAAAATAAAGAAAGTAACAAAAGATAAAGAAGGACATTACATAATGATAAAGGGCTCAGTCCAACAAGAGGATATAACCATTCTAAATATATATGCACTCAACACAGGAGCACCAGCATATGTGAAACAAATACTAACAGAACTAAAGGGGGAAATAGAATGCAATGCATTCATTTTAGGAGACTTCAACACACCACTCACCCCAAAGGATAGATCCACTGGGCAGAAAATAAGTAAGGACACAGAGGCCCTGAACAACACACTAGAACAGATGGACCTAATAGACATCTATAGAACTATACATCCAAAAGCAACAGGATACACATTCTTCTCAAGTGCACATGGAACATTCTCCAGAATAGACCACATACTAGGCCACAAAAAGAGCCTCAGTAAATTCCAAAAGATTGAAATCCTACCAACCAACTTTTCAGACCACAAAGGCATAAAACTAGAAATAAATTGTACAAAGAAAGCAAAAAGGCTCACAAACACATGGAGGCTTAACAACATGCTCCTAAATAATCAATGGATCAACGACCAAATCAAAATGGAGATCCAGCAATATATGGAAACAAACAACAACAACAACACAAAGTCCCAACTACTGTGGGATACAGCAAAAGCAGTCTTAAGAGGAAAGTATATAGCAATCCAGGCATATTTCAAGAAGGAAGAACAATCCCAAATGAATAGTCTAATGTCACAATTATCGAAATTGGAAAAAGAAGAACAAATGAGGCCTAAGGTCAGCAGAAGGAGGGACATAATAAAGATCAGAGAAGAAATAAATAAAATTGAGAAGAATAAAACAATAGCAAAAATCAATGAAACCAACAGCTGGTTCTTCGAGAAAATAAACAAAATAGATAAGCCTCTAGCCAGACTTATTAAGAGGAAAAGACAGTCAACACACATCAATAGAATCAGAAACGAGAAAGGAAAAATCATGACAGACCCCACAGAAATACAAAGAATTATTAGAGAGTACTATGAAAACCTATATGCTAACAAGCTGGGAAACCTAGGAGAAATGGACAACTTCCTAGAAAAATACAACCTTCCAAGACTGACCCAGAAAGAAACAGAAAATCTAAACAGACCAATTACCAGCAACGAAATTGAAGCAGTAATCAAAATCTACCAAAGACCAAAACCCCCGGGCCAGATGGATTTACCTCAGAATTTTATCAGACATACAGAGAAGACATAACACTCATTCTCCTTAAAGTTTTCCCAAAAATAGAAGAGGAGGGAATACTCCCAAACTCATTCTATGAAGCCAACATCACCCTAATACCAAAACCAGGCAAAGACCCCACCAAAAAAGAAAACTACAGACCAATATCCCTGACGAACGTAGATGCAAAAATACTCAACAAAATATTAGCAAACCGAATTCAAAAATACATCAAAGGATCATACACCATGACCAAGTGGGATTCATCCCAGGGATGCAAGGATGGTACAACATTTGAAAATCCATCAACATCACCCACCACATCAACAAAAAGAAAGACAAAAACCACATGATCATCTCCATAGATGCTGAAAAAGCATTCGATAAAATTCAACATCCATTCATGATGAAAACTCTCAACAAAATGGGTACAGAGGGCAAGTACCTCAACATAATAAAGGCCATATATCATAAACCCACAGCCAACATCATACTGAAAGGCGAGAAGCTGAAAGCTTTTCCTCTGTGATCGGGAACAAGACAGGGATGCCCACTCTCCCCACTGTTATTCAACATAGTACTGGAGGTTCTAGCCACAGCAATTAGACAAAACAAAGAAATACAAGGAATCTATATTGGTAAAGAAGAAGTTAAACTGTCACTATTTGCAGATGACACGATATTGTACATAAAAAACCCTAAAGACTCCACTCCAAAACTACTAGAGCTAATATCGGAATTCAGCAAAGTTGCAGGATACAAAATTAACACACAGAAATCTGTGGCTTTCCTATACACTAACAATAAACTAATAGAAAGAGAAATCAGGAAGACAATTCCATTCACAATAGTATCAAAAAGTATAAAATACCTAGGAATAAACCTAAGGAAGTGAAAGACCTATACCCTGAAAACTATAAGACACTCTTAAGAGAAATTTAAGGGGTCACTAACAAATGGAAACTTATCCCATGCTCCTGGCTAGGAAGAATTAATATTGTCAAAATGGCCATCCTGCCCAAAGCAATATACAGATTTGATGCAATCCCTATCAAACTACCAACAGCATTCTTCAATGAACTGGAACAAATAGTTCAAAAATTCATATGGAAACACCAAAGATCCTGAATAGCTAAAGCAATCCTGAGAAGGAAGAATAAAGTTGAGGGGATCTCACTCCCCAACTTCAAGCTCTACTACAAAGCCACAGTAATCAAGACAATTTGGTACTGGCACAAGAACAGAGCCACAGACCAGTGGAACAGAATAGAGACTGCAAACATTAACCCAAACATACATGGTCAACTAATATTCGATAAAGGGGCCATGGACATACAATGGGGAAATGACAGTCTCTTCAACAGATGGTGCTGGCAAAACTGGACAGCTACATGTAAGAGAATGAAACTGGATCACTGTCTAACCCCATACACAAAAGTAAATTCAAAATGGATCAAAGACTTGAATGTAAGTCATGAAACCATAAAACTCTTAGAAAAAAACATAGGCAAAAATCTCTTAGACATAAACATGAGTGACCTCTTCTTGAACATATCTCCCCGGGCAAGGGAAACAAACGCAAAAATGAACAAATGGGACTATATCAAGCTGAAAAGCTTCTGTACAGCAAAGGACACCATCAATAGAACAAAAAGGTATCCTACAGTATGGGAGAATATATTTGTAAATGACAGATCCGATAAAGGGTTGACATCCAAAATATATAAAGAGCTCACACACCTCAACAAACAAAAAGCAAATAATCCAATTAAAAAATGGGCAGAGGAGCTGAATAGACAGTTCTCTAAAGAAGAAATTCAGATGGCCAACAGACACATGAATAGAAGCTCCACATCGCTAGTTATCAGAGAAATGCAAATTAAAACCACAATGAGATATCACCTCACACCAGTAAGGATGGCTACCATCCAAAAGACAAACAACAACAAATGTTGGCGAGGTTGTGGAGAAAGGGGAACCCTACTACACTGCTGGTGGGAATGTAAATTAGTTCAACCATTGTGGAAAGCAGTATGGAGGTTCCTCAAAATGCTCAAAATAGAAATACCATTTGACCCAGGAATTCCACTTCTAGGAATTTACCCCAAGAATGCAGAACTCCAGTTTGAAAAAGACAGATGCACCCCTATGTTTATCGCTGCACTATTTACAATAGCCAAGATATGGAAGCAACCTAAATGTTCATCAGTAGATGAATGGATAAAGAAGATGTGGTACATATACACAATGGAATATTACTCAGCTATAAGAAAAAACAAATCCTACCATTCGCAACAACATGAATGGAGCTAGAGGGTATTATGCTCAGTGAAATAAGCCAGGCAGAGAAAGACAAGTACCAAATGATTTCACTCATATGTGGAGTATAAAAACAAAAGAAAACTGAAGGAACAAAACAGCAGCAGAATCACAGAACCCAAGAATGGACTAACAGTTACCAAAGGGAAAGGGACTGGGGAGGACGGGTGGGAAGGGAGGGATAAGGGCAGGAAAAAAAGAAAGGGGGCACTACGATCAGCATGTATAGTGTGTGGGGGGGCATGGGGAGGGCTGTGCAACACAGAGAAGACAAGTAGTGATTTTACAGCATCTTACTATGTTGATGGACAGTGACTGTGAACGGGGATGTGGGGGGGACTTGGTGAAGGGGGGAGCCTAGTAAACATAATGTCCTTCATGTAATTATAGATTAATAATACCAAAATAAAATTTTTAAAAAAAGAGAGTTCAGAATAAAAAGCATAAACATGCTCACAGAGGTAAAGAAAAACATTCAAGAACTCAGGGACGAATTTAGGATGGAGATTCAAACATTAAGAAATTCCATATCTGAAATGAAACATACAATGGAGGGATTTAAAAGCAGATTAGATGTAGTAGAAGAGACATTAAATGGAATAGAAATTACAGAAGAGGAATACAAAAAAGCTGAGGCACAGAGAGAAAAAAGGATCTCTAAGAATGAAAGAATATTGAGAGAACTGTGACCAATCCAAACGGAACAATATTTGCATTATAGGGATACCAGAAGAAGAGAGAGAGAAAGGGACAGAAAGTGTCTTTGAGGAGGTAATTGCTGAAAACTTCCCCAATCTGAGGAAGGAGATAGTCTCTCAGGCCATGGAGGTCCACAGATCTCCCAACACAAGGGACCCGAGGAGGACAACACCAAGACATATAATAATTAAAATGGCAAAGATCAAGGATAAGAAGACTTTTAAAAGCAGCTATAGAGAGAAAAAAGATCACATACAAAGGAAAACCCATCAGGCTATCATCAGACTTCTCAGCAGAAACCTTACAGGGCAGAAAGGAGTGGCATGATGTATTTAATGCAATGAAGCAGAAGGGCCTCTAACCAAGAATACTCTACCCAGCAAAATTATCATTTAAATTTGAAGGAGGGATTAAACAATTTTCAGATAAGCAAAAGGTGAGAGAATTTACCTCCCACAAATCACCTCTACAGGGCATTTTGAAGTGACTGCTATAGATGGAAGTATTTCTAAGGCTAAATAGTTGTCACCAGGGGGAAAAAAAAAAGTTACCTTGTCAGAAAGTCACTGGCATTCCCTGACTACTCCATCTAAAAATAGAAGCCCCCTTATTCCCCCTTACCTATACGTACTATCTGACATTATTTTTCTTTATAGCATTATTATTCACTTTATACTCACAGGTATGTGTAACTGTGTGTGTGTGTACCTCCCATTCTAGGGAGGGCAGAGACTTTGCTTTGGTCATTGTATTCTCCCCAACACTGAAAGAGGATAGAGGCCAGGTTGTAAAAGTCTTAAACTATATGGTAAGGACGCTGGACTATATCCTGTAGGCAGTTATCAAAATTTTTAAAGAAAAAGACACGGTCTGCTAGACAGACTTAGGAAGTTAGATGGGCTAGAAAGAACAAATCAGAAATTGAGACCCCAGAGACAAGGGTGTTACAAGAGTCCAAGTGAGAGCCAATGCGGCATGAAGAGAGGCAGCAGCCATGTGCTCAGAGACAGAAGGGTGACAGACAACATCCGAACGGTCACAGAAGACTCCTCACTCCCAGGCCAGCTGACAGAAGGGCAACCGGTAGTACAGCTATCCCCTGTCTGAGACACAGCACAGACAGCCACTGAAACTCAAAGAGACTGAAACCTTGTCCTTGCTGTCCTGATAGGGAGGCTCTGGGAGAAAGATGTGACAAGACATAGGATATAGCACCACTGAGGGTCAACTACAACTACAAGGGTCAATCCCCAGTTGTGAGGCTGGCTTGTCTATGAAACTGTGGTTCTCATGCCTCACAAAGGAGAGTGACGAGAAATCTGGGAAATCTGAGAAACCTTGAGAGAAGCACAGAACTGCTATCACACCAGCACTGGCCCACAAAATCCATTCCAACCAAGTTCCTCCCTTTTGGATGTGTCACTACTTAGCCTTTTTTCGGTTCACAGACAATTTTGAGAATCTGCTGAAAACTAAAGTCCTTCTTTCCAAACACATGAAACAGAAAACGATTTTTCAGACAATTTCAGGAGGTTTCTGGACTCCCTGAATACATACTTAAACTCCTGAGAAGTTAAGATGCCCTTGATTTGTAGGGAGCCCATGATAAAAAGAAAAAAAACCCAAACATATAGAGGCTGCTTCTCCCACTCTTTCAAGGTATCCTCCCTGAGTAGAAGCCAAGCACCATAGGCAACTCAGAAAACCACATTGTTCTTACTCCATGGTTCTGCCTAAAACCAATACCTCTGAGTTGGTCCCCAATCCTGCCCCAGTTATTTCCTCCATCCCAGCCCCACAGTGACTAAATGATCTTCCTGCAGCATGGAATTACTTTGATTGGGTAACATAAATAGTAAGACTGTATTTATCAGTGCTATATTGTAGGCACTGTAACTAGGTGTTTGATGTGCACCATTTCATTTAATTTTTGCCACAAACCCATAAGGCAGGAACCCACATTCCAGAGCCAAACTGCCTGGACTTCAAATCCAGCCCAGTTGCTCATCAGCTGAGTGACCTTCAACTTCTCTGTGCCTAAGTTTCCTCATCTGTAATCAGAATACCTACCAGACAGGATTATTGTGAACCCACTTATAGTGAGCTATAGTGTCAGCCATTACTACTATTATTTTCCAGTTAAGGAAACCAAAGATCAGTTATCTGATATCACTTGTCTAGTAAGTTATGAAGGCAGAATCCAAACTTACGTTTTCTGGTTTTCTTTGCTCCAAAGCCCATGCTTATAACCCCTGGGCATTATTGCCTTTCCCCTGTTTGGAAACCCTTTCCAGTGGTTCTCTAGAATAGATCTTGGCAATTTACATCACTATGTACTACAGGGCACACAGTCTGAAGCCACCCGTCCTAGCAAGTCCAGCCATTGCAAGCATCCCTGGGTCACCAGAAAAATTCCCTCCCTACAACCTACAAATCCCTGGCATTCAAGATTTCCACACATGGCCTCTCCTACATATTTTCCCAGCCCCATCTCTTACTTAAACATAGAGCCTTCCCTCAAGTCAGTAGCTAGGACTATTGCAATAGCCTCCTTAGTTACATCCACACTCCTAGCATTGCCCCTCTCCAATCTGTTTTCCACAGTAGCCAGAATGATATTTAAAAAAACCAAACCTAGATCATGCCATTTCCCAGCTTAAACCCTTTTATGGTTCCCTCTTCCTTTTAGAGAAAAAAGTCCAAATCCCATATGGCCTAAAGACCTTCATAATCTGGCTCCTGCCTGCTTTTGTAGCCTCAGCTAACCCCTCATCCCCATGTCACCCACCTTAATTCCTAGTCAAGTTTTCAGATTTTAGCTTAAATTTCACTTCCTCAGAAAAGACTGGGTTAGATTTCCTGATTATAAGACTTCACAGATTCTTGTACTTCTCCTTTGTAGCACTTATCACAATTGTAAATAATTTTTAAATAGCTATTCTCCTCACTAGACTGTAAGCTCCATGAGGGCTTCTGCACCCCTAACCCAGGCACTTCAGAATGCCTGGCATTTGGTAGACAATAAATCTTTGTTGAATGAATGAGTCAGTTCTTCAAAAATCAATTCCCACATCCTACAACCAACACTGAGCACTCCTTCACTCAATTTCTAAAGCATAATTTAGCATTTGATTACAGTCTTTTTTCATTCAATTTCAGTATATGTATCTGAGCACTGGATTAACAGACCGGAAGTTCTCCAAGCCCCCTCCAGGTTTGGTACTAACTTTGTGTCCTTAGGCAAGCCCCATTTCCTAGACAAGTCCCTCTTCTTCTTGGTACCTTGAGTTTACTTGTCCTACTATGACAGGTGGCTATGAGGGAAAAATGAGAAAGCATTTGTAAATAACACATTTTAACTGGAGAGGGTACAGCAAGAGCTCAAGTAAGAGGTGGTTATTTTCAATAGGTGGCAGTAGCACAGAGCAGGTTTAAAGGGCAGGTTCTGGGGTCAGATCTCCTGGTCTAAATACTAGCTGCACCATTTACTATCTAAGGAACCCAAAACTTCTCTGAAAAAGAGGAATATATATCTCAGAGAGCTGTTGACAAAAAGAGGTAACATGGGCATAGCACTTAGAAAAAGGCCTAGTATGTATAAACACTCAGTAAATATGAGCGATATTATGACCCTTATTATAAAGGACAAGAGATGATCTCTCCCTATCTATCCCATAGATACTCAGAATGGCCCCAGCCACAGCTCTAAATCCTACCTGGAAGGAGGGAAACGACTGACATCCCCTCTGTCGAAAGTAAAACACCGAAGGTTTGGACTGTAGGCCCAGGAGGCTGGGGATGGAGCTGCAGTTTGGCCCCTCTCAGGCTCCAGTTCCCCGTGGGAGATGGCTTCATTCACAAAGTCCCTGGCACTCAGCTGCTGCAGCTCATCACTTACATGATCCCAGGCAGCAAAGTTATTGACCAGTGCGCCATACTTCTGCTCTGAGAGGAGACTGACCCGGATTGATGGCCAAAGATCCCCAAACTGCACACTGTAAGTCATGTCAAAATTCTGCAGAGCCAGTTGAGTGGCAGGAAATTTGGGCTCTGTGGCAGCCTAAAAAGGAAAGAACAGGTTTATTGGTCTTCTGGTTTTCTCTTCCCTGCTGCCTGATCCCACCAATACCTCACAGCCTTGAGATAGATCGATTTGGCCAATGCCCACTCTTGTTTCTGTGTCGGCCTCTGACTGCCAGAGAAGTGTGGGAGAGAAAAGCATTGGGGAGCTGGCCTTTCTCTCTCAGGGTTGTGACAGAAAGGAAGCTGTAACTCTCACGAGAGCAAGTGGGGGTCACCAAGAGAGGGGGTACTCCTTGAGGCCTTGGAACAAGAGGAACTTAAGAGAATGGAAGCTCAGGTCTCCTAGCTTATGTGAGCACCACACAGAGAGATCAGTGGGATACAAAACAGATCAACCTTCCACATTTGATGGAGAGGTTAGGGTAACTTACCTAAGGCCATGCAGTGACTGACACCATAATGCTCAGAATCACAGGGTTGAGGGTTATTTTGGGAGAGTTCCCAGATCCCAGAAGGTGGGGTAAGGAGAGCTCACAGAAACCTTGAGGTGTGATCTAAACTGGGGACTTTTAGATGACTGCTGAGGGTGGAGCAAGGACATGAATCAGGCTTGAAAAGCATAAAAGTAGATTAAAAGGAAAATGAAGACCTCAGCGGAGCAGTCCACAAGTTGGTCCTGATGGCACAGCTGGGACACTTGCTATGGCTGGGGTCCTGTTACTGTCTATATATTTTGCTCCAGCTTGGATTTTTGCTTTGGTCAGTACTCTTGCTCTGGCCCTCATTTCTTGTTATGGCGGGGACTCTTGCTCCGACCATGACTTTTGTCCTTATGGGGAACTCTTGCTCTGGCTCCTGCTGTGGCGAGGGCTCTTGCTCATGCCCCTTTTTTTGCCATGGTGGGGACTCTTGCTTTGGCTTGGACTTTTGTTCTGGAAAGAAAGCACTCTTGCTCGGGCCCTGATTTCCACCAAGTTGAAGATCCTTGCCCTGATCCTTATTTATGCTTTGGTGGGAACTATTGCTCCAGCTCCAACTTCTGTTTTGATGGGGACTCTGGCTCTGGCTCCAACTTCTGCTAGGGCAGTTGGGACTCTCACTCTGGCTCCAGTTTCTGCTTAGGTGCACATTCTTGCCCTGGCTGTCAGAGCTCTGGCATTCACTAATAACAACAGCTGAACTACAGCTGAGGTTAGTGCAACTGCTGGAACTCTTGGATGAAGGCAAAGGACAACTGAAGAGGATCTGGGGAGACTCTTTGTGGGAGCCTCAAGAAGCCACCGAGTAGACATGGAGGCCATGGGGCATAGTAACAGGGGCTATGGGGACACGGGGACAATGGGTAAACTTTGGGGGTCAAAGGGTGTTCTCAAAGGGATAAAAAATAGATGTGAGTAGAACAAGGAGGTAACACAGGTCGGTGATGGGGTTGAGGTGGGCCCCTAGGAGTGTTACAGGTGCCACAGGGGGGCACCATGGGCTGGTTATGACAATAAGCAAGGCCTGTGGATTGACGGAGGGGACCAGACAGTAGGCAGGAATCAGGGGTAGAAGAAGAATATATATGGGTACTGCAGGGGGTGCCCATGGAGTGTCTAAGAGCGCTGCTCTGAACACAGTTATTGGGTGAGACAGGATCATAATGAAGGCAGAGGGGAGGGAGGTGGGAATAACAGTTTTGAGGATTCTAGGGACCACAGTAGGTAAGGTAGTCCCTTGGGGAAATTCTTTAGGGCAGGAATTTGAGCAAGGTGTGATGGATGCTCCCACACAAGGGCTGGAGAGATCAGAAGGATGGGAGGGAGGTAGAGGAGAAGTGCTGGCCTTAGGGGCCTTGGGCTATTCAGGAGAAGTTTGCTGGGTAAGCAAAGAGTGACATCTGTGGAGAGCACATGGTGGTCTTAACTCTGAGGATTTGGGGGACTTCCCTTGGGAGCAAATTGAGGTAGGGAGAGGGGGGTCATTATAGCTTCTTTGGGCGGGTGACTGGGGTGGAGATATAAAGTGGTTGCCTAAGGGTGAAGGGAAGGATCAGGCAGAATAAGGACAGGGAGATGACCTAGGAAGAGGTGGTTCCTGGGGACATGGGGGAGCAGAAACTGTGATGCCTGGGGCTACAAAGATGAAAGAACTCCCACCAGTCTCCCAGGAGAAAATGGACTCAAAGCGAGGCTCCATGGGAGCCTGGGACTGGGGTGAGCAAGAACCAGTACTACCAGGGGGAAGGTGGATGGCACAATAAGGGTTCCCAGGGGCAGGTATGTGGGCCTCTGGGGGAAGAAAGGAGTATTGACAAGAGCCTTCCTGAGGTCAACTGGGACAACCAGATGTGCCTTCCTGAGAAGGAAGTGGGGAGCCACAGCAATTTTTCCCAAGGGGCAGGTCAACCGGTGTTTTAAGTTCATAGGAGTCTGGAGACTTAAGGCAGCCATGGCAAAAGCTGCCAGCGGGTGGGGAAGATGCTGGAGAAAGACAAGGGTCATTATAATTTCTCCCTGAGGGCCAGGGAGAGAGCAGAGGGGAGATTATGGGCCCGGTTTCCAAAACCCTGTGAGAAAGGTGTGGGGATACTACAGGCCTAGTTTCCATGGGCTGAGGAGCATGAGAAGATGAAGAATTTATGAGGACAGTTCCCAGGGGCCTATGAGTAAGGGGAGGTGAAATCATGGGGCCAGTGTCCAAAGGCACATGAGCCAGGGGAAGAGAGGTCACCGGGCTTGTTCCTCGGGGGGCAGTGAGGGAGGGGAACACAGGTCACCGGGCAGCGGTAGGTATGAGTATGCTGGTCAATGTAAGCGCTTCGGGGACAGGGACGTGGCGTTCTCGGTTTTCTCGGGGGACTGATCCAGCTGCATTAAGGACTGCGAGGGTGGGGAGGGGGTGACCCCATAAGGTTGAACCGGTCAAAACAAAGGCTCGGAGGGGACAAACCCGAGAGGAAAGGCTCGTAGCAGTAAAGCCTTCTGAGGGGTGAAGAACTGGGTTCAAAAGAACATCTTCCCAGGGAGCAGGGGAGGCTGTGGGGCGGGGAGGGAATCTGTAGGGGTCCCAAGGTGGGCGTGCCAGTTATACAAGAAATTCCAGGGCCACAGGTGGGGGCAGAGAAAAGATCTCTGGAGAACTGGGGAGCGCCCAGGGGCTGAAGGGAGTCACTGCACCTTTTGTCTGGATTTGGGGACAGACTGGGGGAATAAGGGCAGGGCAGTCACTGTAACCTTTCAGGGGCAGAGACAGCTCGAGAGTGAGGAAGGGGTTGAATCCTTTCCAGGAGGGCGGCAGAAACCCTGGACGGAAGGGATTGTGCCTAAGACATTTTTGGAGGGGTAAGGGCCGGCCGGGCGGGAAGTTCCGGGAGAAAAGGAGCGGAGGTCATAGAGGTAAGTGGGGGAAGAATCGGGTAAGAAACAAGGGGAGGGGTAGTGGGGAGCAAGGGGAAGGTAACTTCGAGCCGGAGAATTAGAGGTGACAGAACTGAAAGAATGAGGGCGGAGGTGATGACACGACTTAGAGGGGCGGAGTCAGAAGGCTGCGGACACAAGAGAGCCAAAGATCTGTGACAAAATAAAAGGGCAGACAGTGGCGACGACGTCACATTTGCGAGAAAGAGGAGCCTAAGGACGTCCTTTGGGCGGTGGGGAAAAGAGGCGGAAGGCGGTCGAGAGGCGCTGGAGCAGCGCACCGACCCCGGGAGGGCGGTTAGCGGAAGAGCTGGAGTTTACCGAGGGGCGGTGGCAAGAGGCCGCTGTCACTGCTCCCTCCTGGGTCACCGGCCGGACCTTACCCATTTCTTCTTATGCCGATATCTCCGCGGGATCGTGGCGAGCTCCGCACACCTCAGCATGCCCCGAACACCTCTCACTACCAACGCTGCCATGTCGTCGTGCACCGCCGGCTAATTCCGACCGGAACCGCAACCGGAGACCCGCGGGTTCCGGAGAGGTGGTGCGCACCGCTCCTGACAAACAGGGGAGGGAACTAAGGCTGTCTCCCTCCGGGTCTCCGCCCCCTGCACATCCCAGGTGTAAACCCCGCCCCGACAGGGATCTTTTGAGGATGCTGGAGAAGAGCAACCAACCATTCGCACAGGACGGTGGCTCCCCGTGGATGCTTGGAGCATTGGGAGAGACTCCGTAGATTCCTAACCCAGTTGGGGAATCAGGGAGGACTTCAGGTTGGATACTGATAGAGCCAGGCAAAAAGGGTCTGGAAGGGCCTTTTGGACAGAAGTTGTACAGAAAAAAGATCCTGAAGTAGAAAGAAACGAAGCTAGACTTGTAGATAGAGGCGGATTTATAGTGAAGCTAACAAAGCTTAAGTTGCAGGACCTGTCATTTGCACAGCCCCTTTTGGGGCCCTGTACCTAATTTTGTATTATTTTCCTTAAAGAGGGCCTCCGAATTGTATAAGCTTTAGGCCCCACAAAACGACTTTACCAGCAGGGAGCCAGTGGAGAGGAAGGACGTGATCAGATAAGTGTTTCCAAAAATTATCATCTGGGATCCTCCAACTTGGTGAACAGGTGGAGGTGCTGGGAGAGTGGTCTGCTGGGAGAATGGTCTGCTTGTAGAGAGCTCGGAAGCTCCGTGCCCTTTCCCTATATCTTGCACTTTGCATGTCTTCTCTCTGGCTGTTCCTGAATTATAATTTATAATAAACCAGTGACTTAATGAGTTAACAGGTTTATAGAGTTCTGGGAGCCATTGTAGCAAATAAATCTAACCTGGAAGGTGTTGTGGGGACCTCTGATTTATAGTCAGTTTACAGATGTGAGCTGTCAACCAGTGAAGCTTGAGTATTCCAAAGTAATCAGCTACCATTTCCAACTCCATCAAAAAGTCATGTATGACTTTGTAAAGGCATGAAATGTGGCTACATTTTTACTGGAGTTACAGAAGGACTGATGAAGCAAGTGTGAATTTTAAGACAACAATCACTTCACCATGGAAAATTAGAAGTAGCAAGGAAACTTTGTAGCACTTTATGCTTTTTCAGTATTCTTGGGATTGTGAAGTGCCAAACCTACATGTAAATTAGGGAATATTGAACCTTTGCTCAAACTATATTCTTCTTGATATGGTTTCTAAATTTGTTTTCACCAGTGAAAAACATACACCCTCATATTCACACTTACAGGACAGAAAGCGTTACTTTAAATATCACAAATAAAATCTTGTGTACATCACTTCAAAAAAAATCTGTCAGCTGATGATCAGAATAGGAGTACAGCAGGGAGATCAGATGAGAGATGATGGTTTGGCTTAGTTTGGTGGCAATAAAGAAAGAAGAGGATGGATTGTACTTACAGCTGAGAATTACAGGACTTTTTACCAACTGACACTCTCTAAAGTAGCACAAACTACACCATCAGTTAATAGCTGTTCTTTTACCCTGCGTTTATTCCTGTAACTTATTATCATCTGACATGTATTTATTTTCACATAGTCTGCTAAATTATATTTTCAAAAGGTCAAAAACACAACTCTTCGACAAATATAAAATGAACACATGCCAAAAACTACTCATCATAATAAAGTACTCATCCATTTTTATCCTAAATAATGAGGGAATCAGTAAGATGGCCAAGACTTGGTCAAATGAGAATTTGAGTTTAAAAGATTTAGATTATCAGCCAAAGGATGCTGAAATGAATTTGCTGATAGTTACAAAAACAATGTCCTATTAGGTAATAACTGTAATGCTTGGGATTATTTCTTCTACCAGATGGAAACCAATACCATCTCCAGTGGACAAAATTCATTTGCATTACTATGGATGGGAATCATTTGCATTGCTCTCAAATAAAAATTATTTGCATTGCCATCAGTCCTCTACAAGTTAACCTCTACCCCTGCAAAGTTGTATGATAGCCTAGTCAAAGGTATACCCCCAGCACTAAATCAAAAAGCACCCAGTAATACTGTTCTGCCCATTTACAAGTTCTGGACAATTTTTTGGACTTGTCTCCATGCATGTAAGACATGAATGTAAGATTTAAAAAGCACAACAATTTTGTTTAATTCATTGCTGAATTATCAGCACCCAGAACTCTATATGGGACACAGATGTTCTCAAAATTTATTGAATGAGTGAGTGAAAGATGAGAAAGTAGAGATGTGGGTGTAAGCAATTTTTTTCAAGAAGTTTTTTACATGGACCCAGTAGTTGTAAGGTAGAGGGGAAGTATGTGTATAGAGACTCTTTTTTTTTTTTAACCTCATAGACATTTAAATCCAGATTAGGATCCAATGATGAGAGATTGAATGCACTAGATAGAAGATATCCTAGCCGCACCTGTTCTCAAAGGCTTATACCAATATAAACTCACAAAAGAGGGTGGAAGATTTCCAAAATCCTACTTTTTGCTTGTAAGCTTGAATTTTATTTGGCAACAAATATTATCAATTGTTTTCCTAGAAGTGACAGTTCTACTTTGTTCATTTTTTCAAGAAAATGCTAGCTAGTAAATAAAATTGATCTTTGTCTATTGATCTTTTATCTTGAGACCTTGATAAATTCAATTATGTTTTGGTACCTTCTGGAAACCTTTTCATATTTTCTATGCTCAAGGTTATGTCATTTATAAAGACACTATTACTTCTTTCTCTCCAATCTGTGCCTTTTTTTTTTCTTTGTCTTATTCCACTTGTTAGGGCTTACAGTATACTGTTAAGTACATGTAGTTGTAGTAGACATTCTTGCCTTGTTCCCATTCTTAGGGAGAAAACATTCTTTTTACAATTTCTTCACAAAGCAATGGTATTGACCATTATATATGATATTATCTGTAGATTTTTTTTAGAGATGCCCTTTACTAGATTGAGGAAGTTCTTGTCTATTCCCAGTTTGCTGAGATTTTTTAAAAATGACAATGGTTGTTCTCTTCAAATACTTTTCCTGAATTTATTGAGATGATCATATGGTTTTTCTTTATTCTGTTTGTATGATAGATTATATTGCTGATTTTCAAATGATGAGCCAATTTTGCATTCCTATAAAAAAACACACTAGTTCATGATGTAGTGTTCTTTTTATATATTGCTGTATCCTTGTATCTGTGTTAATGAGGGATATTGACTTATAATTTTCTCTTCCTGTAATGTCTTTGATTTTGATATCTTTAGAGTAAAATGAGTTTGGGAAGTGTCCCTTCTGTTTTCTGAAATAATTTTTATTGGATTGGTACTATTTATTCTTTAAATTATTGATAGAATTAAATAGTGAAACTATCTGGGATTGGAGTTCGGTTTTTTGTTTTTCCTTTTTGGGTGAGTGCAGGGTGAGGAGGAAGGGAAGGTTTTTAATTATTCAATTTCTTTCATTGGTGTAAGGCAGTGATTTTCAACCAGAGGTGATGCCCCTCCCCCAGGGGACATTTGGTAACATCTGGAGATATTTTGGGTTGTTGCAACTAAATGATACTTCTGGTATCTAGTGGGCAGAGGCCAGGAATATTGCTGAAAACCGTACAATACACAGAACAGTCCACACACACAAAGAATTATCCAACCCTAAATGTCAGTAGTGCTGAAGTTGAGAAGCCCAGATACGGGACTATTTGAATTTTCTAATTCTTCTTATACTGGTTTTAAAATTTTGAGTCTTTTAAAGAATGTGCTTATTTCATTTAAATTGTCTAATTTCTTCACATAAAGTTGCCCAAGATATTCCATTATTATCCTTTCAGTGTCTACAGCAAGAGGCATCAAACTACAGTCACAAGCCAAATTTAACCTTCAGCCTGTTTTTGAATACTGTTTTAATACAACCACACCTTTCATTTACTATGGCTCCCTTACTGCTACAACAGAGTTGAGTGGTTGCTCTAGAGAGCATATGGTCCACAAAACCAAGACTATTTACTACCTGAATCTTTATAGAAAAGGGTTGCTGACTTCTGATTTGTAGGATCTATTGTAATATCCTCTCTCTTATTACTGGTATTGGTAATTTGTGTCTTCTCTCTCTTGTACTTAATCAGCCTAACTAGAGTTTATTTTATTGAACTTTTCAAAGAACCAGCTTTTGGTTTTGTTGGTTTTCTCCTTTGCTTCTTTTTTATTTCATAGATTTCTGCTCTTAGCTTTATAATTTATTTTTTTCTACTTAATGTGTTCTTTTTATTGTTAGGTATCTTAAAAATAAAATTTAAAAGACATAAAATTTACCCATATGTTTACCATTTCTGGGACTATTCATTCTCTTGTGTATATCAGTTTGTACTTAGTATCATTTTTTTTCGCAAAGAAGTTCCTTTAATATTTCTTGTAGTCCAGGTCGGCTGGAGAATTCTCTTAGCTTTCCTTTGCTTAAGGCATCCTTATTTTGCTTTCATTTAAGGATATTTTCACTAGATACAGAATTCTAGGGACAAAATTTTCTTCTTTCAACACTGTAACAATGAGTTATTTCTTATGAGAAGTGTGTAATAATTTTTTGTCTCTATATAATGCATCTTTTCTTTTTAAGATTTTCTTTTTATGACTGATTTACAGCAATTTGAGGTAAGTGAATTAATGTGATTTCTTTTGTATTTGTTCTGGTTGGGGTCTGTTGAGTTTCTGGGAACTATGAGGATGCACTTTTTATCAAATTTGGAAAATTTCAGCCATTACTGCTTCAAATACCATCCTGTCCCCCACAGCCCCCTGGGCTTCCCACCCCCCAACCTGTCCACTTTCTCTCTCTTATGGGCCATTTGATACTACTTACAGCTTATTGGTTCATTTATTTTTAGTGTTTTTTTTCTCTTGTGCTTAGTTTTTGTAGTTTGTTGTTTTGTCTTCAAGAACATTACAGTACACTGATATTTTCTTCTTCAGGATCTAATCTTTTGTTAATCTCATCTGGTGAATTTTTAATTTCAGCCATTGTATTTTTTTTTTTTGAGAGGGCATCTCTCATATTTATTGATCAAATGGTTGTTAACAACAATAAAATTCTGTATAGGGGACTCAATGCACAATCATTAATCAACCCCAAGCCTAATTCTCAACAGTCTCCAATCTTCTGAAGCATAACAAACAAGTTCTTACATGGTGAACAGTGCAAGGGCAGTCATATCACAGAAACTTTCGGTTTTGATCACACATCATGAACTATAAACAATCAAGTCAGATATGATTTTTATTTGATTTTTATACTTGATTTATATGTGAATCCCACATTTCTCCCTTATTTTTATTTTTTTAAATAAAATGCTGAAGTGGTAGGTAGATGCAAGATAAAGGTAGAAAACATAATTTAGTGCTGTAAGAGGGCAAATGTAGATGATCAGGTCTGTGCCTATTGACTAAGTATTAATCCAAGCTAGACAAGGGCAACAAAACATCCACGGATACAGAAGATTTCTCTCAGAACGGGGGGTGAAGTTCTAATCAGCTATTGTATTTTTAAGCTCCAGAAATTCCATTTGACTCATTTTTATATCTTCTACTTCTCTGTTCATTATGTTCTTGATTTCCATTAAATCCTTGGGCATATTTATAATAGCAGTTTCAAAGTCTTTATCTACTTTTTAGTCAACTCTGTCATTCTGGGTCTGTTTTTATTGACTACTTTTCTTCTGGTCACATTTACTTGCTTCTTTGCATGTCTAGCAATTTTTTATTGAACACCTGGTATGGTGAAACTAGACTGTTGAATGCTGGATTTTGTTGTCTTCCTTTCAAATGCCCTGGACTTTGTTCTAGTAGCAGTTAGGTTGTTTGTGAATGAGCTCGATCCTTTCAAGTCTCCTTTTTAAGATTTGTGGTAGCCTGTCATGAGCAGCCCCCATGTAAGGCTGGTTTTAACCCCACTGCTGAGGGATCTTCTGGAGTTCAACAAGTTCAGTGTCCTAAGTGTTCAACAAGTTCAACAGGAACTCCCACATTAGCTGGTCAAAACTCAAAACATCTCCCAGCCCTCTGTTAGCTTTAGAAATTATTCAGTTTACAGCTACCCGGTTCTTTGCCTGCCTACGTGGAATTTCACCCTCTTCATTTGCAACTTAATATTTAGAAGCAGACTCAAGCATCCTCTATGCAGAATTCTGGAGCTCTTTCTCTGGGTAATTTCCTCCTCTTAAAAGAAAACAAATATAGTAACATTGTACTAGCCAGTCACTAAAATCCGAGTAATGAGTTACTGCAAAATTTCAGCTGGCAGTATGTTTGAATATTAAGTGTTTGAAAATAAACAGACTACATGCAACAAATACAATGCTGCCATTTATAAAGGTATTTGTAAGAGTACACATCACCATGAAATGGGTTCTAAGGCACAAATGGCTGGGAAATGCTGGCCATCCTTGTAGCTAGGACAATAGATTGAAATAGCTTGTAGGTTCAAATGGCCCTTTGCCCAGTTTTTACGAACATAATCCAGATTCTCAGAAGCTCCAATGCCTTATGTTCATCTATGAAGCTTTTCTCAGCCTTGCTGGCTATACTGGGTATGTCTGCTGATTGCTTCCGAGGCACAAGGCACTCATTTTTGGCATGGCTCACTTTCTGTTGTATTACTATTTGCATATAGGCCTTTGTCATGTTCAAGCAGAGATTGCAAACTAGTGAGCCAAAGCCAGCCCATAGGTGTTTTATTTGGCCTAGTGCTATCAAAAAGTTAATTGTCCACATATAAAAGTTGGGAGATTTCACATAAAACTTGGATTTCTGGCTCCTTAAAAGTGACCTGTCAATGCTGGATGCACATTCACACATAGCAACAGCTGACTCCAGTGGAGCAGTTTCCTATTGCCTACAGGGCCTGTTCCCTCAGTAACCACTCAGTTGGTTGGGTTTGCAACTCCCAGACCCCCACTAATATGGTAACCACTAGCCACATGTGGCTATTTGGATATAAATAAATTCAAATTTAATTATAATTTAAATTTTAAATTCCATTCTTCAGTCACACTAGCAACATTTCAAGTGCTCCATAGCCACCTGACTAATGGCTAGCATACTGGACAACACAGAATAGAACTTTGCCAGCACTGCAGTGTGTTCTGCTGGACAGTGCTGACCTAGCCTGTCTCCCCATTTGGAACATGGAACATTTTCCCTATCCCTTGAGCAACACACATTACTAGTAGTAATGGGGAGCCTCATCACTCTTTACTCTTTTTGTGGTAAAGTGCACCAAGATCTAACACTAGACACGGGTTTGTGGATGGCTCATAGCACTAGCTACTGCTTTAAGTCTGAAGTCAGCCTCTATTCTACATATTTGGGAATTACTGAGGTTTTTAAATAATTTCAAACTTTAACGTTGATATATCACTGCCATCTAATATTCAGACACCATTTATCAGTTGTCCCAATAATGTCTTTAATAACGAAATGATTTAGAATCACATATTGCATTCAGTAGTCCTTTGTCTCCTTCTGAAACAGTTCAAGGAAAACAATGTGCTTCCTTGACACAAGTGAGGATTACCCTGTACAATGTCCTATTTTATAGAACCTCCCTCAATTCATCTGGTTAGATTCAGCTGAACTGTTTTTTGCAGGAATCAGTGATGCTGTGTTCTCATCATTGCTGCCTATAGGTGGTAGTTATTTGTCCCATTATTGGTGATGTCAGCTCATCTGTCTTCCAGGATTCTCCAGTGTACTTTTTGTCATTAATATGTACCCCCCTCCTCACCCAACTTGCAATTGATTAATTAATTTGTATTAGCATGGGTTCGTGGATTCCTGTTTCATCTAGTAAGTTATAATCCGGTACTATCACCTGTTTTGATGCTCAAATTGTCCCAGTCTTGGTTAGGTGTTCTTGTGTACTTCTCTGCATATTTTTTTCTTTCTGCATCAACAATATGTTCCAGGTTTATCTTGTATTTGCCTGTCCCAGCCCTGGAATCACCCATTTCTTCAAGGAGCCCTGGTTCCTTTTTTGGAAAATGAAGCTCCCTTTGTGGGCTGAGCTAGGGAATGTATGTTATTTCCTGCATATATATATACACATTGGCATCTATATTTACTTACATTTGACATCTGTATTTTGCTCATACCAATACATGAACACTGCAGGGTTCTTTCTAGTTTTCTCTTTTCCATCTGTACAATTCCATTCTCTGCTAGCTCCTAATATCTTCAGTATTTACTTATTATTTATTTACTCAGTATTTCCCATATTTACTTACTGGATCAACTCCCCCTGTATGTTTGTGACCAATCTTCCATTGCCAGCACCACCTACCAAGTGCCCTTTTCTTACCCTTAGACTCCAAAACCTCTCCTCCCAACAAATCTATACCTTTCTCACTCCTTTTTAAAAAATACTTTTAAAGAAAAACAACCTGTTAGACAGAGACCAAAAACTGTCAAAAGACACTTTTGGGGTAAGAGAAACTTGTATGAACTGGGTATTTAATGAAATCAAACAATTACTGTTAGTTTTAATTGCAGTAATGGCATCAAGGTAAATGTAAACAGTTCTTATTTAAAGACATATATTTGCTAGGTGATGGATACATGGGGGTTAATTATTATTCTACCCATTCTTATGTTTGAGAATTTCAAACGGAAAAAAAAAAAAGGGCAGGAGGCAGGTCTGCAGACCACTGGACTTTATTAAGATGGAATCAAGGCTAATTACACTGATGCTACTTGCCTCAGCCAAAATCCATGAGGTTCACATGAACTTACACAAACAAATGAGGTTACACAAATAAGAAACAAATTGCATGTTCAAAACCATAAGGAAATATCCTGATGCCCAGGTGATGAAGACTGGGGTCAATGAGTCTGCACATTTATTTCAAGCTGTTAAAGAGTTTGTGGGCCACCTAGACGGGGGAAAGAAAAGGATGGCATCAATTGGCAGCTTTAATGTCATGGCTTACAAGGTGCTTCATGACCTGAAACAGTACTGCCTCTTATCTCACTGCTCCCTTCTCACACAACCACACTCCACTTGGGCCCTAACAAACTCCCTTCAGTTATCTCAATATTGTCTCTCTTTTACCTGGAACTCTCCCACTTTTTTCATCTTTTATTTTTCCTTTAGAACTTAAGTTTGTATGTCATTGCCTGCAAATCTTCCCTAAACAAGCTCCTATCTCCACACAAGTCTGTCCCTCCTGTCTTCCCCCCAATTTCACAGTGCTTATTAACTCAACAAATATTTATAAAACATCTACTATATGCCAGGTACTGTTCTAGGCACTGAATGAGTTACAACAGTAAACAAGACACTATCTCTGTCTCTTAGGAAACACGGAGCCTAATGAGAGAAATATATATATATGAGGCAACCTCTGATAGTGACAAATGCTCTGAGGAAAATAAAATGGGGGATGAGGAGGCATAGCAGCTTTAAAGAGGACAGTCAGTGAAGGGCATCCTGAGGTTACACCCAAGAGACTTAGCAGTTTACTAACTGTTCCACTTTGTCTTCTATGCTGGCTCATAACTCAGTGAAGGAAGGGACCATGCCTGTCTCACTCCCAGGTAACATAGTGCTGACTCATAAAAGTACTTAAATAACATAAAATCTACCATTTCAACCACTTTTAACTATATATTTCTGTGGTATTAAGTAATTCACGTCGTCCTGCAACCATCAATCTCCAGGACTGTTTCATCATCCGAAAATGGAACTCGGTGCCTACTAAATAGTAATTCCCCATATTCCCCTCCCCTCAGCCCCTGGTAACCACCATACTACTGTTTTTAAGAATCTGACCACTCTAGGTACCTCATTTAAGTGTAATGCTATGTTTGTCCTTTTGTGATTGGTTTATTTAGCTTAGTATGTCTTCAAGGTTCATCCACGTTGAACTTTACTTTTTAAGGCTAAAAATCTTATTGTACATATATATCATGTTTTGTTTATATATTCATCCACCAATGGACATTTGGATTACATATACCTTTAAGCTATTGTTAATGCTGCTATGAGCATGGATTAACTAACACCTGTTTAATTCCATGAACAGGGTCTCAATCTTTTGGTATAAACCCATAAGTGGAACTGCTGGATCATTTGGTAATTCTATGTTTAATTTTTTGAGTAAAGTGCTTGATTTCTTTTTATTGCCAAATAATATTCCATTATATGGATATATCACATTTTATTTATCCATTTATCAGATAATGGGTACTTAGGTTGTTTCCACTTTCTGGCTATCGTGGATAGTGCTTCACATTTGTGTACAAGCTTTTGTGTGGACATATGTTTTCATTTCTCTTGGGTATATACCTAGGACAAGAATTGCTGGATTATATGTTAACTTTGTTTAACCTTCTGAAGAACTGCCACACTGTTTTCCATAGGGCTGATCCAACTGACATTCCCATCAACATGTATACAATTTCCAATTTCTCCACATTACCAACACTTGCTCTTTTTTTATGATATGGAAAATTATATATGCATATTTTATATATAAATTTTCCTTTTCCATTAAAATCATGTTGAAACAACAGATGAATAATTGTTTATAAATCAGAGGACAGATGAAATTAATTAATGTGTATCAATGAAAAGGAATGCAATACCTCTATTCATAGTATTTTATATGCAAGTATGTTTATTATGATTCTATTTTTAAAAATCTGATAGTATATATAAGAAAGCAATATTTTTGTTGTATTTTTCTATCTATAAAAAATCTTCCTGAATTGTCACAAATGTGTTGAATAGAAGTGGAGTGTGTGTTTGCACTGTATACTACAGAATTAAAACAAATAGCTATATTGGGATTATAGAAGCATAAACAATGGAAGTTGGTTGAGTGGTGATCATTAACTCTTGGGGGTGGGGAAAGAGAAGGCTTTTTATTTTACCTATTTTTTCCTTTTGACCCTCTTCACCAATTTCTCCCCATCTTTTTGATTAGAGGCAGTTCTAGTGGGTGTGCATGGGTGTGAAGTGGTATCTCATTGTGGTTTTGATCTGCATTTCCCTGAGAGCTAATGGTGTCAAGCACTTTCTTATGATTAGCTACCCAATCAGTTTTAACATAGGCAACCACATCAAACTTAACCTATCCTCTAATTTATTTAGAACACCTTACTGTTATTTTTAAGAGATTCAAACACAAGTTTACTTAAGAACAAAACAAAACAAAACTTTTGGACCAACTACTATGTACAAGACACGGTGGAAGATATAAATTATATTAAAGAATAGGTTATTACTTGAAAGTACAAAATCCAGCTTCCACATGGTTTAGCAGTCCAAACTAGAACATCATTTCTCTTCTCCAAGCCTCAATTTCTTACCTGTAAAATGAGGATAATGATACCTATCTCCAGTGAAAGTGGTAGAATTAGTTAAGATTATTTATGTTAAGTGTTCAGCACTGTACCTGACATAAATTGGGCCACAGTAAATGCTTATTGATGGATCTGCCACAAGATGGAAAGGTTGTCAATACAAGTCTGCCTTGGCCATTGTAAGCTTTCCCCTTCCTGACTTTAGGCTGACTTACGCAGTGGTCCCTTGCATGCAAGAAGTCAAAGAGCTCCTCTGTGCAATCCTCTTCTGTCTGTGACCTAGAAGATACACGCTCATCACAGAGCTCCAGCCGCTCCCGCGCCTTTACACATTTCTCCACCTGTTCGCAATGCTCTCTCACTGCTGTTAGGGGATCCTGAAGGAGAAACACAGAAAAAAACCAAAATGGGGGTTTCAGGAGGAGACCTACAAACGATATGCTTTAATAATACCACCAAACCAAGGTGCTGCCTCTGAATTACCGTGCAGAAGGCCAGCTGGCAGAGCCACACTGCCGCCAGAAATGGCTGAATGGGGTCTCCCATTCAATTCTGATGCTAAGTAGTAGGGAAAAGTTTCACATTCCTGCCTTCCAAGGTTGCCAGTATGCACTGAAAGCCTCAGTCCTATCTGAAAAACAAGGCGGTAAAGGAAACCTGGCCAAACTTGAAGTACATCTATAGGAGGCCTTACTTATTAACACAGCATTTTAGGATATGTAATGTCTGTTGTCCTCATCTGACAGCCAGGCCTATGCACCCCAACTGCCCAGCTAGAAAGGCAATGTTAAACACAGAGAAGGACCATCTAAGAAAAGTTCCTCCCAGAATTTTAAACCACAAAGAGCAGATGACTTACCTACCACTTCAGCATTTTATTAAAAATCATAATAATAAAGAGAGAAATGTGGTGTCCACATATAAATCAAGTATAAAAACCAAATGAGTATTCATATTTGAACTGACTGTTTAGAGTTCATAATGCATGAGCAAAACCGAAAGTTTCTGTGATGACTGCCCTTGTACTGTTCACTATGTAACTTATTCATTATGTAAGAATTTGTTCTACATGTAAGAACTTGTTTGTTATGCCTCAGAAGATTGGAGACTGACGAAAATTAGGCTTGGGGTGGATTAATGATTGTGCATTGAGCATTGACTCCCCTATACAGAATTTTATTGTCGTTAACAACCATTTGATCAATAAATATGAGAGACGCCCTCACAAAAAAAAAAAAAAGGACAGACTTCCAATGGTAAAATAAATAAGTAATGTAATGTATAGCATAAGGAATATAGTCAAGATATTGTAACAGCTTGGTAGGGTGATAGCTGGAACCTAGAATTATGTATATAAATGTTCTACCACTGTGTTGTACACTTGAAACTAATGTAATGTAATACTGTGCGTCAACTACCCTTCAATAAAAAATAATTATTTAAAAAAAAAAAAAGAGCAGATGACTGAGTACCAGACCCTCAAGATACTGCTGTGCTCTGACACCATGACTGGAGAAGCCCAAACCCAGAGACTCAGCTTCCCAGGCCATTCCCCCAAACATTCCACTGCACAGCAAGGAAGTATTAAAATGAAGGCTTTATCCTCTCCCATTCTCTCCAAGGTGTCAGGTAAAGACTCCTTAAAATGCCCCTTAAGAGTTTCATGAAGCTCAAACTTCCTTTTACTGAGACGGTTCCAAACCTGAGACAGCTCTTACCACTAATTCCTCCTCCTCCTCTTCCTCCTACAAAAGGAAAACAAAATTAATGTCAGCAGCAATTTAATGACACATATGCCCAGTCATATTGATGTTATCTCTGAAGATAAATACTATATTAATGTTTTAAAATTTTCCTTTATTTTACGATGTTTTTACATTTTAGGGGCCTTGCTAATTCTGGGCAGATGGGCCCTCCCAGGGCTGGCTAATTTCTAGAGACAGCAAACAACGTGCCTTGGGGCATACCTTTCCCTTGCAAACCAACTAATCCAAAACCTTTATCACCAACCACCTCCTTTATGTAACCTTCCTACACTAAACCAATTTTTGCTCCTGCCCTGCTGACCCCAGGGACAAGTACCAATCAACTAGGGACCATCCCAAAGTTTATAAAGCCCTTTCACCCTTTCATGTCTATAATGATTTGATTAATCAAAACAGCCCTTTAATGAGCTCTAATAACAAACACTAATTAAACATTTTTTTATATAGATTCAAGCAGTCAAATGTTCATATGGAATCCACATATCTTACTTTAAAGTATATTGGTCTAAATTCTGGTAGGTCATAGTATTATTAGAAATAGCTAAATTTAGTCCTTACACCCCAAACCCAGTTAGGAGGAAAACATTTTTTTCTAGATTTGAAATTTGAATTGGAAATATGAAAATCGCCAAACCTAAACTCTTCTTTAGCCTGAGTTAGGGTCACTGCCTTTTGGTTTGCTGAACACTCAGAAGACTATCAATATAAATATGCCAAAGGTCTTCACAACTCCATTCACAAGCTTGGAAACACTAGGCCCTACCTATTTTCTTCTGATTCAGGTACACAACCTCAAATTTAGTTTCCATTCTCCCAAGGGGAGCAATATAAAAACAACTCTCTGTGAGCATCAGTGTAAATCTGGGGCATAGCACAGTCTGATCAGTATCTCAACCTATCAAGTCAGGTGTTTGCCTGCCTCTGCATGTGCGTGTCCACGTTTAGGGTAGCGGGAAAAAAATGGTATACAGGAAAATATAAAGAACTAGTTCAGCAATCCCTATTATGTTTTCAGACTTCCAACACAGTCTGCTTCATTTTCTACCATGTCCTTCAGTGAAGGGACCAAAGCTCATGAATGCCAGGAGTGACAGGAAGGGTAGATTCAACTGTCACCCAAGCTATTTATTCTTATAATTAACACAGATCTCTTTCTAAACATGTAGATGCTATTAATGATGTAAATTCTAGCTTTTCATTAAATAAAGTTTCTTGACCTTGTTCTTTTAAAAAACTTAAACTGGTTAATTTTTTTCCAAAAAACTGAAATCATATTCTGCCAGAATTAGAAACCAGAAATTAGTATCCTAGAAACAAGACATTTCTATCATTTTCCTATTAGCAGTGCTACTACATTTTGTCTTTGATAACTGTGTCAAAAGTTATCACTGAATGTTTTAGAAAAACAAACCCAAAACCAAATATGAATATGGACTACTTCATGTAAAATTTCCAGTCAATGAGCAAAATCAAGATCATGTGCAATAAAAATTTTCCTCTCCAGGAGGCACAAGTTCTTCAGTTTTCTTAATTTTAAGATTTACTAATTATTTACTTTCTTTTTCCCATCCGCTGCTGTGGTGAGACCTACTGAACTTGCTAGTATATTTCCTGCTGAACTTCCTGAGGGTGGCTCCATTTGTTTCTGAAAATAATAAGACTAGGGAAAAACTATGTGATAAACCAGTTTCCAACTATTCTGAACCTATAAGCCCAGAATAACTGTCCCTAAGTGCCAGAGAACAAAAAATTTATAAGAAATGTCATTAGAAAAAAAAAGGTAGCTGGCTTCTGTGAAGCCCTGTAGCACTCTGGCCAAGTCTTGGCTCCGGAACCATGCTGCTTGGGTTCAATCCCTGGCTCCTTGATTTATTAGCTGTGTGTCCTTAGACAATTATATATTTTGCTTTTCTACACTTGTTTTCCCATCGGTAAAATGGCAACTACACAAAAACCAGTACCTAATACTTACCTCATAGGCCTACTGCGTGGCTTAAGTGAATTAGTACATAGAGAGCACTTGGAATAGTAAGCAGTCTATAAATTATTATATCGGCATTCTTACTCTGAGAAAGACCTCCCTCTTTCATTACCACGTAACTACACGACACATTTCATTCCTACTTTATTCCAAAGATACTTCCTTTCGACCTCCACCAAAGAAAAAGAAACCACTTTTTCACAGAAGCTTGGCTAAGGCCACATCTCCGGAACTTCCGAAGAAGATGCCGCAGGGATTCCCAATCTAAGCTGAGGTAAGGAGTAGGGCTGGTCGGCTTGCTCCCAAACCTGTCAAACTAGGGGCTCACAACACGACTGACTAAAAACACAGACAATATTTTTACAAAAGTTTAGTCACACAGCATTCTCACTCTCGTTAAACCTCCACATTGATGGACTGGGGGAGCCGAAGCCCAGAGAAAGACAAGTTATCTACTTGCCCAAGGTCAATGGACAAATTCTGGGGAAGGGTCGAGGGAACCAGCTATCTCGACCTTGCAAACTCTTGAGGGGAACCTGGGTCAAGAAGGCCCTGGGACTGTTTTGGCGGGGTAGGTCCTGAGGGCACTGAGGAGGGCCAAGTCGATCATCTCGCCGTACCTTGGGGTCTCCGGACCCAGTAAGCATCCTTCGCTCGTCCTCCAGCCCCATGTCCGGCTACAGGTCTAGATTCAACACCAGCGGCAACAGCGGCACCTATTCCACTTCAGGATCAAGAAGGACTTGTAAGGGTCACTCAGCGGATATCCGGCGAACCAGCCGGAAGTGCGGCAGACTCGTCGTAGTCGCTAACACACGCTCTGAGTGGCACGTACTACCGTCCACAGGCAGGAGATAGGGGGAGCTGATATTTGCACCTGGGAAGAATTTACTAAGAAATAGCCCCTTAGTCGCTAAACACCCAAACATATTTGCGTAGGAGTTTATTTAATATATTAGCCACTAAAAGACTTGGGGACTATGCAGATTTTTTCGACATTCCTTTAGCGCAGTTCCTCTTCTTACCCACATCGCAGATGGTACTGTCCTAACTGCTGACCTTTTCAAGATGGCGGTCCAAGGATGTCACTGTCGGGCTCGCGCACCTCCCCAAGATGGCGGCGCCCGAGGCCTGGCGCGCCCGGAGTTGCTGGTTCTGTGAGGTAGCGGCGGCAACGACCATGGAGGCCACGTCCCGGGAGGCGGCGCCAGCGAAGAGCTCGGCCTCGGGCCCCAGCGCTCCCCCCGCCCTGTTCGAGCTGTGCGGGCGGGCGGTGAGCGCACATATGGGGGTTCTGGAGAGCGGGGTGTGGGGTAAGTCTCGGGGTGAGGGGCTACTTCTGGCAACGAGCGGAGGCGGCCCAGCGGCCGGGGGCGCGGGGGGCGAGGCCGGGAGGCCTGGGGCAAGGCCCAGCCCGGGGCACGGGAAGCCAGATCGCTGGGCCGGAGCTTGGATTCCGTGACTGACTAAGCTGGGCAGAGTAAAGACGAGGACCAACCCGACAGGTGGACCCGCACCGCGGCCTGTCTGGGGGGCACGGCGCGGAGTGGCGGGGTGGGGGGGGGCGGTGAGGCCAGGAGGCCCGGTGTGGAGCGAAGCAGGCAGGGCCCGGGCGACAGAAACTAGACTGTCGGGTCGGGCGGTGGCCACCGAACTGACACTCAGGCTGGGCCGGCTGGGGAGTCTAGGATGTCGAACCCACGGGCAGGGATAGCCCTGCTGCTTGGGGGCGGGGGCCCGAGGTTGGGAGGCCCGGTCTAAGGCAAGGAGGCCAGGCCCTGGGCCACCTAACCTGATTGACGGCGCGGGGCCTCCGGTATCTGCCTGACAAACCACGGGTGCCGAGACTCCAGAGGATACGGCGATGGGCAAGGGTGGCCCAGTGGATTGGAGAGCAAGGGAATGGGGCTGGGGGACTGATGGAAAGCCTTGGGGCGCCGAGGCCTGCCCGACGGCCCAGGGCTGAACGGAGCGAACTGACGACCGCGGCCTCGGGTGCCAAACTGCTAGAGCGACAGACTGACGGGCAGGGCAGGGAGTGCCTGAGGCCACTCGGATTGGCCTGAGCGACGAGGCAGGGCCCGAGAGCCGGTGAAGGGAGGCCTGGAGCGGGGTCCTCAATCGAGGGAGGCTCTGATGACGGACAGGCGGGAAGGGCCAAGCAGGCCCCAGGCCGGGCGATGGCCCGGGGATCCCAGACTGGGAGGGGGCGCGCCGCCGCTGGGAGGCCTTGGTCTAAGTGGGAGTGAAAGGAGGCCCAGGCCTGACAGCGGCCGGGCCCAGAGTTTGAGGCACCCAGCGTGAGCAGGAGCAGCGAAAGCAGGAGGGCTGCGGCGCTGGGATGGAGAGCCGGGGAGGGCAAATCGACCAGCTCTGCCGAGGGGCCTGGGAGTATGGAGGGCCGGGGCGGGTCAGGTAATGCGGGAGTGTAGGCCTGCCGCTGGGTGGGCGCTAGGAGGCCGGGCTGTGGGGTGGGTTCCGCCGGTCACAGCCTGGCAGCTGATGAGAAAAACTCCGGCCCGCGTTATGAGGACTGATAGTGAGAGTGCAAGAGAGGAAAGTGAGGGCTCTGGGGGCTAGGCCTGCTGGCTCTGGGGACAAGGGAGGCCTTGGGCCTGACAGACTGGTGGTGTGAGAGGATGGGGTCTAGCGACCAGGACTGAAGTGGGTGAGGAGATCGCAGGCAGGCCTAGGGCCCCAGGAAAGAGGAGGGGGTGGCAGGAGAGAAGGCCTTGGGCCTTGGGTGGGTGCGTGGGAGTTGTCCTAAAGAAGGCCTCAGTATTTTGCCGGGAGAAAGTCCCTGGTAAGGCCCGGAGTGAGGGCTTGAGAACCTGGGAAGGGCGGGGAGTTGGGGTTATACCATGAGGAGGCAAATATGGAGGGAGGGCCCTGGGTTTTGGAGGTTGGGCCTCCAGGAATAAGCCCCAAGGCTGTGTAGAGTTGTTAGGAGGCACAGGGATGTGGGGAGGTCCTTGGTGAGGTGGGGGTAGGGCCCTGATCCTGAAGAGGCCCAAGTGACTTCCACACAGTTATGGAGAAGACTTGAGAGATGTTCTCAGGCCTGGCGGAGGGAGGGGATTGTGGGGTCCCTGTGCCAACTGCTTAGAAGAGAAGGGTCAGGCAGACCCATGGGGAATGGGAGAAAAGTTTCAGTGGAGCTGGGCAGGGGCCTCAGAAAAGTTCTGGACAGGATTGGCTGTATCAGCATGGAGATTCTAGGATGCTAAACCTGGCTAGGAGGGAAGAGGACTGGCTATGGGGGCCCAAGTTGGGAAGTGGGAGGCATTAACGGTATAGACTGGAAAGAAGAAAGGAAAAGCCTTAGGACGAATGGAGAAATGAAGAGAGGAGTTAGTGGATAATAGGGGATGAGAATCCTTGTGGCAGTGAGAGGGGATGGCTAAACCGGAGGGGGGCAGATTGGAGGGAGAGAGGAACTCCTATGGGCCTAGCCCAGGGAAACAGTCACACAAAAAAGCTGAATCAAGTTAGGCTTTTTGAAGGGCCAAGTAAGAGGCCTGCTAAGCAATGCTATTTTTGAGGAAGGTCTCAGTGTAGACTAACAGCCAGGAAAGGCTTCCTGAAGGTAGTGAATTAGTGTGTTGTGTGGGGGACAGGCAGGGAAAGTGAGTAGAGGCAGGAGGAAAGGATACAATGTAGAAATGCAGGTAGGTGTGTTACACCTTGAATGCCAGAATATGGAGCTTGGACTTTATCTCGAGTGCTGTAGAGAGCCTTCATTGGTTGTAATAGGATGGGCAGTTAATGCTTTCATTCATTCACCAGGTACACTGAGTACCTACTACTTAAGAAGAATTGTACTAGACTCTTGGATATCAAGATTCAGTTGTTCCACAAGTAAAGATACAAGGAGATCCTGGAATGATTTTGAAAGATTTTTTCTTAGATATGGTATATCCCAGGATCTTAGACTTGTTCTCATCAGGGCAGAGGTGCTATTGACAGAATAATAATAGCCAACATCCACAGAGCTTATTATGACCAGGTATGGTCTTAAAAGATTATAAGCACAGTCTCCTTTAATTTTCACAATATTACAAGGTTATTACTATCTCCATTTTAAAATCAAAGAAATTGGGGCTTAAAGATGTTAATTTGCTCAAGCGTTCACAATTGACTAAGTGATACAATCAGGATTTCACCTGGTTCCATTTCTAGAGAGTAAACCATTTAGCCATAATACTATAATGCCTCTCAGATCTAGGGAAGTCAGTAAGAACAGGTTTTGTTTTTAAGATATACTGAATTTAGAGTGTAGAGCCTATTTTATTCTTCATAGGAAAGTACTAGTTTAGGGTATAGTGGGGGCCCAAAGGATGGAAGTGGCCAATCTGGAAGAGTGGGAAGGAACTCAGGCTTAATAAGGGGCATGTGATACTTGAAAGATGAGCAGTTGATATGCTGGAAGTGGCAAGGACATTTCTGGTGGAGAGAACAACATGACAAAGGCACAGAGACAGAAAGCACAACACGTTAGTAAGTGAAAAAAAGTAGTTTAGTGTGGCTGAAGTATAGGAGGCAAAGCAGGGAGCTGAAGTTAGTAGGGCCCAGATTATGAAGGACCTTTTTATTGCACATATTCAATAGGACCTTTTAAGTGCAGAATGGTTCATTATGCTTGGGCAGAAGTGAACTGACCAGCTTCTAAATGAGCCTATCAGCTTACTTTGTGGGATTATCTCACCCTTGAAGATGTTCCTACCCCTGAAATTCCAGCTATCAACTAAGTGGCTGAAGATAAGTTTACTAGAGTTTGCATTAGATTTAGGTTAGCTTCGACAGGTTCCATTTGTCAAATGAGAAGCCTGCCCTTCTGTTTTCCTTTCAGATAGAATAAATAATGTTTGGAACCCTGGGAGAAAAAAGTAAATTTTGTGTTTTGGTTTTTGTAGCCCTCCCAGGCCCAATACTTCAAAGCATCTTGCCTCTGCTCAATATATATTACTTGGAGAGGATTGAGGAAACTGCCCTCAAGAAAGGTGAGTGTCTTTCTGTCTCTTTCTCCATCAGTGATTGTAAGCAAGTCACCGTGATGTTTTTCAGGTAAATATTACACCTGATACCCGCATAGCACTTTATGCTTTTCAAAAAATACCCTCACACCTACTTTATCTTATTCCTCACACTGCCCATTGAAATACAAAGCAAGTATATGATCACTATTAGACTAATAAAAATGTGACCACAGGCACACAAGTAATAAGAAAGCCAGACTAGAAGCTGCAACTTTTCAATCTTAATTTTTCTATTTTACCAAGCTGCCTCCCAGACCCCTCACTGGACATATCTGTTAACAGCCTGATGTGCCAAGCACTATCCTAAGCACTTACCTAAAGAAACTCATTTAATCTTTTCAATACCTCTGTGAGATAGATATCATTAACTATGTTTTATAGATAAAGAAACAGATACAGAAAAATGAAGTAATTTGCCCAAGGTCACAGAGTGTAGTTTGCTGATATTTAAAGCCAGCCAGTGTCTTTAGAGCCAGTGCTCTTTACCGCTCTGCTGCATTACTCCTGTGAACCCAGAGAAGGACAGCACCAAAAGGCTGATGTATTTCACTCATTAGGCTGACGTACTTCACTCATAGTGGCCAAGAGCAGCCAAGTAAATGTGATATTTCTCTCTATAGGCCTCTCCACTCAGGCCATCTGGCGTCGTCTATGGGATGAGCTGATGAAGACAAGGCCTTCCAGTTTGGAAGTAAGTTAAGGCACCAGGTAGAACTCTGGCCTGACTTTGGCAGTGGAAGCAGAAATAGCAAACACATATAAGCTGGGTCCTGGTGAAGTGACCGGGCAAGGAAGGCTCTGATGGCTTGTCACAAGGTTTTCTCCCATTTGGCATTTGTCACTGACTTGCTTGCTTACTGTGTTTGCAGGTGACACAAAATAGGGAAAGGTAGTAATCACAGTGGGTGGTAGAACACAGATTCAAAGAGGTCTTGCCAGGACTGGAGCAATGGTCAGACTAAAAAGATGAATTTTTTTTTATTAAGGTATCATTGATATACAATCTTATAAAGGTTTCACATGACCAACATTGTGGTTATTACATTCACCCATATTATCAAGTCAGCCCCCAATGCAGTCACTGTCCATTAGTGTAGTAAGATGCTATAGAGTCACTACTTGTCTTCTCTATGTTGTACTGCCTTCCCTGTGACCCCCCCCTACATTATATGTGCTAATCATAATGCCCCTTAATCCCCTTCTCCCTCCCTCCTCACCCACCCTCCTACCCCCTTCCTTTTGGTGGAGTCTTCCCTTCTTGGAGTCTGTGAGTCTGCTGTTGTTTTGTTTCTTCAGTTTTGCTCTGTTATACTCCATAATGAGTGAAATCATTTGGTACTAGTCTCTCTCCTCCTGGCTTATTTCACTGAGCATAATAACTTCTAGCTCCATCCATGTTGTTGCAAATGGTAGGATTTCTTTGCTTCTTCTGGCTGAGTAATAATTCCATTGTGTATATGAACCGCATCTTCTTTATCCATTTATCTAATAATGGACACTTAGGTTGCTTCCATATCTTGGCTATTGTAAACAGTGCTGCAGTAAACATAGGGGTGCATATGTCTTTTTGAATCTGGGATCTTGTTTTCTTCAGGTAAATTCCTAGGATTGGAATTCCTGGGTCAAATGGTATTTCTATTTTTAGTTTTTTGAGGAACTTCCATATTGTTTTCCATAATGGTTGAACTAATTTACATTCCCACCAACAGTATAGGAGGGTTCCCCTTTCTCTGCATTCTTGCCAGCATTTGTTGTTCCTTCTCTTGGTTGGCCATCCTAACTGGTGTGAGGTGATACCTCATTGTGGTTTTAATTTGCATTTCCCTGATAATTAGCAATGTGGAGCACCTTTTCATGTGCCTGTTGGCCATCTCAATTTCTGCTTTGGAGAAGTGTCTGTTCATATCCTCAGCCCATTTTTTAATAGGGTTATTCGCTTTTTGGGTGTTGAGGCGTGTGAGTTCTTTATATATTTTGGATGTTAACCCCTTTCAGATATGTCATTTACAAATATATTCTCTCATACTGTAGGATGTCTTTTGTTCTACTGATGGTATCTTTTGCTGTGCAGCTTTTTAGTTTGATGTAGTCCCATTTGTTCATTTTTGCTTTTGTTTCCCTTGCCCGAGGAGATGTGTTCAGGAAAAAATTGCTCATGTTTATATTCAATAGATTTTTGCCTATGTATATGGTTTCATGACTTACATTCAGGTCTTTGATCCATTTCAAGTTCACTATTGTGTACAGAGTTAGACAGTAATCCAGTTTCATCCTCTTACATGTAGCTGTCCAGTTTTGCTAACACCAATTGTTAAAGATGCTGTCATTTCTCTATTGTATATCCATGGTTCCTTTATCATATATTAATTGGCTGGATATGTTTGAGTTTATATCAGGGCTGTCTGTTCTCTTCCATTGATCTATGGGTCTGTTCTTGTGCCAGTACCAAATTGTTTTGATTATACTGTGACTTTGTGGTAGAGCTTGAAGTTGGGGAGCATAATCCCCCCAGCTTTATTCTTCCTTTTCAGGATTGCTTTGGCTATTCAGGGTCTTCCGTGGTTCCATGTGAATTTTAGACCTATTTGTTCTAGTTTGTTAAAGAATGCTGTTGGTATTTTGATAGGGATTGTATTGAATCAGTAGATTGCTTTAGGCAGGATGGCCGTTTTGGCAGTATTAATTCTTCCTATACATGAGCACAGGATATATTTCTATTGGTGTCTTAAATTTCTCTCATGAGTGTCTTACAGTTTTCAGGGTATAGGTCTTTCATCTCCTTGCTAAGGTTTTCTCCTTATTTTATTCTTTTCGATGCAATTGTAAGTGGAATTGTTTTCCTGATTTCTCTTACTGCTAGTTCATTGTTAGTATATAGGAATGCCACAAATTTTGTGTGTATTAATTTTGTATCCCACACCTTTGCTGATTTGTTAGTTGTAGTTTTGGGGTGTATTCTTTAGGGTTTCTTTATGTACAATGTCATGTCATCTTCAAACAGGAACAGTTTAACTTCTTCCTTAGCAATCTAGATGACTTAACAAGATGAAATTTAACAGAAAAAAACAACTCTTCCCTTTAGTCTAAACTCCAACAGTGTGACCTCCGGGTAAGAGGTGGAGGGGTCACCATGGCTTAGTAACAGCTTGTGTTAAGAAGATAAGGGGGTTTAGTTGACCGTGGTGAAGCCACTCATTTAATGACTGTACCCTGAGCTGTGTGAATTAGTATAATTTAGGCTGAAGGACCAGGGGGATTATAGACCTGCCTGGCTCTACAGTGATCAGGCTACCCCTGGAATATGGAGAAAGAAGTCAAAGCTACATCATGTGAGTCACAGTTGGAAGACTGGAGATGATTTTTCCAAAAAAGAGAAGTCTTGGGAAACATAAACTGTTTAGAAATATGAATGGTTGTCACATGAAAAAGGGATGAATAGACTTTTCCTGGGTGGAAGCTAAAGGAGGATAAATTTTTGCTAAGCTGAATATAGAACTTTTAAACTCTGAACTTACTGGTGATGAAACAAGTTAATTCCAACAGTAATAAGCTTCCCATCACTGAGTCTTTAAATAGAGTATGTATAACTACTTGACACAAGGGTATTAAACAGGAAATAAAACATTGTAAGAAAGGTTGGTCAAATAGACTTTTAGGGCTTCTTTTAACTCTGAGATTCTGTTATTCATTGGTCCAGATATAACTCGCTGGAGCTCTCACTTAAGCATAATTTCTTTTGCTGTTCCATAATTAGGTGGCAGGACCGATTGAGTTCAATAAACAATTACCGAAACTTAACACATACCACGTTTAATGCTAGATATTGGAAGTACACAGACTAATCTTGAGGAACTACCAGTTTAGTGGAGAAATCTGAAAACAGATACATCATTTTTGGTAGGATAAGTAGTGTGATAGAAGCAAGGAGATTGAGAGAGAAGGGAGCAGGAAAGTTTTCCTAGGAAATAGTATTTGAACTGGGCTTTATATGGTGAATGAGGCCAAATGACAATAAAGCAAGCTCTTATCAGGAATTGGATATTAATTTCTGGAGATGCACTGGGTTCAGTAACATTGAGTTCCATATCCTTCAGTTTTTCCACTTTCAGATCTGGACACAATCCCTGGAGTTCAGTATGGTGACAGTGAGGCCCAACAAAATCCTCAGGTACTATGTATAGGATTTAGGTCTTATGAGAAGTGGACATAAGAACATTAGAAAACAATAATGGCTTCCTTCAACTTTAAAAGAAACATGAGATTCACTTTGTCCCAGTGTTTCCGAAGTAGTATGGTTGACCAACAGATGATGGAGATTGTGGTATCTTTCTCTTGGAGCAAGTTTTTTCCCAACATTATCCCAAGCCTTCCTGGAAAAGAATGTTATCATGTTTTCTTATTTCAGAGCATTTCAGAACATTTAGGAAGCCCCATGCTAGGCAGCCTAACAGTCACCTAGGCAGAAGTCCCAACTTGAAGTATATCCATTCCAGAGGTTATTTTCTGCTTCTCACTTTCACGACAGGAACCTTCACTTCATTTGTAATTCAGAAACACTTACTGAGTGCCTGCACAGTTCCAGGCACTATGCTAGATTCTAGGGATACAAAGGTAAGCAAGATAGACATAGGCCCTGGTTCTTATAAAGCAACAGTATTTCAAACTGTATAGTACTAGTGTGTGTGCATTAATAGATCTGTAGAATAAAATAGGTATTCTGGAGACAAAGCAATGGGGAAGTGAAGGATTATTCAATAAATGGTTTTCTACGAATTGGTCAACCACTTGGGAAAAATAAAGTTAGAGCTTCACTTTACAATATACTTCATTTCTATATGGATTAAAGATTAAATGGTAATAAGTAAAAGCACAAAACAACTAAAAAAATAAGAGTGACTGGTTATCCCAAGGTAGAGAGTGCTATTTATTTATTTATTTATATTTTTTAGGAGAGCCAGGGAGAGGCTTTTATTTAGAAATAAAGTGAAAAGACAGAACTGGCTCATGCCAGGAGGGGACAAGAGAACCCGTAGTGGTGCGTTGTCTAGGGGTTTTATAGACACTTGAGGATTTGGGGGAATGTGAAAAAAAAGGCTTAGGGGTGTGGACTTATTAAGTGGTGTGGTCCCTGAATATTTAGAATTAACACAAGGAACTTCCTGCTCTGATGATTTCTCCCTGAGATACTGGCATCTTGGTCTGGGAGCATATCAAACACTGCCTGCCCAGCCCCCAAGGTGGGCTGAGGTATTGTCTGTTTGCTAAAGAGTAAGTGTGGGGAAGTTGGGGTTCCTATGGCCAGGATCCTCACTGAACTTAAACCACTTGATGATGTAACTGGCCTGTTGCTAGGCTACTGCTTCCACACCTGTAGGCAATAAGGTATTATTGCACTATATTGAGAACTTGGCCCAGTACTCTGGGTGGACTCTAGTGCTCCACCTATCGCCAGGAGAACAAACCGGGTATTAAACCCTTTCTCTCCAAAGAAACGTTCTACTGTCATTTCTTTGGTCACACAGAATCCATAGTGAACTTGCCGGGGGCTGAAACCCATTGATTGGCAAGACAGTAAATTAAGAATCTTACTTCTTAACTACCTGGGTATTAAAATGCAATCTTATCTTTAAGGTGGAATCCTTCTTGCCTTTTACTGCTGTTTACAGCTGGGCCTGCATGCTAAATTAGTTCCCCAGTTTGCAAATCACCTCATCAGGTCTGTAGGAGAGACAGCACATAGGCCTGGGCCTTTTAGCATGCTAAAGTGAATCTTACACATGATTACAAATGATCAGCATAATAAAAACATGTGCTACTCTTCTTTACCTGGGGAATATTAACTGATCTCACTGAAGAATGACTCTAGAGCTTAGAGAGTGCTAATTATTAAATGAACAGAACCAAAAAAGAAAATATGGATATATTTGACCATAAAAAATGCCACCTTGTAAACACAATTTAAAATGTACATAAACTGGGAAAGAATGTTTGCAACAATATTTGCAAAACAAAGGGCTATAGAGAATAAGACAGGCAAACATCCCAGTAGAATAAAATGAGTAAAGATTTGGACAAGTCACAAAATATATAAAAATCTCCCATAAAATGAGAAATGTTCAATTTCATTAATAATAAAAAATGGGGAACTAAAATTGAACCTCTTAAATGAGTAAAGTCTTGTTTTGGTTTTGTTTTAATAGGTAATTCTAGGGGTGAGTGAAACTTGCATTTTAGTATGCTCTTGGTTGGAGCAGAAATGTTTTAACTTCTTGGAGGGCAATCTGGTAGTAATTTGCAAGAATCTTATAATATTCAAACTCTTGCTAGAAATTCTACTTCTTAGAATATGTAGTATATAAAAATTGAAATACCAATGAAGACTTGTTCATTACAGCAAGCTTAATATATATAAAAAAATCTAGAAACAATTTAAGTATTCGATACAGGAATTAATATAATACATCCATATTTTCAAAATATTAAGTCCTATTCTAAAAATATTTAAATAATGTGGTAGTAAAAATGTTTAATGACATGGTGGTATAATGTTTAAAAAGCCCAGCATTTGCAACTGTTCAGAATTGTCTCAGTGTTATAAAAACAAATATCTATAGCAGTTCACACATACCTATATACTCCACAAAGGATTTACACACAATCTTTGATTTATCTTTTCACAAACAATATTTCTGTTAGCAGAAAAACATAGTAGATAATATATAGTTTATAAACATTTGCTGGCTCTAACAGTTTAGTATAAGAAAAATATTTGGCTCTCCCTAGTTTATACACAGACTATTTCCTCTCCACCAGTGCCTGAGCTACCAGCCCATTGCCAATGTACCAAGTGTTGCGCTGGCAGGCAAATGTCATTTCATCTCTTTGGTAGTGCCTCATTTCCCACGCTCTCACCCAAAAAAAGTATTTAAATCACTTTGCATTGTCTGAAAGATAGTGTACATGTCTACAAAATGAGAGGCATGGACTAGATCTCAGCTATTTTTCAGCTTTGAAGTTTTAGCATAGATTCTTCTAAAAGGTAATTACAGAATAAAATGCAGTAAACTGCTGTCTGTTCATTAATTCATGAGAAAGAAACCAGAGATAGTTATAACAAACTTCACATACTCATCTAATCCTCACAATTCTAATGTAGGTATAGTCATCCTATTTTACAGATGATGAAACTCAGGGCAGAAAGAGGTGAAGTGACAATTTTCTAGGGTGATTTTTCAGATAAAGAAAAATAATGAACTTCATGACCAAGCATCTAAGAAAGAGAAAGAGGTGAAGTGACTTGCCCAAGGTTACAGTTTGTGAATGGCTGACTTAGGATTCAAGTTGAGGCAGCCCAGCTCTCGAGTGCATGCTCCTAATCACCATGTCATGCTGCTCGCACTGCAGCTATCCTGTGTCTGTCTGGGGTGTTCCAATTTCAAATAATCTTTCCCATTGTCTTCATCAGCCAGTACAATGTCTGAAAAAGCCCAATACTGTTATCTAAATTATATATTCTGTATTCCCAAGGTCAGACATATAGCCACAATATCTTGGTTTACCTCTTTGTCCATATTTTAGGCCCAGATTTTAAAATAAATATCTGACTGTCTCACTGGTGAAGTTGAAGCCTTGGTAGGATTTCATGCACGTGTTTTTTGGAGCTGTGAGCATGGGTCAGGAATGTATAGGAAAAGTGATAGAGTAAGATAGAATTTGATAGATTCAGGAATACCCTCTCTGCTTCCACTTGATGCTGAGTAGAGAGGTTTGGTTGCCAGATACTTTTTCCTATTCTCCTACTGCCCTTACACTGCTCCTGGTTAGAGAGGTCCTTCTATCTTGTTGCTGCCATTCAGTTAACCTAAGCACAAGAAATCAGTCCTAATTATTACCACTGCAGGCAGTCATAGGGAATACAGCTGACGCAAAGGGAGTGACACTCCTGCCAAGAACCTCAGATATAAATTGAGGGTCCCTCTGGTATGAGAGAATGCACGAGGGCAGGGTAAAGACCAAAGAGAAGTGTCTTGGTCTTGGAGAACCTCAGACCCCCACTACCTTTGCTTCAGGCTGGTTAAGTGCCCTGTTTGGTTCTGCTTTCACCAACTCCACTTCACATTGCCCATTTTTATTATCATTAGTAGCAGCAGAAGTAATATTTTGTATTTTACAGTTTACAAAATGCTTTAACTTGCACTGTCTCATTTGATCTTCACAACAAACGTGAAGTAGGTGATATTATCTACATTTTACAGATGATGAAAGGTTCAGAGAGGTCCAGAGTATAGTAGCAGAGTTGGCACCTGTATCAAAGTCAGCAGACTTTCTACTGCACCTTAGGAGATAATGGGTACAGGTGTGCCTTTTTGGGGTAGGTAGAAGTAATTTTTAACCTCTGATATACATCAGAATAATCTAGGGGAGGTTTAAAAAAATAGATGCATGGTTCTTACCTCAGATGTAACAAGAGGTACTGAGTTAGGGTACCTGGCATAGGAATTGTGGGGAAAAAAGCTCCACAGTAAATTCTGATGTGTACCGGAGGTTGAAAATCACTTGCATTCAGAGTTCTTGTAAATGTATCAGCATAGTCTGAAGTCTCCTATCAAAGCAAGGAACTATTGTCTGGGAGAAAACATCTATGATTTGGCCTCTGCTCTCCAGTAATGTCTAATGTAGTTGGGATCAGACAGGTGCACATGTAAAGAAACACCACCATGAGACATGTCTACCAAAATCTAAGACCTGAGTTGTCAAGATTATCAGAATTGTCTCACAGAAGAGGTGGGAGAATAGGGGTACAGAGAGACAGACACTGAGACTAACAGCCTTGGAGAGAAACAGCCTCAAAGAAGGAAATGTAAGTCTATGTGGTCTGGCAATAGTGAACATTTCTGGCAGATGTAGGAAAGGACATAGAAGGCAGTTTTGGGTCAGCGAGTGACCAGTATGGCCAGAGCCAAGCAGTCACGTGAGCAAGATGTAGAGATAAAGTTCCTCAGGTAGGCAGAGGCCATGTTGTAGAGAGCTTTCCCTGCCAGGCTGAGGAACTTCACATTAACCCTAGGCAATGGGAAGAAATGTTTTTGGGGGCAGGGGTGGTGCGTGGAGGCATTTAAAGCAGGCATGTTTTACAAAGATGAATCCAGTGGACTTGGCAAATGTTTGTGAAGGGAAAAAGAGCAATCAGGAGGCTAATGATGAAGTAGTGTGAGATGTTAAAGTGTGAATAAAGATAGTAGTGGTAAGAAAGGAAAGTTGGGATCAGGTTCTAGAAACAAACAGAAGAGTTTTTACAGGATTGAGTGACTGAATTGAGACTCACTATGTAACAAAATAGTCTCTGGAACCAAATTTCCTGAGTTCAAATCTTGATTCTGTCACTTACCTGTGTAACCACGGGCAATTACAACCTTTGTGCCTTGGCCTTCTTACATAAAATGAGGCTAATAGTACATACCTCAAAGATGTGAGGATTAAATTAATTTGTATAAATTATTTAAAATGTTGCCTGGCTTGGTAAATAATTAGCTATTAGAAGCTAACTGGGGTGACAACAGTTGTGTGAGTATACCACTCTTAGCATCACAGCTGTCTGGCATGTTCTCTGCTTTCAGAGTGTGACCTGTTGGCGAGCCAAGTTTATGGAGGCTTTTTTTTCCCACGTTCTGCGTGGAACCATTGATGTGTCTTCTGACAGGCGTCTTTGTGACCAGCGTTTCTCACCTCTCCTGCACAGCTCCCGCCATGTCCGGCAGCTCACCATCTGCAATATGCTGCAGGGTGCAACTGAGCTGGTGGCTGAGCCCAACCGCAGGGTTCTGGAGACCTTGGCCAGTTCCCTGCACACCCTCAAGTTCCGCCACCTGTTGTTTTCTGATGTGGCTGCTCAGCAGTCACTTCGGCAGCTGTTGCATCAGCTTATTCACCATGGGGCTGTCAGCCAGGTGTCTTTGTACTCCTGGCCTGTGCCCGAGTCAGCCCTCTTCATCCTTATCCTCACCATGAGTGCTGGCTTCTGGCAGCAAGGCCCTGGTGGCCCACCCTGCCGCCTCTGCGGAGAGGCCTCCCGGGGCCGGGCCCCATCCCGAGATGAAGGGTCCCTTCTGCTGGGCTCACGCAGACCTCGCCGGGATGCTGCTGAGCGATGTGCTGCAGCCCTGATGGCCTCCCGGCGGAAGAGCGAAGCCAAGCAGTCGACCAGAGCTGCACCTGCCACGCGGGTAACACGCCGGAGCACACAGGAGAGCCTGGCAGCAAGCGGAACAGACCCTAAGAGGGAGCTGCACCCTCCAGCCACCTCCCATGAGGCTTCTGGCCCCAAGCGGCCACCCTCTGCTCCAGCCACCACCTCCTCTGCCTCTGCCTCCTCTTCCACATCCTCATCCAAACGGGCTTCAGCTAGCTCAGCCCCACAGCCTAAGCCCCTAAAGCGTTTTAAGCGAGCTGCAGGGAAGAAGGGTGCTCGCACCCGTCAAGGGTCTGGTGCAGAGTCTGAAGACCTGTATGACTTTGTTTTCATTGTGGCTGGTGAGAAGGAGGATGGGGAAGAGATGGAAATAGGGGAAGTGGCTTGTGGAGCTTTGGATGGATCAGATCTTAGCTGCCTGGGGCTTCCAGCACTGGAGGCCTCCCAGCGATTCCGCAGCATTTCCACTTTGGAGCTATTCACAGTTCCGCTTTCCACGGAGGCGGCTCTGACACTGTGCCACCTGCTGAGCTCCTGGGTGTCTTTGGAGAGCCTCACACTGTCCTATAACGGTGAGTGCCTGAAGGGAGAGAGTTTGGGTCTCCCAGCAGTGCCAGTTGTGTGTCCAAATCCTGTGGAAGGGAATAGGGAGTATAATCAGGAAGCTGGAGATGTGACTCTACCTGCCTCAAGGGAAGCAAGAAGGCACATATATGAAATAGTGGCAGACTCAGTGCTATGGGAGATGAACAGGAGTCTGTAGGCTTGATTTACATTTAGGAGCAGGGGTTCTTGAGGGGCAGTGAGAATCTCAAAAATGAGTGAATTTTACATAGGGTAGGCAATCCTAGGGCAGGCAGGAGTAGTATAGTGTTCACAAGCCCAGCCAAGACTAAGGTTGGATCCCACCAATTATATGAAAGCTGTACAGACAAGGTGTGGGACACTTTTCTTTATGAGACTAGCATCCTGCAAAGCAGTCCTGTTTTTTTCCATGTGGCTGTACCCAGCTAGCCAAACTTCAACTCTGGTCAAATCTAGCAGTCTGCCTAGGTTGCTGAGGGCTGCTAGAGAAAATCACACAACTGTGCAGAATGGTGCTAGTGCACATGCACAGTCATTAATCTCGTGTGAATCCTGTTTACATCAGCTCCCATTCCTCCGGTACCACTTCCAAACCCTTCATTTCATTTTTCAGCAGATGTGCTCACCTATTTCAGATGAAATAAAAGCCATCACACATCGACTTCAATTTATCAACCAGCCTATAAATTCTCCTACACCTGTACTCTTTACCTTCCTCATAATGGGAGAGATCACCATCCTAAGGCTCACTCTTCCTGTGCTCTGGATCCATACTCACCTTAGGAAAGATTGTTTCAAGTCTACATTAGCCTTAGTAATAAGAGCTAACTTTTATATATTGGTTAGTACGTATCTGGTGTATTTTAAGTATTCTCATATTAGCTAATTTAATCCTTGCAACAATCCTGAGGTCAAGAAACTTGCCCAGGATTAACCTAGTTAGTAAATTGTAGAGCCAGGATTCAAATCAGGCAACCTGATTGCAGAATTCATGTTTTTAAATCACTAGTTAATGCTGCATCCCTTCTCTTCAGTCTCTCCCCCATTTAAACATTGTTAGGTATCTACCAAATATTTATCACCACCTCCATCACATATTAACTACTGTCTTATTCTCTCCTGCCCTTTACAGATCCCCTTAAGAGTCATCTGTGCTGTCTCCTCTCTTACAGCCCACTCCAGCCTCACTTAACACACCCACTACTGCATCAAAGACCTAGGTCACCAAGGTCCTCCATGTTGCTAAGTCCAATATATACTTTTCAGTTCTCACTTTACATTGAATTATTGGCAGCATTTGCAATTAAACAGTCTTTTTCATGAAATACTCTCATTTCTGCTACCTCAAAATATTCTGATTTTTTTCTCCTCCTCCTCTGGACATTATTTCTCTTACCTGTTAATGTTCAGAATTCCTCAGAGCTCTACTTTACATGTGCTTCCTTGTCCATTCCCTTGGTTTCAGAGGCCAGCTATGCTGAAGATTCCCCATTCTGTGACATTAGCCCAGGTCTTTCTCCTAAACTCTTGACCCATTTATTCAGCTGATTACTAGATATCACTTCATAAACCATAAGCTCCCATCCTGAATGATATATACTGATCCTCCTTCCATTCTCAATCAGTGAAAGCACAGATGACTCAGTTGCCTAAAAGAAACCTGGATTCTTTTACTTCATATACAAGTACCAGGTCTTATCTTTACAATCTTCCTCTCAAACCCACTTCTCTTGTCTCCACAGCCTTAATGCAGGCTGTCATTACTTCTCACCTAGATCTATCATTTTAACAGTTCTCCTACTCTGTACTCCCTGTACAACCCATTGTCTACACTGCAGCTCAAGCATTTTTCAAAAATGTCGATCTGTCACTCATTCATTTAAAAAACCCCTTCAATGGCTTCCTGTCACCAAGCTTTTGACTTACAGGTCTTTCATGTTCTTACCCATTTACCTTTATAGTTGTATCTTGAACACTTTCCCCTCTCATTTTTTACACATCAGCCACACTGAATTTTTTTCTAGTTCTTGGAGCTTGCCACTTTTTCTCCTTTAGGCTTTTATATATACTGAGTTCTCTCTGCCACAATCACTTTTCAGCCTCCTTTAAGCCTGTGTCCTTATGTTCTTTAGGACTCAGCTAGAAAGCCTTTACTGATGTAAGCTGGCCTGGGGTGTTAAATACCCACCCTTTGTACTTCACAGCACTCTCTTCCCTGTTCCCATCATGTTTTTGTTAACAGGCTATATAGTCACGAACAAAATCTGCTACTACTGTCTAGTAAAAACCCCTATTTACTAGGTGCCACATAAGGTTTAGTTGAATAAATAAATCAACAAGAGCCTGTTCAGTCCCAGGGGAGATCAGTCCAAGTGATTATTTGCTTTGTGGCATTAAGCAACTGCCCTAGCCTTTCTGGATCCTACTTCCTTCTGTGGAGAACATGGTTCTTTTTCTTTCCCATTTCCACTCAGTTTTATCTTTTAAAGTATTCTGTAGTGGGCCATTGTTACTCCCCTGCTTAGTTTTTAGGTTTCCCAAGACCTATAGGAAAAGTCCAGAGACCTGCAGCTGTCTGGGCCTATCATTCAGCTGGCAGCCATATGCTGTCCTGCCCCATCGTATCTTCTGTTTTGTGATTCTGCCTTGACTGATGCTTGAGGGCACGGCCCAGGACAGTAGACATCAGTTTTTCTGGCTGCCTGAGGAAAAAGCAAGTCAATGGATGAATAGCTGAGATAAGTGATTTTAAACAATCTCATCCAAAGCTGGAGAGATTTGGTACTTAATAGAAATATTTGGAGTTGTCTCCAAATATCCCTGCTGACACTCCACATGACTGATGTAATCTCTTTCCTGCCATAGGCCTGGGCTCTAATATCTTCCGCCTGCTGGACAGCCTGCGGGCCCTGTCAGGCCAGGCTGGATGCCGCCTCCGTGCTCTGCATCTCAGTGACCTGTTCTCACCACTGCCCATCCTGGAGCTGACACGTGCTATTGTGCGAGCTCTGCCCCTCCTGAGGGTCCTCTCTATCCGTGTCGACCACCCCAGCCAGAGGGACAACCCTGCTGTGCCAGGGAATGCAGGGCCCCCTAGCCATATAATTGGGGATGAGGAGATACCAGGTAAAGCACTGTGTCTGTGTGTGTGTGTGTGTGTGTGTGTGTACATGCATGCATCTCTGCACAGATGTACAAGTGCATTTCTGTGGAGAAGGTGGGAAGACCTCTAATCCTGGCCTGACACCACTCATTCCTGGCTTGCCTGAGACCTGCTCCCTCTCTAGACTACCATTCTTAAAAATAACCATGGGCTGGACAGGGTCCAGACCACAAATCCAGTAGGGAGTGAACATGGCAGATCAGTCTCCAGAAAAGGGGTCTGAACCCGGAACAGAACTGTCTGTTTGGCTTGATTAGGTCCCCTTGCTGTATGTTCCCTTAGTTCTTGTAGGTCTCCTATCCCACCATTCTGCATACCATGTATTTGCCTGTGACTGAGTAGTATAGTCTTAGACCTGGACTAAAGGCTCCATAAGGACAAGGTCTACATCTCCTATTTAGTGCTCATTCCCAGAACCTACCACAGTACCTAGCATATATTGGGCACTCAAGGGAAAGTAGATGAATGAATGGTTTTTTAGTGAACCCCTCAAGGATAGGATGGGAGTGAAGTAGAGACGGCCAGCTGGAATCTTCTCTCTGCCATATCTAGAAAACTGCCTGGAACAGTTGGAGATGGGATTTCCACGGGGAGCCCAGCCAGCCCCACTGCTGTGCTCTGTCCTAAAGGCCTCCGGTTCTCTGCAGCAGCTGTCCCTGGATAGTGCTACCTTTGCCTCTCCCCAGGATTTTGGACTTGTGTTGCAGACACTCAAAGGTAGGACCCAGCTAAAACGGTAAAGGGAAGAGAGGAGGGGACCTTGCACTGTTCTCTGGGAAAGCTAAGGCATATGGCCTTTGCCCCCATCCAGAGTACAACTTAGTCCTGAAGAGGCTGAGCTTCCATGACATGAATCTTGCTGACTGTCAGAGTGAGGTGCTCTTTTTGCTACAGAATCTGACTCTTCAAGGTGAGTTCTTCATCCAGTTCTCACTTGGCTCTGCCACTGAATGAACAAGCCACTGTTCTTTTCTTCACCTTAATGTCCTCAGCTATAAAATATAGAACCTACATGACCTTCCTTCTTAAAGGTCCCAAACTCAACTCTTCCTACACTAAACATGGGAAATTACTCACTTTCAGAGTGTCTCAAGCAAGTTTTTCTTACCTTTCAGTAGCTGGCAAAAATGATGGTAGTGGGTAGGGATAAATGTGCTGTGTCAGGCTCTCCTCACAGACTTGTCTCTAATCCCCACCCTTGCACAAAGGGTGGTCAGTGGATAGAGGGAAAGAAGGAAGTGAGTGGAGAATTGTTCATGTAGAGAACCTGCCTACAGTGAACATCGAGGCTCAGTCTCTGGTTTGAACCCTCATTTAAGAGGTCTCACACAAACTCCTTTCTCTTTCTGGGCCTGTATAAAATGTTCACACCACTTGCTAAAGGCCAACTCGGGCAGGAGGGGCAGCACCAGTCCTAATACAGCCATCAGAATTTATTCTAATTTCTCTTGACAGAGATTACCTTCTCCTTCTGTCGTCTGTTTGAGAAGCGCCCAGCCCAATTTCTGCCTGAGATGGTTGCTGCTATGAAGGGCAACTCCACACTGAAGGGCCTCCGGCTGCCAGGGAACCGCCTGGGTGGGGAAAGGGCCCTGGGGAAGGAGAGGGGGAAGGGGCTAGTCCTTTGACCTACAAACTCAGTGGTTGAAGGCATGAACCACTCCCACTGGGAACATGGGGGTTGGAATTTAGATGTGTGCTGGGGCTTGAGGAGGCTGGGCTTCCCAGCCAGACTTGGGTTGGGATGTCCTTGTTCTCTGTTCTTGGGCAGAGGTTACAGGTATTTCTTCCCTTCTCCCCAGGAAATGCAGGCCTGCTGGCCCTGGCAGATGTTTTCTCAGAGGATTCATCCTCCTCTCTGTGTCAGCTGGACATCAGGTACATGTGGGCAGGGTAGAGATAAGGGATGGAGCTGCAGGGAGATAGACCAGGGATTAGTTGTTTTCAGGGTATCTAATTCATCTCACCCCTACCAGTTCCAACTGCATCAAGCCAGATGGGCTTCTGGAGTTCGCCAAGCGGCTGGAGCGCTGGGGCCGTGGAGCCTTTGGTCACCTGCGCCTCTTCCAGAACTGGCTGGACCAAGATGCAGTCACAGCCAGGGAAGCCATCCGGCGGCTCCGGGCCACCTGCCATGTGGTTAGCGACTCGTGGGACTCATCCCAGGCCTTTGCAGATTATGTCAGCACCATGTGATGGGGCCCTTGTGTCACAGGCCCATGCTCAGTACCATCAGCTTGCAGGGGCTGAGGCATGGGCTGCCCAGAACTCCCAACCACCAGTTCTTTCTCTTTCTGCCACCTTTTTTCTTTTTTCCCTTGCACTGAGGTCCTGGAGGCCTTGATGAGGTCCAGCAAAGGCATTCCCTCCACTGGGTTGAGCCTTTGCACCCCTTACTCAGTATACCTTGGGCCAGGTGACAGTGGTCATCAGTCACTGAGGATAGCCCTCCTCCTCCCCTGGCCCCGGGCTTCCTGCTTTCTCCTCCAGCGGGTATCCAGGCTTTAGAGAAGCACAGGAGTGCCCACTACCAGGCCTCTTCTCTGCTGGGCTCACCATGCCGCTCCCAGGTCTCAGTCCCTTTCATACCTTTATTCCTTTCTTTTTTTTAACCAAAAAAGTTTTTCTTATAAAATAAATTTTGGGCAAACATCATGCAGCCCTTCATGATTTTTCTGCCAGGGAACAAAATTCAGCAGGGCCCTGTGGGGCAGGGAGCCCCTTTACCCTGTCTCCTTCCTCTAACAGCTACACCAGACCAACTAGTTATCAGTGGAGGCCCCGCTGCTCCTCATGGGAACGCTGGTGGAAGACAAATGTGATGGCAGAAGAGGAAGCATCCCAGGCAGCCTGGAGTACTTCGTCCCTGAGCCCCCGCTTGTCAGAACTATGGTTCCACTGAGCCAGGTCTGAAGTGCAATCAGAACCATCAGGGGGTGGCCAGACCTGGTGGTTGTTGACACAGCGGCGGCAACGCAACCTGGGAACAAAGGACAGAGCTGTGGTCACTACAAATGCCATCTCCATGCCATGCAGGGAGTTCAGATAGTGGCCAGTGAGGGCACTGCACCCACCTGTCATGTGTGTCACTGAGGCTAGTCTCATCCAGAGTAAACAGCTCTTTCAACTCGCCCAGAGAGAAATGCCGCTCCACATCCTGCTCCTCATCCACCACACAGCTGCTCAGTGCCTTCTTGTGGCTCTGACGCTGAAAGATCTTCTCCTCGATGGTTCCTGCCTGAGGGGCGGGGCCAGGGATGCAGGCCTAAGGCATGCCCATACATAGGGGCACAAAAACCCAGGGGTTAAAACTGTAGGCACCCAAGAGAAAGGGAGGTGAATGAGGAGTCCTGCAGCGATACTTCTGCCAAACCCATTTTTCCTGTCTCTCTTGGGAACATGACTATACATGTCTGCCCACCCTGGATATTTTCTGTACCAGTGGAGGATTTTCAGGGCCTGGCTAGATTCCTTCCGGATGAGCTGAGGTTTGTCTATAGCAGTTTCACCAGACCTCCACACCAAGCCCAAGTCTCAATAAATACAATTTGGGTATTCTCTGCCAGGCCCTGTGTTATAACACTAGGATACAAAGAATCAAGTATGATCCCTATTCTTAATCTCAGAGATGAGTGGGGAAACACACATATAAAGTAATTGGTACAATGACAGAAGTCTGTATAGGATATCCAGGAGCCCACCAGAGACATGGTAGAGTGGAACAGTATTGAAAGCTTGAAAGTAAAGACTATGCTTGAGTTGACTCTTGAAAAATGAATAGATGGTTTATATGGGGAAAAAAAAGGGAAGGCATTCCCAGCACGGGAACAAAGGAATAAGCCTGGCATCACTGGAAGACTGAGGAGTTAAGCCTATCTACATGATGGTGGGAGTATAGTAAGTATAGCTGGGATGGAAAAGTCAGCAGAGGCCATATTGAAGAAATTTGGACGCCAGGCTGAAGAGCTTGGCCTTGTCCTCAAAGTGATGAAAAGAAAAGTCAGAATTTTTGGAACATTCATTCTGGAAGTAGTATGTGAAGAATGAGTTAGGCTAAGACCATAGGTAAAGAATTAGGAAGCTGCTGTAATATCCAAGTGAGCTATCACTGTGACCTTAGCATGGGATGGAGAAAAAGTTAGATGAAATCTTTTTCTAGAAGGTAAATGCAATGGTAAGTTGGAACTGGTTATTAGGAGACACAGAATGGTCTAGTAGGATGATGTCCAGATTTGGGTTGGGTGGATAAGGGAGCCATTAAATGACAAAATTCAGAAGGGAATTGAGTTTAGTCTTGGTCATGTATCTAAAGTGATCATAAGACATTCAAGTGGAGATGTACAGTAAGTGATGGAAATACAGGTCTAGAACTATGGTAAGAGATCTGGACAACATTTACAGAGTTGTCAATTTAATGAGAGTTTGTAATCACAGAGGAAAACCAGAGTGGAGTTTCTAAAGAGAAAAGAATTTTAAGATCACTAGTAGTCAACAATATCAGATACACAAAGAAAAATATCAACAGCCTCATTTTGACAAGCCAATAGTACATTCCAAAGTTCAGTGACATAAGTAGTCTGATGAGTGAGTAGAAGATGAGGAGTTGAAGTTAATCTGTAGGCTTTGGAAAAATCTGAATGAATGGAAAATAACCCAAGGCAGTGGCTACAATAGGGCAGAGTGTAGAGAAATTGTTTTGTTTTAAGGTGAGAGCTACTTGAGCATGTTTATAGACTAGCAGGGGAAAAGAAATTGATAAACTAAGAAAAAGCAGGATGGGATAGGGTGTAGAAGCAGAGCTGGAATGGAGAGCCTTGAACATAGAGGAAGGGAGGTGAGAGAACTCAAGTCTGGTAGCCTCCATTTTCTCTGAAGTAGAAGACAGTCTGTGGAAAGAATGGAAGACAGGTAGGACACTAAAGGAAGTGGAGGCTCGAAGTGGCTCTTAAAGGAAATGAGATACGGCCCAAACCAAATGCAATGTAATGTAATGGTAAATGTAAATGTTACTTGGTACATAAGCTGAGAACAGCTGTAATGTTCCAAGTGGAGTGGGTATTAAGGAAAGAGTGGCTGAAAGGCACAGTGAAGATCAGGCTGAATAGAAAGGGAAGTCAAGGCAGACGGGAGTGAGGGGAGGTACCGGGACATTAGAATGAAGCTGACAGAGGAGGTATGGTGGGATAGGAAGTGAGAGTAGAATGTTAACTTGAAGTTTTCGGTACTGAATAAATCAGTATTGTTAAAGTTACAGAGTGTGGCCTTGGGAGTAAACATGAGGGGGAGGTAAGGAGGTCATTAGAGATGAGGTTAAGGAAACACGAAGGCCAGAGTGCTGGCTAAGTGCATCGTCCTTGAAGTCAGCTCGGATGATAGTCTGGATCTGAAGAAGAATGGAAGAATGAGCTAGTGTCCTAAATTGTCAAAATTAGGAAAATAGCACAGAGTAGACATAGCAAGGAAGAGAAGAAGGCAGTCAAGTCAGACAAAATGAATTTCAAAGAGGAACTATGGTGGTTGATCTGAGTGGTCAGAGAACTTGGAGAATGCCAATACCACTTTTTAGCCTCAGGAGACATGGAGAGAGAAGACAAAGGGCTTCCCTCAGACATGAGGGGAAGCAGGTATGCAGTGAGAATGATGAGATCACAGGGGAGTTGTTTACTGAACAGGTGTCCAGAGGACCTAGTAAGAAGGGTTTGAAAGAATGAATGGATAGACGCATAGCGCAGAGAACAGAGTGCCAGGCTAAGTAGAGGGCCATTGAAAGGCACTGAGAAACAACCCAAGGCGGTCCTGAATATCTTGTTCCATGACCCACCCCTACTCTGATCACTCTCACCACCCTTACAGACAGTAGCCGGTAGATGTAACAAGTCTTCTTTTGACCATCACGCCAGACCCGGGCCATGGCTTGTTCATCATTGGCTGGGTTCCAGTCAGGGTCAAACATGACCAGTCGGTTAGCCCCAATGAGATTGAGGCCACAGCCCCCAGCTTTGCTGCTCAGCATGAAGACAAAGTCAGGGCTCTGAAAGGAGAGGAAGCAGAAGAAAAAGAACATCTTACAGCCAGAAGTGGAATCCTACTCAGCCTAGCCAACTATTCTTTCTCCAGTCAGTTCCCAGATCAGCCATCACCAATTAGCCTAACCCTACCTACCACACCCACCAGAAAAGAAAGAAAAAAAAATTAAAGGCAACCTTAAAACAGATCCGCCTTATAGCTTCTCTATCAACCTTTAATTCTGATGTTACTTCATTAGTGGTATGGGGACTGGGCTGTGCAGTTACCAATGGATTGTTGAAGCGCTCCACAATCTTTGCTCGCTTCTTAATGGACATTGTACCATCCAAGCGGACATACAAGTACCTGAAGGAAAATACAAAGATCAAAACCCAAAAAAGCAGAGCCCCATTCCCAAAGGGAAATAACTAACCATGCTTGAGGCTATTCATGCACAGCCTGAGGCCCTAATCTCCCAAAGGGAGGGGCAGATAGCAAGGGGCCAGGACTCTGTCCTGCTGGAGTACCTGAAGGACTGGGGCCATTCTGGTTGGAGACAGAGCTAGGACCACTGCAGCAACAAGGGAACAGATATCTTTTGGGAAGGCTCTCCTGCACCCACATTTTAGCCCACATCCACCAATCAGAACACCTGATCTTCCGAGGGATGTGGTAGGAGAGGCACCCCTTTGACAGCCTACTTAGGCTCTTCCCTACCTTCGTCCCCGACAGAGCTTCTCGAAGAGGTCCAGTGTCTGGGTGTAATTGGATACCAGCACTACCTTGTCACTGCTGCGGCTTCGGGTCACCGCCAAAATGTAATCAAGGACCAGCATCTTACCTGGGGAGGCCAGCAATAATTAGCCCCCAGTAGCTAGCTCCCAATGGCCCAGGATTCTTTCTCTCGATATCCTGACTCGAGACAATATAGGTCTAGCACAAAGAAACAATCTCCCACCCCTTCTCCCAGAGGAGTCCAAAGACTGGCAGGAAAGGCTCACCTGACAGCTGGGGCTCTAAAGCCTTGGTGCTATAACCAGGGGGGAATACATCCAAGGCACCTTCAAAGCCATCCTCCTCTTCCACACTCTTGTTATAGATGAGAGCAGGATCTGAGAAAAAAAAACACCCCAAATGCTAGCTACACTGCTTTCAGAAGTTTCTGCTTCAATGCTCATTAGAACCCCCTCTTTTAAGCCTATCCAGAAGAACTTCCTCAGCACCCGACTTGCATGGTCCCAAATTCCAGCATGCAGTCCATACCATCTGGGACCAACTTGCTTACTAGTGTGTTCTCCCAACAAGAAGGGAGCAATACCAGAGAGGGCAAGGTTTGATACTTTTCCTCCTGTCCAACATTTTATAGGCACATATGTGCATGCATGCACTCACACACCCAGTCCTATGTACGGTAAGCATGGGCTGGGCAGAGGATAAGCCAAATTTTCCAAAGCGAAGGGTCTGGTCTACAGAGTACACAATGCTGGGCTCATGCCCTGGGGAGGCTGGAATAACGTGGCTTGTGGGGACTCAGAACAAGTTTTAGTGAAGGTGGCTGGACCAACTACAGGAGTCTACCCTTGCTTGCTGACTCTCCCCAGGGCATGGACCCAACTCACGATTACACAGCTTCTTTAGTGAAGTGATGGAAGAAAGGGAAGACATATTCATCTTGCCCTCACACAACTCTTCTGCTGGCTTCACCTGTCTCAGAAACCTCTTGTATAATTCAGTCTGAAGGGGTGTCAGCCTGAAAAAAGCAGTTGTGTCAGTAGGAAAAGCTGGATCACACTTCTGCCCTCTGAGGACATCTCAAGAGCCAGCCATACCTCAGGGGCTAAGGTTTTCTACTCACTCACTCCATACCACTCAGTTGAATTCAGTACCTACAACAAACCACCTGCTCAATCTTCATAGGCAGATATTTAGAAAGGATATCAGATGTCCTCCGTATCAGGCACCTTGGGAAAATAGGATAAAAAGGCAAGGGTCTGGTAAAACTGCCATGTTAACTACTGGAATAAAAGCTACCACCCAAAGAGCTGAGAATGACTCTCTTTTGTACTGTCAAATGTCAGAGACCCATCAGTCCTATGGCAAAGACATCTGTATCAGGGTCTCAGTCATGAGAACAAAGATCCTTTCAAACAGCCTAGCATAGACTGACAACTTTTTCTTTTCCCCTTCAAAATGTTAGCTGATCTTCGAGAGAAGGCCAAGGTCTCCCACTGAGCTGGGTGCCCTGACAGGGAAAGCAAGCTTCCAGCTAAGCCCTTAGCGGAGTTTCTGCTCGTGTTTGCCCAAATACCTGCTGCCATATGGCCCAAGGCTCAATACAATCACGCCCACACCTCCTGGCAGACCAAGAAGGACAGAGATTAGGCACTAAAGAGCAGCAACTAAGAATACATTGACTCTACTTCCTACCACCTAAAATTGGGAGGAAGAGGTGGCAGTTGGGAGGGGTAGGACTCCAGGATGTAAATCATGAAGTGTATATACTACAACAGAGGAGTCCAGGATGTATCTGGTCCCCGGGGCGATGTGGACTCCATGAGAAAAGCCCTCTCAGCCTGGGAGCCACCCCCAGCTTCCAATCTATTACTGTGAGAGAAGTCTATGGGGCCTGGAAAAGGAAACCTGGCACTTTAGGTCTGAGACCAACTGACAGGAAGTTTCTGAAGTACTAACGACACTCCAAGAGATATTTGGCTCACAGAGTCCAGCAGCATCAGAAATGAACTTCCTCAGCAGATTGTTCAGCAGACCACAGGGCCCAGGCCAGGAAGAAAGCAGGGATTTGACCTACAAGACCCCTTCATTTATTCAATGGCTATAGTCAAAGCACAGATCCCACTCCCTTCTCTCATAGGCCAAGGCCTCAAAGGAAAGGCCTTGGATGGCTTAGGGGCAATTCTGATGACCTAATTTGAGGCAACCCAAAGAGAGGTACTGCTGTCCAGCCCAGCCTCACCATGCTGTTACCTGTTCACAATACTGGTGAGCTCCCTCAGTCGCTGTTCTCCCAGCTGCCTATCTGCCTCGCTGGCAGCTGCATCTCGACCCTTCAAAATTGGCAACTCAAAATGCTTCTTGAACTCATGGGCAGTTCCTAAGCAGAGGAGAGAAGGGAAAATTAAAGCATTAAAGAATGTAGGAAACAAATGATTTTCCCACTGCCAGTAACGGTTGGCTACTTTGTTACAGACCAACCTTCCTCCAAGAACAAAGCTGAACAAATTTAAGGCAATTTCTGTTTGAGTGGATCAGGAAGTTACCAAAGCAGCAAAGACTTGAAAGCCCAAAAAGTGACATAGTAGATTAAAACGCAGATACGTAACTAATTAAGGCCCACCTATAAGCTACTAATAAGAGATGATTAGCCTGTATCGGCACTTCACTGTACTGAGACATGATCAATACTTCATTGTACTGATATATGCTACCATGTGGATGAACCTTGAAGACATTATGCTAAGTAAAAGGTGTTAAACACAAAAGATCACATATTGTATGATTCCATTTATATGGAATACCCAGAATAGGCAAATCCATAGAGACAGAAGGCAGCTTGGTGGTTGCAACTTGATGGTAAGTGGGAATAGGACTGACTGCTTACTGGGTATAGGGTTTTCTTTGGTCGGGAATAAAAAAGGACCCTCGAAAAAGAGGATTCCCAAATGGCCAATGAACACATTAAAAGGTGTTCAACTTTATTCAGCATTAGGCAAATGCAATGAGACATCATTAAACATCCACCAGAATGACTAAAATAAAACTTTTTAAAAGATAACTATTGGTGATAATACAGAGCACACTTCAGCAAGCTATAGCTATAGGTCAGATAGCTGTTTCTATAAATTAAGTTTTATTACAACACTGTCATGCCCATTCATTTACATTTACATTTACATTTTATGGCTGCCTTCATGCTACAATAGCAGAGCTGAGTAGTTATGACAGAGTATGGCCTGCAAGCCTAAAACATGTTTTATCTATCCCTTTAAGAAAAAAATTGCTGACCCCCATGTAGATACTGAAATTCTATACTGCTGCTCCAATCACTTTGGAAAACTGGATTATCTTCCAGAGCTAAACACATACATAACATATGACCCAGCGATTCTACTCTTAGGACAGAGAAATGCATACTGTGCTCAGGTAAAGACATGTACAAGAATGTTCCTAGCATCATTGTTCAAAATAAAATACTGAAATAAAATCAATTGTCTATGTACAGTAGAACAGATAAATGAATTCTGGTGTACTCATAAAATAGAACTACACAAAAATTCAAACAAACAAACTACTGCTACAGGCAACAGCCTGGATGAATCTTATAATGTGGGAACAAATGAAACAAGATGCAAAGGAATATATACTATAATGGTTCCATTTACATAAAGTTCAAAAATAGGCAAAAACCTATCTTGAGTGTTTACTTTTGGGGGAAAAGGAAACAGTGACTAGAAGTGGGTGCTGCTGAGATGGTGGTAGTAACTGATTTGGTGGCTGTTACACAGATAGACCTACTTTATGAAAGTCTTGCTGCTCAGCTTTAGCTTCTTGCCTAAAGTGTTTTTTCTGAATACTGGCTAGTTAGGGTGGCACTGACAACCCCTCCTACTGATATCTGTGCACAATTGCCCAGATCGTCATTGTCAAGAGCTGGGGGAAACAGGAAGTGCAGTTATTTAATAGATAGTGTTTCAGTTTTACAAGATAAAGGTTCTAAAAAGGATGGTGGTGATGGCTGCACAACAACATGAATGTACCTAAATGGCATTGAATTTTACACTAAAAGGTTAAAAACAAAAACAAAAACAAAAACTGCCCACAACAGAGTTTGCTCTGAAGCCAAAGCTCTTGTGAGGTGGCTAGTATGTGATAAGCAAAAATGCATGGGGGTAGTATTTCCATCCCCAGCTCATAGTGACATCACACCCTGCATCATCCCTGTCACCTCTGCAGTGGAAAAATGGTTGGATTGGGCCTTGCCAAGTTGCTCAGCAGAGCCAAGTTCTCCCAATGGCTTTGCTACTCTTGACAAGAGAGGTCTTCCTCCAAGAGTGCCTAGTAACCCACATATAACTAGCATTCTCTCCTTTCTCTCCTCAGCTAGAGTTACATTCCCAAGGCCAAGGCAAGGCTCCACTTCAGTATAGCAGACAAGGCTGGATTCTTACCCAGGATACCTGAATTAACAAAATGTACCAAGCTGAAATACTCAAGGAGATCATTCTGGATTGGGGTCCCAGAGATGAGCACCCGCCGGCTGGTATTCAAGCTGTCCAGGGCCTGGTAAGTCTGATTCTCAGAGTTCTTGAGCCTATGTCCCTGCAAGGAAATTAATTCTCACTTAGACCTGGGTACAGTGTGGCATCCCAGTGGTAGCAAAGTCTCATATAGACAGGAAAAGGGGAATCATAAAAATTACAGGTCCTGGAGCCTTGAGAACTGGGCAGGGGGTAGCAACTTGCTTGAGGAGAAATGTCAGGCTCAAGAGAGAGGCCCTCAGTTTCCAGAGCAAAGCAAGGGTTGCCTGTTTCCTCCCCTCCTCTTCCCTGCCCAGCCTACAGAGCCCTAGCAGCCTGCCTATCCTCTTCACAGAGATCATTCAGCTATGTTAGAGACCTGGGTGCTTGCAGAGAATCCTCTCTTACAGCCCAACCAACCTAGAACCTCTTGAGCCACAGGCCTCCTGCATTAGTCTCCGGGCATGTTTGCACTGCCAAAGCTAAAGTGACTAGTTCCAGGCTCCTCCTCCTCTCTTCCCACAGAATCCACACAGCTTTTATACTTAAAGAGCCTCTCTCTGCCTCCCGGTGTGTCTCTTCCCAATCCCTATTCTCCATCACCCAACTTGTACACACACCTCTGTTACATCTCCCTTTTAAGCTTGTTTCAAGAAAATGGTAAAGGACCATGTTATCTTCCCTCTTTCCCCAAAAGCCCCATGAGCAAGATCAAGCCTGTGCCTTTTCTACTCCCAAACCCCATTTAGCCGCACACTGGGCAATGTACACAAAACCACCAGTGAGAGAATGAACAAAGAAGTCAGCCTTGGTCTCCAGCGACTCTCCCATCTGTAGGATCAAGCACAAGTTTGTTAGCATAACACTTCTCAATAAGGCCCCAGCTGACTTCTCCAATACTCCCACAGCTTGTTACAGTCCAGGAATCCGTACCTCCTCACCATTCCGGGTGCTGGATTTTCTAGGTCCCTTTGCCTATGCCACTCCTATGCCCAGAATTCTCTTCCCCTGGCAGATTCCTCAAATGTTACCTTTTATGCAAAGCCTTCCTCAACGACACTTTCACTTTGCTCCTGGGCACACTACATAACAGCTGTTTACTGAATCCTTTTAATGTGCCAGACACTGTACTAAGCACTTCACCTGTCTCTTCTGTAATACAGATAACAATCACATCAGTGGAAATTATACCCATTTCAGAGAAAATGAGGCTCAGAAAGATTAGCATTTATCTACAATCACGCTGGTAGAAAGTAGCAGAACTAGGATTTGGACTCAGATCTGTTTGATTCTGAAGTCTGGGCACTCTGCTACTCTGTTTCCCATCCATAGCTATAGATACTAGAGTACTGATCACACTCTACTATACTTTATCTCCTCATCTAGGCAGGAACTTAAGGCAGCAACCATGTCAGATTTGCCTTTATAACTAGGTGCACAGGACAGAGTCCTGCACAGAGCACTGCTCAGTGAATGTTTGCTGAATGAAAGAGTGAATGAAAAACCAATGTTTCTATTAAAGAAGAATTAGACAAACACAGAATTTTAATTTTTAAAAATAGTTGGATGTTGTACACCTAAAACAATATAATGTATGTCAATTATATCTTTTTAAAAAAATGTTTTTAAGACATCTAAAACAAACTATTTAAATAAATATATAATGACTAGAGGCTCTAACCACTAGCCCTGAAACAGAAGGCTAAGAGCTTTTGAGTTCCAAAGGGAAATGAAACTTGAAACTTGTGAGGAAATTATCCAAACGGCCCAGGAAAAATGGGTATCAAAAATTGGGTCCCCCTAATCATCCATCATGATCAAGTGGGATTCATCCCAGGGATGCAAGCATGTTACAACATTCAAAAATCCATCAACATCATCCACCACATAAACAAAAAGAAGGACAAAAACGACATGATCATCTCCATAGATGCTAAAAAAGCATTTGACAAAATTCAACATTCATTCCTGATAAAAACTCAACAAAATGGGTATAGAGGGCAAGTACCTCAACATAGTAAAGGCCATATATGACAAACCCACAGCCAACATTATACTTAACAGTGAGAAGCTGAAAGCTTTTCCTTTAAGATCGGGAACAAGACAAAGATGCCCACTCTCCCCACTTTTATTCAACATAGTTCTGGAGGTCCTAGCCATGACAATCGGACACAAAGAAATAAAAGGCATCCAGATTGGCAAGGAAGAAGTCAAACTGTCACTGTTTGCAGATGACATGATATTGTAAATAAAAAACCCTAAAGAATCCACTCCAAAACTACTAGATCTAATATCTGAATTCAGCAAAGTTGTGGGATACAAAATTAATACACAGAAATCTATTGCATTCCTATACACTAACGATGAACAAGCAGAAAGAGAAATCAGGAAAACAATTCCATTCACAATTGCATCAAAAAGAATAAAATACCTAGGAATAAACCTAACCAAGGAAGTGAAAGACCTATACCCTGAAAACTATGGGACACTCTTAAGAGAAATTAAAGAGGACACTAATAAATGGAAATTCATCCCATGCTCTTGGCTAGGAAGAATTAATATTGTCAAAATGGCCATCCTGCCTAGAGCAATCTACAGATTGAATGCAATCCCTATCAAAATACCAACAGCATTCTTCAAGGAACTAGAGCAAATAGTTCTAAAATTCATATGGTACAACAAAAGACCCCAAATAGCCAAAGCAATCCTGAGAAGGAAGAATAAAGTGGGGGGGATCTCACTCCCCAACTTCAAGCTCTACTACAAAGCCACAGTAATCAAGACAATTTGGTACTGGCACAAGAACAGAACCACAGACTAGTGGAACAGAATAGAGAGTCCAGATATAAACCCAAGCATATATGGTCAATTAATATACGATAAAGGAGCCATGGATATACAGTGGGGAAATGACAGCCTCTTCAGCTGCTGTTGGCAAAACTGGACAGCTACATGTAAGTGAATGAAACTGGATTATTGTCTAATCCCAAAAGTAAACTCAAAATGGATCAAAGACCTGAATGTAAGTCACAAAACCATAAAACTCTTAGAAAAAAATATAGGCAAATATCGCTTGGACATAAACATGAGCAACTTCTTCATGAATATATCTCCCCGGGCAAGGGAAACAAAAAGCAAAAATGAACAAGTGGGACTATATCAAACTAAAAAGCTTCTGTACAGCAAAGGACACCATCAGAAGAACAAAAAGACACCCTACAGTATGGGAGAATATATTCATAAATGACAGATCTGATAAGGGGCTGACATCCAAATTATATAAAGAGCTCACACACCTCAACAAACAAAAAGCAAATAAGCCAATTAAAAAATGGGCAGAGGATCTGAACAGACACTTCTCCAAATAAGAAATTCAGATGGTCCACATTGCTAATCATTAGAGAAATGCAAATTAAAACCACAATGAGATATCACCTCACACCAGTTAGGATGACCACCATCCAAAAGACAAACAACAACACATGTTGGCGAGGTTGTGGAGAAAGGGGAACCCTCCTACACTGCTGGTGGGAATGTAAATTAGTTCAACCATTGTGGAAAGCAGTATGGTTCCTCAAAAAACTCAAAATAGAAATATCATTTGGCCCAGGAATTCCACTCCTAGGTATTTAACCTAAGAATGCAGCAGCCCGGTTTGAAAAAGACAGATGCACCCCTATGTTTATCGCAGCAGTATTTACAATAGCCAAGAAATGGAAGCAACCTAAGTGTCCATCAGTAGATGAATAATGGATAAAGAAGATGTGGTACACATACACAATGGAATATTATTCAGCCATAAGAAGTAAACAAATCCTACCATTTGCAACCACATGGATGGAGCTAGAGGGTATTATGCCCAGTGAAATAAGCCAGGTGGAGAAAGACAAGTACCAAATGATTTTACTCATCCGTGGAGTATAAGAACAAAGCAAAAACTGAAGGAACAAAACAGCAGCAGACTCACAGAATCCAAGATGGGTGGGAAGGGAGGGATAAGGGGGAAAACAGGGCATTACGATTAGCACACATAATGTGTGTGTGTGGGGACACGGGAAAAGCAGTATATACAGAGAAGATAAGTAATGACTCTATAGTATCTTACTATGCTGATAGACACTGACTGTAATGGGGTATGTGGGGGGGATGTGATAACAGGGGGAGTCTGATAACCATAATGTTGTTCAAGTAATTGTACATTAACAATATAAAAAAAAATTGGGTCCCCCCTAAACTGAAGCTTTCTGAATGCAGCATCATCAGATCCCAGGGCCCTGATACATAGCAGGCACTTAATAACCCAATGAATGAACTGGGCTGACAAGTTATCCCTGTGGGTTTCTATGGAAGGGAAAGCCAATCCCAGCTCCCTGTGGGACCTCCCTGCCTCCAGACCCAGCTCCTGCCATCACCCATGGGTTTAAAACCCAAACTTCGGCATCTCTGCAAATCAAACGTTTGGCCAGATGAAAAGTTGCCAAAGCTCTTACTTTTAAGTTGCTGCTAAATTTCTGTTCAGGCACAGTTCTCAGTTTATCCTTTTTAAACACAATATGATACTAAAATTAAATACCACCACTTCACTTTGGTTTACATGAGCTCTATTGAGTAGCATTCTTGCTTTTCTAAAAAATTTAATTTAATTTAATTTTTTTGGTATCATTAATCTACAATTACATGAGGAACATTATGTTTACTAGGCTCCCCCCTTCACCAAGTCCACCCCCCACAAACCCCATTACAATCACTGTCCATCAGTGTACTAAGATGCTGTAGAGTCACTACTTGTCTTCTCTCTGTTGCACATCCCTCCCCATGCCCCCCCACATTATACATGCTAATCATAATGCCCCCCTTTTCCCCCCACTTATCCCTCCCTTTCCACCCATCCTCCCCAGTCTCTTTCCCTTTGGTAACTGTTAGTCCATTCTTGGGTTCTGTGATTCTGCTGCTGTTTTGTTCCTTCAGTTTTTCTTTGTTCTTATACTCCACAGATGAGTGAAATCATTTGGTACTTGTCTTTCTCTGCCTGGCTTATTTCACTGAGCTTAATACCCTCTAGCTCCATCCATGTTGTTGCAAATGGTAGGATTTGTTTTCTTCTTATGGCTGAATAATATTCCATTGTGTATATGTACCACCTCTTCTTTATCCATTCATCTACTGATGGACACTTAGGTTGCTTCCATTTCTTGGCTATTGTAAACAGTGCTGTGATAAACACAGGGGTGCATCTGTCTTTTTCAAACTGGGCTGCGGTATTCTTAAGGTAAATTCCTAGAAGTGGAATTCCTGGGTCAAATGGTATTTCTATTTTGAGTATTTTGAGGAACCTCCATACTGCTTTCCACAATCGTTGAACTAATTTACATTCCCACCAGCAGAGTAGGAGGGTTCCCCTTTCTCCACAACCTCGCCAACATGTGTTGATGTTTGTCTTTTGGATGGTGGCGATCCTTACTGGTGTGAGGTGATATCTCATTGTGGTTTTAATTTGCATTTCTCTGATGATTAGCAATGTGGAGCATCTTTTCATGTGTCTGTTGGCCATCTGAATTTCTTGTTTGGAGAAGTGTCTGTTTAGCTCCTCTGCCCATTTTTTAATTGGATTATTTGCTTTTTGTTTGTTGAGGTGTGTGAGCTCTTTATATATTTTGGATGTCAACCCTTTATCAGATCTGTCATTTATGAATATATTCTCCCATACTGTAGGGGACCTGTTTGTTCTATTGATGGTGTCCTTTGCTGTACAGAAGCTTTTCAGCTTGATATAGTTCCACTTGTTCATTTTTGCTTTTGTTTCCCTTGCCCAGGGAGATATGTTCATGAAGAGGTCACTCATGTGGGCCAAGAGATTTTTGCCTATGTATTTTTCTAAGAGTTTTATGCTTTCATGACTTACATTCAGGTCTTTGATCCATTTTGAATTTACTCTTGTGTATGGGGTTAGACAATGATCCAGTTTCATTCTCTTACATGTAGCTGTCCAGTTTTGCCAACACCAACTGCTGAAGAGGCTGTCATTTCCCCATTGTATGTGCATGGCTCCTTTATCGTATATTAATTGACCATATATGTTTGGGTTAATGTCTGGAGTCTCTAGTCTGTTCCATTGGTCTATGGTTCTGTTCTTGTGCCAGTAGCAAATTGTCTTCAATACTGTGGCTTTGTAGTAGAGCTTGAAGTTGGGGAGTGAGATCCCCCCCACTTTATTCTTCCTTCTCAGGATTGCTTTGGCTATTCGGGTTATTTGGTGGTTCCATATGAATTTTTGAACTATTTGTTTCAGTTCGTTGAAGAATGCTGTTGGTAATTTGATAGGGATTGCATTGAATCTGATTGAAAAAGATTGCTTTGGGCAGGATGGCCATTTAGACGATATTAACTCTTCCTAGCGAAGAGCATGGGATGAGTTTCCATTTGTTAGTGTCCTCTTTAATTTCTCTTAAGAGTGTCTTGTACTTTTCAGGGTATAGGTCTTTCACTTCCTTGGTTAGGTTTATTCCTAGGTATTTTATTCTTTTTGATGCAATTGTGAATGGAATTGTTTTCCTGATTTCTCCTTCTATTCATTCATTGTTAGTGTATAGGAAAGCCACAGATTTCTGTGTATTAATTTTGTATCCTGCAACTTTGCTGAATTCTGATATTAGTTCTAGTAGTTTTGGAGTGGATTCTTTAGGGTTTTTTATGTACAATATTATGGCATCTGCAAATAGTGAGTTTGACTTCTTTACCAATCTGGATTCCTTGTAATTCTTTGTTTTGTCTAATTGCCATGGCTAGGACTTCCAGTACTCTGTTGAATAACAGTGGGGAGAGTGGGCATCCCTGTCTTGTTCCTGATCTTAAGAGGAAAAGCTTTCAGCTTCTCGCTGTTCAGTATGATGTTGGCTGTGGGTTTATCATATATGGTCTTTATTATGTTGAGGTACTTGCCCTCTATACCCGTTTTGTTGAGTTTTTATCATGAATGGATGTTGAATTTTGTCGAATGCTTTTTCAGCATCTATGGAGATGATTATGTGATTTTTATCCTTTTTGTTTATGTGGTGGATGATGTTGATGGGTTTTCGAATGTTGTACCATCCTTGCATCCCTGAGATGAATCCCACTTGGTCAGGGTGTATGATCCTCTCAATGTATTTTTGAATTCGGTTTGCTAATATTATGTTGAGTATTTTTGCATCTATATTCATCAGGGATATTGATCTGTAATTTTGTTTTTTGGTGGGGTCTTTGCCTGGTTTTGGTATTAGGGTGATGTTGGCTTCATAGAATGAGTTTGGGAGTTTTCCCTTCTCTTCTATTTTTTGGAAAACTTAAAGGAGAATGGGTATTATGTCTTCTCTGTATGTCTTATAAAACTCCATGGTAAATCCATCTAGCCTGGGTGTTTTGTTCTTGGGTAGTTTTTTGATTACTGTTTCAATTTTGTTGCTGGTAATTGATCTGTTTAGATTTTCTGTTTCTTCCTTGGTCAGTCTTGGAAGGTTGTAATTTCCTCTAGGTTTTCCAGCTGTTAGCGTATAGGTTTTCATAGTATTCTCTAATAATTCTCTGTATTTCTGTGGGTCTGTTGTGATTTTTCCTTTCTCATTTCTGATTCTGTTGATGTGTGTTGATTCTCTTTTTCTCTTAATAAGTCTGGCTAGAAGCTTATCTATTTTGTTTATTTTCTCAAAGAACCAGCTCTTGGTTTCATTGATTTTTTCTATTGTTTTATTCTTCTCAATTTTATTTGTTTCTTCTCTGATCTTTATTATGTTCCTCCTTCTGCTGACTTTAGGCCTCATTTGTTTTTCTTTTTCCAATTTCGATAATTGTTACATTAGACTATTCATTTCGGATTGTTCTTCCTTCTTTAAATATGCCTGGATTGCTATATACTTTCCTCTTAAGACTGCTTTCACTGCATCCCACAGAAGTTGGGGCTTTGTGTTGTTGTTGTCACTTGTTTCCATATACCGCTGGATCTCCATTTTAATTTGGTCGTTGATCCATTGATTATTTAGGAGCATGTTGTTAAGCCTCCATGTGTTTGTGAGCCTTTTTGTTTTCTTTGTACAATTTATTTCTAGTTTTATACCTTTGTGGTCTGAGAAGTTGGTTGGTAGAATTTCAATCTTTTTAAATTTACTGATCCTCTGTTTGTGGCCTAGTACGTGGTCTATTCTGGAGAATGTTCCATGTACACTTGAGAAGAATGTGTGTCCTGCTTCTTTTGGGTGTAGAGTTCAATAGATGTCTATTAGGTTCACCTGTTACAGTGTGTTGTTGAGTGCCTCTGTGTCCTTACTTATTTTCTGTCTGGTGGATCTGTCCTTTGGAGTGAGTGGTGTGTTGATGTCTCCTAAAAAGAATGCATTGCATTCTATTTCCTCCTTTAATTCTGTCAGTTTTTGTTTGACATATGTTGGTGCTCCTGTATTGGGTGCATATATATTTATAATGGTTATATCCTCTTGTTGGACTGACCCCTTTATCATTATGTAATGTCCTTCTTTATCTCGTTACTTTCTTTGTTTTGAAGTCTGTTTTGTCTGATACTAGTACTGCAACACCTGCCTTTTTCTCCATGTTGTTTGCATGAAATATCTTTTTCCATCCCTTGACTTTTAGCCTGTGCATGTCTTTGGGTTTGAGGTGAGTCTCTTGCAGCATATAGATGGGTCTTGCTTTCTTATCCATTGTATTACTCTGTGTCTTTTGATTGGTGCATTCAGTCCATTTACATTTAGCGTGATTATTGAAAAATATTTACCTATTGCCATTGCAGGCTTTAGATTCGTGGTTACCAAAGGTTCAAGGGTAGCTTCTTTACCATCTTACTGTCTAATTTAACTCACTTATTGAGCTATTATAAACACAGTCTGATGATTCTTTTTTTCTCTCCCTTCTTATTCCTCCTACTCCATTGTTTATATGTAAGGTATTTTATTTTGTGCTCTTTTGTGTTTCCTTTGACTGGTTTTGTGGGTAGTTGATTTTATTTTTTGCCTTTAGTTAGTATTTGGTTGGTCTTCTTTCTTTTCTGTGATTTTATTTTCTCTGGTGACATCTATTTAGCCTTAGGAGTGCTTCCACCTACAGCAGTCCCTCTAGAATACCCTGTAGAGGTGGTTTGTGAGAGACAAATTCCCTCAACTTTTGCTTGTCTGTGAATTGTTTAATCCCTCCTTCATATTTAAATGATAAATGTGCTGGATACAGTATTCTTGGTTCAAGGCCCTTCTGTTTCATTGCATTAAATATATCATGCCATTCTCTTCGGGCCTGTAAGGTTTCTGTTGAGAAGTCTGATTATAGCCTGATGGGTTTTCCTTTGCAGATAACTTTTTTTCTCTCTCTGGCTGCCTTTAATACTCTGTCCTTGTCCTTGATCTTTGCCATTTTAATTATTATGTGTCTTGGTGTTGTCCTCCTTGGGTCCCTTCTGTTGGGAGTTCTGTGTGCTTCTGTGGTCTGAGTGACTATTTCCTCCCCCAGTTTGGGGAAGTTTTCAGCAATTATTTCTTCAAATACACTTTCTATCCCTTTTTCTCTCTTCTTCTTCTTCTGTTACTCCTATAATGTGGATATTGTTCCGTTTGGATTGGTCACACAGTTCTCTTTATATTCTTTCATTCCTGGAGATCCTTTTATCTCTCCCTGCATCAGCTTCTCTGCGTTTTTGTTCTCTGCTTTCTATTCCATTAACAGCCTCTTGCATCTCGTCCATTCTGCTTTTAAGTCCTTCCAGAGATTGTTTTATTTCTGTATTCTCCCTCCCAACTTTATCCCTTAGTTATTGCATTTTTCTCTGCAGCTCCATCAGCATGGTTATGACTCTTATTTTGAATTCTTTTTCAGGAGGATTGGTTAATTCTATCTCCCCGGGTTCCCTCTCAGGGGATGTCTGGATTATTCTGGTCTGTATCAATTTCTTCTGCCTTTTCATGGCGATAGAGGTATTTGTGGGGAGGTGTTGCGTGTGTTGGCTGGGAGAACAAAGTCCCTTCCCACTTGCTCATCGCCTTCCTCTCCTGCGAGAATGGCGACCCCTAGCGGCTTGTGCTGGGCAGCTGCCCCCTAGCGTGGTCTCTGAGTCTGGCCTGGGCCTCTGCGGAGGCGGCTCCGCAGGTGGCCATTCTCAGGCTTCTGCTCTGCTCTGGTGGGGCCATGCCAGAGGGGAAATGGGCAGGAGGCTGTTTATCACCGTGAGGGGCCTCAGAACTGCACTGCCACCCAGGGGGTTAGGGCACCCGGAGTACCCCAGGATTCCCAGCTGCTGGGTTGAGTGTGCCGTGACGCTTCCATCCAGCTGTGAGGTTCCTGTCCCTTTAAGACTTTCAAAAGACTCTTGCTTTCCTTTTGTCCCAGGGGCACCGGCTGTGGGGACCCTCTCGCAGGTTTTACTGTTCCATTTCCCTAGTATCCACCAAACCACGCATTGTGTGTCTGCGCTCCCGGTGCAGATGACTAAGGCTGCGTATTTAGCAGTCCTGGACTCCCTCTCCCTCCCCACTCCAACTCCTCTCCTCCCACCCGGGAGCTGGGGTGGGGGGCACACTCGGGTCCTGCTGGGCCGCATCTTGTATCATACCCCCTTCGTGGGTGCTGAGTTCTCGCAGATGTAGATGTAGCCTGGCTGTTGTACTGTATCCACTGGTCTCTCTTTTAGGAATAGTTATATTTGTTATATTTTCAAAAATATATATAGTTTTGGGAGGAGATTTCCGCTGCCCTACTCACGCTGCCATCTTGGCTCCTCCTCTGCCCATTTTTGCTTTTTATGCATTTCTCCAGCACCCGTCATCTGACTTGATTTGTGTTCTAGCATTTGTAAAGGAACATTATGTGTCTGGATGACACATGGGGCCATTCCTTACATACCTAATCCACGCTTCTTCCTACACCAAGGTTCGGATTATATCCAAGGCAGTAAGGGATGAGAAAGAGCCCGAGCTTAAAATCTCCAAACTGGATTTAAATCCCAGCTCAGTATATACTCACTGGGTGAACTGGGCAAATCATTGCACCTTCCTGAGCTGCTTCAGCTTCTGAACCTCCAAAACTGAGATGAGGATGGTGCTAATCCCTCCCCTATTCATACATTTTACAAAATGCTTCCATAGGGCCTCTCTCTTGATCTAGATTGTATCCCTTTCAGGTAGATTCTGTGCCATTTCCTCTATAGACAAAGGACTGTGTGTTTCAGAGAAAAGTGGAACTTCCAAAAATCAGCTGGGAGAAAGTGCTGTGGGTGCTGGGAACATGAAAGCCTAGGGTAGCACCTTCCTTTCCAGGGTCTGAACAGGTCCTTCCTCCTACAGTAGGTTGACCGTCTTTCAGGATTTTGGCTTTCTCAGGTCTCTGACAATTGACAAACTGCTGACAAATAAAAGGTAGATGCATAGAAGAGGGGGGAGGGGGGTCAGGACACTGCAGTGTGGCAAGAGGCAGCCTGGTCCCTTGTGCCCTGTAGTCAACTCAGAATATAGGAGAGAGTGAGGAAGAAAAGAAACATTACAGAGCAGAAGAAATCTACATTCCCCCCAATCCTCAATGGCTCACCAGCTACAGCCTGTCTTCTTCTCTCCCTATGCACTGGCCTCTGGGGATTAGGTTTCTGGCACAGTCCCTCTCCATGGTAATGAAGCAAATGCCAGGGCCCAAAGCTACACAGAGTAGTCACACACATACCCCACCTCAACATGCTAAATCCCTTCCTCCTACCAGAAGGATCGGCCCATCAGGGTATCAGAAGTTGGCAGACATGCCACATGATGACAGACACTTCACAAGGACAAATACCCAATTGGAAAATAGCTCACAAGTAGCAAGCATAGCACCCCAAAGTAAGCTTTTCTTCTTTGTCCCCTCCCAAAAGACCCACAGGTACTGGGGGCGATCTATAATCCCTAGAGTGCAGTTAAACCTGCAGTTCACTTGACAGATGGGGCCAAATCTTTCAGCTACCTCTCCACTAAAGTCCCAGCGGTGTGCAACTTGACCTCATCTCTCCCCAAGAGATGCAAACAATGGAGCAGCTTCAGAGTAGCCAAGGCCCCTGGAAAATTCTTGGTACTAGGAAGCTCCCAGGCACCCTCACTCCTTTCTAAGTAGCAGCATCTCTACCATTCATGTATAATGCTAGAAAAGACCAGCAAGTATCTACTGCCATACTTCACTTAGTCCCAGAGAGTCAACACAGACTCCTATAAGGTATATGGACTGTCCACACTGTACTTGCCTATCTCTATGCTTTACTCATGTGAGTCCCCCAGCCTAGAACAAAACCCAGAGCTGACCTTTACCAAGGTCTGTGACATACCAAGCACTGTGATAAGAGCTGTCCCTCAATCAATCCATGAGGCAGATGTTATCACCCCATTTTACTGACACAGAAACAGAGGCCCAGGTGGGTAAGTAACACATTCAAGGTTATTTGAATTAAGGCCTCTCTGACTTTAAAACCTGTTCCCCTAAACATGGTAACATGTCTCTCCACCCATCCAAATCCTTCAAAGTCCTTCTTTGGTCCAGGAATACTGTCCAGAAGCAACAAAATCACAGCACGTCACCCTCCTCAGAGTTCCATGCCCTGCTTAATCCCTCTTTTAGCAGACTGGTGTCTTGGGCACTTCCTCTCGTCTACTTCCTACAAGGCAGCATGCTCTGTCCTCAGTACTCCCCAGTGACTGGCACAGCCCTTGGACAGCAGTGAGGAGACTTTGACAGACTTTCTCCCACTACCCAGAGCTGAGAGACAAGTACCTCATCACAGATGACCAGTCCAACACTCCCTTTCTGAAGGACTCCAACATGAAGGCGGAATGTCTCATAGGAAATGATGAGGATGGGAGAAGGCACTCTGGCTCCACGCTGGCTCATGAATCCTTCTACAACAGAAATGGTGTCAAGGAAACAAGTCTTAGAACAACTTAAAGAAGAAAAACTTGACAGTTCTTTAATTTTGCCTGGAAAAAACTATTGCATCTATAGTTTTTCCATGTAATTCTCTTCTCCACTCCCTCCCTGAATCCTGGCCATCAGTGAGCACACACACAGAAAGGAGCAAGTTGTGTAAAAGAGTACAGCCATTTTTATTAAAGCTCCATACCCAGCTTTTGGTCTATCTCATCTTTAGAGCCTCCATCGATGGCCAGAGGTTGAATCCTCCCTCCGAGCCATTTCCCAACTTCATTGTACCAGTTCTTCACTAGGCTGGAGGGCGATACCACCACTGCCTTGTCGATTTCTGGCTTGCACTCTGGACTCTGGCGCAAAAGTGTCCACATCAACGTTATGCATTGCAGTGTCTTGCCCAAGCCCATCTCATCAGCCATGATGCAGCCATGGCTGCCAGGGATGCGCCGATTGGTGACACACTCCCACAGGAACTTGACTCCCTGGGGAATAAAAAAACTCAGCCTATGCTGACATCCACTCGGCTGCTGCCCCACGGATGGCAGCCTCCCAGGCTCAGCCCCTAGCCCATATATACCTCATTCCTCCCACCCCAACTTACCTCTCTCTGATGAGGCCGCAAGACCTTACTGAGAATAGGATCAACGACCACATGGACAGGGAGTTTTTCCCTGAGAAAACAGCAAAGGGAACACCAGTTCAGACATGGGCAAGGGCACACCCCTTAGGAAGTTCCCTGATCCAGGGGCCACAGGGGCAGCTGCCTAAGAGAGGAACTTCTTGCCCTGGTAATCAAACCATAGTAAACTTCTGCTCTAGTGCTGGAATATTAGGAGAGGAGATGGGTTCCCTATGTCCTCATCTCAAACCCTGCTACTCCCAAGTAAGCTTGGCAAGAAGGAGTATGGAACCCCCACCAATTGGTCGTGTCCACATGCTCTTCCCCACTCACCCACTCTCTGGATGGTGCAGCAGTCATGAGAGCACTCTCAAAACATAGGCCAGTCCCAAGAAGAAACCACCAAAATGCCCTCCGCCTTCCCAGGTCTGCACTTACAGAGGACCAGACTGCTCAAAAAATACCAATGCACGTACTTGTCAAGCTTCAGCTGGTCATGGGCGCTCAGCAGGGGAGGCTCGTATAGGACCAAGGCACCTTCTTCCAAGGGGTCATGGAGGGCCTGGCGGACCCCAGCCCTTTTGAGGCCCAATGCCCGAGAGCCCAGAGGACCTGGAAACCAACAATCTGTCACCTGAGCCTCCATGTTGAGGAGCTCCATCAGGTCCAGCTCAAATGCCTATCCTTCATATAACCTTTCCTGAGCTTCCACATGCCCTTTCTCTCCTAGAACCTCTTCAAACACAGTTTGGGCACCTCTACTCGGCCATTATCCCAGTCTGCCTCAGATCAGAGTTCTTCCCATTTTACTTCACTCATTCAACCACAAACTTCTGGTAGGCTGGTCTTGTTCATCTCAACTCAAGTCAATCCTGGAAAGGTCTGAAACCCTAAAGGGGATTTTGGAGACTGGGAGCTCTTTAAAGTTGGCCTCCGGCCTCTGCCCAGTTTCAGCAGAATAGTATGCCCTATAATTTTGTAGAACCTAGGCTTTGGACAGAGTCAACCTATCAACAAGATGCTACTGAACTCACTGGTACTAAGTGAAGCCTGGGCCCCTCAGCTACCTGGGCCCACCAGGAGCTTCCTGAGCACTGGCACACCCCCACCAAGAGAATGAGGGGCAGTTTGTTTTGGCAGCCCTTGCTGAAGCTGTCAAATCCAGCCCATGTGCAGGCCTCAGGAAGGTCACCCTATACACAGTCACCACTGGACTGACACCTTCAATTTCAGGGTAAACTTGTATTTACAAATGCAGAAGTATCCATCTATTCAGGCGCATTCACACAAGACTTGTTCAAAATAGAAAAGTCTACATTTTTACCTTGATAATTTGGAATGGGGATTTTGAACGGCTTTGACAAAATGCTTCGAATAAATGCCTCCTAAAAAGAAAAGGAATAGGGATTCAGGAGATTAGAGATGTTATGGGATAACACTCTTACAAATGCAGTCTAAAATGCCTATTTAATGCACATGAAATGACGCTCCACATCCCTAATCATCAGAGAAATGCAGTCAAAACCACAATCATTGATATTATCACTTCACACAGGTCAGAACAGCCACCATCCAAAAGGCAAGAAATAACAAGTGCTGGTGAGAATGTGGAGAAATGAGAACCCTTCTACACTGTTGGTGGGAATGTCAATTGGTGCAACCACTGTGGAAAGCAGTATGAAGTTTGCACAAAAAACTAAAAATAGAAATACCATATGACCTAGTAATTCTACTTCTAGGAATTTACCTGAAGAAAAAATCCCTGATTCAAAAAGATATACAAACCCCAAAAAGATATATAAACCCCTGTGTTTATTGCCGCATTATTTACAATAGCCAAGATATGGAAGCAACCTAAATGCCCATCAAAAGATGAATAAAGAAGATGTGGTATATATACATGATTGAATATTATTCAGCCATAAAAAAGAAAGAAATCCTGACATTTGTAAAAACATGGGTGGACCTAGAGGGTACTATGCTAAGTGAAATAGGCCAGATGAAAAGACAAATACCATATGATTTCACTTATTTGTGGAATATAAAAACAAAACAAAATGAACAAAATAAAACAGTAGACTCACAGACAATGAGAAGTGACTGGTGGTTACCATAGGGGAGGGGAAGGGGTGGGTAGGTGGGGAGGGAGCAGGGGATAAAACAGCACAAAAATGCTCAACCATAATATAAGTTGGTCATGGGGAAGGTAGTACAGCATAGAGAATGTAGACAGTGGTTCTGTAATATCTTCCTATGTTGACAGATAGCCATTGCACTAGTGGGGGGTGAGAGCAGGGTGATTATTATAATTATGATATAATAATATGGATAACTGTTGGACCACTGTGTTGTATACATGAAACCAATATAAGATTGTATATCAATGATACTTCAGTAAAATAATAAAAAAATAAATGCCTATTTAATTAAGCATCAGAATACATTCAGAGGCTTATATTCATTGTTTCATTCAAATGCATCTAGAACCTAAGGGGATGTGCTCCATATTAGCTTACTAGGTTTTGTACAACAGATTTCATTTTTGAGGCTTTACATGCGTTCTACAAGTACCCAACAACAGCAGAGAGCCACTGGCAAATGCCCAGCCTCCTTCAACCACAAGGCTCAAACCCATTAGCTTGTGAAAGACCATGCCAGTGGTCTATTCCCTAGGGTACAGAACCTTAAGAAGGAAACACCACAAATGTAGCCCATCACAGTCCAAATGGAGAACTCCATGTCTAGACTCAAGCACTGTCCTAAACAGCTACATCTTCCCAAGCACTCCTCACATATTTCTTTTTTAGTCATATTAATTCTGCCAACTCCATCTAATTCCCAAATCAATTTGTGGAAGGAGTAACAGGAACAGTCGTATTAGTAAAATAATAATAATAACAACAGCAAGAATGACAACAATCATGATGACTAACAATGTATGCCAGATACAGTGCCAGGTCCCTTGCATTCATGTTACCATTTAATCCTCACTAACAGCTCTATGAGGTCCATATATTACTGGCATCCCCATTTTGCAGATGAGCAAATTGGGGCTGAGTGGTCAAGTCACTTTCCCAAGTCACACAACCATGACAGATGCAGCACTTTCCTTATTCCAGGGCCCTTACTTAACCAGTGGGCAAAACCACCTCCTAACCCGACTCGTTTGAGTACAGCCATGTGGATCAACTCAGTCAGCAGCTTCCTGCCACGGGAAAGCATAAGAGAAGGAACAACATGAGAAAGGGGACATGAGAGAAAGCAAGCCAGACACCAAGAAAAAGCAGGAAGCAGACACATGTGGGCCCAAAAAAAAGGTGGCCTTTGTTGCCTCTGTGCTGCAGGAAGCCTCTGAGCCATCACTTCAGCCTGGAATCATCACTGGGCTATGGGCTGGGGCAGAAGGAGCTGCAGGGCTTCCATAGCACCAGCTCCTGAGCTGTCTCTGACAACTCCCGTTGAAGTTCTGGTTAGTACACACCTGAGCACCCTGAGGAATTACAATTGTTGTGAACCTCAACAAAGCAAGGGCTGAAACCCGAGACAGCAAGGAGACAACAAGAGCAGAAACCCTGAAGGTAGTTTTAATGGGAACACATTAGAGGAAAAAGAAGTACTGAAAAATACTCCCTTCTAGCAAAAAGGTAGTTTAATAGGAAAAAAAGCAAGCCTGTCTTGCCCTGAAATATTTAGCTTTTTATTCTGACCCAAGTATACATCATTATAAACTTCGAGAAATTCAATGTACTTTAAATGGGAAACTGTAATGAGTATGTTTGGCAATCTGTTGGAAGAGAACAGGAATGTGCAGAACACCAAATGACATGACCAGGGCCCAAGGCAGGGCTAGAGAAGGACACAAATTCTTTGTGTATTTCCATATTTCTTTGCAACTGAATAAAGTATTTTAATTGACTGTTTTGAATTACCATAATTATTATAATTATGAATAGCTTTGATAACAAGAAACTCATATATGAAAAATGCTAACAAAAAGCTACCTTTAAGTCAAAGGAGAGGAAAAGGAAGGAGATGAACTCTAATTTCCTTTCTAATTTGGCACCAATTCTGCTTTCAATTCTAAAACTGAAATATTATTTTCAAGATTATCAATATAGGAGGCTAGATTTGAGGCTCTAAGTAGCTAAGCATTTATGTTTCAAATTTAAAAGCATGGCTTTCAATAAAGCCCAGGAGACACAGGTTCTGCAGGGAGAACTGCAGGCCTGTGCAGCTAGCAGACAGAATATGAGGGCCCCTGGTCAAAAACATCTCGGGGCACAGGCTGCACGACTTGCAAGGGCCAGGGAATATGGTCTGGTAGAGGCAGGGGACAGAGCATACTCTAATTTTGTTCATTTAGTAACTGCACATTCATAGCAGCCTTTCCTTCTGAAAAGAGAGGGAGAGCATTCCTCCTCCCCACCAAGGTCAAAGCCTCCCTCTGCCACAGAGATTCTATCAGTGCAGCCTCATCTCTCCTGTATCTCAACCTCTCCCTTTAGTAGAGGGAAAGAGCTCTTTCTCACAAGCATTTGAAACATGCTTACCTCTCTTTTATCTTAAAAACAAAAATTATTTTGACTTCTTATATCCTCCCCTTCAAACTTCTAGAGTTATTTGTCTCCCCTTCCTTATCTCCACTCCTCCTATCTTCTGCTCCTTCCACAGATCTGAAATGACTCTGGCCAAGATCACCAATGGCCTACATGACCCTAATTCCAATGGACATGTTTCTGTCCTTATCTTACCAAAGTTGGCCACTCCTTCTCAAATATGCTCTGCCTTTGACTTCCATGACACCTCTCCCCCACTATCCTGCTCTCTGGGACCTCATGCTCAGTTCTCCTAATGGGCTTATCTTCCTCTGCTTAATCCCCTCAAAAGTCAGTGCTCCTCAGGGCTTGGCCCTCAGCTTTTCTGACCGCACACTCACCCTGACCCTCCCAAACACTTTGGAGGTACCAAAAACCAGCTCTATGCTAACGACCCCAAATCTAATTCCAATCCACACCTCCCTCCTATGCTCCATACTCACATTTATAACCACCTCCAAATCTAGACATCCTACAGGACTTCAAACTCATCCTGTCTAGGCTGAAGTCTTCTGCAGGGCTGCACTGGGACTCCTGTGGGCCTGAGGCATTTTTGCTTTTGGAACTCTTTCCTCCACAGCTGTCCCACAGGCTGTCCCTTTGTCCGGAACATTTCCCTCTCTTCACCTGGCTCACTCCTCAAATCCTTCAGGACTCAGACTAATCAGCATGTTCCTCAGATTTGGGTCTTCACCAACCTCGACTGTTAGCCCCTGTTGCGTTCTCCCACCGTACCTGCACTTTACGACATATAGTTACATAGAACAATTTGAATGAATCCTGAATGAAAACAGTCCCAGAGGACTGCACACCACTTTTTAAAGCTCAGTAAACTAACCAATGTATTACTTAATGAATTATATACATATGGTAAAACTATCACAAAAAGCAAAGAATGAACATTATCCAGGATAGCAGTTAACTTTGGGGATCAGAAAATGGATTGTAGTCCTAGACAGTGGGTTCACAGATGTTTGTCTTATATCTTACATATATTTACATGTACATACGTTCATTAAGTATTATGTAAAACTTAAAAAAAATGTTTGGTGAATGCAAATAACTAACCTTCATTATATATTCCCATTTTTTTCCTTCAAAATGTCCCTATAAGTAAAAACACACTCCTGTGTGTCTCCTCTGCTCTCGATACACCACTGTACTACTTCACTTCTGACACCAAATGTGTGGGTTTTCCACACAAAGTAATTCTTCAGTGCCGCCTGGATGTCCGCAATGTAACTCAAGTCTGACACTGCCTGCCTGGAGAAAGCACACATTCTGCAAGTTAAGAGGCCAGTTCCACAAGTCTGCCTCCCTACACCACTTCAAATGCCAATCTCAGGTCCAGTTGTTATTGTGCTTCTGACTGACTGGCTATAGATTGGAACCAGATGAAGAGATTCTGGAAGAGCTTCTGTCCCTGTGGAGCTAGGTGTGTGCCACTTCTCTGGATACGTGGATCCGTTCCTGATCACCCTAGAAGCTCTCCAAATCCCGTTTTTTGGGTTTTTTGTGGAGGCTTCATTACACAGGCAAGATAGATTAAACATTGGCCACTGGTGGGTTGGTTCCCATGGAAATCAACCACCAAAGTTAGGTGATTTATACAAGTCATCTCATTAACATAAATTGTTGTGGTTAAAACAGACTGGGTTCTCTATGAATAACAAAACACACCTTTATTGATCTTACCAGTTAAATCCCAAGGATTTGTGGAGTTAGTGCCAGAGCTCAATATCACTGTCCCTCAGAAAGCTTGGTGGAAAGAGCTTTGGATGGACCTACTCAGATCTGACTACTCTGTAAGTTTGGGCAAATTACTTAATCCTTCTGAGGCTCAGCTTCCTCTTCTTAAAAAGGAGAGTTACATGAGATAATGCACAGAACCTGCCATGGTGATGATTATGTTTTATTTTACTAGAGGAAACATGTAAAAGCTGTATGACTCTGGTATATCTTAAAGCCATATGCAGAATCAGAGACCAATTTGGCATGAGGACCCTGGTTCCAATATCCTGCCATAGCCTTCCCTCTCCTGTGCCCTCATGTCCTCAGGAATCTGAGCCACCTGATATCTAATGCCCAAATAGCTAAAATAAACAAGGAGGAACTCCAGGTCAGGCACATATCTCCAAACAAAAAGGCCAAGCCTCTTCCAGGCCCTAGCCAGCTCTGAGCTGGCACCCTGTAGGGCACTGATGGGAGTCTTCTGGGGCAGAAGCTTTCCTAGGCAAAACAACAAGGCACACACATACACTGGCAGGTTGCAGATCTGACTTACATGTTGACTACTGTCCAGACAGGGTGGTCGATTCATTAGTTGAGTCAAAGGTTTCCGAAAAGGAGACAGGAAACACTCCTGGCTCTGGGTCTCACTGCTAGATTTCCGTTTCTTAGGTGTCTAGGAGAGAGTATTGGGAAGATCAAGTCTGGAAAACCAGAGTTCACCACAATGGCAACTAATATTTAAAATGCTTTTAAGTGCTCAGCACTGTGCTAACCTCTTCACATGTATTATTGATGCCGGGGTTCTTGTTTGCAGAGTCGAAGAATGAACTTAGCAAACACCCAAGGTAGGAGAGCCAGGGAGACTTTTATTGAGAGACACAGTGAGAGGACAGACAGAGCTCCTGGCTCATGCCAGGAAGGGACAAGAGAGCCCGGGGTGGTGCACTGTCTAGGGGATTTATAGGCAGTTACAGATTTTTGGGAATTGAGGGCTTAGGGGGTGGACTTGTACCACCTGCCCTGCCCTCAAGGTGGGCCTTGTTGTCTGTTTGCTAGGGCAGTTTACAGTGACAGGTTATGCTGAGATACCCTTGCGGAACACTCAAACATTCCAAGCCAAGTTGCTCCTGGCCTTTTAACCTTTAACTGATCTCACTGAAGGTGTCTATGTTCCTAGTCTGGTATCTTTACCCTAGAGAATTAGTGTGACCTTGACTTTGCATAATGCTGAACACAGAGTTTCCATAGGGACTTTACATTGTTACATTGCTTTGTAAATATCCTGCCTTGTTTTTTTGCGAGGAGGCCCTCACCCTACTTTGACTACACCCATGGTCCCTGTCTCATTATCATGTAGAATCTTCACAGTAATCCTATGATAAATGTTTGTTATAATTGTTAAAAAGAAAACACAGGCCCAAAGTGGAGTCATTTCTGCTAGGCCAAGTCACCAAACCTGGGCTTAATACTTAACCCAATTGCAGCTTCAACCTCCACCAGAAATGCAGTCAGGAATCTCCTGGCACCAATGAGGCAATGTGCCATGAGCCCTCTCCATCGCCGTAAAAGATGAGGTAATCTGCATAAGATTCCTAGCTCCTCCCTCTAATGGAAGATGGAAGATTGCCTGAAACAATCCCTTTTCTAATAACTTCTTGCCCCACCCTCCATCTATAAAAACCTCCATTTTGTAGGACTTTTTGGAGCATCCCCTCTGCTTGCTAGATGAGATGTTGCTAAATCATTAATTGCTTATTAAGCTAATTAAACCTTCAGATTCACTCGGTTGACTTTTGTTTTTTTAACAGATTTAGTGGCAGCAGTGCAATCCAAAGTGAACTTCTGACGGCAACCCGGAGCAAAAAAAACAGGCATGGCACCCCATGAACCCTTTTGAGGTCACTGCTTTTCTTACCATATTTGAGTGCTGTTGGTGAGTTCCTCTCAGCTGAACTTTGCTCTCTTTGCATTGAATTCCTTATTTAATTGGCTTTCTACTCCAGGATTAATTGGTCAACAGGAGGTTCTAACAGAGTGCCAGTCCTTAGCCCTTGGTTCAGTCCATAATTTCATGTTTGAATCCCTTCCCTAGTTCTATTCCCCATTTACTGGGGTTTGCTGGTTTAGTCCTTTCTCCAGTTTCAGTCCACAGTCTCCATTAATGGAGTCTGCTGGTTTAGTCCACGTTGGAAATTGCTGGTAGGGCACACAGGGCCTTCTAGTGGCTAGTCTGGAGTAATGTCTAAACTCCAGCCCTGGGTTTTGCCCTTATGTTCCATGACAATTTAGTCTGCAATCACTAATACAAATACTAGTTCCCATTTCTTTGGAATGCTTCCCCAGATTCCATGTCAGAAATTGTTGGTGGCAGCTGCAGTCTCCATGCTTTGGGGCCTGCTGGTTCAATCCTGTCCTCAATTCTTAGTTTGCTGGTGCCACAGTTCCATTTCCTCAGTCAGTTGGTTTTTGTTAATGTGCACATCAGTAAAGGTTATGGCTAAGTGGATCTTGGAAGCCAAAAAGAAATCACAGCCCTTTGGTTTTGTCCCTAGATCTCCAGGTTCCATGTCAGAAACTGCTGGTGGCAGCTGCATTTCTCTGTTTGGAATCTATTGGCAGTCCCCATTCTTTTGTTAAATCCCTTCCCCACTTCTCAGATTGTTAGTGTGGCTCCAAGAAACCAAAAGGCCTAGCTAAAGGAAATGGGAACTTTTAAATCCAGAGAGTTCAGCTAAGCTACCCTTCCAGCACACTTGCCTACTTTATGTATAAGAACTATGGTCCCAGAAGTTACAAATATCCAGCAAAATGGAGAATTTTTCTAAAAACTACCTGAATTACAATGGCAATTATGGGGAATGTTCCAATTATAAACAAAATAATTTAAGTGCACTTGAAAGCAAGAGTTCCCAAATTAAACAAACAAAATGAGATACCTATTTTCATTGGCATGCAGAAACCTCTAAAAGTTCTCAAAATTCCTAAAGTTTCATTGAAAGATTCACTGCAAAAAGCTAATGAAAAATTAGATAAAAGACTATATAGAGGACTGCCATAACTCCTACTGGTCCCCTGTATCCTCCTTTGAGTTCTCACTCAAAACTCACTAGTAAACCTCTGTCTGAATTGACTTTCCACTCTGAAGAGACTATTAAAGTTACCTTTTAAAATAAAGCCCATCTGAGGCTACAGGTGATCCCCTTCAGTTATCTTTCACTATTTGGTCAAAGGCCAAACTGAGGGTCATAGTTATTGAACTTCTTAAACCCAGGGGGGATACTCAAAAGTTTTTGTAAATAGATTAGCTCCTGAGGCAAGTCAAGAGAGAGAAATAAAATTTCATATTGTCCCTTCCTTTCCAAATCCTGACCAACTGGTTATTAATCCTTTCTCTCCCAGGAATAACTATTGCCTTCTTATCTCATCTTATGTCCCGAGAACTTGGCTTGGCTTTCCACCTGTCTAGGACATGCAGATTTTTCTTTGGCTATCACTGGGAGTAACGCAGATCTTGCAAAGATATTTTTTTGCACCATCTTTTTTGTTGTTACATAAATTAACCAACCCACTTAGTATTGTCTAGCAATGCTTCAGATGGTGGCACTTCTACTAATCTTTCAATTCCTTCAGTCTTCTGATGGCCAACTTTACTGTGACAGAAGTGGCGCTGTAGGTCCAGGCACCACCAGATAATGTTTTCACACAGGAACCACAGTGCCAGATCCCCATAACTTGTCTCTTCATCTTAGGTGCTGCCACAAAAGGATCAAGTGTACTTGGTGTGCTGGCTTATTTCAGTTTTCTTCACCATTTTCCTGAGAGAAACACCAGTAACGGGCCCCATATTTACCAACAATTCCAACCTTCTTTAGTGTATTTCACCATGTTGCTGCCAACTAGGTGGAAGCTGAGAGAGCTGAGAGAGCCGCACTGTCTTTGAGGGTACCTCTTGTGTCCATGAGGTTAAAACTGCCAGAAATATTTACTGATTGTCGCAGCTAAAACAAGATGTTTCAAAGGACTTACAACTTATGATAAAAAATTTGGCCAAATTAGTTGATATTCAAAGCCTGATAGGATTTTTTTCACGCCTTCTCCCTTAAGCTAAATGTATGCAGAGGGAAAAAAAAACATTCTAACACAACTGGATGGGTGTATCAGTCCTTTGATACCATTTAGGTGGTGACCCAACTTTTTGAGGAATTAAAAACATATGTCCTTGTTCTGCAACTCTAGTCTATAGGACCAGAGGTGTGGCTCCAGAAACAATTCAAAGTCCACCCAATCCTTTTACCGATCCCCAAACCTCCCCTATTTATCTCAAAAGGCTTCAATATTGAAAAACTCTAGCTTCAAGAAAATAAAAGTCCTAGGAGGAGCTTGCATTTTTGTTTTGTACCTTTTGTCTAAATATTCTAAACCATCTCTTTGATATGCAAACTTCAGTGAGGTAATTCTCATATATATATTAAAAAAAAAAAAACCAAAGAGGGAAAGGTCATTTGGAACTTGACTTGTCAAGGACAGATGCAAATCTTAAGTGTCATCTCCACAAGTATTAGGAAAAGCTTTAGTCACCTGGACAAGTAACCTTAACTTACTCCAACTATCAGAAAAACAACTTAGATCCAACTTCTTTTTAACTAGTGAGTGTTGTATTTTATCTAATTCACAGTAGCTATTTAAAGCCACAAGCTATAAGGTCTCTGAATCTGTGTTTGTGTGTCTATCTGTTTATATGTATATGGTGAAAATGTGGATTTTTCTACCTCCGGATGGTATTGTAAAATTAATCTGTAAAAGAGTTCTATTTAATTGGTTTGAAGTCAAGTGCTTATAAGGATTGGGTATTCATAAACTCTCAGAAAGATAGAAACTAGCCCAGATGTTTTTCAAGTTCCTGTGATCCAGGATAATCTTAGATAAATTAAAACACCTCTAAATTTGTTTTAATTAAGACATTTTTTAGGGTTATCAACATTGAATATAATGCAGATAAACAACTTTATACTACCTGGGTTTAACATAGGTTTATCCACTTTTGGCTTCCTATTACAGAGAAACTAAAGGTATTTGAGTCTATTAGAAAACATGTTTTGTGCCATGCTGAGAAATTTACTCTGAGAAAACATGATTCTGGAAATTATAAAAAATGTAAGTCTGTCAAGCCACAGAATGCTAATACAGTTGACAACTGTTCTTAGATTTCACTAGAAATTAAAGTTTCTAAAGGTTAAGAATTCTAATTAATATATGTAATTAAATATATTAGAAACAATGAAGGAAACATCTCCATACTCATGCGAAGTAAAATGTCTGTTTTTGGAAAAAGAAGGTATGAGGAATGGAGATGTATTTTTTGAGGAAAAAGAAAAGTTGTGGAAAGTTTGAGAAAAAGGAAAGGAATTTTATGCATCATCACAACTGACTAAGAGTGTAATGGATAAGTTTTAATATCAAAAGTAAACTGGTGCAAAATTAGAATTTGGTTTCCTGTTAAAAAGGACAAGGTGGTTTTTTTTTTTGGATTTGGTCTACTTTTGATAAGATTGTGAAAGTTTTTTTACTTTTTAAGTGATTTGCCTAAAAAAACAGTAATTCTTGATTTTATCAAAATAATTTCCTATGTTTGCTGTCTTTATCAGGTCTTCAATTACTTAGGAAAACCAAATCTTAATATTAAAAGAGCTAAGTTTTGCTAATAAATAATTAAATGTTAAATTTCATAATGATCTGTGATCCTATTTAGGCAATGGCTTTAAAGCCTTTGTTTATGTTTTTGACTAACTTCCCAAATGAAACTCTAAATGAAGTTTTTTTTGACCTAGAACAAACATTCCAAAGGATTTGTTCAAATAATTAAGTTTATTTGATATGTTAAATTACATTGGAAGTATTGTCAAATAAGAATACTTAACCTTCTTTATTGCTGTATTTGTATAGGTACTTAGGTGTGCTGGAAATGAGGTGAAATTCCTACAAATCTGGTGTGTCCTGGAATGATGTTATCACTTATAACTTCTCTTACCTTCTGAAACTGCTGTCATCAAAACTGAGATCCACAGTAAAAGGACCAAACCCCGAGTGTCAGCGAAATGCTGACTTTCATGCAAAAGCAATAGCAACAGAATCTATAACTGTAGCCCACGTGGACATAGTTCACTCTGCTTCTGCAAAAATGGGCCCTTCATCGATAGACTTTTGCCATCCTGATGTCCTTGTAACATGGCAAACAGCCTGCTCCTGAGTCAGAGAAATTAAACAATGGCTGTAAATTAAACACTCAGGACTAGAGGAAACCCAACACAGCCACTCAGTTTTCCCCAGCTCCATGACAAACCCAATTTTTTTGGTTTTGGTATTCCTTTACCTACCATTGTACATTTAAGATGACTCAAATCATGAACACACATTGGTGGGGAGTCCTACAAAACTGCAAAAACAATCTACCAGTAATGTCTGATCTGCCAGGTCTATATCCTGGAAAAACTATTTTGTCCCCAGAGGACTCAGACTTCCTCCCTCTGGACCCTTCAAACATCTGCAGATGGACTTCATTCAACTGTCACTTAGTATGGGTTACTGATATGTTCTTGTAACTGTATGTGTGTTTTCTGGATGGGTGGAAGCCTCCCTCTGTTGCAAGGCTGATGCACTCACATTGACAAAGAAAGTGTTGGAGAATGTTTCCCATTTGGGGTATACCTTCAAAATTTCCAGTGAACGAGGAGGTACCCTCCTCACTGGGCAAATTATACAAGCCATAACAAAAGCCTTGCAAGCTTCTTAGAATTATCACAGTCTCTATCATCCTCAATCATCAGACAAGGTCAAGAAACAAATGGGATCCACCAATTTAAAATTCCTAAACTTGACGAAACTACTGGACTTCCCTAGCCTGAGGTACTTGCCTTTGGCCTTGCAGACTGTTTGGCCCCCTTTTGAAACATGCTCCACATGAGAGACACAATGGCAGACCAATGTCTATTGGTACACAACTTCCTGATTATACCCTGTTGCTCATGCTAGTATGACCAGCTACTGCAAGTCTCTAATGTCTTATGCTCAAGCCTGTTATTAACAGGTTAAGGAAGTCTTCCTGGATCCCAATTCAAAGGATCCTGTTGGCTACTCTAGCACCTGGTGACTGGGTATTCTGGAAATGTCATCAGAGAAAGACAGCCCTTGAGCCCCATTAGAATGGACTTACCAACTGCTCCTGACCACTGACACTGCTGTAAAACTGGAAGTTGCTGGAGACCTCCAAATCAAATTGAAGAGGAAGAAAGGTAAGCTGACATTGAGGTTGACTGCTTCTGCCCAAGACAAGGGATCAAGACTTCATACTTCAACTAAATATAAAAACCCTTTCTCCTTCTTTTCTTTTCCTTTACCCTGGCATTGGCCTGGGAAGGTAACTCTCACATGTCTATCTCCCAGGCCATCGCTAAGGGGGACAAACTGGAATTTAGAACGTTTAACTGTGTCCCTAACTTTTCCCAAGTGAAATAAGACATCTCATTGGTTGATTCCCCTGGATTTACACTGCTGAGTTAGAGAGGACCTACCAGGACGCTTTGATTCAGGACTCACTCTTTTGGCAGGTCCTCTACTTCTTGGTTAGGGATAAACATAGATCAGCAACTTCTTATTTCTTGAAGTTGTTGCAGAAGCTATTCTTAAGACATTAGCTGGCAGCAAAGATCCTTAGATTTTATGGCCAAAGTTCTTAATAGGACAGCCCTTGATCATCTTTTAGCTGAGCAAGGTGTCTGTGCTGTGGCCAACACCACCTGCTGTACCTGAATGAACACTTCTTGGGAAGTAGAAACTCAATTATGTAAGATCACCAAGCAAGCCACTTGGCTTTAAAGGGGCTTTTAGCAGGGTCTTTGACTTCTTTGACTTTGATTGGTTTGGATCTTGGGGACCATGGCTCCAAAGTTGGGAATTATCCTGCTTATAGTTATAATAATCTCCCTGGTGCACTATATTCTCTCAGAAACTTTAATTGCATGTTTGCAGCTGCTCTAACAACAAAGCAAGTGATCTTAAAACTGGAAGGTCAAAAAAGGAATGAAGAGAATGATCAATTTCTGTGATCTGTTAATATAACAGGAGTTAAGAAAAACAACAAGACCTATGGACCCCATATCAAAGGAACAAACTTGAAGAACTTCAGAGCCATAGCTGAGAGTGGCACTAATGCCTTAGTTTTTTAATTAGTTTCATTGATATACAATCTTATGAAGGTTTCACATGAGCAACATTGTGGATTCAACATTCACCCATATTATCAAGTCCCCCGCCCACCCCATTGCAGTCACTATCAGCATAGCAAGATGCTATAGTCATTACTTGTCTTCTCCATGCTGTACTGCTTTCCCCATGACCCCCCGACATTATGTGTGTTAATCATAATGCCCTCTAATTCCCTTCTCCCTCCCTCTTCATCCACCCTCACGACCCACTTCCATCCATGTTTTTGCAAATGGTAGGATTTGTTGTCTTCTTATGGCTGAATAATATTCCACTGTGTATATGTACCACCTCTTCTTTATCCATTCATCTACTGATGGACACTTAGGTTGCTTCCATATCTTGGCTATTGTAAATAGTGCCGCGATAAACATAGGGGTGCATATGTCTTTTTGAATCTGGGATTTTATTTTTCTTGGGCAAATTCCTAGGAGTGGAATTACTGGTCAATTGCTATTTCTATTTTTAGTATTTTGAGGAACTTCTCTATTGCTTTCCACAATGGTTGAACTAACTTACGTTCCCACCAACAATGTAGGAGGGTTCCCCTTTCTCCACATCCTCACCAGCATTTGTTGTTTCTTGTCTTTCGGATGTTGGCCATCCTAACTGGTGTGAGGTGGTTATCTCATTGTGGTTTTAATTTGCATTTCCCTGATGATTAGCAATGTGGAGCATCTTTTCATGCATCTGTTGGCCATCTGAATTTCTGCTTTGGAGAAGTGTCTGTTCAGATTCTCCACCCATTTTTTAATAGAGTTATTTGTTTTTTGGGTGTTGAGGCATGTAAGCTCTTTATATATTTGGAATGTTAACCCTTATGGGATATGTCATTTACAAATATATTCTCTCATACTGTAGGATGCCTTTTTGTTCTGCTGATGGTGTCCTTTTCTGTACAGAAGCTTTTTAGTTTGATGTAGTCTCATTTGTTCGATTTTGCTTTTGTTTCCCTTGCCCGAGGAGATGTGTTTAGGAAAAAGTGCTCATGTTTATAATCAAGAGATTTTTGCCTGTTTTCTTCCAAGAGTTTTATGGTTTCATGACTTACATTCAGGTCTTTGATCCATTTCAAGTTTACTTTTGTGCATGGAGTTAGACAATAATCCAGTTTCATTCTCTTACATGTAGCTGCCCAGTTTTGCCAACACCAGTTGTTGAAGAGGCTGTCACTTCCCCATTGTGTATTCATGGCTCTTTATTGTATATTAATGGGCCCTATATGTGTGGGTTTACAGCTGAGCTCTCTACTCTGTTCCATTGATCCATGGGTCTGTTTTAGTGCCAGTACCAAATTGTTTTGATTATACTGTGGCTTTGTAGTAGAGCTTGAAGTTAGGGAGCATTATCCCCCCAGCTTTGTTCTTCCTTCAGGATTGTTTTGGCTATTTGGGGTCTCTTGTGTTTCCATATGAATTTTAGAACTATTTGTTGTAGTTCATTGAATAATGCTGTTGGTGCTTTGATAGGATTGCAATACCTTAATTTTTGATATCTCTCAGTAAGCTGAGACTCATGATAAAAAGGGGGGAAATATTAAAAAGAAAACCACAGGCTCAAAATGGAGTCATTTCTGCTAGGCCAAGTCATCAAATCTGGGCTTTACACTTAACCTAACTGCAGCTTCAACATCCCTCCAAAATGCAGTCAGTCAGAAATCTGGGCAGCACCAATGAGGGAGTCTGTCACATAAGCCCTCTACATTCCCACAAAAAAGATGATGTAACCTGCAAAGACCCCCTGCTCTTCCTCCTAAGGGAAGGGGGAAGAATGTTGCCTGAAACAATCTCTTTTTTTTCTAATAATTTCTTACCCCACCATCCTTCTATACAAATCTTCCATTTTGTAGGAGAGTATCTCTCCACTTGCTAAATGAGATGCTGCCTGATCCGTGAATTGCTTACTAAAGCTAATTAGATCTTCAAATTTACTCAGGTAAATTTTGTTTTTTAACACAGCCTTACTTAACAGGTGAGAAAACTGAAGCTTAATGAGGTTAGAGAACTTGCCTAATCTGAGGAGGGGCACTAGAAGAGGTGAATTAAGTGGGTTTGTGAAGGTTAAGTCCACAAGTAGCATGGAGTCATGCTGCCCCCAAATCTTCACTCCAAAAGCCTCAAGGAATAATTGGGCAACAGTTTATTCATCTCCCTGAGTTTCCCAAGAGAGGAACAGAAGTATAGCTGCCCCCAAATCCCAGGCCACCGAGGCCCTCCCTAGTCAGTCCACACACAGCAGTAAGGACACTAGCACCAAAACTATTTGCAGGAGCGCCCAGCAGCAGACAGCACCAGTTATGACCCAACTGCACCAAATGCTGACCCCAGTTCAAGTCTGAGACCCATGTAAGTGGCAAGGGGCAACTAATGTGCCTCTCTCACAGGTAGAAGAGCCCCCTACACACTAATGATGCAACTACAGAGCAAGCCCCACCAAGCCATCAGGCAAGAACCCATTTGTACCAGCTTGCCAATGATCATATAAGTATCAATGACCCTATAAGGCATACCTGAAACAGGAACACCAGGCCCTTCCTGTCTCTCTAGATGCTTTTACTCACACACTGCCCCTGCCCAAAAATTGCCCTCCCAGACCTTCTTTAGTTGATCTCTTCCTCCAAAGTTGCAGTGGTCAAGCCCTTGCTTCTTGAACTGTTCTCTCTCTCTGGAAGTCCATGCTGCATTGTCCTACTGATTTTGGTTTACAAAGGTCCTGCCCACAGCCAGCCCCAGAAAGCAGAGAAGTCCCAGACCAGAGTAGAATGCACTGTACTTGAGTAATTAGCAGAGGCTGGAGGGGTACCACCACTCCACTCTAGTTCCAAGTGGGCTCAGGACCCTAAGGTAGGCCCAGCACTACAGTTCTATGACATTTAGCAGGGACAAAGAGCAAAACAGTAGTAGCTGTTGGCAACTCTCCTTTTTTCTTTTTTTCAAGGGAGCCAAAGGGCCCAACCCAATCTGTTGTTTTGCTTTGGAATATCCCTTCCTAACAGGGAAACTAAGGTTTTGTTAGCTTCTAGTGAGCACCTTGAGGACAAAGATTTTATTTATCTTGTTCAATGCCTGACACTTAGTAAGCACTCATTAAAACTTTGTTGAAAGAGGCTTCTGGAGGTAACCAGGTTCATTCCATGTAACCCAGAAACCAATTCCAAGATTCCTTTGGGCCCAAACAACCCTGCATCCCCACCTTCTCTATCCCTTGGAGGGCAGAGTACTCACCACTGCCCTAGGTTGCCAGTCTTCATCACCAGAGGGTCTGCCTTCCACTTTTCTCTTGGCCAGCTGGCTGGGAGCTAAGCTCCTCCTCTGTAAGGGGAGAACCAGCTGGGTTTCAGCAGTTCTAATTTCCGAGCAAATTAGACCCAGAATCAGGGATACCCAGTCTACCACAGGCCCTCACTTACCATGCTGGACCCGGAAGCATGAAACTCAAGTCCCCATCAGACAAATGTCAAAGGCACCTGGCAGAATGCGGAACCAGAGCCTGGTAAAGAGCAGGATGCTATATGATCGACAGCATGGGCTAAAGAGAGAACATGCATGGAGGGAATACAGCCAGGAATTGGGGTTTGGGCCCCAACTGTGACAGTGTGGGTTGCCAGATAGCCGAGGAGGGAGAGCAAGCCAAAGAGGAAGTATCTAAGCAGAGATGAGCAGAAGTCTGGGATGCGCGGAGGAGACAGACGGATGCCAGGCTGGGCAGGGTGGAGTCGGGATAACGGCCCCACGTGGGCGTAGCTGGGAGCAGGTAGTTGCGCGGGGAAAGGGTGGTCGGTCACAGGCCAGGGCGACGCGCTGAGTTCGGAGCAGTGGGAGTTCCCAGGTGTGGAGTGCGGTAGCGGGGCCCGGGCGGAAGGAGGTCGAGCAGGGGTCCAGTCAGGGCTGGTAAACGACCCGGGCTTGAGAGGAGTATCCTAGGCGGGACTGGAAAGAGCGGCAGAGAGGATTCGGACTCCAGCACTCCCCTTCGCTCTCTCCTACCCAGAGCGCGCCTCAACAGCCGCCAGGGCTCTCCGACCCCGCCAGGCCCTGTCAATCGAACCTCCCGCGGTGCTGCTGCCGCACCAACCCATTGGCTGCGTTCGATGCGTTCGGCACTCGAGACCCAAGGAGGAGACGGAGGCGGAAGGGTGTGGCCAACGGCGGCGGGACCGGTTGGGCGTGTGGGCTGGGCGACCCCGTGGGGAGTGACTCCCGCCCTGGTGCCTCGGCGTATGTTGGAAGCCAGCGAGCTTGCCCAGGAACAACTAAATGACGTTTTACACCAAAATGACCCCAGGCGCATAAAACGTGTAGTACTCATCAGCCGAATATCAAAAGCACCTAGCAGCTGGGAATGCAGAACCAGGGATTGCCACCTGTCTGCAGAAGACTGGGCATTCTGAAACTCGGCGCGAGTCTGCATGTCCCTGGGAGAGGCGTTCGGCATTGGAGTCATACCTAACCCAGCTCTAGGACGAGGGAGGTCATTTCGCGGGGACCGGTCTGGAGTGTCTTGGAGGAAACTGCTTGCCTTTGTAGGCAAAATGGTGTTGATAGAAGTGGGGTTTTTGGAGTGAGGCCTGTTCCCGAAGACGTAAGGACTCGATCTTTCAAAACTTCAGTTTATTTTTATCTAGAATGTATAAATGCCTTATATTAGTACTTTACGCGCAAGATTATTCTGAGAGTAAAGCAAATTAATGTGTTCAAAGTACTCAGTGCCAGGCACAACCTAGGTACTCACTAATAATGTAATAAGGGTATACACGAAACATTTACTACCATGTGCTTCTAAGCTTCTTAGTTAAAATAATGCATTTAGTGCACTCAACTGTGAGGTAGGTTTATTATTATCCCCATTTTAAAGGTGAAGAAACAGGCTCAGAAGGGCTAGTAACTTGTCCAGGGCTACACATCTAGTGAGAACAGTCAAGATTTGAATTTAGGCAATCTGGCTCCAGAGTCATTGCTCCTAGCCACCATGCTATGGTAAGCAGGGGCAGAGCCAAGTTTTGGAGGGCCTGAAGCTGTTGTAAGTACTTGTTCAGACCTTCTAAAATTAGGTACACATTTAAATTTGGTAAGATTAATATTTATTTAGAATAAACAAAAAAAATATCCAATTATGGGATCTTGGGAATATAAACTGCTGAAACTTCTTCAGGCAATTTATCAGATATGTCTCTCGTTGCAAGCTGGCTTCTCCCCATTTAGAACACTGGAATCACAAATCCCCAGTAATTTGCGTCACTCCCAGGGTCTGTGCAGTTGGACCCTGAAGCTTACCCTTAACTTCCTGGTATATCTGCCTCTGATGATAATTTTTACTATTTAGGAGGTGGAGGGCAATAATGTTTTACTTACTGAGTTTTTAATTAAATTTTTTATTTGAGATAATTACAAATTCACATGTAGTTGTAGGAAATAATATAAAGCTATCCTTTGAACCCTTTACCCAGTTTCCCCTAATGGTAACATCTTACAAAGCTATAGTACAACATCACCACCTGGATATTAACAATAACACAATCAAGATACAGAACACCTCCGTCACCATCTGAGGATCCCACATGTTGCCCTTTCAGAGACACAGCCATTTTTCTCCCACCTCTACCCCTTCTTTAATCCCTGGTAACCAGTAACCTATTCTCTATTTCCATAGTTTTATCATTTCAATAATGTCATATAAATGAAATTATATAGTATGTAACTTTTGATTTTGATGTCAAGTCAAAGAACATATTATCTAATCCTGGAGCTTCTATGCTTTTTCTTGAAAGTTGTATAGTTTTATGTCTTACATTCAAATATGTGATCCACTATGAGGGTGTGTTCTTTCCCTACATATATATACAACAACATTATACACAGCAGCAATAGTAGTATAATGCCATTTGGGTTCCCAGACCCAATTCCAATGTGTGTAAGTATGTGGGGGGTGGGGGGGTCTTCCTACACATAACACCATGTAATTCTCGAACACCAGCAGGGTGTCTGAGAACTCAATTCTGTTGCTATCTGCTTGGTGACAGCACCAGATTCCCCAGGTTAAGGGCTGCTTCCTACAAGACTCCCGGTCGCAAGCCACAGGCAATTAACCTGTGCTACTGACCTATTGGCTACAGACTGGAGGTTCCCATGACCTCCCCCTTAGATTCCATTAATTTGCTGGAATGGCTTACACAACTCAGGAAAACACTTTTACCAGTTTAATAAAGGATACAAGTTAACAGCCAGATGAAGAGATACATAGGGCAAGGTCCCAAATAAAGGAGCTTCTATCCTCGTGGAGCTTGGGACCACGCAGAAGTATTCTGGTTCCCCAAGCTTAGTTCTCTTGTGAGCAGAGAGTGATAAGCTCTCAGGGGTTTGTGAGGGCTTCACTGCATAGTCATGATTGACTAAATTACTGGCCATTGGCTGATTCAACTTCCAGCCCCTGCCCTTGGGTGGGAGGGGGTCCAAAAATCTCTCATTAACAACAAAACATGCATTTCACCTTCAAGACTCTGCAGTGTTTTCAGGAACTGTGGATGAAGACCAGATATACCTGAGAAATAATATTTGGTCATATGAATGACCAAATATGTATTTCTAATGACTCATTATATCACATCCAATGTAAGTTAATTTTTGTATAATGTATGACATTTAGGAAGAGATTCATTGTTTTGCCTAAATGTTCAGTTCCTCCAGCACCATGTTAAAAAATGATTAAAGACAATTTAGGTGATAGAAATCTTATTTAACTTTTCATGAAGCAGACAGTTTCCATTGGGAGAACTGCAACATGGGGCAGAAGGAAGGAAGGAAGCCTTCAAAGGATAAAGAATAAAGAACAAGGAGAAAAACAAAATATATCTGATAGGCTGGGGCTACATGCCAACCCTATTTAAGGGAAGAAGGTGCAGGAAATAAGTATGGAGCTCAGAGTTGCCTTGGCATTTGGAGATTGACTGACTGAATATACTGTTGTTTCTGATCAAACAGAGCATTTACATGTACACAAAATTTATCTTAAGTTTCAGTTTGCTGATGTGGTTGGTAACTTGAGCAGGAATGGCTCCATCTTGGACCAAGAAATTTATCTCAACAACCATTTGTTTTAAAGTCTTTCTGTCCTCCATTGAATTACTTTTGAACCTTTGGCAAAAATCAGTTGGGTATATTCATGTAGTTATATTCTGGGATCTGTATTCTGTTCCATTAATCAATGTTTCTACCCCTTCACCAATACTACACAGTCTTGATTACTGTAGATATATAACTCTTAAAATTGGGTGGACAGATTCCTCCCACCTTATTTTCTTTTTCAAAGTTGTTTTGGCTCTTCTGTTCCTTTGCCTTTCCATATTGCTCTTGCCTATGTTTACAAAAAAATCTATGATTTTTATAGTAATTTCATTTAACCCATATGTCAATCTACCAATCCATGAACACAGTCTGTCTTTCCATTTATTTAGATCTTCTTTTATTTTATTCATCAGCATTGTATAGTTTTTCCGTACATGACATGTACATGTTTTTTCAGATTTACATCTAATTATTTCTCTTTTTAGTGATTGTAAATGGTATTGTATTTAATTTTCAGTGGCTACATGTTCAATGCTAAAATACTGAAATGCAGTTGACTTCTGTATATTTATTTTTGAATTCTGTGACCTTGCTGAACTCATTTATTAGTTCTAGGTTTTTTGGGTGTTTTTTTGTAGATTCCATGGGATCTTCTATGTAGACAGTCATGTAATCTGCACGTAGTTTTATTTCCTTTTCCAATGTGCATGCCTTTTATTTCCTTTTCTTGTCTTATTGCACTGGTGAGAACTTCCAGTACTTTGTTGAATAAGAGTAGTGAAAGAAGATGTTCTTGTTTTGTTCCCAGTGTTAGGGGAAAATAGTCAGTCTTCTCTCATTTATATATATATAAATAATGTTAGCTGTAAGATTTTTGTAGGTGCACGTTAATAAGTTGAGGAAAGATGGCAGTGTAAGAGGTGAAACAGAGGCTTCCCCCTAAAATTGCATATAATATGAAAATATTATTAATACAACTATCCTGAGAGAGCAACAGGAAAGAGGACTGCGCCAGACTGCATACACCTGGAGAAAAGAGCAGACCTCACACAACAGAGTAACGTACCAAAACTGTGACCCAGCAGGACCCAAGCACTTCCCCCACGCCAGCTCACCAGCAGGAGGAAGAGAAATGGAGCATGGAGGGAGTGGAGGCCTGGGACTGCAGAATACCTAACTCTGGAGATCTGCTCTGGGAGCACAAACCTACATTTCATGGTGCTTTCATGATACTCTCATTTACGGGGTTGGAAAGCTAAGACAGGCAGAATTCCTGGAGAGACTGAGATTCCAGCTGCTTGTGGAAAGCAGGGATCCATATCCAGCTGCTCTGGGACGAAAGCTTATACCTGTGTGCTCAGCTCACTGGTTCAGGCAGTGGAGACAGGCATAGCAGCTGGGAAGCAAGAAACAGCTCTTTCTTCCCTGCAGGCACCAATCCCACTCCCCTGCAACCCCCGACATTGCTTCAGGGGCTGAGTAGCTCCAGAGAGTAGAGGTTCTGGACACTAGAGGGCACCATACACAAATATGAAATGCCAAAGGAATCTGGTACAGAGTAAAATTAATATAACTCCGGAGAAAGATTTAAATGACATGGACCTTATGACGCTTCCTGAAAGGGAGTTCAAAATAAAAAATCATCAACATGCTAATGGAGGCACAGAAAGATATCTAAGAACTCAGGAATGAATTCTGGTTGGAGATCCAATCGTTGAAGAGCACAATGGGGGGTATTAAAAGCAGGATGGATATGGTGGAGGAGATGATAAATGAAATAGAAACCAGAGAAGAGGAATACAAAGAAGCTGAGGCACAGAGAGAAAAAACGATCTCTAGGAATGGAAGAATACTGAGAGAACTGTGTGACCAATCCAAAGAGAACAATATTCCCATTATAGGAGTGCCAGAAGAAGAAGAGAGAGAGAAAGGGATAGAAAGTGTCTTTGAAGAGGTAATTGCTGAAAACTTCCCCAATCTGGGGAAGGAGATAGTCTCTCAGGCCATGAAGATGCACAGATCTCCCAACACAAGGGACCCAAGGAGGACAACACCAAGACATATGGTAATTAAATTGGCAAAGATCAAGAATAAGGACAGACTATTAAAAGCAGCCAGAGAGAGAAAAAAGGTCACCTACAAAGGAAAACCCATCAGGTTATCATCAAACTTCTCAACAGAAACCTTACAGGCCAGAAGAGAATGGCATAATATATTTCATGCAATGAAACAGAAGGGCCTTGAACCAAGTATACTGTATCCAGCATGATTATCATTTAAATACAAAGGAGGGATTAAACAATTCCCAGACAAACAAAAGTTGAGGGAATTTGCCTCACACAAACCACATCTACAGGGTATTTTAGAGGGACTGCTCTAGATGGAACCACTCCTAAGGCTAAACAGATGTCACCAGAGACAATAAGATCACAGCAAAGAAAGAGGAGCAATCAAATACTAACTAAAGGCAATAAATAAAATCAACTACCCACAAAAGCCTGGAGGAGGAGGAATAAAAAGGGAGAGAAATAAAGAATCATCAGACTGTGTTTATAATAGCTCAATAAGTGAGTTAACTTAGACAGTAAGATAGTAAAGAGGCTAACCTCAAACCTTTGGTAACCACGAATCTAAAGCCTGCAATGGCAATAAGTATGTATCTTTCAATAATCACCCTAAATGTAAATGGACTGACTGCACCAATCAAAAGACATAGAGTAATAGAATGGATAAAAAAGCAAGCCCCATCTATATGCTGCTTACAAGAGACCTCAAACCAAAAGACATGCACAGACTAAAAGTCAAGGGATGGAAAAAGATATTTCATGCAAACAACAAGGAGAAAAAAGCAGGTGTTGCAGTACTAGTATCAGACAAAATAGACTTCAAAACAAACAAAGTAACAAGAGATAAAGAAGGACATTATGTAATGATAAAGGGGTCAATCCAACAAGAGTATATAACCATTATAAATATCTATGCTCCCAACACAGGAACACCCACATATGTGAAACAAATACTAATAGAATTAAAAGGGGAAATAGAATGCAATGCATTCATTCTAGGAGACTTCAACACTCCACTCACTCTAAAGGACAGATCAACCAGACAGAAGATAAGTAAGGAGACAGAGGCACTGAACAACACAATAGAACAGATGGAACTAACAGACACCTACAGAACTCTATACCCAAAAGCAACAGAATACACATTCTTCTCAAGTGCACATGGAACATTTTCAAGAATAGATCATATACTGGGCCACCAAAACAGCCTCAGTAAATTCAAAAATATTGAAATTGTATCAACCAGTTTCTCAGACCACAAAGGTATGAAACTAGAAATAAATTACACAAAGAAAATGAAAAATTCCAAACACATGGAGGCTTCACAACATGCTTATAAGTAACCAATGGATCAATGACCAAATAAAAACAGAGATCAAGCAATATATGGAGACAAATGACAACAATAATTCAACACCATAAAATCTGTGGGACGCAGCCAAAGCTGTGCTAAGAGGAAAGTATATTGCAATACAGGCTTACCTCAAGAAAGAAGAACAATGCCATATAAGCAGTCTAAACTCACAATTAAGGAAACTAGAAAAAGAAGAACTAATGAGGCCCAAAGTCAGTAGAGGTAAGGACATAATAAAGATTAGAGCAGAAATCAATAAAATTGAGAAGAGTAAAACAATAGAAAGAATCAATGAAATCAAGAGCTGGTTCTTCAAGAAAATAAACAAAATAGATAAACCCCTAGCCAGACTTACCAAGAAAAAAAGAGAGTCTATACACATAAACAGAATCAGAAATGAGAAAGGAAAAATCACTACAGACACCACAGAAATACAAAGAATTATTACAGAATACTATGAAAATCTATATGCTAACAAACTGGATAACCCAGAAGAAATGGGCAACTTTCTAGAAAAATACAACCTTCCCAGGCTGACCAAGGAAGAAACAGAAAATCTGAACAGACCAATTACCAGCAATGAAATTGAACTGGTAATCCAAAAACTACCTAAGAACAAAACCGCTGGACCAGATAGCTTCACCACTGAATTTTATCAAACATTTAGTGAAGACCTAATACCCATTCTCCTTAAAGTTTTCCAAAAAGTACAAGAGGAGGAAATACTTCCAAAGTCATTCTATGAGGCCAGCATCACTCTAATACCAAAACCAGACAAAGACACCACAAAAAAAGAAAATTACAGACCAATATCCCTGATAAACATATATGCAAAAATGCTCAACAAAATATTAGCAAACCAAATTAAAAAATACATCAAAAAGATCATCCATCATGATCAAGTAGGATTTAATCCAGGGATGCAAGGATAGTACAACATTCAAAAATCCATCAACATCATCCACCACATCAACAAAAAGATGGACAGAAACCACATGATCATCTCCATAGAAGCTGAAAAAGCATTTGACAAAATTCACCATCTATTCATGATAAAAACTCTCAACAAAATGGGTATAGAGGGCAAGTACCTCAACATAATAAATGCCATATATGACAAACCCACAACCAACATCGTTCTTAACAGCAAGAAGCTGAAAGCTTTTCCTTTAAGCTTGGTAACAAGACAAGGATGCCCACTTTCCCCACTTCTATTCAACATAGTACTGGAGGTCCTAGCCATCAGACAACACAAATAAATAAAAGGCATCCAGATTGGCAAGGAAGAAGATAAATTGTCCCTTTTTGCAAATGACATAATATTGTACATAAAACACCCTAAAGAATCTACTCCCAAACTATTAGAACTAATATCTGAATTCAGCAAAGTTGTAGGATACAAAGTTAATACACAGAAATCTGTGGCAATCCTGTACACTAACAATGAACTAGCAGAGAGAGAAATCAGGAAAACAATTCCATTCACAATTGTATCCAAAAGACTAAAATACCTAGGAAGAAACCTAACCATGGAAGTGAAAGACCTATACTCTGAAAAGTACAAGACACTCATGAGAGAAATCAAAGAAGATAACAATAAATGGAAACACATCCCATGCTCATGGATAGGAAGAAATAATATTGTCAAAATGACCATCCTGCCTAAAGCAATCTATAGATTCACTGCAATTCCTATAAAAAATACCAACAGCATTTTTCAACGAGCTAGAGAAAATCTTCCCAAAATTCATATAGAACCACAAAAGACCTCAAATAGCCAAAGCAATTCTGAGAAGGAAGAATAAAGCTGGGGGCATTATGCTCTCCTACTTCAAGCTCTACTACAAAGCCACAGTAATGAAGACAATTTGGTACTGGCACAAGAACACACCCATAGACCAATGGAACAGACTAGAGAGCCCTGACATAAACCCAATCATATATGGTCAATTAATATATGATAAAGGAGCCATGGACATACAAGGGGAAACGACAGCCTCTCCAACAGATGGTGTTATTAAAACTGGACAGCTACATGCAAGAGAATGAAACTGGATTATTGTTTAACCCCATACACAAAAGGAAACTCGAAATGGATCAAAGACTTGAATGTAAGTCACGAAACAGTAAAACTCTTAGAGGACAACATAGGCAGACATCTCCTGAATATAAGCATGAGCAACTTCTTCCTGAACACATCTCCTTGAGAAAGGGAAACAAAAGCAAAAATGAACTCATGGGACTACATCAAACTAAAAAGTTTTTGTATGGCAAATGACATCATCAACAGAACAAAGGAATCCTACAGTATGGGAGACTATATTTGTAAATAACATATCCAACAAGTGGTTAACATCCAAAATATATAAAGAACTTACATGCCTCAACACCCAAAAAGCAAATAACCCGATTAACAAATGGGCGGAGGATATGAAGAGACAGTTCTCCAAAGAAGAAATTCAGATGGCCAACAGACACATGAAAAGATGCTCCACATCACTAATAATCAGGGAAATGCAAATTAAAACCACAATGAGATATCACCTTACACCAGTAAGGATGGCCAGCATCGAAAAGACTAAGAGCAACAAATGCTGGCGAGAATGCGGAGAAACGGGAACCCTCCTATACTGCTGGTGGGAATGTAAGCTATTCAACCATTGTGGAAAGCAATATGGAGGTTCCTCCAAAAACTAAAAATAGAAATACCATTTGACCCCAAATTCCACTCCTTGGAATTTACCCAACGAATACAACTTCTCAGATTCAAGAAGACATATGCACCCCTATGTTTATCGCAGCACTTTTTACAATAGCCAAGATATGGAAGCAACCTAAGTGTCCATCAGTAGATGAATGGGTAAAAAAGAACTCGTATATATACAGAATGGAATACTATTCAGCCATAAGAAATAAACAAATCCTACCATTTGCAACAACATTGATGGAGCTGGAGAATATTATGCTCAGTGAAATAAGCCACGTGGAGAAAGACAAATGCCAAATGATTTCCCTCATTTGTGGAGTATAATAATGAAGCAAAACTGAAGGAACAAAATGGCAGCAGACTCAGAGACTCCATGAATGAACTAGTGGTTACCAAAGAGAAGGGTGTGGGAGGGAGAAGGGGATTGAGGGGTATTATGTTTAGTACACATGGTGTGGGGGATCACAGGGAGAACAGTGTACCTCAGAGAACCACATAGTGAATCTGTGGCATCTTACTACACTAATGGACAGTGACTGCCTTGGGGTATGGGTGGGGACTTGATGATGTGGGTGAATGTAGTAACCACATTGTTTTTTCATGTGAAACCTTCATAAGAATGTATATCAATCATACCTTAATTTAAAAATTAAATAAATAAATAAATTGAGGAGGTCTCCTCTATTCCTATTTTTTCTTATTTATTTATTTAGTTTTCTATTAAGATATTATTGATATACACTCTTATGAAGGTTTCACAAGAAAAAATAGTGTGGTTACTAATCACCCATGTTATCGTGCCCCCCCATACCCTATTACAGTCACTGCCCATCAGTGTAGTAAGATGCCACAGAGTCACTATTTGACTCCTCTGTGCTACACTGTCTTCCCCATGAACCCCCCCACATGTGTGCCAATCATAATACCCCTGAATCTCCTTCTCCCTCCACCATCCCCCATCCCTCCCATTTGGTAACTGCTAGTCTCTTCTTGGAGTCTGTGAGTCTGTTGCTGTTTTGTTCCTTCAGTTTTGCTTCGTTGTTATACTCCACAAATGAGGGAAATCATTTAGTACTTTTCTCTCTCTGCCTAGCTTATTGCACTGGGCATAATATCCTCCAACTCCATCCATGTTGTTGCAAATGGTAGGATTTGTTTCTTCCTTATGGCTGATTAATATTCCATTGTGTTTATGTACCACTTCTTCTTTATCCATTCATCTACTGATGGACATTTAGGTTGCTTCCACATCTTAGCTATTGTAAATAGTGCTGCAATAAACATAGAGGTGCATGTGTCTTTTTCTATCTGAGAAATTATATTCTTTGGAGAAATCCCTAGGAGTGGAATTCCTGGGTCAAATGGTATTTCTATTTTTAGTGTTTTGAGGAACTTCCATATTGCTTTCCACAATGGTTGAACTAGCTTACATTCCCACCAGCAGTGTAGGAGGTTTCCCCTTTCTCCACATCCTTACCAGCATTTGTTGTTCTTAGTCTTTTCAATACTGGCCATCCTAAGTGGTGTGACGTGATATCTCATTGTGTCTTTTATTTGCATTTCCCTGATAATTAGTGATGTGGAGCATATTTTCATGTACTTGGTGGCCATCTGAATTTCTTCTTTGGAGAATTGTCTGTTCATATCCTCCACCCATTTTTTAATCAGTTTATTTCCCTTTTGGGAGTTGAGTTGTGTGCATTCTTTATATATTTTGGATGTTAACCCCTTGTTGGATATGTCGTTTACAAATATATTCTCCCATACTGTAGGATGCCTTTTTGTTCTGTTGAAGGTGTCCTTTGCTGCACAGAAGTTTTAGGTTTGATGTAGTCCCATGTGTTCATTTTTGCTTTTTTCCCCTTGCTCGAGGAAATGCATTCAGAAAGAAGTCGCTCATGTTTATATTCAGAGGATTTTTGCCTATGTTATCTGCTCAAAGTTTTATGGTTTCATGACTTACATTCAGGTCTTTGATCCATTTCAAATTTACTTTTCTATATGGGAATAGACAATCCAGATTCATTCTCTTGCATGTAGCTGTCCAGTTTTGCCAACACCAGTTGTTGAAGAGGCTGTCATTTCCCCTTGTATGTCCATGGCTCCTTTATCATATATTAATTGACCTTATATGATTGGGTTTATATCAGGGCTCTCTAGTCTGTTCTGTTGGTCTATGGGTGTGTTCTTGTGCCAGGACTAAATTTTCTTGATTACTGTGGCTTTGTAGTAAAGCTTGAAGTGAGGGAGAGTAATCTCCCCAGCTTTATTCTTCCTTCTCAGGATTGCTTTGGCTATTCGGGGTCTTTTGTCATTCCATATGAATTTTAGAACTATTTGCTCTAGCTCATTGGAGAATGCTGATGTTATTTTTATAGGAATTGCATTGAATCTGTAGATTGCTTTAGGCAGGATGGGCATTTTGACAATATTAATTCTTCCTATCCATGAGGATGGGATGTATTTCCATTTATTGTTATCTTCTTTAATTTCTCTCATGAGTGTCTTGTAGTTTTCAGAGTATAGATCCTTCACTTCCTTTGTTAGTTTTATTCCTAGTTATTTCATTCTTTTGGATGCAATTGTGAATGGAATTGTTTTCCTGATTTCTCTTCCTGCTAGTTCATCATTAGTGTATAGGAATAGAACAGATTTCTGTGTATTAATTGTATATCCTGCAACTTTGCTGAATTCAGATATTAGATCTACTAGTTTTGGAGTGGATCCTTTAGGGTTTTTTTAATGTACAATATCATATCATCTGCAAACTGTGACAGTTTAATTTCTTCCTTACCAATCTCAATGCCTTGTATTTCTTTGTGTTGTCTAATTGCCATAGTGAGGACCTCCAGAAATATGTTGAATAAAAGTGGAGTGAGTGCGCATCCTTGTCTTATTCCCGATCTTAAAGGAAAGGCTTTCAGCTTCTCACTGTTAAGTATGATTTTGACTGTGGGTTCGTCATATATGGCCTTTATTATGTTGAGGTAATTGCCCTGTATACCCATTTTGTTGAAAGTTTTTATCATGAATGTGTGTTGAATTTTTTCAAATGCTTTTTCAGCATCTGTGGAGATGATCGTGTGGTTTTTGTCCTTTTTGTTGATGTGGTGGATGATGTTGATGAATTTTCAAATGTTGTAACATCCCTGCATCCCTGAGCTGAATCCCACTCGATCATGGTGTATGATCCTCTTGTATTTTTGAATTTGGTTTGCTAATATTTTGTTGAGTATTTTTGCATCTATGTTCATCAGGGATATTGGTCTGTAGTTTTCTTTGTGGTGTCTTTGCTGGGTTTTGTTGTATTAGAGTGATGCTGGCTTCATAGAATGAGTTCGGAAGTATTCCCTCTTCTTCTATTTTTTGGAAAACTTTAAGGAGAATGGGTATTATGTCTTCTCTAAATATCTGATGAAATTCAGTGCTAGGAGCCATGCTACTCAAGCTGTGTAGCAAAGCTCAGGCTGGAGGAAGACCCCCACAAATCAAGGGCCTTTGCAGCTGGCTCCCTCTATTACCCACCTTGATTTTGTTATTCTCCATTATACTGTTGGCTTTGCTTTTGCTTGCATTTTTGCCAAAGACTAAGCTAACCTTTAATAAGCAGCATGTAAAGGAGGAGAACATAAACTTCCCAGAAGCTTTCCAGGACAGCATTCCTGAAGAATAGAACACACAGGGGCCGGATGGCAATCTTGGCATAGAATACCAAAACCTGCAGGTAGCTAGTCAAACATTGACTACCCCATCTCCACCTAAGTGGGAATGCCCCCCTTGTTTGCAATGCTAGTGAGATTAGTGATGAAGAGTTTTATAGGAAAATTAGAGTTAAAGGGGAATACTGAATGGAATAACCCTGTTTGACACTTAATCAATCTCATGTTTTCTTCCCTCTGCTACTTCTACAGTTTTTCTTCTTCCTTCCTAATTACAGCCCTTTACTAGAAGTTGTGCCTCATACATGAAATTACCAAGTACCATAATTCTTCCAAGTGGTAAAGATACCTCAAGACAAGTGCTGAGCATAGAAGCCACGGAGCATAAATCTGCAAAGAAATGAAAAGCTAACATTTTCAAAGAATATTACTTCTCTCTCACTTACCAGCTTTACACCTCCCTGTATGGCCCTGGAAGATGGCTGGTTAGCCAGAGATGGGTAAGATTCCTCAAGGGAGGAACAACCTAAGACAGGCATAGTCGCAGGGGGGCCATCAGGTGAGAAAATGGGGGCCAACAGAGGTGAAGCTTAGAACCTTACCCCCCTCCCCCAGTTTTGAGAGAAATTGTCTACACTCGTGGATGTTTTGTTGCCCTTGTCTGGCTTGGATTAATACCTAGTCTGTAGGCACAGACCTGATCATCTACACTTACCTTCTTACAGTTCTAAATCATGCTTTCTATCTTTATCTTGCATCTACCTACAATAGAATAAATATTATGAGGGGATAAAATGTACCCACTGCATTAGAAATATAGATGATGATACCTGCCTAGCTAACTGTAGTAGTGAGTGACCTGTATTTCACCCTGAGCTGATAGACTCCATAGTCACTGCTACATGCTGCACGTTTCTGCAGTCACATGCACTATCTAGAAACTGCGTTGCATAGAAACATAAAATACAAGAGTGCATGTTGCTAGGAAAAGTTTCGGCCAAGGAACAGAAAAAGATCACCTGTCTAACACTTGACCAACCATGAATAGATTAGGAAGAAAAAGAAAGAAAAAAGCTTGCCTATACCTATTACTCAACTGCCTATACTAATTAATCAACAGAACAATAAAAAATAATCACATCCTTGTGCAAAATGGTATAAATAAAACTGTCATCGGCACTTTGTTTAGAGACCACCTCCATCTGACTCTGTGTCCTGTCTCTCCATGAACCAACTCCGTCTCATCTTCTTGGGCTTCACACCTCCCCGCTGGATCTGGACTCCAGCAATTCAGCAGTGAATCCATCTGGTCCACGGGTTTTGTTCTTGGTAGTTTTTTTATTACCAGTTCAATTTCTTTGCTGGTAATCATTCTGTTTAGATTTTCTGTTTCTTCTTTAATCAGTCTTGGAAGGCTGTATTTTTCTAGAAAGTTGTCCATTTCTTCTAGGTTATCCAGTTTGTTAGCATATAGATTTTCATAGTATTCTGTAATAATTCTTTGTATTTCTGTCGTGGCTGTTGTGATTTTTCCTTTCTCATTTCTGATTCTGTTGATGTGTGTAGATTCTCTTTTTCTCTTAATAAGTCTGGGTAGGAGACTATCTATTTTATTTATTTTCTCAAAGAAACAGCTCTTGGTTTCATTGATTTTTTTCTATTGTTTTATTCTTCTCAATTTTATTTAGTTCTTCTCTAATCTTTATTATGTCCCTCCTTCTGCTGACTTTGGGCCTCATTTGTTCTTCTTTCTCCAGTTTCAATAATTGTGATTTTAGACTATTCATTTGGGATTGTTCTTCCTTCTTTAAATAGGCCTGGATTGCTATATGCTTTCCTCTTATAACTGCCTTCGCTGAATCCCACAGAAGTTGGGGCATTGTGCTGTTGTTTTCATTTGTCTCCATATATTGCTTGATCTCTGTTTTAATTTGGTCATTTCTCCTTGATTATTTAGGAACTTGTTGTTAAGCCTCCATGTGTTTCTTAGCCTTTTTGTTTTCTTTGTACAATTTATTTCTAGTTTTATACCTTTGTGATCTGAGAAGTTGGTTGGTAGAATTTCAATCTTTTTGAATTTACTGATGCTCTGTTTGTGGCCTAGTATATGGTCTATTCTGGAAAATGTTCTGTGTGCACTTGGGAAGAATGTGTATCCTGCTGCTTTTGGGTGTAAAGTTCTCTAGATGTCTGTTAGGTCCATCTGTTCTCATGTGTTGTTGAGTGCCTCTGTGTCCTTACTTATTTTCTGTCTGGTGGATCTGTCCTTTGGAGTGAGTGGTGTGTTGAAGTCTCCTAGAATGAATACATTGCATTCTATTTCCTCCTTTAATTCTGTTAGTATTTGTTTCACATATGTGGGTGCTCCTGTGATTGGGTGCATATATATTTAGAATGGTTATATCCTCTTGTTGGACTGACCCCCTTATCATTATGTAATATCCTTCTTTATCTCTTGTGACTTTCTTTGTTTTGAAATCTATTTTGTCTGATACTAGTACTGCAACTCCTGCTTTTTTCTCCCTATTGTTTTCATGAAATATATTTTCCTATCACTTCACTTTTTTATATCATTAATCTACAATTACACAAAGAACATTATGTTTTCTAGGCTCCGCCCTTCACCAAGTCCCCCCCACAAACCCCATTACAGTCACTGTCCATCAGCGTAGTTTGATGCTGTAGAGTCACTACTTGTCTTCTCTGTGTTGTACAGCCCTCCCTTTGCCCCCCCCCACATTATACATACTAATCATAATGCCCCCTTTCTTTTTCCCCACCCTTATCTCTCCCTTCCCACCCATCCTCCCCAGTCCCTTTCCCTTTGGTAACTGTTGGTCCATTCTTGGGTTCTGTGAGTCTGCTGCTGTTTTGTTCCTTCAGTTTTTCTTTGTTCTTATACTCCACATATAAGTGAAATCATTTGGTACTTGTCTTTCTCTGCCTGGCTTATTTCACTGAGCGTAATACCCTCTAGCTCCATCCATGTTGTTGCAAATGGTAGGATTTGTTTTCTTCTTATGGCTGAATAATATTCCATTGTGTATATGTACCACCTCTTCTTTATCCATTCATCTACTGATGGACACTTAGGTTGCTTCCATTTCTTGGCTATTGTAAATAGAACTGTGATAAACATAGGGGTGCATCTGTCTTTTTCAAACTGGGCTCCTGCATTCTTAGGGTAAGTTCCTAGAAGTGGAATTCCTGGGTCAAATGGTATTTCTATTTTGAGCTTTTTGAGGAACCTCCGTAGTGCTTCCCACAATGGTTGAACTAATTTACATTCCCACCAGCAGTGTAGGAGGGTTCCTCTTTCTCCACAACCTCGCCAACATTTGTTGTTGTTTGTCTTTTGGTTGGTGGTGATCCTTACTTGTGTGAAGTGATATCTCATTGTGTTTTTTATTTGCATTTCTCTGATGATTAGCGATGTGGAGCATCTTTTCATGTGTCTGTTGGCCATCTGAATTTCTTCTTTGGACATCACTTCACTTTTAGTCTGTGTATGTGTTTGAGTTTGAGGTGAGTCTCTTGTAGCAGCATATTGATGTGTCTTGCTTTTTTATCTACTCTATTACTGTGTGTCTTTTGATTGGTGCATTCAGTCTATTTACATTTAGGGTGTTTATCAATAGACATGTACGTATTGCCATTGCAGGCTTTGGATTCGTGTTTACCAAAGTTTCAAGGGTATCTTCTTTACTATCTAACTGTCTAACTTTACCTCACTTATTATGCTATTATAAACACAGTCTGATGATTCATTATTTCTCTCCCTTCTTTTTATTCCTCCTCCACTCTTTATACTTTAGGTATTTTATTCTGTACTCTTTTGTGTTTCCCTTGAATGATTTTGTGGATAGCTGATTTTATTTTGCATTTAGTTAGTATTTGGTCATTCTGTTTTCTTTGCCGTGATTTTATTTTCTCTGGTGACATTGTTTAGCTTTAGGAGTACTTCCATCTAGAGCATTCTGTTTAAAATACACAGTAGAGGTGGATTGTGGGAGGTAAATTCCCTCAACTTTTGCTTATCTGGGAATTGTTTAATCCCTCCTTCAAATTTAAATGATAATCTTTCTGGATAAAGTATTCTTGGTTTGAGGTCCTTCTGTTTCATTGCATTACATATATCATGCCATTCCCTTCTGTCTTGTAATGTTTCTGTTGAGTACTCTGATGATAGCCTGATGGGTTTTCCTTTGTAAGTGATCTTTTATCTCTCTCTGACTGTTTTTAATACTGTGTCCTTGTCTTTGATCTTGGTATTTTAATTATTATATGTCTTGATGTTATCCTCCTTGAGTCCCTTGTTTTGGGAGATCTGTGGACTTCCATGTTCTGAGAGACTATTTCCTTCCCGAGTTTGGGCAAGTTTTCAGCATTTATTTCTTCAAAGACACTTTCTATGTCTTTTTCTCTCTTCTTCTTCTTCTGGTATCCCTATAATGAGAATATTGTTCCATTTGGATTGGTCACACAGTTCTGTTAATATTGTTTCATTCCCAGAGATCCTTTTCTCTCTCTCTGCCTCAGCTTCTCTATATTCCTGTTCTCTGATTTCTATTCTATTAACAGTCTCTTCCACTTCATCCAGTCTTCTCTTAAATCCTTCCATTATTTGTTTCATTTCTGTTATCTCCCTCCAGAACTCATCCCTTAGCTCTTGAATATTTCTCTGCAGGTCCATCAGCATGGTTATGATCTTTATTTTGAATTCTTTTTCAGGAAGACTGGTTATTTCTGTCTCACCAGGCCCTCTCTCTGGCGTTTGAGTGATTTTGGACTGAACCAGGTTCTAGTGCTTTTTCATGGTAATAAAAGTGATTGCCAGTGAGTGTTGCAGGTGTCAGCTGGGAGAATAAAGTCCCTTCCTGCTTGCTGGTCGCCTTACCCATCTCTGCTGCCTGTGCTGGTTAACTTCACACAGGGAGCAGTCTCTGGGTTAATTCCCTGAACTGCCATGGGCAGGGCGGTCCTTGGGGTGGCCTAGGGCACTGGTGGGAGTGTTGCAGGCAGGTGGCGTGTTTGCCCAAAGATTAAAGCCATTGGTGCCTTCTGGGCTCTGCACCATCTCTCTGCTGTCTGTGCCAGTCAGCTGCTTGCAGGGGGCAGCTTCTGGGTCTGACCCAGTTAGCTGCATGCTCAGAGAAGACTCTTTGTGGTTGCTGTGGCGGGGCTGCTCCCCAGGTGCTCTGCAGCAATGGTGGGCTAGCCAGTTTGCTTGCAGTGCTGGTGGGAGGAAATGAATGGCAGGCTGCTTATCGCTATGGGGGGCTTTAGAGCTGTGTTGCCACCCAGGGGTTTAGGGTACCTGAAGTTCCTTAATGTTCCCATCCTGCTGGGCTGACTGTGCCAGGACGATTTTGTCCACCTGTTAAACCCTTGTCCCTTTAAGATTTTAAAGTGCCTGCTTTTCTTTTGTCTCAGGGAAGCCGGCCGTGGGGACCTGTTCACAGTCTTAGTCTTGGATTTTACTTTTCTGTTTCTCTAATATCCAGTACACCATGCAATATGTGTATGTGCTCCCAGTGCAGATTACTAGGGCTGGTTATTTAGCAGTCCTGTGCTTCCATTCTCTCCCCATTCTGATTCTTTTCCCCCTGCCCATGAGCTGGGGTGGGTGGAGTGCTTGAGTCCCACTGGGTCAAGGCTTTGTATCTTACCCATTTTGTGAGATGCTGAGTTCTCACAGATGTAGATGTAGCATGGCTGTTTTACTGTATCTGCTGGTCTCTCTTTTAGGAATAGTTGTATTTGCTGTATTTTCAAAATATATATGGTTTTGGGAGGAGATTTCTGCCACCCTACTCATGCCGCCATCTTGAGAATCTCCTCGCATTGCATTCTATTTCTCCTTTTAATTCTGTTAGTATTTGTTTCACATATGTAGGTGCTCCTGTGTTGGGTGCATAGATATGTATAATGGTTATATCCTCTTGTTGGATTGACCCCTTTATCATTATGTAATGTCCTTCTTTGTGTCTTGTTACTTTCTTTGTTTTAATGTCTATTTTGTCTGATACAAGTACTGCAACACCTGCTTTTTTCTCCCTGTTAGTTGCATGAAATATCTTTTTCCATCCCTTCACTTTTAGTCTGTGTATGTCTTTGGGTTTGAAGTGAGTCTCTTGTAGGCAGCATATGGATAAATCTTGTTTTTTTAATCCATTCAGTGACTCCATGTCTTTTGATTGGTGCCTTCAGACCATTTACATTTAGGGTGATTATCGATAGTTATGTACTTAATGCCATTGCAGGCTTTAGATTCATGGTTACCAAAGGGTCAAGATTAACTTTCTTACTATCTTAGAGTCTAACTTAACTAACTTAGTATCTTATTACAATCACAATCTAAAGGTTCTTTTTTTCAACCTCCTTTTCTTCCTCCTCCATTCTTTATATATTTGGTACCATATTCTGTACTCCTTGTCTATCCATTTTTATTACCTCTGGTGACAACTATTTAACCTTAGGAACAGTTTCATCTATAGCAGTCCCTCCAAAATACACTGTAGAGTTGGTTTGTGCGAGGTAAATTCCCTCAGCTTTTGCTTATCTGAAAATTGTTTAATCCCTCCTTCAAATTTAAATGATAATCTTGCCAGATAAAGTATTCTTGGTTTAAGGCTCTTCTGTTTCATTGCATTAAATATATCATGCCACTCCCTTCTGGCCTGTAAGATTTCTGCTGAGAAGTCTGATGACAACCTGATGGGTTTTCCTTTGTATGTGATCTTATTTCTCTCTCTGGTTGCTTTTAATAGTCTGTCCTTATCCTTGATCGTCACCATTTTAATTATTATATGTCTTGGTGTTGTCCTCCTTGGGTCCCTTGTGTTGGGAGATCTGTGCACCTCCATGGCTTGAAAGACTATCTCCTTCCTCAGACTGGGGAAGTTTTTCAGCAATTATTTCTTCAAATACTCTTTATATTCCTTTCTCTCTCTTCTTCTTCTGGTACCCCTATAATACGAATATTGTTTCCTTTGGATTGGTCACACAGTTGTCTCAATATTCTTTCATTCCTAGAGATCCTTTTGTCTCTCTGTGCCTCAGTTTCTTTGTATTCCTCTTCCCTAATTTCTTTTTCATTTATTGTCTCCTCCACCATATCTAGACTGCTTTTAGTACCCTCCATTGTGTTCCTCAATGATTGGATCTCCATCCTAAATTCGTTCCTGAGTTCTTGAATATTTTTGTGTACCTTCACGAGCATGTGTGTGATTTTTATTTTGATATCTCTTTCAGGAAGATTTGTTAAGTCAGTCTTGGTTGTTTTTCTGGTGTTGAGATTTTGCTTTGAACCAGGTTCCTTTGACGTTTCATATTTGTATGTGGTTCCCTCTACTGCCCAGAAGCAGTATTCTCTGGAGGTTTTCAGCCCCTGGAGCGATATTGGGGTCGCAGGAGAGTGGTGCTGGTGCCTGGGGGAGGAAAGAGCTGTTTCTTGCTTCCCAGCTGCTATTTCTGTCTCCACTGCCAGAACCAGTGGGCCAAACACACAGGTGTAAGTCTCTATGTGTTTGTAGCTGCCATAGGTATGACTTTCCTCTGTCTGGCCTGATGCCAGGACAAGGGCTGCTGGTTTGGGAGCCAGGTATGGGCTAGCTGGCAGGAAGGTGCAGCAGGCTGCATATCAGGGTGGGGGTCCTTGGAGCTGCATAGCTAGCCATGGGGATGGTGCACCTGAGGATCATTTAACTTCACAACCTGCTGGGCAGAGTGCACCCAGACAATTTTGTCTACCTGTCCTTTCTCCTGAACAGTAAGCTCTGTGCAATCCTTGCCCCTTTAGTAGCCCTCTTTCTTTTAAGAAGTCTCTCAGACTGCCTGCCCAGGTCTTCTGGATATGAATCCCTGTTTTCCACAAGCAGCTGGAATCGCAGTCTCTCCAGGTATTCCACCTGTCTTGGCTTTCCAACCCCACTGATCACTAGAGCACCATGCAATGTAGGTTCGTGCTCCCAGAGCAGATCTCCAGAGCTAGGTGTTCAGCAGTTCCAGGCCTCCACTCCCTCCCCACTCTGTTTCTCTTCCTTCTGCCAGGGAGCAGGAGTGGGGGAAGGGCTTGGGTCCCACCAGATCAAGCCTTTGTTACATTACCCTGTTCCATGAGGTCTGCTCTTTTCTCCAGGTGTATGCAGTCTGGCACAGCCTTCTTTCCTGTTGGTCTTTCAGTATTAATTGTATTAATTATATGTTTATATCATATGTGGTTTTAGGAGGAGGTTTCTGTCTTACCTCTCATGCTGCCATCTTTAATCCTCTTCTATTTCTGTTTTTTTCTAGAGGTTTTATCATGAATGGCTGTTGAATTTTGTCAAACACTTTTTCTGTATCATTGATATAATTGTGTGATTTTTATTCTTTAGTCTGTTAATATGGTGGATTACAATGATTGATTTTTTTAAATATATTGAACTGACCTTATATCCCTGAAATAAACCTTGATTGGTTATAGTATGTAATTCTTTTGATATGTTATTGAATTCTATTTGCTAATAGTTTGTTAAGGACTTGTATATATACTTTCATGAGGAATATTAGTCTGTAGTTTCTTTTTTGTACTTTTTGTTTGGTTTTGGTATCAGGATAATACTAACTTAATAAAATGAATTGAGAAATGTTTTCTTCTCTTCTATTTTCTATAAGAGATTGTATAGAATTGATGTTAATTCTTTTTAAAAAATTTGTTGGAATTCTCCAGTGAAATAATCTATACCTGGAGATTTCTTTTAAAGGAGTTTTAGAATTATGAATTAAATGTTATTAATAGGTATAGGACTACTGAAATTGTCTATTTCATACTGGATAAGTTGTTGTACTTTATATTTTTTGGTGAATTGTTCCGTATTGCTTAAGTTGTTAAATTTACATGTGTAGGGTTGTTGGTAGTATTCCCTTACTATATTTTTGATGTCTTCAGGGTATGTAGTGATAGTCCCTGTTTCATTCCTAATATTAATAATTGATGTCTTCTCTCTTTTTTCTTCATCAGTCTTGCTAGAGATTTGTCAATTTTATTGATCTTTTCAAAGAACAGGCTCTTTGTTTCATTGATTTTCTCTATTGTTCTTCTGGTTTTGTTCTGTGTTTCCTGAAATTCTTCATTTGTCTGTTTGGCACCTATTAATCACAGTGCCAAACTAAAGACCAAAGCTGTTTACATTTCCTCTGCAATTCAGCTTTTGCAGGCATGTGAAAATCATATTGCAAACCCTCAACCCAAATTTATACCCACAACCACTTCCTTTATTTAACGTCTCACACCAAGGCAATATTTGCCCTGCCCTTAATCATCCAGGTCCAGATACCAGATGACCAGGGGCAGCCCTTATGCACCAGTCTGCCATAATTATTCAAATTAGCCCATCCTAAATTGTTTACCTTGCCTTTCCCTGCCTTTCCCATAGAAACCCCTGTATAGATTGTGGCCTATGCCTTCTCACTCCTTTCTGCCTCCTGACACTGGTGCTTCCCCTATGATCCTGCATGGTCTGCTATATCTCATATTTCTAGTAGAATTGAGTATTTATATTAAAGTTTGCTTTCAGTGACAAAGATTCTTTGTGCCATCACTCAGCCACCTTTATAAATTAAGACCTGTTAATCAGTTTCCACTTCATTGATTTCTGCTCCTTATTTTCTCCCTTCGTCTTGCTTAGGGTTTATTTGCTCTTTTTCTAGATTCTTGAGGTAGGAGTTTAAATTACTGATTTTATATTTTTTTTCTTTCTAATGTATGCCATAAGTTTCCCTCCTCACACTTCCGTAGCTGTATCCCACAAATTTTGATGTTTTATTTTTATTTTCATTCAGCTAAATGTATTTTTCCCTTGAAATTTCATCCAATTTATTATTTAGAAGTATGTTGTTTAGTTCTAAGTATTAAGATATTTTCTTGTTATCTTCCTGTTACTGATTTCTAGTGATTATATTGTGGCTAGAGAACACACTCTGTATGATCTCAACTCTTTTTTTCTTCTTGAGATTCATTTTATGGCCCAGGATATGATCTATCTTGGTAGATGTTCAGGGAGCACTCTAAAAGAATGTGTATTCTCTGTTGTTTGGTGGAGTTTTGTATCATATTCACTAAAACTTATTAGTTGATGGGGTTACTGAGCATTTCTACATTTTTTTTCTGATTTTTCTGTCTAGTTCCATTAATTGCTGAGAGAGGGGTGTTGAAGTCTCCAGCTATAATTATAGCTATTTTAGGGCTTAAGTCTGCCATTTTATTATTACTAGTTTTCTGTTTGTTCTGTTTTTCATTTATGTTTCCTTTTGCTTGCTTCCTTGAATATTTCGATTTATCTACAGTGTTTTTGAATGTAGGTCTTTGTATAACTTTTTTAGTAGTTGCTCTATGTATTGCATTCTATATACAATTTGCTGTGGTGTACTGATGTCATCATTTTGCTAGTTCAAGTGAAGTATAGAATGCTTACCTGTCTTTACCTCCTTTTACTTTCCCCCATTTATAATAAATGCTTTAAAATTTTCCTGTAGAAACATTTAGGACAGTAGAAACAACGTCAGACAGTGTTATAATTTTTGTTTCAACTATCATAATTTAGAAAACTTAAGAAGAGAAAGAAATACTTTGTAGTTACCCTTTTTTTTCTGAGTTCTTTCTCCTTTCTTGATGTTCTAAGATTCCTTCTCTTATTGTTTCCATTCTGTTCAGAGAACTACCTTTAGTCATTTGTTTAGGTATGCCTGATGGTGACAAATTTTCTGTTTTCCATCATCTGAGAATGTCTTGATTTCCCCTTCATTCCTGAATGTTTTTGCTGGGTATAGGATTATGGATTGACTGTTCTATCCTTTAAGTCCTTGAAAAATATTATGCTACTTTCTTCTGACCTCCACAGTTTCTGATGAGAAATCCACTGTCATTCTATTTGTCTTTTTACATACAAATAAGGTGTCATTTTTGTGTGGCTGCTTTCAAGATTTTTTCTTTGTCATTGTCAGAAGTTCAACTGTGATGTTTCTTGATGTGGATTTCTTTAGTTTTTTTCCTGCTGGAGTTTGCTTAGTTTCTTGAATTTGTAGGTTGATATCTCTTACCAAATTTGGGAGAGTTGCACTATTATTTCTTCCAGTACTTTTTTACTCCCTCCCTCTTTCTCCTTTCCTTGTAGGAATCTGATGATTTGAATATTAGGTTTCTTGTTGAAGTTCCACCAGTCTTTGAGGTTCTGTGGGGCTTTTCAGTCTATTTTCTCTTTGTTGAAATTGGATTTCTATTGTTCTGTCTTTGAGATAATTGATTCTTTCCTATGTCCCCTATGTCCATTCTGCTGTTGAGCCCATCCATTGAGTTTTTTAATCAAAATTATCATATTTTTCAGTTCCAAACTTACAGTTTGATTCTCTATCTCTTCTATTTCTTCAGAGACTTTCTATTCTTTTTCATGTGTTTCAAGCATGTTTGCAATTGATCACTGAAGAATTTTTATGATATTTTAAAGACTTTTCCAGATAATTCTAATATCTTTGTCATCATGGTGTCGGCATTTATTGATTTTTTAAAATTAATTTTCAGATCTCCAAAAAATAGAAAATATGGCAAGTGTTTGACCTGGATACTTTTTTTTTATGTTATAAGAGTCTAGATCTTAATTAAACCTTCTGTTCTGGCTGGATTTTTTTTTATACCACTCTGGCAGGAGGAGGTAGGGGGAACACTCTCTAGTACTGCCAGGTATAGGTAGAAGTACAGGTTTTTCACACAGCCTCCACTGATACCTGAGGTGGGATTTCTCATTACTGCTGGCAGGAGTGGGAGTCCCGCTTCCTACTTGACCTTCTCTGACACCACTCAGGTGGGGATGTGGAGTGCTCTGCTCCATTACAGCCTTACAGAGCAGGAAATCTAGGCTCCATCCTCAGCCTTTGCTAATGTGGGTCAGAATGGGGCTGGGTTTTTTTTCTGTGTTGTTTGGCTAGACTAGAGCTCTTACTGTCTAAAAGGTTTCTTTCTTGCTGAACTGCCCCCTCTGGACCTTTGGTTAGAGTAAGTGGGCTGTTGCTGAGGCTTTCTTTTTTCTGTACTCACTGGCATTCTTGTTTGCCAGTTTGTTCAGCAGCACGAACACCCAGAGAAGTCACGGCCATACCATTCCTCAAGTTCCAAGGTCCCTAAGCCAGCCAACTCTCCTTCTCTTCAGAGTCTTCTTATGTTTGTTTTATGTATAAAGCCCAGGATTTTTAGTTGTACTTAGTGGGAGAAATAGGGAAAAATACATATACTCTCTCATCCTCAGATGTAGAAGTCTCTGCTATTAATTTAAGTGATGTTTGAGCTAGACTATAAAGGAGGAGGAATAATTAATAGTTTGTGGAAAGCAGAGCTCAGAGAGAAGAAGCAGTGTGTGTTAAAGTTCAGATGAGTGAAACAGCAGGGTGTGTTCCAGAAAACCTGATGTGACTGAAAGTTGAGAAGCATAGTAGTGGTGATGGCAGGAGCCTGGAAGAGTAGGGTGAGGTCACACTGGGGAAAGCCTTTATGTTGAGCTCAGGATCTTACCCTGCTATGTCTCTTCCATATTCCATCCCCCATTGTTGCTCTTCAGCAACAAGAAGGCGGGGAGACAAACAGGACCAGCCTGTTATCCCCGGGGCTGAGCAAGAGGGCAAGTGTCGGCAGCTTGGACACCCTCCCTTGAGATCCGGGAAAAAACAAAACCACACCAAGCCAGGAGATGTGTCAGCCTCAAGGGCGCAGCAAAACTCAGCTTTATTCCATCAGAGGCTTAGTTATATAGGGGAAGATAAGGAAGTAACAGAAACCAATGGGAATTGATTATCTCATCTGTCACTAGGGTCTTTAGGCAGGTTTTGGGTTAGGTGGGGAGGTGGAGTTAGGGCCAAGAGCACGCGCACGGGAAGCTAGTTAGGCCACGAACGTGGAAGTAATGAGGGAGGATGGAAACCTCCAGTCTGCAGCCGTCACAGGCCTAAAAGAGGCAAAAGGTCCCAACAATTACCCCTTTTTATTTTATAAATGCTCTGGGATGTCCCAGCAGGCAAGGCCCCTGTTTTAGGTTGTCCCCCTCTGGGGATCTTACCCGTCACTGGGTACCTTGCAGCTCTTCGGTTGTCCCAAGCTTACTCATCCTCCGTGGCCTGTCTTAGGTTGTCTCCACCTTGGAGATCTTACCCGTCATGGGCGCGTGGGGAGATAGTTAGGGGGAATTAACGGACATGGCCTCATAATAAGGTTCACAGCGATTGTAGGGGTCACTGGCTTCTGTGGCAACTCTCTGGTAATGTACCTGCACGCACATCAACTGAATTGATTCAATTCTTTTTTGGACAAACTGGATAATCTTGTTAATAATGCAGGGCCCAAAAGTGAAAAGTAGGAGCAAAAGAAGGATAGGACCAAGGAAGAGCAAAATATAGGGCAACCACCCATGTAACTCAGTCCAAAGAAAATTGGCTTGTAATTCTTTTCTGCGTCTCTCGAGGTCTTCTTGTAGTTGCTTGACCTTATTTTGGACTATGCCGGAGCAGTTCACATAAAAGCAGTACTCTTCCTGTAAAAAGAGACATAAGCCTCCCTTTTCAGCTGTGAGGAGATCAAGTCCCCTATGGTTCTGTAGGACTACTGTCGCGAGGGAATCCAATTGTGCTTGGAGGTCAAGAATTGTGCTGGCTACAGCTTGTATATCATCCATCATCTGTTGAGAAAGGGCTTTATAATAATGCAGAGAGGTCCCCAATCCTGCTGCCCCAGTGGCAGCTCCAGTGGCCAACTCAAGGCCTCTAAGCAGGGGGATAACTTGGATGGCCCTTTTTTATCTACCTCCAATGTGGTCTAAAGCAGGAATAGGGAGGCTCTGATTATTAGGGACCACTCCAATGTCAGGGAAAATTACAGCTGGAGCACAAAGCCCTGTCCAGTCTGTCAGGAGAAAGCCAAATGCATCTTCCCCACAAATGAAGACTGTTCCATTAGGGGGACAGAGAAAGGTATTGTTCACAGTAATATTTTGTTGGCAAAAAGAATAGTGGATTCGACCTACATCTATCCTACTAGTATTATCAGTACGGGGGTCAGCTTTGAAGCATGGGCCTTTAGGGGGAAGAGGGTCTAGATAGACTCTATAACTTGGGGGTAACAGCTGGCACTGGGGCTCGGTCTGTGACAGGTTAACAAGAAGAACATTGGCTTGTAATGATCCCGGCCTCAAGCATAGCCAGCAATCCTTAGCTAAATCGGGATTGGTTCTATTGAGTAAGGTAAAAGCAGCCTGTATGATTGATTGTGTCTCAGGATCAAGAAGCAATTCTCCCCTGATCTCTGGGAGGCTAAGAGGGTGGTAAATCGGGGGATTTTGGTCTTCAATCAGCCTGTCTACCAGTTTTTTAATTTTGGTACTGTCGAGCCTGATCTTGGACTCCGCCCCCATCAGAGGCACCTATAGGGGCAAATTTATTCCAGCAGATGTTCTTTCCCCTATTCTTTCGACAGTCAGCATATTCATCCTTGCCTTTTATCAGAGTTGCATACCGGTATGTTTTGTTCTGGTGAGTGCAGGGGATAACCTCCTGGTAGCATTGAGCATGAACGGAGGCAAGAAAAGTGGTGCAAGGACACTCAGAGGGGGATTTCCCTTGGCAGGTGAAGATATTTTGGGGCCTGGTCAACAATGGTGAGAGAGAACTCTCCCAGGGCATCCATTTTCTGTCCCTTGCATAAGTGTAACTGCCCGTTGCCCGTTAGGGCAGGTTTTGGTAGAAGTATAACAGTGTGCAGGGGGAGGGGCCTTGGAGTGAGCACAGGCTGTGCAGGGGTCTCTGATGGTTTTTTGTAGTATTGCTCTTGCCTGACCAGTATCTCCAAATCCTGTCCTAGCTAATGGGAGATTTATTGCCATTAACAGGAAGACCAGCATCATTGGGTTCATTGCAGACCCTGAAAGAGAGAAAGAAGAGAGATATCCTCAGGAGGCGGGGGGCCTTCTGGGTCATCATTGACATCAGTGAACTCCCCCTCCTTAGGGGGGTAATACTTGAGATCCCTTGTGGGGACCCAGGTCGGCCTTTTTTCATTGGTCGGAAAGACACAGCCGAATCCCCTTCCAGCTGTAATGAGGGGGTCTGGGCCCCTCCACTCTCCAGTAAGGGGGTCCTTCCATCGGGCTCTAATCATCCGATAAGTAACGGTTGTTGTCCAGTGCTTTTGGAAGAGCGAGAAGTGTTTGCCTTTGGCAAAATTTAAAATATTTAGAGTAAATAATGCCATCTTTAGTTGATCATGGGGGGGGAGTGTTCCCCCTTTTGTTTTATTATTTGACGTTTGAGGGTATGATTGTGTTTTTCCATGATTGCTTGTTCTTTAGTGTTATAAGGAATTCCAGTGGTATGGAAAATTTGCCATTTACTCAAGAATTCAGTGAAAGATTTACTAATAAAGCAGGGACCATTATTGGTTTTGATTTGATCTGGCAGGCCAAGAACGGTGAAGCACTGGAGAAAATGGTTTATGGCATGTTTAGATTTTTCTCCCATATGGGCTGTAGCCCAACAAGCATGGGAGAAGGTGTCAACTGTTAGAAATATGTATTTAAGTTTCCCAAAAGGGGCAAAAATGTGTGACATCAGTCTGCCAAAGGTTATTGGGCCTCAGGCCCTGAGGGTTCACTCCACCCTTTTGAAGCGGAGGAACTTGTAGAAAAGGCTGGCATGACTTACATGTCCTAATGATCTTTTTTAAGTCTCTGATGGGGACCTGAGGGAACCGATGGTGTAGTCCCCTCCAATTAGCATGTGTAAGTTGATGAAAAGAGGTTGCCTCCTGTACTGTGTAGGCTGAAGCTAGTCGGTCGGCAAGAGCATTGCCTCTCGACAAAAAGCTTGGCAAATCTTGATGTCCCCTTAGATGTTGTACGAAAAGGGGAACTAGTCTGTTTTAACAAATTGCGGGCTTGAATCATCAAAGGAGTGATGGGATTATCGTCAAGTCTGATGTGTGCGCCCACAAGGTTGGGCAGTAGATTGACAATGTAAAGGCTACCTGAAAATAGATTAAGAGGGCCTTGGATCTCAGATAGAGCTAAAACAACAGCATAAAGCTCTTTAAACTGGGCAGAGCCCTGTACCTCATGAAAGAGCGTTATGGCCGGAGGGCACTCACTTGTGCCTGGGGGGAACATTACCATAGAGGCTCCCCGTTTACCCCCGTCGGTAAAAACAGAGGGGAAAGAGGGTTCTGCCTCAGTGAGGAACATTTTTGGCGGCTGCCACGCCAACTGGCTAAAAGAACTCATCCACTTATAGGGACCATAGTGACAGTCCACTATCCCCGGAAAGCTTTCCATGGCCATTGCCAATCGAATTATTTCTCTGTAGCCACGAGAAATCATTGACCCAGAAAGGGATGATCAAAGAGTGGGGTTCACACCCAAAAAGACGGACAGAAAGATATCATCCCTTGACAATGCAGTCAGCCATTTGATCCACTATAGAGTACACTCAGGGTGCCCCTCCCACAGATAGATGTATCCAATGTACAGGATCCCCCTTCTGAGCCAAAAGGGCAGTGAGGAGGGTCTCTCCCACCATAATATAGAGGACCAGCGGCAAGTTTGGATCATATCTTTTTAAGGCAGCATTATCAATGGCATGTTGAACTTTTGTTAATGTATCTCTATGTATAGGGTTTAAAGTCACTGTTGAAGCTAGATCAAGGCCTTTTAATAGGTCGAAAAGAGGGATAAGATCAGCTGTGGTTATAGGACTCCAGGGCCTCATCCAACTGATTTCTCCCAGCAATTTCTGGAGCTGTGGTAGCGTATATGCATCCTCAATACATAACTGGGGCTTAACAGGGGAGACAACATCTAATGTTAAAGTATTCCCCAAAATTTTAAAAGGAGCTACCTGTTGAACTTTATCTGGGGCAATCTGAAAGTTTTAGTTTTTGAGCAGGGAAAGGCACCATTTGAAGAGGTCATCTAATTTGTGGGAACAAGCGGCCCCCAAGATAATATCATCCATATATATGTAAAAGAGTATGTCAGATTCCTCTCAGCTTGTTGCTGGCATTCCTCTTTACACAAAGCACACCACTTAATATAAAGGAAGCCAGGGAGAACAACCCAGGCAAGAGCCCTCCAATCTGCAGTGGTGCATGGATGGTGAGCAAGTCCCTGGAGGATGGTCTCAGTCCAAGGAGCATTGAGGCTGTCCTCGAGAACGGCCTTCTTTAATTCCTTAAGGTCACCTGGCTCCCAAGGGTACCAGGGGGCAGGGCGGTTACCTCCGGGATTAACATTGACCAGAAATAGCTGACATGGCCCTGGGTTAGGTTGTGGATGGAACAATGGATTCTCTTGGGGTTGGCAGCCAATGGGAGAGCATGAGTCCTTATATGGGAAAGGAGCTGGACCCTCTGCCTGTTGGCTGCCAATAGGAGAGCATGAGTCCTTATATGGGAGAGGAGCCGAAACCCCTGCTCATTGATATGGAGTAGGGGGGGCTGATGATGATTTGAAAGGGTTAGAAGAGAAACAAGTACCAGGAAGTGGTGGGTACAAAGGAGCCGTAGATTTGGGAGGCCAGGGGGTGGCATCAAAAGGGTCGAGGGCACCATTGCCACGATTCTCATCCAGCTCTTTATGGCTTTCTTGTCCTGCCGGCGTGGACTCAGCCTGAGGAAGGGGATCAGAATCTCCCTGGGAAGGGGGTCCTGACCCGGTGGTTTCCCTGTCTATTAAGTTCTTGGCAGCTGGCTTTGATGGCCGAGGAGGGAAGCAACTCTTAAGGGCTGCTAAAGTGGGGAAGGTCCCCAGAGGGGGGATATCACCCCAATTAACTTGGGCTTTGCGTACGAGTTGCTCCACCCTGTCCCAAGTTTCCCAGTCAAACAAATTACTTGCAGGCAGCCATGGGGCGACCTTAACTAAGGTCTCCCGGGTTTTGATAGCTTGGCTGTCAGAGAGCTCTAGGCCTCTACTTCAGAGGAGGACCCTAAGGGATTCAAGAGAGGGATCAGGCTTGGAAGAAGAATGTCCCATATTTTATGGGATTACACTTACCCGAGGTCCAATTAGCTCATCAGCGAAGTTCCTCGTTCCTCACACGGGGGACCAGTTGTTGCTCTTCAGCAACAACAAGGCGGGGGGACAAGCAGGACCAGCCTGTTATCCCCGGGGCTGAGCGAGAGGGCAAGTGTCAGGCAGCTTGGACACCCTCCCCTGAGATCCAGGGAAAAACAAAACCACACCAAGCCGGGAGATGTGTCAGCTTCAACAGCGCAGCAAAACTCAGTTTTATTCCATCAGAGGCTTAGTTATATAGGGGAAGATAAGGAAGTAACAGAAACCAATGGGAATTGATTATCTCATCTGTCACTAGGGTCTTTAGGCACGTTTCGGTTTAGGTGGGGAGGCGGAGTTAGGGCCAAGAGCACGCAGGAAGCTAGTTAGGCCACAAACGCGGAAGTAACGAGGGAGGATGGAAACCTCCAGTCTGCGGCCATCACAGGCCTAAAAGAGGCAAAAAGTCCCAACACCCCATCTTCTTGTCTCCTGTGGCTGACCTCTAGTGGGGGCCCCAGGAGATAAAATCTGGCAACAAGGCAGCCAAGTGAAATCTGGATTGTTGAAAGACTTCCTGTCCACCCTGGGCACAGAAAGGAAGCCTGAAGGAGGCTCCTGCCTCCAATCACCACCCTGAGCCTGGAGACTGGACCTGAATTGCTGAACTCTGGTCTCTCCTCCCTCTCTCAAAAGCTTGGTACACCCACACATATAAGTAGCAAGCCTGCACTTCATTGCATATGTGGGCCAGTGGAAACTGATGGGTAGTCAGAATATTGCCTCTAACTGGATGTGTGACCTTGGGCATATCATTTCCTCCTCCTCGGCCTCAGCTTCCTCATCTATAAACTGGAAATAATGGTAGTCAGCATCATAGAGCTACTCTGAGAATTAAAGATGAACCGATGCTAAATGTCCATCAATTAATAAATAAAATGTAGTATATCCATACAATGGACTATTATTCAGCAATAAAAAGGAATGAAGTACTGATACATACTAGAACATGGATGAACCTTGAAAATATCCTAAGTGAAAGAAGGGTTTCATAAAAGACCATACATTTTATGATTTCCATTTATATGAAATAACAAGAATAGGCAATCTATATAGACAGAAAGTAGATTAGTGGCTTTCAGGGGCTGGGAGGGAGGCAGAGAAGAGTAGGACTGCCAATGAGTACTGGGTTTCATTTCGAGGAAATGAGAATGTTCTCATACTGATTGTGGTAAAAGTTGCCCAACTCTGTGACTGTACTAAAAATCACTGAAGTGTACAGTTTAGAAAGGTGGAACTATATGGTATGTGAATTATATCTCAACAAAGCCATTATTAAAAGCAAAAAGATTAACTGATAACCACAACTGTATTAAAATCATGATCATCTCAGATAACTTTTATTCAGCATTTACCATATGCCTGGCATTTTTCCAAGCACTTCATGTGTATTATTTCTTTAAAAAACCCTGTGGGTTGGTATTGTTATCCTTATTTTACAACTGAAGAAATGAAAGCTCAGAGAGATTAGTTAACTTGCTATGGTCTTGTAGCTAGTACATGACAGAGACAGGACTTGAACCCAAGGTAGTCATATTCCATAATACTTCACTCTGTACTTATCCTGGTCATATCCCCACCCCAGAATGCTTAAATCTACACGTGCATCATACACTTGACACTGGGCATCATGGGGGGAGCCACAGTGACTACTGTTGTGTCCTGGAGCACATGCCATTGAACCTTTTCACTCAATGACATGTGCCAGCACAAAGCAGGGTGGCCTGGCTGCTGAGATCCCTCTAGGCAGGCCCTACGTGCTGGAAATGATCGGGCCTCTGCTCAGTGCAGCCCCACTGAGGGCTTCAATTCCCTTCAGGCTATAGGTATAGAAGCCCTGGGTATTTTAATTTCACAAATATTTATTGAATACCTACCCACTAAACAGCACCTATGAAAGGCAGGATGGAGTAGTAGTTAAAAGCAAGGCTGCCTGAGTTCAAATCTCAGATCTCAATTTATTATCTATATAACTTTGGCATATTATTGTGTTCTTTAACCTCTCTGAACCTAAATGAAGATGGTAATGAAGTAATAATAACCATCTCACACTCATAACTCTTAATTACATGAGTTGATGTATGCAAAGCACTTAGAACAATGCCTGGTAAACAGAAAATTGCAATATGTGGTCACTGTTGTATTATGTGCCAGGCACTGTGATGTCAGACACTGGGTAAAGAAAGTTGAATAGATATAGTCTCTACCTTCACAGGTACTGTAACCTACTTTATTTATGAATGTGTAAATAAATTCTAGTCCCTCAGGGAGAAAGGAGCTATATTTATTACAATTAGGTTTAGCTATACATCACAGAAAATCAAAAACTACACTGGCTTACAAAAGGTGTTTACTTCTTCCCAGAAAAGACCAGGATAGGCAATTCAAGGCTGGAAGTGTGGGCTTCACAGTGCTGTCAGGGCCCAGCATCTTCTTGTTGCATCCCCACCTTCAGCACATAACTTCCACTTTACAGTCAAAATTAGCTGCTTAAGGTCCAGATATTCTGCCTGCATTTAAACCAGCAGGAAGGAGTAAGGGACCAAGAACTGCACTCTCCACCCCTTAAGGAGACTTTCTGGATCTTTCCCATTAAAGCAGACATGGGTATAATATAGGTATAACTTGCTGCCTGTGGTGGTTAATTTTCTGTCAGCTTGACTAGGTCACAGGTGCCTAGACATTTAGTCAAACATTATTCTAGGTTTATCTGTGAGAATGTTTTGGATGCAGTTAACATTTAAATTAGCCAACTAAGCAAAGCAAATCACTCTCCCTAATGTGGGTGGGACTCATCCAGTCAGTTGAAGACCTGACTAGACTAAAAAGGCTGACCCCCCACCCCCAAAGGAGATTCTTTTTGCCTGACTGCTTTCAAACTGGGACATTGGCTTTTTCCTGCCTTCAGACTCAAAACTGAAACATCATCTTTTCCTGGGTTTTGAGACTGCCAGCCTTCAGACTAGAACTATACCATTGGCTCTCCTGGGTCCCCAGCTATCAACTCACCCTGCAGATAGATCTTGGGACCTGCTAGCCTCCATATTAGTGTGAGCCCATTCCTTATAATCAATTTCAGATAGATATAGATAGATGATAGATAGATAGATTAGATAGAGATAGAGATGATAGATAGATAGATAGATTAGATAGAGATGATAGATGATAGATGATAGATAGATAGATAGATAGATAGATAGATAGATAGATAGATAGATAGATAGATAGATATAGATGCTGTTGGTTCTGTTTCTTTTGGAGAATCCTAACACACTGCTCATCTGTAGGGAATGTGATTATCAAACACCCTCTAGAAAACTGCAACTGGTGAGATCAGTGCATCTGCAGCCTTTTGCTGGCAGCATCACCCAATCTGCAAGCAGCTTTATTGCTTAGAAGTTCTCTTAGGGAGAGTGATCTGCTTTGCTTTGAAGAGAATTTAGTTTGGAACTGGCATGGCAACCAAAGAGTTAGAGAAAAAATCCTGGGAAGGAGAGAATACAGGGTGAATACCAACATTTGTGTAAAATAAATCCTACCAAGTGCTTTTTTGATGCACAGGGTTAACACCAGGCAACCTAGTAAAAACAAAAAGGTAACAGAAGGTGAAAGAACTGGGTGAGGACTTCAGCTTTTGCCCACTGCTGGGGAGAGCATTTGACATTGAAGTTTAGCCAAGTTAGCTTCCTGCTAGAATGAAAAACATTCTTCAAATGAATATAGCAGAACCTAGAATCTTGAAATGTATCATTTATAATGTCCAATGTCCAGCAAAAAATAGTAGACAAGTGAAGAAACAGGAAATGTGACTTATAAGTCAGTCAATAAAAACCTCCCTCAAGATGACACAGATGTTAAAATTAGCAGACAAGAATTTTAATACAACCGTTGTTAATAGTTTCAAAGACATAAAGAAAATGTATGCAAATAAAATACCACTACATACTTCCTAAAATAGCTAAAATTTGGTAAACAAAGTATTTGGTCAGCAATATACTTCTAGTTAACTCATGAGCCAAAGAAGAAAATAGTAAGGGAAATTTAAAACATTTTCAACTGATAATAAACTATAACATATAAATGTAACAGGTATAGGTAAATTAGTGGTAGGAGATAAATTTTTGGCTTATAAAAGAACAGAGGGTTAAAATCAATGATCTAAGTTTCTACCTAAGAAGCTAGAGAAAGATGAGCAAATTAAACCCAAAGTAGAAGGAAATAATAAAGATTCAAGTAAAAGGCAATGAAATAGAAAACAATAGAGAAAATCAACAAAGCCAAAAGTTAGTTCTTTAAAAGTATTAATAAAATGGATAGACTCCTAGGAAGACTAATCAAGAATAAGATGGAGAAGCACAAACTATACATATCAGGAATGAAAGGGAGGACGTCACTGCAGGTCCTAGAGACGTCAAAGGATAAAGGGAGGGGATTCTGGGAAGATGATGGCTATGGTGACAGCATAGTTTTTTAATCTTTCCAGAACACCACAAAAAAACTGACACAGTGACAGAGAGTAAAATTTTTAAAGACATGAATAACCTTTACTAATTGGTAACAAAATTTGGTGACTAGGTATCTCCACAACCCCAAAATACAAGCAAGTGGGGAGAAAACACCAGCAGCCACCAGACCTGCATGGGGTCAGCATCTGTGAAGGAGAAAGAAAGAAACAAAGGGATGGCATCTGGTGGAGTAAGAACAGGAGAACCTCAAATAGCCAACAGGTATTCCCTAGAGTCAAAGCAGACCGGTTGAGAATAGGACATTTAACTAGGAGGGATTTGCCGTCTCAAATAGCAGTGGGGACAAAGGGCCCACAGTGAGGACTAAGGGCCTGGGGCAGGTCTGGCTCCCATGAATGTCGAAATCGACCTACTGGGGCTTCCGTCTAGGACCAGGCCCCACATGAGGAGAAATTGCTGGGAGTGGAATCAAAATGTAGTAGGATGAGGATAACAGAGAGGAAGGAAATGGAAGATAGATACCACCATAGAAGAGGGGGCGGCAGGATATCCCAGAAGGCAAGCCAGACAAAACAACAGGAGGAGGAGCTCTGTTATACTAAAAAGCTTTTCTGAACCCTACCTCACTCTATAAATTCAGGAAAAGTAATTCCACAGAAAATGAGTGGTAGAAGAGTATCATGGTCAAATCCCATATAAGGCTATAGAAGAACCATAAGAATAACATTACTACAGACAATGAAACATACCAGAAATGTGACATGAAACAGATCAAAACAACATACTATTTCAAATAAGCTAAAAGACATTATGAACACGAGGATACATGAAAGAACAACATGAATCAGAATTAGAACAAAAACTCAGAAATGAGGTGAACAGAACTCAGGAAAGAACTAGAAATGAAAAAATCATTATACAAATGAAGACTAAACTAGAAAGTGCACAAGAGCAAATAAACATAATAGATAATGCCTTAGAAGGTGACAAGAAATTTTTAGAAATGAAGAAATAGATAAAAAGGATTAGAGAGACATTGACAAACTGAAAAGAGGCAAAAATAATAATAATATTAGTGTCTGAAGGAGAAAACAAAAGCAAAGGAACAGGACAAATAATAAAAACTATTCAAAAAACTTTTCCTGAATAAAGAAGAACCTGAAATTGGATATTCAAAGAGCATACAGCAAAGCTGATAGTATAGTCCCCAAATGCCTAGCACCAAAGCATATTCTAGTAAAATGACTGAACTTAAAAGAAAAAGAAAAAAAATTATTTGGGCATCTAAAATAAACACATACCACTTAGAAAGGAAAAACTCACCTATTAATAGGTAACACTTTTTGCCAAAAGAAAATAAAGTAACATACTTAAGAGACTCAATAAAAAAGGAAAGTATAAACCTAGCAAGACAAGACTTTATAAGTACGAAGGGCACAAACTGTTATCAACATGCAAGATCTCAGAGAATACTGTTGCCAAGTTCCCTTTCTGGAGAATCTACTAGAAAACCAGCTTTAGACAACCAAAATGAGTAGAATGATTTAAGGACTGGAGATAAGTATTAATTATAAGATTACTTGTAGAACTAAAACTGCATAAGGGCTAAGAAGGAGGAATGTGGTATATGATGACTATATCCCCTGAGAATATAGATTTACTTAAAGGTTTTGTAATGAGGTGGAGAATGGGAAATGAATTTGCAAAGTACTTTTAAGAATATTTTCAGTAACCATGGTGGTAGTATTAATATAGTTATTCTGAGTGCTTTGTGTGGGGGACAAAATAAAGTAATTATGGAATATTTAATACTATCATCTTCTGTGTCCTCGAAAACCAGGATTCTTAGTATGGAAGGAACCAGAGAAGAGATTAATTAAAAGCTCTGTCTTGAAATAAAATTTCTCATTTAAAAAACCCAAGACTTCTTGGAGAGATGGCTGATTCCATTCTGAGGCGAAAAGTGTACCGGGTGACCCAGGATATTTTGTCATACCAAATAACAAGAAAGCTATCAAAGGTTACTAGGATCAAAAGGACTCAGAAGCCAACATGATGAGACTCCATGGGCAGCGGGCACTTCAGTTATGGTAACAATTCCAACTGACTGAAACCTATATCAAATATAAACACACAAATCCATAAATTCATAATGATTTTTTTTAATGGCTACATTTGGAGGATATTAGGAATCCAATTTATTACCTTGAAAATTGGTGTGAAAGAATCAAGCATTTATCCTGGTTTTCCTATGTAAACGGTACACTCAGAAACCAAACAGTACATACATAAAGAGGATGTTTCTCTTTATGTAGGTATTTCAACTAATAAATAAAATGAAATGATAGACTTAATGGCACCATTTTGCAATTCACTGAATTAATGAATACAGGCTATAAGCATCAGCACCTGAAAAAAAACACAAGCATAGAGACAATTAGATTTATACACCTCTTATATTCTTGCCAAAGTGATCAAATCTGATTTCTGATCCAACTACCAATATTCAGGAAATGCGGAGAATACAGGAACATTTAGAATTGCACCACACGTACTTAAATCACTGAAATCCAGACTGTGGTAAACTCCTCAAGTCAAAAAGCCCAGATTCTTCAACAAATAAATAGTAAGGAATTAAGAAAGGAATAAAGACACATCAATATTTTTTAATGGACAAGACTAAACTACATTACCTGTGGATATAATTTGGATGATAAAACTAGAAAAGATGTAAAGAAGTAAATATTATAATCAGGAAATGGCAGAGCAAGGGTATTATAATTGGGATGGGGCACATAGACAGGACTTAACAGGGTAGTAGTTACAAAAGTGTTTGTCCCAGAATAACTCATTAAGGCTTATATTTGTTCTGTGCGTTTTCTATATTTGTGCTTTATTTGACAATGAATGGAGTTTTAAAAAGAATAACAAGGGAGTGCTATGAACAGTTTCATGCTTGTAAGTTTAACAACTTAGATGAAACAAATTCTTCGAGAAATACAATTTATTAAAACGAACTGGAAATGAACTTAGAGCTCAGAATAGCCTTATATGTATCAAAGAAATTAAATTGTTACCAAAACTTCCTCCGAAAGAAAACTCCAGGCCCAGATTATTTCACTGATGAATAATACTAGCAATCATACACAGTGCTTTTAGAAAACAGGGGAGGAGGAAACACTTTATAACTCTCTGTAGAAGGCCAGCATAACCCTGATACTAAAACTCTTTTTTAAGTTTATCAGAAAATTAGGGAAAATTGAACACATGAACTATATTTTATTAAATTGAAGGATTATTAATTTTTAGATGCAATAATGCTAACAAAAGTATCTAAGTTTTAGACATATACTAAAATATTTACAGATGAGTTGGTATCATAGTTAGTATATTGGTAGCATATTTATCATATTGTTTCAAAATAATCTTGGTTGGGGGAAGAATAGTTGAAGGAATAAATAACCAGGATTGGCCATGAGTTGATAATTATTGGAGCTGGGTGACAGGTGCATGGGAATTCATTATATTATTTTCTCTACTTTCATATATGCTTGGTTTTATATAATATAAAACAAAAAGTAACTGTAATGACTTAAAGACATTAAATATCTAAAACTTAGGAGGTCAGAAGAGTAACTTAAAGAGAGTAAAACAAAAAATTATTGGACACTAATTAGCTACCAATTAGAAAAACAAAAAATTATTGGACTCCAATTCAGCACCAAGAAGTATCAATTTACTACTTTTGAAGAGATAAATAAGGGAAGAGATTTCAGCTTTTATTTTGCCATTCTGTTATGAACTTTATTATAGGATAACCAAATGGTCCTAGAGGATGTGAAAAAAGGTTTTTGTACAGAATTAAAGAAAAAATAATAGCATTAGAAAATCATCATTTTGTCATAGCTAGTGAAATAACCAACTTATAAAATGGTCATTTAATGGAGAGTAAAACAATTCTGTGAAAAATTGATGGGGAACTTTATGATACAGAATCAGGCTATCACCCCCTAAAAATGGAAGGATGCTGGGACCTGAAATGGGCAGTGGAAGAGAGCTGTCCAAGCAGGAATACCTGTGTTCCTATGTAGGTGAAAAATAAATCTTTATTGTGTTAAATCACTGAAATATGGAGTAATTCTATATAGAAGTTAGCTAATTGTAAAAGCATACCATTTATATATATTAAAACACATAATTATATATATTTTCAATGATACATTCCAAATACATACTGAACACGTATGTGTACACCAGGTCAGGGAGACAAATGAAACTAAGGATAAGGGATAAAAGAAGAAAATAAAACAAAGGGGCCCAGTATCCACTGATGATGAGAGTTCACCATGCTCTGAGGAGCATGGTTTAACTATTAAGGAATAAATAAAAAATAATTTTAAAAGGAGACAGTGGATCTATCCTCTTCAGAGAGAACTCAGGCTGGTTCATTGGTGGTAGTTATCTTCTGCCTTAAAAAGCACAGAATGATTCTGGAAAGGAGGTAATACTGAAGACAGAGCCTACTGGAACCCTCCACCATGGTCACCAGGAGAATTCCCTAAACTGAGAATTTCTCCCAAGTCTGATCTTCACTCTCAGCGCTTGCTGGTAGTGATGATGCAGGAGGCACTTGCCATTCTCCAGACACAGGACCTAGGTCTGTCCACCTCCCCCGTGACACTGCCCCCCACTCTGGGCTGACAGAGGCTGGGCAAAGCACAGTAGCTCATTCTGGGCCTGGGTACCTCCTCCTGCCCACCCTCCATCTCTGCCTGTGATGGGGTGAATAATGCCCCTTCCTCCAAAGATGTTCATGTCCTAATTCCCAGAACCTGTGAACATTTTACCTTCTATGATAAAAGGAACTTTGAAGATACGGTTAAATTAAGGATCTTGATGTGGGGAGATGATCCTGGAATTTTCCAGTAGGCCCAATGTAATCACAAGGATACATTATCACAATATAATCCTTCTAAGAGGAGACAGGAGAGTTAGTGAAGATGGAAGGATGGGAGCAGAGGTCAGAGAAGAGAGAAGATGCTGTGCTGCTGGCTTTGAAGCTGGAGGAAGGGGCTGTGAACCAAGGAACACAAACAACCTCCAGAAACTGGAAAAGGCAAAGAAATGACTAGAGTCTCTAGAAGGAATGCAGGCCTGTCAAGTCCTTGACTTTAAGTTAGCCCAGTGAAATTGATTTCATATTGGTGACCTCCAGAACTGCACGATAATAAATTTGTGTTGCTTTAAGTCATTAAGTTTTGGGTAATTCATTATAGCCTCAATAGGCAACTAGTACGCTGACCCTGCTGGGCAGCATGACCTATTCACCTAGGAGAATAAGGTCTGTGGGTGAGGAGTGGGAATCAGAGAAGACTTCCTGGAAGCCCCTGCAGTCAGACTGACCTAGGATCATATTAAAGTTCATTCAGTACCTACCTGACCTTGAGCAAACGTCTAAGCAACATTATTAATGTGCTGTTTATACGGTTGCTAAGAATTAAATAGAATAGTGTTTTAAATTACCTATTACTAATTGCCCACTTAAAAAAAAAGTCACATCTCCTGGGGGTTTATACACATTCATTTCTCCATTCATTCAATTATTATCACTAGATACCTAGAGGATGCCTGGCATCAGGCATCTCTTACCTAAGCTGCCACTGGGCTTCCAGTCAGTCCAGGGCCCAGCCTCACTGCCTGCATCCTAGGGTGCTCACAGTTACCCACTCACATGGTCTCTCATCCTGGCCAGCACCACCTTTTGTCCTCCCAGGCAGGTGCTGTTTCTGCAGCTGTCATGAGCAGTCTCATCTCTGTCTTTACCCAGCTGTGCTGCCAACCCTGACCTGCAGAGCCCTGCAACTCCTCAGGACCCATCCAGACAGCCTAATCTCAAAGCTCCCACCCCCACCCAACTTCTAGCCTCCAGGTCTGAAATGCCGAACTCTCTGCCCCCCATGATGTCTGGGCCTACTGGCCTTCCCAGAGAAATTGGTCCAGGATTGGTTTTCCTTATGTCTTGTGGTCAAGGTTCATGCACGCTTTACCCAATTTAGGTCCAACGTTCTCTTTCCTCAGAGCATGTAGCTCTTTCTCTAAACACTGAGCTGCCTCTCTAGGGTCAGGTGAGAACCTAAATATTAAAACAGGTGAAACTGCTTTCAGTCTCTGGTCTTGGGTGGGGTTGACTGGGTGGTGTGGGGGACCAATGTGGCCAAGTGTTGGCACTGTGGGCAGGTGAGCGGGCAAGAGATCTGTGGTCTCAGCCTTGGCATTGCCACGGACTTACAGTGGATGACACTGGGCAAGTCTCTGCCCTCTCTCGGCCTGACTCCCTAGCCTGTCTATGCCCTGAAGAGGCTGGTCTGTAAGTCTATAGCTGAGGTTGGAGGCTCTAACCATCTATGCCTGGCAATGATGCAAGATGGCCACAAGAGGGCGGGCAACCTCTTCAGCTCAGAAGTTTGTAGCCCAAACCAACAAGTAAGCTTCAAAAAGGAATACAAGGCTCCCAAGTGAAAAGGTAGTTTATCCAAGGGCACACTGCAAAATGGCAACAGAGCAGGCACTGGAAACGAGTATTTGAATTCCCTGCCTGAGGGGAAGTCAGGAGCCCCAAAATCAGGAGAAGTGATGAGAGGTGGGTAGCACAGTAGGAGAGGGTAAGGACATGCTTTAGAGATTTCAGTCACTTTGAGGGGATGGGAGAAGAGGGACTCTTTAGGGGAGAGCCATGGACTGAATGTACTGCCCAAAAGGATTGTGGGGTTGCAGAATAAGATTCGGGGAGTTTAGAGGAAGTGGAGATGACCACCTTGGCTTCCTTCCCTTCCCCAGCATAGAATGAAAAGTAGACACATCGCAGGAGTTATTTGAGGATTTAGAGAAGGCTCCTTCAACTCAGGAGGGCACAGCAAATAGGAAAGGTCACCTGATATCCATTTCTCTCCTTGTCGCCTTCCAATAATCTAGTTTCAGGGCCTAGGGAAAATAGGAACCAACATATATGGGCAGTTACCAGGGTTTCAAACGGTTAATCTCTAAGAATTCATTCTTTGACGTCAGCCACAGACCTTGTCGCCCACAGCCTGTCCTCCCTGAGCCCTATGTTGGCAGCATCTCTGAATTCCTTCTTTGGTATAATTCACTAGGGCCCTGGGACCCAGGCCCAGAGCCTGTACCCTGCTCCCTCCTCAGGTCCCAGGAGTCTAGGGCTTGCTCTAATGAAGGAAGAAAAGTGCCTTTCCCTCAGTCTTTCCCTGCTCCCAGGATGTGGGCCCTAGGATCAAAGAGCCTCTGTCTTTCCCTGCCCCGCCCCACCATTGTAACCCAGACAAGGGGATTCCTTGTGTTCCATCCAGCCTGACAGGCATCCTTGTGACCAAATGGTGGAAGGTCTGGGGCAGGGTGGGGGAAGGGGAATCACAGGATCACAGGAGAAGACAGTTCTCCACCTTGGAAGTTCTAGTAAACCACCAGAGCTCTGAGACCTCAAGATTTGCTTCCCTGTAGTTCCCATCAGCAAGAGGAGGAGAAGGTTGGGAGCCTCCTCTGGAAATAAAAGGCCTGAGGCCTGGAGTGCAAAGAGAGAAGGTGTGGAGACACAGAGGCTGAATCTTTTGGCAGGCAGATTTGGAGCCAGAATACAAGAATGAGGGCAACCCAGGGACAGGGTAGACAAGGGATTGTGGCAGGGCAGGCTAGACAGACTTAAGAGCCCTGGACAGACTTGGAGGCCCCTGCCAGTTCCCTCCCTAAAAAGCATGGTTTCAGGAGGGCTGGCATCAGACAGGGATGTGGCCACAGTGGATGTGAGATCCCCCTAGGATAAAATGAGAACACCCTGTTTTAAAAGTAAGAACCTTTCTGAAGATAAACACAAACATGTGACAGTGAGAAAGTTCCTTGCCAGGAGGGGTGAAATGTTCCCACTCACAAGATGTAATGGTATGGAGAATAAATGGTATGGTCTCACTCAGCACAAGGGGCTCAGCCACCCTACAGGGACCAGTCTCCACTAAAGGACAGAGGAAATATTAACCCATTCTGGCAGGAAATGACATCACTCTCCAGACAAGAAGGGATGGTTCTGCCAGCCCCAAAGGCTTTTGGGAGGGCCAATCCATGGAGGGCTGGCCCTGAATGTCCATGTCCTTCTGCAATCCTCCATCTTGGCCTTGAGGGGCCAAGGCTCCTAGACGTTGGGTGAGGTAATTACATCCCCATCTCTCATCACTGATCTAGAGTCCTAAATCCCTCCAATCCTTACCTAGTAGATAGGGGAAGGGGAAGAGATAGCATCACACCAGGACCCACAGGTCAAACCTCTAGAGCCAATGTATCTATGGAAATAGCTCTAGGGACCCAATAATTGAAGGATAAAGGCAGAGCTTCCACAGTGACCCAGAGGGATGGTAAGGCCAGGTTTTCATGGTAACTGACTAGAACGTAGCCTCGTCCTTGTCCCAGATTAAGGGAGAATAAATTTTGAGGGAGACCAGGGTCTAGTGATGAAAGAGCAATAGGAGTACAAAGGGTGGAAGAGTTGTTACAAAAAGGTAACATCATCCTGGATATGCCCCCAGTACCAGTGGGCCTCCAAGCCCAGCTTGGCACTCTCATCTTCTGGTGGCTCAGGAGGTCCACCCTGGAGCCCCGCCCCTGGGGGCTTCCACACAGCCCTCAAGCTCCCTAGTCTGGTGGCTGTTAGGTCCACCTCAGGCCTGGCCCTCTCCCCACTGGGTGTAACCTTTGCCCAGTCCCTCTCAGGACAGGGAGCCCCAGGAGGACCCTGCTCATCCAGCTCACTGGGGGCCACTGAGTCCAGGAAGCTGCCGATAGAGATGCTGTCCAGCCGGTCAGTGATGCTGGTGTCTGGCAGGCTCTCCCAGCTGCCTCGCCTTGAGAGGCCAGGGCTCCCGCCTGTCAGGCTATATTGGCTGCTGGTGAGGCTGCTGCAATGGCTGGTCAACGTCCCCCTCTCCTCCAACAGCCAGCGCACCGCCTCAATGCCCTCATTCAAGGTCACCAGCTGCTGCAGGATCTTCACATCGATGGCTCGCAGGTACGTCTAGGGGAGTGGAGAAGGAATCAGTCCCAGTTCTTGGCTGCGGGTTTCCTCAAAGTTTCCAGAGGCCCTACCCTATGGTCCAACTAATTATGCTTCAATTTCAAGAAGCATGGTTTCCTGAATGGTTTAGAGAGTGGGCTTTAGAAGCAGCCCAGATTGCTGTTTAAAATCTCAGTTCTACTATGACCATGGGCAACTTTCTTACCTTCTTCTAAGCCCGAGCTTCCTTGTTTATATAACAGGGCAAAATCACTCACCTCACAGGGTGGCCGTGAGAATTTTGAGATGCTGTTTATTAAAACTCGGCAGTGTCTGGTACAGAGAAGGTCTCAGTAAATGTTAAGTATTAAAATTCGATCCTACTGAGCTTTGAACTCCATAGATAGGATATTAACGATTGAAGTAGTCCAGATTCACCAGTAAGACTTAGAAACAGCCACAAAATAGCCTGACAAGGAGCCAGGTATTAATTGGTTGACTAGACTTTTGCAGGGTCAGAATCCCACTGGCTGGGGTTCAGAGCTTCCCTCCACCACACACCAGCCTGTCTGTCTGTAGTGGGAGTTAAATTGATTTACCAGGTAATCTCTAGGGTCCCTTCTAGCTCAGAGGCACTCAGTTATCTTCCTCCATACAAGTCTAAACCTGTCCCCCAACTGCTCAAGAGACTTTATGGGCTTTAACTACTCTTAGAAAATAAAATCTAAACACTAAAGCAGTTGGCATTCAAAAGCCTGTCATTATACAGCTATTGCCCATCTCTCCAGCTTCAACTCATACTTCCCTGGGAACCCCAGGTCCTGCCACACATAACTTGTTAAATTTCATTTTATTTAGTTTTACTTTTAATCAAAGTAGTGGGTGCAAATAGATTACAGAAGCAAACAATACTGCAAGATTTATTATGAAAAGTAACAGTTCTCTCATCCTGATCCTAAATACCACTTCCCAGAGATAACTACTATTAATTATTTTAGCTGTTTATTGTGGTACTCACCCTCTAATCTCCAAATAACATGTTATTTATTGACTTTTAAGTTTTTATTTTCAAGAGTTTTATATATGTTTTATACTGACCTCCCACATGATAGAAGATTAACTCTTTCATTCCTCTTTCTACAGCTCTGCCATATAGTATCCCTCCTATTCCCTCTATTCCCAAAATATGCTGTAAAATTAGTTAGTGTTTACCCTATTAGGATTTAGAAATGCTGTTGACAGTTGTCACATGGTTTACTATGGTTACTCTCTATTTCTTATACCTTTACGTTTTCCTTAGACATTACTATCATTCCTATATAAATTATAGTATATATCATACACAACATTACTACTATTACTACTAGTACTACTACTGTTTTTCTTAGTTTACTGTATATATAAATATCAGTAAGTCATCCCCAAACTCCCAATTATGTGAATCTCCCTCTCAAGGCTTTTAAACACATCATACGTTCTGTCTATCCCGTCTTCTCAGACACAGCCCTTTAGGAGCCTTCGGATCTGCTCTAATCTGCCCCTGCAGTGCACTGTCCTCCAGGGATCTCCCTTCACTATCATTTTAGGGATTCCCTTTGCTTCTTTCCTGAATTGGATCCTGTTTCCTGGATCCCATGTCATCTTTCTTAACTTACTCCTTCATTTGTGTGGGGGGAGCTTTTCTTCCAATAACTTCCTGTGAAAGTTTGCATAGGAAGTGTTTTTGTTGAAACTTGATGTGTTTTAAAATGTTGCTGTTCTCTCCTCCCACTGTTGATGGTTTGGCTAGGCATAATATTATAGGTTGAAAATAATTTTTCCTCAGGATTTAAGGCATTGTTACATTGTCTTCTAATTCTTCAGTGTTACACTTAAAAAGCCTGATACATTTCTGATTCTTGGTTCTTTTGCATGTGACCATTTTCTCAGTCCTTCTGGAAGTTTTTAAGATCTTCTCTTTGTTCTCAGTGTTCTAAATTATCACAGTAATATGCCATGGTGCGGGCCTATTTTCATCCATTGAACTGACCACTTTTTGGGTGGAAATCCATGTCCTTCAATTCTGGGAATTTAATAATTAAATTGAATAATAATTGAATAATAATTATTAACTATTTCTTTATTATTTCTCCTCCAATATTTTTCTATTCTTTCTGAAGTCCTATTATTTGATAGAGGGGTTCTGGACTGATCCTCTATTTTTTTTTCCTCTTCCATCTCTTTCTATATTTGTTCTGGTTTCTGAAATATTTCAACATTATCAATCCTTCCATTGAGCTTTTCATTTTCTCCTATTATGGTTTTATTTCCAGGAGTTGTTTCTAATTCTCTGAATGTTTTCCTTTCTATAGCTTCTTGTTTCTGTTCATGGCTGCAATGTTATCTCTTATCTCTCTAAGGATATAATTAATGATTTTTATAAGGTCTTATCTCTCTGTATAATCTCCACTTCGTTCAAGTTGCTTTTTTCTCTTTAAGTCTACCTAGTCAGAGAGTCTCATCAGATGTCTTTAGATCTTCAGCTGCTGCTCACACTTCAGAGCGGTCTCTGAAAGGCTGACAGGAAGCTGAATGCATGAGTGAGACTTGCCGCCTCAACCTCACTGAGGGTTATCTGTCTGGGCTGTCTGGCTGGCTAAGGCCTGAAGTTAGTATCTTCTTGTGTTTTTTTTTCCTGGGTTCATCACAGTCACCACATTATACTATCTAGAGAGTATAATGCAAGCAAAGCTGCCAATATTCTGAGAAGCCAAGGAGGGAAAAGCCTGGGAGAGGTATTTCATAATATTTAGTACATTTTTATTAAATCTTCTTGCCCTCAGCTTTACTTGGTGTCTCCCAGTCTGGAGCCTCTGGTTCTTTTGTTTGTTTGTTTGTTTTTAATATATATACCACTGGATATTATGTTTACTGAATTATTCAGGAAATAATTGCTTAACAGTGAGAGAGTTTAACTTTTTAACATTTACAGTGATAGACCAGAATAAGACCAAGTATTTGTACATTGAGAAAAATACAGGCACAGGAATTAAACAGACCTGGGTTCAAATTGCAGTTTTGCCATATGAAGTTGAAATTTTTTTCCCTTTTAAACTCTCATTTATTCATTGTAAAATGAGGATAATATCCAATTTAATGATTTATTTTAAGAAATGGGAGGAACATACTAACATGCATAGCATATTGCCTGACAAGTATTAGTTAATCAATAAGTGATATAGCTCTTTGGTTTTATATATTACTATGATTAACTTACTTATTATGGCATAGGCACAGAACAAAATTTGGTACCTGAAGTTATTTATGTTTTGGGGAGAATATCACAACTCTAATTCAATTAAACAAATCATTATTGCATACCTGGATCTTTTAATAATTACAAAGATAATGTCTCCATTAACTGTCCTTGCTTAACAGAAGCTTGCAGTTTCTTTTTTTATTGATGTATAATTGATATACAATATTACATTTAATTTCAGTTGTACAACAGTGTTTTGACATTTATATACATTACAAAATGCTCACCACAGTAAGTGTAGTTACCTTCTGTCACCATACAAAATTACTACAATATTACTGACTACATTCCTTATGCTGTACTTTTCATCCCTGTGATCAATTTATTTTATAATCGAAAGTTAGTACCTATGTATCCCCTTCACCTATTTTGCCCATCCCCTCACCACTCCTCTATGGCAACTTCCCATTTGGTCTCTGTATTTATGAGTCTATTTCTGTTTTGTTTTTTTATTTGTTTTATTTTTTTACATTCCACATATAAGTGAAAGTATATGCTATTTGCCTTTCTATGTCTGATTTATTTCACTTAGCATAATACTCTCTAGGTCCATCCATGCTGTGGCAAATGATAAGATTTCATTTTTCATGGCTGAATAATATTCCATAGTAGATATGTACCAGTACCACATCTTCCTTATCCATTCATCTACCAGTGGACATTTACATTGCTTCCATGCCTCGGCTATTGTGAATAATGCTGCAGTGAACACAGGAGTGCATACATCTTTTCAAATGAGCAACTTTGTTTTCTTTGGGTAAATACCTAGAAGTGGAATTACTGATTCATATGGCATTTCTATTTTCAATTTTTTGAGGAATCTCCATCATGGCTGCACCAATTTACATTCTCACCAGTAGTGTACAAGGGTTCCCTCTTCTTCACGTCCTTGCCAACACGTATTATTTCTTGTGTTTTTGATACTGGCCATTCTGACTGGTATGAAGTAATATCTCATTGTAGTTTGGACAGCATCTCCCTGATGATTAGTGACGTGCAGCATCTCTTCATGTGTCTGTTGGCCATCTGAATGTCTAGAAGCTTGCAATTTCATTATGGAGATATTGACATAAAGAACCAAAATACCACAGACTATAAAGGACTATTGATGACATATGATAAAAGAGATTATCTTTGGTTGTTTCATACTGGGGACAAGTATATCAACAGTGAAATGAACAGTCCGAGTCCATGACCCAACTAAATGTATTAAGCAAAACTTCTAATACTAAAAATGCTTTTCCTGCTGCTTTCCCCTCCTTCCTTCACTCCCTTCCCTATGCTCCCTTTGATATGTTCTATTCTTTCCAAAACTTGTATCTCTAGTCTTCTGCTAGGGTAAAGGAGTGGCTGGCACCTGGTTGCCCAATTAGGGAAGGGATCTTAAGAGTATGATTCTTAAACAGATATTCACCAGCCCTTTAGTTTTCAGCTCCACTTGCACCTCCCACTTCTAGAAACATCTGGTGCTTCCAATTTCTGAGACCTTTGAGGGTTTCACAGTGCAAAATGCACTGTTGGCTTGGAATTCAACTTTTTTCAGGTTTACTAAGTTAATTATCACTCTTCCTTCTGCTTTTCAGCTTCCAAAATTTTGTTCCTATCATCTTTTCTCCTATTCTTGTTGTTATAGTTGCTTCATGGCTTTTAAAGTAATCCTACTTTTAGTGGAGTTTCAGGAGGCAGTGGAGGTAAATGCATCTGTTCAATATGCCATCTTGAACTGCAATTCCATCTGACTTTATTCATTCTTCAAGGCCCAGCTCAAATGCCACCTCCTCTAGGAAATCTTCCCTGCCCTTCCTTAAGATAGAATTAACCCACTCAGTCGTGGAACAATACTGAGTATTTCTTATAGGCATGGCATTGTATTAGGTAAAGGAAGAAAAGACACCATTTCTTAACTTCAGAGAGCTCACAGTCTATGGTTAAGATAAGCCAATGAGGCAAGCACTTAAAATTCAGTGTGGCAAATGCTAGCGGAAACGATTGTTGCACAAAGAGCCATGGGTACGTGGAGGGCCACAACCTAACCAGGGGAGGTGAGGAAATGCTTCCTAGAATAAGGGACATGGGCTGAAAGGTGAAGGTTAAGGACTTAGCCAGACAAAGCAGTGGAAAGAGGTATTCCAACCAGAGGAAACAGCATGTGTCCCCTCTAATTCAAAGTGGCCTTTCCAGAGCACAAATCTGACCATGTTATTCTATAATGAAGATTCTTCCAGGAAGCCCTCCAACAGCATTCATCATCCTGTACTTATTAGAGTTATTAGTCTGTCTCCTTCCTTCCCTAACCCAGGCTGTGAGCTCCCTGGGAGAAGGTCCTACCCAGTTCATTTATGGTGCTAAGTCTAGGACTGGGCAGGTCAGATTAAGTTTTGTGATTCTCTTGCCTTTACTATTCTTGGCCCATCTGGTGGCCTCCAGGATTCAGGGGGTTGGGTTTTATTGTGTTGATGGAAAACGAATCTGAGGACCAGATTTTACAGTCTTGTGACAGCAGGATTCCCTGACTGTGACAATATTGCTCCCCAGAATAGAAGATAGCAAGGCTTTCTTGCCAGAAAAAGAAACACTCATTTCACACCATCTCCTTGGAAAAAGAGGGGATAAACAACTCAGGAGAGATGCAGCCTCAGAGGCCACACCAACCTAATTCTCTTCCCAGGGGAATTCAGGTTCCCCACTCCTCCCCTTAACACATACATAGCAGACTCTGTCTGGCCCTGGGGTCACAAGACAGGCTCCTTCATCACTCAGTCCAATTCAGGCCCTGGGGTAAAGCCTCGAGACCCCAGTCCTAGCTCCCTGGTAGTGGATTGAGATTCTCAGACTATTTGTACTAGGAAGGCTCTTAGAGATCATCTGGCCCCCCCAATCTCCTATCCCCTCACCCTCCAAGAGGCAGAGAAACTGAGGCTGAGAGAGAATCAGGACCCTGCTCAAGACCACAAAATGATACAGGAGCAGAGTCAGGATTTGTACCCATGTCTTCTCCCTCCTTGCCTAAGGCTTTTCCCCAAATTTCTCTGTGGGGGTGGGTTGTCCTAGCAACAGTTCTTGGGGCAGAAGGATTAAGTAGGGGAGGTTGCCCTTGTTCCCCTTTCCCACAGATCCCAGAGTCTGGTTCACTCAATCTTTCAGTAGGGGAGGGAAGCAGGAGGGAAGAGGCCTAGAGAAAGCGATGACCTTAGCCTCAAGGGCAGGCCTGCCCCTGCCCTGCAGGAGAGGTGGAAGAGGGACAGCTGAAGGGCATTGCTTGGAGGGCTTGCACTAGTTCTGCCACAAGTAGCTCCAAGGGAAACCCCCTGCCAGGCCACTGTCCTCCCTGGGTACAACCCAGTAGGCAGGCAGAGTGCATAAGGACATCAATGACACTGGCTGAGGAGGGAGAAAGGAATGGGGTAAGGGTCCATGGTGCACATCAGGAGCCTCTAACTCTTCTTGCTCCCAGAAGGCTCTCTCCCTCATGTCTTCATTGGCAGCCTGTGGCCCCAGGCCAGGCTGGGTCAAGTATGCAGAGAAGGTAAATGCACCCCCTTAAAATTTGCAAACGGGTAATCTCCACCAAAGGCAGAAGAGGTAAAGCCAGGGAGACCAGGTGTGGCTCCTCCTCTGGACCCCAAGGAAGCCCTCAATACCTGCAAGTTTGTTTCATCTGTGTGACGGGGAAAATGATGACTGCTTTTCTACTTAATGACATAAACTGTGTTTAAAATGTCTGGCACAAAGCAGGTCTCAATGGTAAAGAGGTAAAGTATAGGAAGATCATCTGGATTCAAAGCCTGGCTCTGCTTTTTACTTTTTGTGTAAACGTGGGCAGCTACTTACCTCTCTGTGCCTCAGTTTCTTCACCTATAAAACATCACTTAACTAATAGGGTTGTGTGAGGATCAAAACAGTATTTTGTAAAGTGCTCAGCGTGATGCCTGGCACATACACTTGGTGAAAGTTTCTAAAGCAGGGCACTCTAGATAGGTTCTTTCTAGGACTTGAACTACAGTTTGTACAGTGAGGCAAAGCCAGGCCCCTCCCTTAGGTGGGCAAAGCCACAGCCCTGCTCTGGAGAATTTGGCGTTCACCTCCAACCTTCAAGGCCAAGTGCACATAAGGCATTCAAATCATCCCAGCATGGAGCCTTCCCTGATGGCCCTGCCCACAGGCTCTCCTTCCAGCCACTCCTGCTGCCTGGAAGTTCCCAGGACCTAATCCCCCACCCCCACCCCGTCTCTCACAGCTCAGCCTGGTACAGGAGATGGACACACAATGGGGCTCCAGGAAGACCTGTTAGCTGACACATTCACTGTGGTCTTCTGGTTCCAAGCCAGAGAAAATTCCTCAGTTTCCCAGAACTGGCTGCAAAGTGGTGACAGGTGCAAATCACCCCCTTCACCAGAACCAGGGCCCTAGGGAGCCTGGGGACACCAACTGCCCTTTTGGCTCTGAATCGTGATGAGCAGCAACATGAAAGGGGAAGCGTGCCTGTTTCCTCTTCTCCCATGTAAGTACATAGAAGAGCCAAATAGTAACCTGGTGGGTGGCTGGGAGGAGGCTGAGTGGGAGGCTGTGGGACTAGTACAGATGGGGTGGCTGCTACTCTGTGTCTGTTAAGGTTCTAGGAACTTTCAAATACTTCAGGTGAGGGTGAGGTAGGCTGTTGTTAGTGGCCCTGTCCAGACAGTTTTCACCCAGATCTCTTCTGTCTGAATCCTAGCATGAATACTGGGACCTCAGAGAAACAAACCCAGGGCCCAGTTTGCAGGACGAAAAACGAGTTGCCTTATCATGGTGGCCCCACGGTGAGGGGTGGGAGGGAGATTTGTGCTGTGCCAGGTTCTCAGTGCTTCCCAGTCCTCACTCCTCCCCTCCCAATCATTTGGCAGGAAAAACTTCCAAGAGTCGGTGCCTCCCACCTCAAGTACTCAGGACCCACTAAGACCCCTCTCACCCTGGGCCAGGGGTGGGGGTGGGGAGGATTAATGGAGCCCAGGGTTTAAGGTTTGGTCTGGGTGGGATCCTGACCATCCCTCCTCACCAGCCCAACTCTGGGGGTGTGAGTCCCTCCCTTCTGGCCGACCGACACTGGGGTCTCGTTCCCCGCCAGCCCACGGAGCCCACACTCACCAGCTCCATCCTCAGCGCCATGATCTTGTCCCCCAGGCCGTGGCCCGTGCTGGGAGCCCCCGAGAGCAGCAGGGAGCCAGAGGTTCCCGGCTCCCACTCGCCTCGTAGCCCGCGGAGCAGCCCTTCAGGGGTCTTCCTGCCCACCTTGCCCTCCACGTCTCGCAGGTCAGGCGTCGGGGACTCCGGAGTCCCCTCCATGCGGGCCTACGCCTGAACAGGGCTGCGCGAGCGGACGCCGGGGTCTGGTTCCCGGGTCCTCCCGTCTCCGCCGGTAGTGCGGAGCTGAACCGGCGGGTCCCCGCTCGCGCCGCGCGGGGGTGGGAGGAGGGCGCCGTAACGCTCAGAGAAGCCGCGCACAGCCGCGGGTGTGTCGGAGTGCGGCGCGCACACCCTCTCGCCCTGAGATGGGTGCCGCTGGGCGACCCTGGGTTTGTACCTGAAGGAGCACTCGGGAGCTAGGCGCCTTCTCTCCACCCTGGCACTGAATGGAGCCCGGTGCACAGCCGGCGCCTAGTAACTGTTTGCTACATGAAGGCTAAACATCTTCAGTTAGGGATGTGGGAGTTTAAGGAACCGTGGTTAACAGCGGCAGAGGGTTTTGGAAGGCCTTCTGGAGTAGAAGTACCTCACACTCTGCACTTTCCTTCTTCAATTGGACCTGTATATTTCTCTATTTTTAGTTCATCTAATGGTTACCTGTGTAATTTTAAGTAATGTATTTTCCCTTAGTTTCTCTTGATCCACAGGAGGGTTTTAAATCATCAACTGACAAAACAAGATTTGCTGGGTCTAAAACAGTGGTTAGAATTTAGCTTGCCACTGACACACACTCACATACACCCCCAGAAGTAGTCACAGAATTTAGACTAAAGAAGTAATAGTAAAGTTTTTCTGGCCAGTGAAGAACAACTAGTATTGAAGCCGCAGAGATCCACGTGGGCCAGATCTTGCTTGATCCTGAAGAACCACGTTGCTTAAGCTTGACTGTGCTTATGAATTATCTGCAAGTCTTGTTAAAATGCAGATTATGATTGTGTAAATCTGGGGTGGACCTGACATTCTACATTTCTAACAGGGTCCAGGTGATGATCATGCTGCTGGTCAGGAGACCACATTTTGAGTAACACGTTTAGAGAAGATGGTTCTATAGTGCTTGAACCAATATTTTACAGACAATAAGGAGCCATGAAAAACTATTTTTGTTTTGGCTTGATTTTGATTTTATATCCAAGTAAGTCCAGCCCATGGTTATAGAAGGATTTATAAATGAAAAGACAGTTATCCCAGTTCTATCCTTTCTCACCTCTAGTCCCACTCCCCAGAGGAAATCACTTTTAGCTGTTTTTTCTGGTGGTTGTAACTGTAACTCCACATAGGCTTCTACCACTATTTCTTAATTTTTTTTGTATCATTAATCTACAATTACATGAGGAACATTATGTTTACTAGACTCCCCCCATCACCAAGTCTCCCCCACATACTCCATTACAGTCACTGTCCATCAGTGTAGTAAGATGCTATAGAGTCACTACTTCTCTGTGTTGTACAACCCTCCCTGTGCCCCCCTACATTATGTCTGCTAATAGTAATGCCCCCCTTTTTTCCCCTTATCCGTCCCTTCCCACCCATCCTTATTTCTTAATTTTAAACATTGTCTACTGACATCCTATTATGATAAACATGGATTTCCCTCATACTCTGTACTTTCCTTCTTCAATTGGACCTGTATATTTCTCTATTTTTAGTTCATCTAATGGTTACCTGTGTAATTTTAAGTAATGTATTTTCCCTTAGTATCTCTTGATCCACAGGAGGGTTTTAAATCATCAACTGACAAAACAAGATTTGCCTTTTTGAAAAATTACTCTGGATGTTGCAAGGAGAAAGGATTGGAGGAGTAAAAATCTGGAGTCAAGGAGACCAGTTGGAAGGCAAGAAATGGGCTGAAATGGCCTGAACCAGGGGCTAGGGGTTGTGAGGCTGGAGAAGCATTAGACCAGAATGGCGGACACTTTAGGAGGTAAGAGTGACAAGACTTGGTGACTGGTTACATTCACTTATTTATAGTGGCATTCAATAAGTATTTTTTCAAAAACAAATGATTTCAATAAATATTATGGAGAGTCTATTATATGCTAGCCATTGTGTGGTACAGAGGATATAATGGTGAGCAAACAGACCTGGACTGGTTGCTGGAGAGACAAGGAATCAAGGGTAACTCCCGGCTGTTTGGCCTGATGCCATTCACCAAAGACAGGAGCCCAAGAGGAGGTCTGGGAGTGGCAAGAGATGACTCCATCAGGAGTTACATTGAGTTGGTTAGGCCTGTGAAGATGTCCAGCTGGTAGCTGGACACAGGTCAGCCTGGAGCTGAGGAGAAAGGTTAGGACTGCAGAAACGACTTTAGGAATCTAGATGGTAACAGAAGTAAGGAGAGTGGATGAGATCTTCCATGTAGAATTTGAGGAGAGAAGAGAGTTAGGGAGGAACCTTGAGGGACATCTTTTTCAAATGCTAATGTAATGTGTTGTGTTTTCTTCTGTTTTCTAATTTATACTTCTTAGGAAAAATTACCTATTGCCTCAACTCCTAAGGCAAATTCTGTTAACATTTGGAGGGTACCGTACCACCATTTAGGAAGCAGATAAAATATGGAGAGCTCAAAGGAGTCTAACCAGTCTTTTGGCTTCCTCTGTTTCCTTTTAGGACATTTGCTTTTACTACATTCTCCACAAAACGGCAAAGGTTATTTCTAATCAGCCTGTGTTGCTCCCCTGCTTAAAACTGTTCCATGGCTACCCTCTCATTTCAAATAAGCATCACCATCACCTGAAACTTGTTAGAAATGCAGTATTCTGCTCTGCCCTAGACTACTGAATCAAAAACTGTAGCAATGGGGCCCTGCAATCTGTATTTTAAGAAACTCTCAAAGTGATTCTGATGCAAACTATAGTTGAAGAACCACTGTTAGCTAAGTGCTTTATATGCATTATCTCATTTAACCTTCACAACTTCATAAGTATTATCATCAGTAGAACGCAGGGAGTAAGAGTGAAATCTGGAGCCAGGTCACCTGGGTTTGAATTCTAGCTCTCCCAGCTTCATGACATTGGAACTCATTAGTAATAGCACCCACCTCATGGGGTTGTTGTGGAATAGTGCTTAGAACAATGACTGGCATAAGAGCAGCATATAGGAATATCCCCATTTCACAGAGAGACAAACCTAGCCTGAGATGTGATGTGACTTGCCCAAGGTTCAGATGAGTGGTAGAACTAGATTAATTCCCCTTAGCCTCCAAAGACCGTGCAAGCCCTGGACTTGGGTGCAGCCTTGCCCAAGCCAAGTATGTGTCCAAGGCCTGCAGTCGCCCTGTCCCTGGTGAGCCTGTGTTCTAGTCCTGGCTGTAGGACTCCAACTTGAATTGGGTCGGCCAACCGGTTGCCCTGGGGCAGGCGGGGGGGTCTGCTTTCTCCCAGCAGGCACCCCGCCCGCCGTCTGTGAAACTGCAGAGGGGCGGAGTACTCGCGGTACTAGCGAGCTGCTGACACCAGCCGCCGCCCTAAGCACCGCCCGCCGCCCTCTCACCCCGCGGCGGCGGCGGCGGCGGCGGAAGCCGGGAGGCGGGCCGGGCCGGGCCGGGCCGGGCCGAGGCGGGGCCGCGAGCGGCATGGAGGAGGCGGAGGCCCGCGGCTCCCCGGGCCGAGCAATGAGGGCCGGAGGAGGGCCGGAGCTGTGCCCGGGCTCCCTGAACCGTGAGTGCCTCTGGGCGGGGGTCCGGGAGGAGTGGCGCGGCGGGCCAGCTCTCCCGAATCCCCGGCAGCCCGAGCCCTGGAAGGCGAAGAGCGGGGCCAGACGGGAGGGGACGAGGACGGAAGGGGGTGGTGGATTCGGGGAAGCGATCGCTGCCCTTTGCCTACCCAGGGCTGGAAGGGGCTGATGATCCTTGAGAGTCGATTCCTTGGCCTCCACCCTTGAGGCCCTGGGCTGCCTTGGCAGTGCCCGTCTCAGGGGAGTTTCCAGGTGATCTGACACCTCTGAAGGTTTCCAGAGAAGTTGAGTCACTTTCCCCAGATCACACAGCATGATGCTTGGAGGGAAGAGTTGCTGGGAGGTCTTCCCTCAAATCCCCAAGAGGCATCAGACTTTGGGAGGAACACTACCCCATGTGAACCTCTGGTCCCCTCAGGTTCCTGAAGGCATGGGTTGGTCAGGACAGTGGTGACCCCCCAAGTCCGGCATGGACGATTGGAAGCCCAACCCCCTCATCAAGCCCTTTGGGGCTCGGAAGAAGCGGAGCTGGTATCTTACCTGGAAGTATAAACTGACTAACCAGCGAGCCCTGCGGAGGTTCTGTCAGGTATAGAGATGTCCCAAACCTCCCAGGGACTTCCTCCCAGCTTTGCCCAGCTGAGATCATGTGCATCTGAACCTAGCTTTGGCTGCCCCCACTCTGGAAAGTTCCTCTAGGAACTCAGCAGGTTCCTAGAGGGGGACCCTCTTTGTGTCATGTCCCTACCAGGTAGTGGTTGGGCCCAGAGTTCTGGAATCAGAACCCAGGGTGCAGCTTCCTAGGTTTCTAACAGAAACCTAAAATCTGATCTGGAAGGCTTTGCCCAGGGGCACACATCTGTCAGACAGTCAGGGCTAGGACCCAGGTCTTCTGATCCCCAGCTTGGTTCTCTGGGACTGGCTTCATCTCTAGCGACTAATTGTGGAGAGGACCAAGGAAATCAAGGCCTCAAATGGAAGAATACAGGAGCTCTGGGTAGGGTGAGCCCTGATGAAGGGGAAGGGGTCAGGGGAGGTTCCCTGGAGGAGGTGGCTGTGAAACTGAATCCTGGTTAGGGGAGTAGAGCTGGGCAGACAACTGGAGAGACAGGGCCCAGGTTTGCCGTGTGTCCTCACCGCAGCCAGGCCCCTCCTTTCTGGAAGACCCTCAGTGGAGGGGTTGCCCTCTTTAGTATTCCCCATCCCTCCCTTCAGACAGGGGCTGTGCTTTTCCTACTGGTGACTGTCATTGTCAACATCAAATTGATCCTGGACACACGGCGAGCAATCAGCGAGGCCAATGAAGACCTGGAGCCGGAGCAAGACTATGGTGGAGCCAGGCTGGGGATGGGATTGGCTAGGGGTGGGGTGGGTGGGGTCCCCTGGAATCTCACAGCTGAACTAGCAAGCAGATTCCAAGGTATGAGACTCTGCTGGAGAGACTATCTCCAAGACCTGTTGCACCCCCACAGATGAGGCCCTGGGCCGATTGGAGCCTCCACGGCGCAGAGGCAGTGGTCCCCGACGGGTCCTGGATGTGGAGGTATACTCAAGCCGCAGCAAAGTATATGTGGCTGTGGATGGTACTACGGTGAGTGGGCCCGTGTCTGGTGAGTTAATCTGTCTGCTCAGGGCATGGTCCACTGGCATTGGGGTCTACTGTCTGAGTGGGAACTGCACCTCTGCCAGTTTCTAGGTGTGTGCCTTTTGGAGGCCTCAGTTTCTTATTTGTAGACTGAGACTGGTGACTTTAACTTGTCAAGATTAAATGGAAAGTATGTGAAATGTCTTAGGTGTAGTGGGATATTATCAAAAGTAATCATTAATGTTAGGCAGATTATTTATTATTTCATAATTACTTCCTGCTCCCTTCTTGGACCTCAGCCTTGTCCCCAGCATTGGGGTCCCTGAGGTAATCAGACCTGGCTCTGCTTTGAGGGGCTCAATCTAAAGGATATCTAATGTCATGAGGGAGAGGCAATCAAGGGCTCAAAAAGCCATGAAAACTGTGAAGGAGAGGGTTGTAGAAAGATGTGATATCTTTTGATAGGGGTGCTATGGAGGTTTTCAAGAAGAGGTGGCATTCAAGCTGGGTTGGACTAGATCTGTGAAACAGAGGCACAGGCAGGGGGAGGTGTTATGCAGCTGTTTTTTTAAGTGCCCATAAGACAGACAGACCTCGAGTGCCGTAGTGAAGAGCTGGACTTCGTCTCTGCCCCCTGTAGGTACTGGAGGACGAGGCCCGGGAGCAGGGCCGGGGCATCCACGTCATCGTCCTCAACCAGGCCACGGTAAGGTTCTAGGGGTGGGGGACCTAGAGGGCTGAAGCTACACCCTCCTTGCTGGTGGCACTTAACTCATAAAACATGTGTCCCCTGCCAGGGCCATGTGATGGCAAAACGCGTGTTTGATACATACTCACCTCATGAGGATGAGGCCATGGTGTTGTTTCTCAATATGGTGGCACCTGGTCGAGTGCTCATCTGTACCGTCAAGGTCAGTGACTCTGCCCTGGTTTCATCTGCTATACCTCCAGCTCCAACCCCTACCGTGGCCCCAGTTCTGTGCCTCTAATATAGCACAGTGGGAAGAGCCTCTGGAAGAAGGTGATATAAGTTCCAATCTAGCCTTGTTATTATTAATTAAGCAAATAGTTATTGACACCTACTTTGTGCCAAGCACTGCTTTGGATGCTGGGGATACAATGGGAAGCAAGACTGAGTTCTTACCTTTATGGAGCTTATGTTCCAGCAGGGCAAGATCAACAAAAAACCACCAAATGTATACTGTCAGGCAATGAAGAAATATGAAGAAAATAAACCAAGGCAGACACAGTGATGGCAGTTGCATTTTAGCAAAGGGAAAGCCTCTGTAAGGAAGTGACACAGGAACAGAAAGCCAGAGGAAGCTAGGAGAGAGCCAGGTGAACATCTGGAGAAGAGCATTCTAGATTGAAAGAATGGCAAGTGCAAAGAGCACTGAAGTAGGAAGGTGCTTGGCATGCTTAATTTAAAGGAACAGCGAGGGTGCCACTGGAGCTAGAGCAGAATGAGGGAGGGGAGGAGACGAATGGTGAGAAGTGGGTGGAGAGGTGCAGATTATGTGGGATCACTGTAAGGATTTATTAGCCTGGTGACCTTGAATGATTCCCACAATCTCTCTAAGCCTTTGGTTTTCTTATCCATGAAATGATAGTAACCACAGCAGATTGTTATACTTCAGTGAGCTAATGTGAGTAAAAGGCTTTACATGGTGCTTGACACATAGGGCTCCATAAGGCCAGGTCTTCTGGAACCATGCCAGTCAGGCTGACCACCTTCTCTTGTCTCCCAGGACGAGGGTTCTTTCCACCTCAAGGACACGGCCAAGGCTCTGCTGAGGAGCCTGGGAAGCCAGGCTGGCCCTGCTCTGGGCTGGAGGGACACCTGGGCCTTCGTGGGACTAAAAGGAGGTGCCAGCACCCTAGGCCGTCCACCCTGGAGTATCAAAGTCTTGGGAGGAGCAGAACCCCAGGATATGGAGTGGGGTGGGGGGCAAATAGGAGCCAGGGCTGGTGGTTGGATAGAAGTGAGTAGAGATGAAAAGAAGAGCTCCAGAACAGGAGGCTGGGCCCCCATTTGTCCCGTCATTCCTACCCCTGCCAGGTCCTGTCCTTGGGGAGAAACATTCTAAGTCACCTGCCCTCTCATCCTGGGGAGACCCAGTCCTGCTGAAGACAGATGTGCCGCTGAGCTCAGCTGAAGGTGGATTAGTGGGGGTTGGGCTCCAGGGCAGTGCCTGGGCTGGGGGTGGGCATTTGAATCCTCTTTGTGACACTATTTTCTTGACTGGGTGCCTGTGGTACTCTCAACCAGAATGTCATGACCCATCCTGTCAACCCCATCCCTCCCTCAGAGGCAGAATGCCACTGGGCAGACACGGAGCTAAACCGTCGCCGCCGGCGCTTCTGCAGCAAAGTTGAGGGCTATGGGAGTGTGTGCAGCTGCAAGGACCCCACACCCATCGAGTTCAGCCCTGACCCAGTGAGTGGGGCCTTAGGCACTGAGGCTTGGACTCCTTCTTATGGGGGGGGGTCTTAGGAAAGATCAAAGTTTGGCTTTCCCTGTCCCGGCCTGAGGGAACCAGCAGCTGAGAATTTATACTGATCTTGGAAAGACAGGGGGTGTCCTAGTTGGGGACAAGGGATGGACCACGTGAGCAAAGGCCTGGAGTCAGAGTTGGGCTGAGTGTGTGGAGGGGCCAGGGCAGGGAAGACCTTCTGCCTTTTCCCTGTTTACTCTGGTCCCCTTCTTCCCCAAGAACTGTTCCCTAGGTGGGGATCACAGTTTGAAGAGGGAGTGAGTCAAGAGCTAAAAGCTGTTTCTCCTTCAGCTCCCAGACAACAAGGTCCTCAGTGTGCCTGTGGCTGTCATTGCAGGGAATCGGCCCAATTACCTGTACAGGTGAGCTTGAGAGTGGGCTGTATCCAGCACTGAACAGGAGGGCAGTTAGTGGGTGGGAGCCCCAGGCTCATCTACCTGCAGGAAGAACCTTTGAGGTGGGCAGAAAGGCAATAGATTTTGGTTTTAGGAGACCATGGGGAGTCTGGGCCCATTCAGGGAGCTCTGAGTTGGGGGACAAAGAGGCCTAACCTTTCCCTAAATAATTCCCCAGGATGCTGCGCTCTCTGCTGTCAGCCCAGGGGGTGTCTCCCCAGATGATAACAGTTTTCATTGATGGCTACTATGAGGTGAGTGGGACTTGGGGGCTCAGGTGGAGCAGAGCACGGGGCTGTGGGTGCCGAGTAACAACGATCACCAAGGACTGGCCGGGGGAAAACCCAGGCAGGGGCTGTGCAATGTGAAGGGCTTGGCACGGTTGAGCCCACAGAGGTGGGCCAGGGAAGATGGCTCACACGGTGACCGTGACCATGTTCCCCAGGAGCCGATGGATGTGGTGGCACTGTTTGGTTTGAGGGGCATCCAGCACACTCCCATCAGCATCAAGAATGCTCGCGTGTCTCAGGTACTGCTTAGGCGAGACAGAGGGGTGGACACCCCGGACTTGCTGTCCACCCCAGAGCTCATAGGCCCTATTCCCACTCCCCACCAGCACTACAAGGCCAGCCTCACTGCCACTTTCAACCTGTTTCCAGTGAGTAGTAAGGACAAAACTTTTGGGCCTTGGGAGGGGAAATATGGGCATAAAGTCTGGTCGTGTTATGCCCCTCTCTGTCTCATCCTCCTGATCTGGAAAATGGGGGCAGTACTGCCTGAGAAGGGGGATGGGGCTGAAGAAGACCCAGGATGGGAAAGGCCCCCTTGGGGTTGTGTTCCCCGCCCCCTGCAGGAAGCCAAGTTTGCTGTGGTTCTGGAAGAGGACCTGGACATTGCTGTGGACTTTTTCAGGTGAGGGGAGTGCCCCTCCATGTAACTGCTGTAAGCCATGTAGGGCCTCTTTGTTTGCCTGGGTTTCTAGGGAAGAAGGCAGTGGAGTGCCTTGTAGAGCTTTCTGGAAGAAGTGAGCTCAAAAGTGGGTAAAAAGCCTGAGCGAAGCTGGGATAGCAAGTGTCGGGGTTAGACCAGAGAGTAGGAAGGATGAATGGAGGCAGTGGGAATTTGGGAGAAGGGCCAAGGAGGCATGACTTCTGAGTCCCATCGCCAGCTTTTCCAGCATCACTGTGTGATTGGGTTTGTCCTTGCCCTTTCCTGAAAACTTGGCCCCTGCCTCTCTCAGTTTCCTGAGCCAGTCCATCCACCTGCTGGAGGAGGATGACAGTGTGTACTGTATCTCTGCCTGGAATGACCAGGTAGGCTGAGTAGACAGGGGCCAGCTGGGGAGTCTGTATAGGTACCGGACTGATACCTCCCACCATGGCCCCCCGTCCCCAGGGGTATGAACACACGGCTGAGGACCCAGCACTGCTATACCGTGTGGAGACCATGCCTGGCCTGGGCTGGGTGCTGAGGAAGTCCTTGTACAAGGAGGAGCTTGAGCCCAAATGGCCCACACCGGAAAAGGTGCCCTGGTAGTAGGGTGAGTGGGCTGGAGTCCCCTTCCAGCTCCGAACCTCTTAACCTTCATAGTCTTCTGTGCCCCCAGCTCTGGGACTGGGACATGTGGATGCGGATGCCCGAACAACGCCGAGGCCGAGAGTGCATCATCCCTGATGTTTCCCGATCCTACCACTTTGGCATTGTCGGCCTCAACATGAATGGTTACTTCCATGTGAGTGGGAGGCAGGGATGTGGGGGAGGGGGGCACAGTATGGTAGACAGGGCAAGACTGGGGACTCTGGGGCAAGCCCAGCTCTCCCACTTACTGGCTATGTAACCTTGGGGTAATTACTTATCCTCTTTTGCCTCAGTTTCTTTATTTGTAAAATGAAGATAAAAATGCTACCTACTTCATAGAGTTTTGATGTTAGAAGGTTTAAATGAGTTAATATATATAAAATGCTTTGAACTGTAAGCATTATATAATGGCTAGCTGCTATTATTTTTATTATTACTATTCTTAGCCCTGGACTGTGGGTGTGGGGAGGGTATTTGTGCCAGTAAGCACCTATCTAGCCCTGCAAGCTCTGCCCTCTTCTCTTCTTGCAAGTGTTGAGGCTCAGACCTCAGCCTGAAGTGAACAGGGAGTTCCCCAGGCCCCCACACTCTACCTGGATGTGTCCGAGGTCTCCCCAGTTACAGCAAGGGACAGCTTGAGACAACAGCCCAGCCTAAAGGAATGGACAGCTTCCAGTGTGGAACCTCCTAGAAGCCAGAAGGGCCCTCAGAGGCTGGCTAATACCAGAGCCCCACTCATCTCCCCAAGAGGGGCAGGCACCCCAGTCCTCTCTCAGTAGTTTAGTCACAGCACTTCCCTGCCAGCCCAGCCTGTCCCTTTGCCCACAGCCTTCTCTAGGGCCTGTCCCTGCCTTCTGTGGCTCTAGAACAGCAGGCCTAGGGAAGAGCACTAGAGACAGGGACTAGCTCAGGGGTCAGTAGCATGAGCTGCCATGTGGCATAAGCTCTCTAGCAACAGTGAAGCCCAAATTAAAGCTAGTAAGAGCCTGCCAAGGATGCTGCACAGAATGAAGACAGGAAGGAATTAGAGGGATTCTTAAAGGTCCAGGACTTAACTGTGGATATGTGGTGGATCAGTGGGTGGGTGTAGACCAGACAATGTTAAGACCCTGATTTTCACCCTCATACTCATTCCAGGAGGCCTACTTCAAGAAGCACAAGTTCAACACGGTTCCAGGTGTCCAGCTCAGGAATGTGGACAGGTGGGGGTTGGGGACAGGGCAAACAAGATGGTATCTCAGAGCCTTGGTGACCAGCCTCTGGCAGTCCCTTTCAAAAAGAGGCCTAGTTTTTATCCCAGGCCTACTGCCTCCCAATTCCCATGTGACCTTTTGCCCTGCCCCTGGGACCTGAGACACCACCCCTTCTCCTGACCCTTTTTTCTTTCCCCTTCAGTCTGAAGAAGGAAGCTTATGAAGTGGAAATTCACAGGCTGCTCAGGTATGTGGCAGGAAATGAAGAGGAGTAAAATACTAGAGGTCTTAGTCCCATAATTTGTGGGTCCTACTGCAAAACAAAAATCAGGGCCCCTTGTTCAAAAAGTTAAAATTTCAAGATGGCAACAGCAAAGCATTAAACTAAGCACAGGGCCTTGTGTGACACTCCCATGAAGTGGGCCCTGTCTTGGGCTTTCTCTCCACCCCCTGCAGTGAAGCTGAGGTTCTGGACCACAGCAAGAACCCCTGTGAAGACTCTTTCCTGCCAGACACAGAGGGTCACACCTATGTGGCCTTCATCCGAATGGAGAAGGATGATGACTTTACCGCCTGGACCCAGCTTGCCAAGGTGCCCAAATACCACATCCACCCCAGGCGTACCCCTTCCCACAGATGCAGGGAGCCTTTGTTCTGGAATATTCTTCTGCAGAAATTTATCTTCACACTCTGAGAAACCCCTCTTCTAACCCCCTTGTCCAAATCCATATTGTAGAAGATGCTACCTCTTGCACATTGAGAAGACTGCTGAGGTGGGGTGGGTGCTGGGCTAAGGGTCCTTGGTGGCTTCTCCCCACAACTCTCTGACCCGTGCCTCTCTCCCTACTGTACCCCAACCAGTGCCTCCATATCTGGGACCTGGATGTGCGTGGCAACCACCGGGGCCTCTGGAGATTGTTTCGGAAGAAGAACCACTTCCTGGTTGTGGGGGTACCAGCCTCCCCCTACTCGTGAGTGACTCATGCCCTGGGAAATGGGAGACTAGTGGGATTATGGGACACAGACATAGCTAATAACCTCTTTCCTATACATTTTCTATTATCTGTCTAGCGTGAAGAAGCCACCATCAATCACCCCAATTTTTCTGGAGCCACCCCCAAAGGAGGAAGGAGCCCCAGGAGTTGCAGAACAGACATGAGACCTCCTCCAGGACCCTGCAGGGCTGGGTACTGTGTACCCCCAGGCAGGCTAGCCCTTCACCCCATCCTGTAGGATTTTGTAGACACTGGCAGGGGCTGCGGCTGGTTTGTTTTTAACATGAGACTTAATTACTAACTCCATGGGGAAGGTTCCCCTGCTCCAATGCCCCTGTTCCTGAGTTGGAGGTCTATTTATTTACTTCCTTGTTGGGGAAGGACAGTATAGTCTCAGAAAAGGACGTGGGAATCACTGGGACCCTGCCCTTTGTGTATTCCTCCCTGGCCTGGCTCAGAATCTAACCTATTTATTGACTGTCCTTAGGGCCTTGGAAACAGGCTGAAGCCTGGAGGGCCTTGGTTCCTTTCTGGACTGGGGTGCTGCCCTGAGGGTGGGGCTGGTTCTTACTCAGGAAACTGCTGTGCCCAGGCCATGTGCAGGCCTGCCTGCTGATGCAGACTCACTCAGAAACCTTCAGTCACTGAACCAGGCCTCTTCACAGCCTTCTCTTTGTCCAGGTGGATAAAGTGGTCATTGATTAAAAAAGGAGAAAACCTCTGGGAATGTGTTTTGTGAGCGCATGCGTGTGTGTGTGTGTAAGAAAGAGAGAAAGATGGACAGGAGAAAGAATGATTGTGATGGATGGTGAGTTTTTCTTACAGTCCTCCACTGGGTATATCTTTCACTTGGGACCGTTTGGCCACCAGGGGATGCCCAAGTCTTGACCAAGGTTTTTCCCTAGGCTCCACCCTAGAACTTCTGACCGAAGCCCCACCTGACTTGGGCTGAGACTGGAGCAGCAATCCTAGGCCCCTTCTCTATTGTTATCCACTGTTTACTGCCAGGCACCTGTCCCCAGAGACAGAGCAAGAGAGGGCAAAAAGGGATATGTGTGGGTGGAGGAGGTGATGGGAAAGCAGGTGAATATAGTGGGGGTGGGAAGGGAGTAAGACAGAACTGGGTGGGCATCATTCAGAGAAGGCTAGGGTGTCTGTGGCTCTTAGGGCACTTTGTTTGCAGATTCCACATCTGGGTATTTTTCTGGAGAAAAGCCATTGTTTTCATCAGATTCTCACCCACCCCATGACCCAGAGAATTTGGGAAGATCTAAATTATTCATAGAAGCATCAGAAAATGAATGGGATTATCGAGAAGGAATGGATAAGATAGGTATGGGGCTTTGCCTGAGTGGGAAGGCTACGGAGCTTGGCTCCTCTGATGGGGGCTTCTGGAGGACTTCCCAGAGCCTAGGAAGTAGTCCTCTCCCATTTCCCTGACAATATTTCTGGTCTCCCCACCCCCACTTGGGCACAAACTTGTTATTTTCATAGCTTTCCAGTCCATTGCCCCCAACCAGGAGGAAGTAGTTTCAGGCCAAAGTCCTCCCACATTGTAGGAAGGCAGACTGGCCTCCACAAGGTAGGGGGCAGGACATGTAAGGGCTCTATGAAGAAACAGGATCAGAAGTCTTCAGAGCTGCCTGCAGAGCCCTCGCGAGCTGAGCCAGGTGTTCTCCTTTTGTAGAGCCTTAGCCAGGGAGGCAGGAGCTGCTGGAACTCCTGTCCCTTCCCAGCTCTCTGCCCCACCTCCCTGACTGGTGCCTGGAGCCCAGCGCGGTGAGGGCGCAGGTGGTGAGTGGCTTGGGCATATCTCGCCACACTGACGCCTTCAGTGTTTGCTGGAGCTGGAGGTAGTGTTTGACGTGCCACAACAGCCGGGTTGAGGAGCAATTAGCCCATGATGTGGAGGCCGCCCTGGGCAAACAAATTCCCTGCAGCCTCCCATGTAGGCTACTGGGGATGATGGGTGTGAGAGGCACAGCTAGGCGGTGGAAGGCGGGAGGGGCTGATTGCTTGCCCTGCCCAGTGCCACCCCCGCACCAGTCAGCTGCTAATCTGGGCCTTGCAGACTAGCTGTCAGGAACTGGGTGTGGCTATGGCCAGGTTGCTGTTCCTTTTTGGCCTCAGCCAGGGGTGATAGTTCTGAGTTGCCTTAGAAAAAACTTGGGAAGAGGAATTTGGGGTCAAAGGGAGGTAAGAAGGACTGGTTTGCCAGGCTGGGCTTTGCTCTGTAGCAGACGCTGTATCCTCCAGCCATAGCCTGCCTGCCTCAGTGCTATCACTCCCAGTTCAAGATCTATGTCTGGGACACTCTGGCCTTCAAGTAAATCTGTCACCACAGTAGCCAGGACCCCACCAGGCTCTGAGTCGGATGGCCTGGGCCCAAATCCAGGCTCAGCTCTTCACAGAAAGTTGTGGGGCTAGAACAAGTCAATTGGCCTTTTTAGGACCAGGTTCTATCATGGGAGTGGTTAAGACTAAAAAAGATCATATCTGTAGAGCATCAGGCAGGCCAAGACCAAGAATAAATGAAGTTCTTTCTGAAATTCCCAAAGTAGGGACAGTGAGTGGGAACGCTGAGGAACCTGGCTCCTCTCCTCTGATGGGGGCTTCTGGAGGACTTCCCAGAGTCTAGGAAGTAGTCCTCTCCCATTTCTCTGACAATATTTCTGGTCTCCCCACCCCCACTTGGGCACAAACTTGTTATTTTCATAGCCTTTCAGTCCAGTGTTCCCAACCAGGAGGGAGTAGTTTCCGGGCGAAGTCCTCCTGCACTGTAGGACGGCCGACTGGCCCAGCCCCCAGCTCGTCCCTCAGCGCCCTCTTGGCCATCCCCTGTTAGATTCCATCCCAAGGCTGGGATCCAAATGAAAGGGAGACATAGCCACCCACCTCCATCCCACTTCCTTCTGCTGCTACCTTCCCAGTGGCCTTCTGGCTACATCTGAGGCCAATTTAAGCAAGACAGGCCCCTTTCCCCATGGATACAGAAAAAGAGTCCAAATGGAAACATTTTAGTTGGTTTATGAGATCTGGAGTTCTACACACCTGCCGCATGACTGCCGGTCTTGCAACTGCCCATGCTTTAGGGTAGCTTTCTCTTGTTCCCCAGTGGAGTGCTGGGATCAGCAAGAGCTCCCCTTGGCCTGAGAGGAATCAAGGTTTAAGGGACAGCCCGGAGGGAGAGGCTGGCCACCTTAGAGGCCCTGGAACAGTTGGGTCCCAAACCCACCAATGGAAGGTAAAGTCAGGCACAGCCTGAAGGGGTGATTCCTATTTGATCCAAGTCCAGAAGAGCAAGGCCAGGTCCACTCCGGCCTAAGTGATACTGTTGGATCATGTGCCACGCTGTCATGGTCACTTGGCTGCACCACAGTCTCTTCTCAGTGCCATTGTGGCAGCAGTGGTGGAGGCAGAAGCAGACTTATTTCAGATTGCAGTACAGATACATGGACACAATCATGGCAGCCAGCTGGTGGGGAGGGAACAGGGAGAGATGAGGACATGTGACCAGGGTACTTAGGCCTTGGTCCCCTGTGCCCAGACACCCTCATGAAGCTGTTCAGAAGTCTGTCTCCAGTGAGGCCTCAGAGATGAGTCAAATAGCCCTGGTCCAACCCTGGTCTTGCACCAACCTCCTCACCCCCTTACCTCCAAGCCCCCAATTCCGGCTGCCACACCACCCACAGTGACTGCATTGGTTTGGATGCCATGTAGAAGCTGAATGAAGCAACCCTTGGGGGAGAGGAGAGAGCATCTTTAGTCAGCAGCTGCCCCACACTCATCCTGCATCCTGAGGCCATTAAACTTCCATGCCAGCCCACACCTGCACAATCTTGTCTTTGGCCTTCTCTTTGGTGCAGGTTTCCATGGATGTGCCATTGACATTATCAAAGCAACAGTATGGGGGAAAGGTGAAGTTTTGCTTGAAGTAGTAGGGAGAGTCCTCAAAATCTGTATAGTTGTTGAAGCCACAGCACTTGAGCTGGAGACAAGGAGGGCAGGATGGTCAGTAGGGCCTTGCTTCTTTCTCCCTACCCAAAATCTCCCCCGCCCACCTTACCCCTTCCATGGTGGTGTTCCACACTTGGCTGAAGTCCTTCTGGGAACCGTAGTCTTTCTTGATGGCAGGCACCACCAGCAACGTCAGCAAGTGCTCAGCCTGCATGGGGCAGGCCAGTGTTTAGGGCCTGCTGGGGAAAGTGGCCACTCACAGGCCACAGCCCACTTCTGGGGCTCTGCCCAGTCTTCCCCCTTGCCCTGTCCCTGCTCCTCACCATCGTGGTGTACACCAGGGCGACCACAGCAGCTGCGACCTCAGCAATGAAAATGACGAGGAGGATGAAGAAGAACTGAGTGAGGAACAGGGGCCTGAGTTTTAGGGAGAGACAGTCCCTTGTGCCTTCCTTGCCCTAAGCCACCCCCCAATAAAAAGGAGTCAGGGATCCCCTTTTGCTGAAGCCTCTGGAGTCCAGAGCAGTGTTTGGGGACCCCCAGGGCCTGGTGTCAAGGGTGGGGGGACCCTGGGCCTTGTTTATGGGCCTGTGGATCTGGGTTTGACACACCATCATGAGGGCACATTTGTTCTCAGTGTGAGCACCGTAGCAACCCAGGAAACCAAGAGCAAAGAGCACAGCGCCAGCTGCAATGAGGAAGTAGCCCACGTTGACAAACTGCATGGCACTGGACGACAGTGGTCCAAAGATCTTCAGGAAGGATGGTCCATCGACTGACACCCAGATGCCCACCGCCAACAGGGCCACACCACACAGCTGGGGACAGAGAGAGAGGCCTTGGAACAGTGCTGGTAGGCAGCTCCCTACCACATGGTTCAGCTGAATCATGAAGATAGGAGATAAGAAACTTCCCCCTTATTGGCTAAGGAGTCTAAAAACCCCTCACGCCGAGAGGGGAAACATCATTTAGAGCCAGAAAGATGGGAGCTGGGACACCCATAGCCAGTACGAGGCTGCACACCACACCTAGGCAGATATAAATGAAATCTGGGCTTCTTGAAATAGCCACAGGGCTAGAGGATGGGTAAGGCTTTCTCTCACTGCTGCCACAGTCCCACCACACAGCTAGGACTGAAGATAAGCAGGTGAGCACCTCCCAACCCCCAACTTCCCGCCCCACCTCATTTCCTTGCCAGGCTGTGGGTGCCTGGACACCTCTGTCCTCTGATAGGCAGAAACAGCATTGAGCAGGCTCAACAGTCACCATAGTAACAGAGGCGGGGCTGAAGTTTACACCTGCTCCCAACCCTGAAGAGGGCAGGTGAGAAGGGACACCCACCTGAGGCCCCTCCAGGATCACTCTAGGCCTGTGCTTGATTCAGTCTAGACCTCTCCTTGCCTCACAAGTGGAAACTGAGGCACCAGAGGGGGAATACATCCAGGGCTTCTCTTAGAGGTGCTCTGGCTCAACCCCAAACATCAGAGGGAATCCTGAGGCCCAGATTGGGAGGAGGCGCACTCCCCAGTTTCCACAGCAACTAGAGCAAAGCCTTGCTGATTCAGAGCTTCAGGAGATGAGTCAGCTTGCCACCACCTTGGTGCCCAGACCCCACTTTCCAGGTATAGAAACTGAGGCTAGAATCAGGAGTGAGATGGCAGATTGTGGCTGGATCCAGGCATGTTTGCCCAAGAACAGAGATCTGGGCTTCCAGCCCGCAGGCTCAAATTTCAAGGAGCCTAAGGTGTGAACCTGCCTTGCCCAGCCTGGCAAGGCCTGGGCAACAGAGGCTAGAAACCAAACCGGATTTGCCTTTAACCCACTCGGGCCAGAGTCCTGATCTCCAAATCTCTGGGATTCCTGTTGCCATCTCCAAGTACGTGGATAAACGTTAGTTTCCCTAAAGCTAATGGAAGCCCAAGCCACAGACCCCTTGGGAGTTAGAGAGTTTACTCACCCCCAGCCCCATTTCTCTAAAATCATCTCCATTTCCTGTCTCCACTTCCTTGCCTTTTACTCACCCTAACCCATGCTAATGTGGCTCTGAGGTCTGCGGCAACATCCTTCACTAAAGCTGGTGGGCACTTGGTGGGCTGCCTCCACTTTGACCTCTCCCATACCGTGCTGTCCTTGTTTTCCTCTTGTTGCTCTTTCTCCATTTACTTCCTGGTGGCCATTTCTCCACATATAAGTTTATATTATTTTTAAATGATATGTTTTACATATATATTTATACATTTATAAAACCCCTGTAAGTTGGGTTTCCTTGAGTTTACTATCCCTGAGTGCTCACACCCACTCCCATGGCTTCAGTGACCATCTACAGGCACATGACTTTCAAATATTCATGTCTATCTCTGCCTGCCTGTAACTCCACTGGGTGCACAGCTATTTGTGGGACATCCCCTGAGTTGCTCATGCCAGAGACATGGGCATCATCTCCAAGACCTCTGTTTCCTTTGCTCCTTCTTCTATCCCTCTGCTACCATCCAAGGCTTTGTCCTTTGTCCACTTTGTCCATTTCTCCCCATCTCTACCACCATCTCCAGGGTCCATGCCTCATTGCTCAGCTTTTTCAAACATGCCTTACACAATCTGTTTCTGGTTTTCTGAACAGTATCTGATTTCATGGCCTCTGGGCCTTTCTGCTTACTTTACAACCGCCTCATAGCTTCAACTGTTTCCTCTAGGAAGTCTTCTCTGACCAGGGTGGGGTTCAAGCCCCTCCTCTGCGCTCCCATAGTCCCCATGCTAAGGCCAGACATACTATGTTGTCACTGTTTGCCTATCTTGCCTGCTAGATCTGAGATTCTTGAGGACAGAGAAAGGGCTTACTCATCTGTCACCCAGGCATTCAGCCAGTCTTAAGCAATAAATGTTTGTTGAATGAATGAAGGACTGCTAGAGGCCGACCCTTTGCTCTGAGGTCTCTGGGCCTTCTTTCTTTTCAACTCTCCATCCTACAGAGGCCACTGAATTTTCTTCCACACCAGGGGACCTAGGCAAACCCCTTGCCCTCACTGGGCCTCCAATACCTATAAAAAGAAGAGAATCACTCCTATTACCGTACCCTGCCCTACTCTAAGTCTGGAAGGAAGGGGATGCCCTCAAGCTTCTCCGCCCCAGCTTGTGCAGCTGCACTAGGACCAGGACTCAGCATCTGGGGAGACATCTGCACCCCATCATCATGGGAAACTGGCAGGACAGAGTTTGAGTACAGCAATCTCCTATGCCCAACTTGGGCTCTGCTCAGGTTGTGCCCCACTCCTTTAGAAAGCCCCAAAGAGCCCAGACTCCATACTTACAAAGATGAGGAAATTGAAGAGGACCATCATGGCCTTAATGAAGCTGAAGCACTGCATGGTGGCTCCTGAGAGGAAGACATGTATGAGTTAGGAACTCACTCCACCTCCTGTCCCACCTGGGCTGGCCCTGGCATTTTGACCCTGACATACCAGACTCCAGCGTCCTGGACCCATATATCACCAAGTGTCCCTGCATGGAGACTCTGACATCTCAGGGCTTTTCCCAATCCCCATGCTGACACCCCTACCACTCTGTTCTGCCCAGGTCCCCTACCACCACCTGACACTCTGAGATCCGAATGCCCCAGGTTCCTCCACTGGCACCCCAAGCCTAGCCCTCCCACCACGGGTCACTTCATGCCCTTCCCTGGCACCAACTTATCCTAGACCCCTCCCAGACCAACCCTAGACTCTGCCAGGACCCTCCCCATGGCCCATCCAGTTCCCCAAACCTGCTTCCAGATTGGTTTCACCTTGCAGGATAACCTCTATCCTATGCCATCACCTGTTCAGGTCTCTTGGTAGCGAGTTCTGAAAGAGGGATGTGCCAAGGCTCCAGAGGGACAGACAGTTCCAGGGAGCTACCACTGCGTGGGCACGTAGGAAGACAGAGCTGACTCTCCACACCACTGCTCACCTGCAGGCGGGGAAGGCACTTTAAAGGCCTCCTTCTGCCTGCCTGCCCACCTGCCCCACCCACAGCCAGTCAGCCTCCTTTTGCCCTTGCTGCCCCCTGCTGCCTGGAGATCTGTCCCCATGGCCACAGCAGCAGCCAGCCTCTGCCTGGCAACGCCAACCACAGGCAACGCCCCTCCTGATCTGAAGAAGGGAGAGAAGTCTGGGAGTGGGAAAGGTGGGCTCCCAGGACGTCTGTGTGCCCTCCACAATAGCACACATATGCTTCTTACTCTTCATCTGCTGATACATTCGTGCTTACCCTATGTGCTCACAGGCATGCACATCTGCCCAAACTCTGTCTGTATATTCACACACAGATACATACATAAACACCTACTAGTGCTCATGTGTGTGCATGCACACATGCACACATGCACATATACACTCTGGACTGTGTGAACTGACTCCCAGCAACTAACAAGCAACAGAGCTACATCTGAGGTACTCAAAGTTTCTGTCTCCCTCTCCCCCGCCTCCCCACACACGCACCCACTTTAAGGGAATGACTGAGGGTTGGCTGCTTCTGCTCCCACTCTGAGTAGCAAGTGGCTCCCAGTCCTTTTCTCTCCACAAAACCTCAAATTCCTCATCGCTTTCCTCCCTTCCTCTTTCCTCCTCTCTCTTGCTCTCCACCCTTCGCTCTGCCTCCCCGCCTCCAGCCTTCTCTTTCACTGTGTACACCCCTTCCCTTGCTGCCAGCAGGGGGCATACGGCCCCACAGGAGCAGTGCACCCGGCTCTAAGGCTCCACCACCCGCTTCGTTAATCCTTCCTGTGCTGTGGGTCCCACTTCCCAATTCCAGTGTCCTCCTGTCGAGGTGCTGGGAGAGTTCTGGCTTTCTAGTCACTCACACCAGGTGCTCAAATCCTTGTTCTGTTGCTTATTAGCTGTGTGACCCTGCAGGCATTTTCTAGACTTGGTTTTAAGCTTCTATTTCCTCATCTGCATAACAGAATAGCTATAGGGTTTTAAAATGAGACTTTTCTTCCCACTCTGGGGCATGAGTGAACCACCACAGAGTAAGAAGGTCAGAATGAGGAGAGCCCCAGTCAGAGGGGGTGTGGGATGGACAAAATGGATTAAAAATTTTTTGTTGTTTTATAATGGGAGGAAGCAGCTGAAGAGACAGGGGGAGGTGATAACACTAATATTTGTACAGGTCATGTTTTAAATGCATTACACATAGAGTAATTATTTTTTATACCTTCACAACTATCCATGAAATGGATTCTCTTTTTATCGCCTTCTCAAACATAGGGAAACAGGCACAGAAAGGTTAAGTACTTGCCATGATCACACAGCTTGTAAGTGGCAGAGCCAGGATCCATCCCCAGTCAGTCTGGTGCCAGAGTCTATGTCTTAACCATGAAGCGGGCTGTCTACATTGAGAGAATCTCTAGAAAGGCAGGAGGGGCTGGCTTCCAGAAAGAGCCAGGGGGAAGGCCTTGGTCTGAGACTTAAGGAAGAAGATGGCCAAGGACGGGTGAGTTTATATGTATACTGGCTAGAAGTTGATGGGGACAAGGTCAATTTCCTAAAAGTGAGGATGGCAAGAGCAGAGGCTAGAGGGGTAGGAGGTGTGAGGCCTTTGAGGGTGAGGCTGAGGGCCCCACAGCCTCCAAGCAGGCTCCTGCAGGAACAAAGAAAAGGCGAAGGCTGGGAAGGGGGCTTATAGGTGGACTGAGAGAGGTAGGGAGAGGATGCTGAGGTGTGGAGGAAGAAGGGGCAGGTCCACAGTTCCACGACACTCCATGCCAAGCCTGCAGAGAGCTACTGATGTTCCCATCTCCTACAAGGAAGGAGATAAAGCCAAGGTTGGCATGTCTTACATCTCCTGGGGACCTGCTAGTCCCCTGCCTGCACTGATTATCCACATAGCTTTCTCTTTCACCTCAGGAAGAATTGGGACCAGGTCACATTCATCTCCAGTGCCCAGCACATATAAAGTTGCTAGTGAACATTTCCTGATTGATTGAATGAATGAGTACAGAATAGCAAGAGTTAAGTATCTGGGCTTTGGACCTTGGCCTTCATGGATTTAAACCCCTGTCTGCCTCTAATTGTGGGACTTCACCTAACTGAGCCTCTGTTTCCTTATACACTCAATCCTTATTATTCACGGATTCCACATCTGTGAATTTACCTACTCACTAAAATGCATTTGTAACTGCAAACCAATAGCTCAGCTCACATGTTCTCAGTTGAGGCTGAACAAGGGGACACTCTGCCTTCTTGTTTCAGCTCTCACAATGTAAACAAGTGTTCTTTTTGTGGTCTATTTAGTGTCACATTTTTTGCACTTTTGTGCTTTTTGTTCCTGATTTTGCTGCTTAAAATGGCCTCTGAACATAAAACTGAAGTGCTCTAGAGTTCCTAAGCACATGAAGGCTGTGATGTGCCTTATGGAGAAAAAATGTGTGTTAGATAAACTTCCTTCAGGTGCAACTTACAGTGCTGTTGGCTATGAGTTCAATGTTAATGACTCAACAACATATTTTAAATTAGGTGTCTATAAACAGAAACACACATAAAACTAGGTTAGTACTGATGGGTCAGTTTATGAAAATGTTGTGACCAGAGACTGGTAGGAATGTAACCCTGTAGGAGCACTGGCTCAATATTTGCTAATTAAGTTTGTGGTGATGACTTTTATTGGAACAGAATTACTGTGAATAACAAGACTTAGTTGTATATGAAATCAGAATAATGATAGAATCTCCTTGTAGGATTGTTGTGGGATTAAATAAATGAGATAATTCTGTAAGGTACTTGGCACTATGTTTGGCACATAGTAAGTGCTCAGTAAACATTGTTAATGTGGATGAGGGAGTGAGTTTCCCCTCTTCAGAGTTCCTTTTCCCAAGAGGCCAAGTTGAAGTTTTCTGGCTCTTGGGCCTGACCCATGGGAGAATTGTGAGGGAGGCTGACCCATGGGGAGGGGCTGAGGACCAGGATCAGTAATAAAGAGCCCCACCCTTGTAATAGAGCTCTCTGCTGCTGCAGCGCTCTCAGGCACACCACAGAAGCTCCCAGTGACCATGGGGCCTTCTCAGCTCACCCGTGCCCCTCGGCCCTGGGGCTTAAGATCCCCCTACCACAGGTCAGGTATAGGCTGACCTTGGCCTCGGTTTCCCAGGATGTTCAAGCGTAGCCACAGAAGGTATCGGCAGAAATGCCAAGGCCCAGCTGCCAGGAATGCAGCCACCAATCTTGCCACGCTAGTCATGGATATCAGCACCCACACTACCACCACCAGTGCGAGGATCCTTCTTTCCCAAGGTTGGCTGAGGGCCCTGAGCTAGGGTGAGAGGTTAGGAAAACAGGTCCACTCAAGTTTTCTCCACTGGAGCCCTGCATAGACACTCTAGGGGACATACTCTCTCTAAAATACCACCCCAGAGGTATGGTGGGAGCTTGATGGTAGGCATCCTAAAGGCTGAGAGCCTTAATGTAGGATGTGTTGGCTGGAAGTGGAGGGCTTGGGGAAGTGGGTGAATCTAGAGCAGTGTGGCTTCCAGACCTGCTGCTTTCCTCACACTCTTCCCTCTGCTTCTTTCCTCAGTTCTCAGACACCTTGGTCAACATGGCAGCTTTCTGATCCTCTAGAAATGCCCAGAAACTGGTCTAGAAGCTTGGCTGGCTCTGGAACTGCATCACCTATGGGCCATGGGTGGTGAGCAGCAGACAAATGCAATAATTTCTGCTCCAACTGCCTTACTCTGCTCCAAGGTGTTTCCTTCTGACTGTGCAGACTATAAGGGCAGGGATGGGGCAGAATGATCCCAGGGATTGTCTTCAGTGACAGCAGGAGAGATCACAGTTAGACAGTGGAAGAATGGAACAAGGTCAGCAACACACACCATTTCTCCATCTCTGGCCTCACTATGAGATAGGAGACCCTCCTGCCTTACCCCCCCACCCCACCCCATCTGCACAGGGAAAAGGATCTCTATAGACATCTTGGAAGGTATAGGGAGCCAGGTCCTTGGGGAGAGAGACAGAGGAACAGATGGGATGAAACAGATTTTACTGCATGAGTGTAACCCCATGAGTGCCTGAGTGTGAAGTGTATGTGGCTCCGTGTGCCTGTGATGGTCAGTGCAGGTGTTGCTGCTGGGGTCTGTGTCTGAAAGTGTGTGAGAGAAGAGGACGGTGGACGTATCAGCAGGTACATGTACTGGAGTGTGCCTTTGCAACGGAATGTGTTTCTGCAGCTAGCTGTGTGTCGAGATGTGTGTGTTAAGGGTATGGGCGTGCCACAGAGAGGCAAGCTCTGCTAAGAAGAATGAAAGTCAGGAGGGGGAGAGGGGGCAGGAGAAGAGGGTTGCTTTTGAGGAGGGCTTACCACTTTTAGCCTTTTAGCCATTCTCTGAGGTCAGTGTTATCCAGGACTGACAGCTGAGCTGGGGTGTTTGGGGCGGGGCAAGACTGATTTGAGTCCAGAAAGGGGGAGGGTGCTAAGCACTCTGGCCTGGGGATTTTCCATTTGGATTTTCTGAATGTGTGCCCATGTGTCATCAGGGGCAACTGGGTTTCTATGGGGTATGTCTCCATGGACTTGTGTTTCAGTGGCAGGAAACATTGTGAGGAATTCTCTTTATGTATCACTTAATGCATAGGTTAGTGTATATCCCAGTGTTCTAAGATCTGGTCCAGTTAGAGGGCTCCCTTCTCTGGAAGTTGGGGGTTGGTGTGATCCCTGACACCTTTGGACTGGTTCCCTGGGGTTCAAGAAGCCTATGAAGAGAAAATGAATTGTGTCTATGTAAATCTACTCCAAGGCTTGCCAGACCTTGGGACCCTGAAAGGATGGGAGGGGCAGAGAATTCACTGACACATGGTGCCTAGATAGAGGGGGGCGGGGGAAGATGCGGCTCCTCAAAGTATGGGGGAGGTGGCTGCTGAACCTCAGTCAGAGCTGGAAGGTGGCTGGGCTAGTGCTCAAAGCCCACAAGGGGGCCACATACGTAAAGACACATGACACAGTCCATGAACACATGCAGGCATGTAAATGCAAGTGGACTCACAGACACACAATGCAATAAACACACATACACACAAGTACATGCCTATGAACAGAGATGCACTGACATGAATGCACATGCTTATGACACATGTAACACACATGTGCCTACAAATGAACACAAACATGCATGTACCTAGACATAAGCACACAAGAATATAGACAGACGTATGCAATCACATTCATGCAAACCTAAGCACACATACACACAGGCAGACACACTCACCAGACTTCCCTGCCCCTGTGGCCCTGAGACCCAGAAGCCTCCCTCCCCTATGTGAGAGAGAGTGTGTGCGTGTGTGCGCACACACACTTGTGTGTGTCTGTATATGTGAGCATGTGTGTGTCTGTGTGAGTGAGGAGTGGGGGGTGCTGAGCTGCGGGAACCAGATGACATCATCTCTTCCAGCTATTTTTAGCTCCCTCTGCAGTGCCTGCTCCTTCACTGTTCCTCCCCATCCAGGCTCCCAGAGGCAGCTACAGCCAGAGGGCACCCACCCCTCCAGTCCAGGCGACCTGTGGAAGACTGGGTACAGTTCACCCTCTCCCACCCCGCCAGAGCTCCCTGGAGGCTGAGAACCCCAGGCTCACCGGGTCAGGGGCAGAGGTTTGGGCCAGGTGGCAGCCTGGCCCAGGGGTGTGGGTCAGGTGAGCTGACCTGGTTGGGCTCCAGCTCTTAGGGGTGCCTCTGCTTCTGCTTTTCAATCTGAAACCGTCTCAGTCAGCAGTGCCTGCTATGTGCCAGGGAGGGTGCCAAGTTCTGGAGGCAGCATAGGGCGCAAGACAGCGGGAGTTCTTCCTGGTAGGAGTTATAGCTCAGGAGGAGACAGACATTAAGTGGATCACGTTGGCACTGCACTAAATTGTGGCAAGGATTTGAACACTGGTAACAAGAGGTCTTAGTCTGGGCTGATGTTCTCTGTCTCTGCTTCCAGAGATACCCTGGGGAAATTAGAGGGGCACACTTCCTTACCTTGCACCTTCTCCCTGCCCCCATTAACCACATCTCAGAACTCCAGACAGTGGTGCTTCCTTCTCAAACCCGAGGCTGTGCTCCCAGTACTGCCCACCATCCCAGTGATGGCTCACTGCTGTTCATGTCCCCCTTTTCTTTGGAACCTCTTCACAGTCGATCCCTGGGTGGCGATCCTTGGTTCCCTTCCTATAGATGAGAAAACTGAAACCCAGGGTGGGGCAGTGCTGGACCCACACCTCCCATTCCCCGGGAGCAGCCTGGGGGGAAATGACAAGCTGCTGGAGGAGGAAGTGACAGTAGTACAGGTGCCTGAGGAGCAGGCTGAGGGGTCAGCAGGGGAGCAGAGGAGGCCATTGGCCTGAGGGGTCTGTGCCTGGAAAAAGGCTTCCAGCTCCAGCCAGCTGCTGGCAGCCACCTGAAAATCGGGTTTGGCAGCTTCTGCCCAGCTCCTTGGCCTGGAGGAGGGGTCCAGACAGCTCCAGGAGGCAGGCATCCTGGGCGGGCCCATCCTCTAACCCAGAGTCTGGCTAAACTGTCCAGTCGAGGGAGCATTTTGTAATACTGGGATCCTCTGGTGTGTGGGGACAGCTCTGAGATGGAGACAGGAGCCCAGAGCTCCAGTCCTTGTTCTGCCTCAAACCTCAGTGTGATACTTGGAAAGTCTGCCCCCTTTCTTGGCCTCAGTGGGCCCTCCAAGGAAGGAGCAGGTTCAGGTTCCCCACCCCAAACTCTTGCCCTCAGGGTTTTCCTGGGAGTCTGACTCAGGCACAGGAACACAAAGTCAAAGGTAGAGGCTGGACCAAACCACCCTCAGGCGCCAAGCTGGAAGGTTCCTGTCTCCAGCGGGTCAATGACCGGAAGCCCAGCTCCAGCCCCACAATACAATACCAGTCACCCCACCCTTACCAGTGCCCTCACCCACACCCCAACTTCCGGCCTCTGTTCCTTCCTCACCTTCAGGGAAAGCTGCACGGCTCCCTAGGGAATCTCCCATATTTCCTCCACTGGCTCCCTGCCCTGTGCATAGCCCTCCCTCCCCCTCTGCCCATTTGACTGGGCCAGTCTCCCAGTAAACTTTCTTTCCCTGGGCCCTGAGGCAGGCCAGGGAGGACAGGAAACTGGGTGGAAGGGTGGCAAAGGAGCCTGTTTTTCCTACCACCCTCAGACACTGGAGCCCAAATGACGGGCTGGAGGGGAGGCGGGTGGACTGAACACTGGGGCCTAGGACCGGGCTGCCCTGGGCCTATCCCATGCCCTGAAGCTCCAGAGAAGGTGGAAGGCTACCCTCCACCTATCCAGCCATCTTCTTCCTCTGCCTTCTGTGCATTCAGAGAAGAAAGTCCAGAGCTGAGGCTTGCATCCTCTGGAAAACAAACACAAAAACCCAGGCTAAGTGAGTCCTGGCTGTTATCATTATGCCAGCAACAAATTCATGATACACAAAAATGATACAATTCTAGATGCACAGAATCCACAGTCATGGAATCTTAGCATCACAGAATTCTAGCCTGATGAAATCTGAGTTACAGAAGCTTAGAAATACAGAATTTTGGCAGCACTGCGTCCCAGATTGCAAGGTTGGACTACCCTTGAATGGGAAGTCTTGAGAAGTCAATTAGTGAAGCCTCTTCCTTTAGGTGGATGTCTAAACCAGAGGAATACCCCCTGGGGATGGGCAAAGGAGTTCACAAATGAATGCTAAGGAGGAGGCAGACAACCAGGGATACATGAGCTTAGAATGAGGTAATGGACTAGTAATAAACCAGACAGACGACAGACACCTTCCATGAGGAAACTCCTGGTTCCTGAGGATGAGGGGACTGTGGTGAGGCAGGGAGAGGAAATTAAATAAACAAAGGAAACATAACCTAAAGAAAAAAAATCAAGTAGCATAATACACCAGCCCCATGGCTCCAGCTTCCCCATAATTGGGGTTAACATCAGCCTAGAACACTTTCAAACGTTAATAAGCTTCCTTTATCACATTGGAATGGCAAGCCATGTCTGACTTTTTGGGAAGAAAGGTACAAAACAGAAAATGGTCCATACACTACACTTTCCTTAGAGCTGCTGGGGGGAGCAGAATCTCTCCAAAGAGGATCCTGAGCCTTGAGCAACATGGTGTATACCAAAGCCTCCTGTGGGGTGGGTTCAGTACCCCTAAGCAAGGTCCCAGTGGAGGGGTCCTTGTGGAGTGTATGCATTAGTGCCTGTGGGTGGCATCTCTAGAGAAGAAGCCATCCTTGAGGCAGCCCTTGTATGGGGACCCTTGTCTGATGATGGGGTTGGTTACTCAGCAAACAACAAGGATATTTACTTAGCATGTCTGGGAAACTCTGCAAACTCAGGAACCCAGAAGGAGCAGCTCCAGAAAGAGGTAAATGCCAAACCCTGCTGGGCCTGGGAAATGGGGCAATGTCAGTTGGAGATCCTCTTGCTTGACTGCCTGTCCTTGGATTCAACTCAGTACTTCAGCCGTGACCTCTACCCATACCCCTATTTGCCTCCCTCTCCCTGCTTGCCTGCTGTTCTACGTACTTACACCTGCTGTGTGACCTTTGGCAAATGCTGTCCCCTCTCTAGGTCTCAAACTTCCTTTTCTCTAGTTTGAAGTCAATAATTGGGTCCTAAGTGCAGCTTTTAGTATTTTATAGTCTTAGTTTTGTACAGATCAGTTCTAACTTCAGATATCTCCATTCTCAGCTTCCAAAGAAAGGGCCAGGCAGTTTCAGGGGAGATTGTGGGCATTAGGGACTAGAAATATTGCTCACATTTGAGTGAGTCGGTGCCTATGCAGATGTTTTTATGATGCTCAGAACCGCCCTGTTATATAAAGCATCACCCCCATTTTATAGATGAAGGAACTGAAGCTCAGGGAGGGTAAATAACACGCCAAAGGTCATTCAGCTAGGGAGTGACAGGACTGGAATCTCAACCAGGTCTGTCTTAATCTGGGGGCTTGGTTTCAGATTAGCATTATTCCATGTGCCTTTAGTAGGTCCAGTGAAAACCCGAGGATGGGATTTTCAGGGAGAAGTGGTCCAGGTGGCTGTCCCTGAGAGGTGATGAATTCCATTTAGGGTAGTGTGCAATAGGGGCTGACAGCTTGTGCTGTGAAAAAAGCTGAGGCTCCTTCTGTTGGCAGCTCTGGGTTTTCTCAGCTCAGATTGGAGATAGCTGGGCTGGGCTAGACTGGGTGTGAGAGGGTTGGAGTGGAGAGTGGAGTGGTTCTGGGCTGGTCTTCAGGGTGTTGAGGGCTACCACCACTGTTCCCAGAGACTCTATGTATTGTTGGGGAGGGGCTCTAAATGGGGTCTTCCTCCCCTTCTGGGATGGGTTAGCCCCTACCACCCACCCTGCAGTTGGAGGCCTCTTGAGCCTGGGCCAGGGGACTTTCCAGCTGGGATACCGTCATGATGTGCTGGCACTAGACTCCCTGCTTTGAGGTTCCAGTACCTTTTGCATCCCTAAGCCTCAGCGACCTTGCACAATTGCTTCAGTTAAGTGACTCAAAGGAAGTGGAAGGATTTCAGGTGGACCCATGACCCCTGCCCTGTCCAAGGCTAGGTCATCATAGGAGACTGGGAGGTCCAGGAAGTTACTAGCTCATAGATCAGGACTGGAGGCAACACTACAGCTCATCTCAACCAGATCTTTCTCTGAAAGGGGGAGAAAGGAGCTTGAAGTCCAGAAACAGAACAGAACTTGCCAAAGATCATATGGTAGCCACTCCTGCCCCCACCAAATGCCAGGCACTCCCCGTGGCCCTTAGGACAGAGAGTTGAATCAGTCTAGGTTCTTGTTCTTGAGAACTTGCAGCCTAATGGAGAAAACAGGCTTGGTAGGTACACCAAGAAAGGTTCAGACTTTGTATATTGGGAGACTAGACAGGCAGGGCACAGACCACAGCAGGCTTCAAGGAAGATGCATAGGTGATTCAAAAAATGGGTTAAGATGGGGCAACATTTTTTTTGGATTATTGGGAAAGCTTTTATTCATTCATTTTTTAAATTCGTTTTATTATCATTAATCTACAATTACATGAAGAACATTTTGGTTACTAGACTCTAAGACGGGGCAATATTTTAGCAGATGCAAAAGGGTAAAATTCTTTCCTGGCTGAGAAAGAGCATGAGCAGTGGCTCAGAGGGGCACTGCTTGGCTGTGTGAGATAAATGAATTGCCCTGCCAAGGCTGGCCTCTGTGGCTGGAGTGGAAGTCATGGGCGGTAGTCTAAGCCAAGGGTAGGACTTGAGATCAGGAGTGTCTGTGCTCTGTGAGCACACAGGAGTCAGAGGTACAGGCCCCGGGGATACAGGGGACCCAGAGGTGGCTGGTGGGGAATGTGACTGAGACTATGGCTGGGAGATTCTTAGCAGCAGGGATGGGGACTGGGGACTTTCATCACTCCTGATTGGGCTGTTTGCTTTAATTCAACACAAATATACATGCATCCAAAGCCTCTGCTTCCACCTCCCTCGCTGAGGGCCCGGCCCAGCCAAGGGGCAGAGTTACTCCCCACTAGCTGGGTTCCCGCCCCAGGTTTTCCCGGCCAGGTCACACACTTCCCTTTAGCAGCTTCGTTCCCACTCAGGGCTCCTAAACCCGCCACTGGGCTAGGATGGGATAGGACGTAGGCTTTGGAACTTCACGGGCTGCGTGCCCTGCCGGTGCAGCTGTGATGCAAATCCGTATTTATTCTCGGAGTCCTTACCATGGAGCGCGGCGCACTTGGCGCCAACGCCTGTCTGGAAGTGGCTCCTCCGGGCGGGACCTTAGGGCCCCAGGGCCCGGAACGGGGCGGGGGGGGGGCTGTGCTTTCCCTGTTAGCGAATCCAGCGGCTCCGGCCGGACTCCCGGGGCCGGGGCTGTAATCCACCGAGTCCGGAGCGCCTGGTGGGAAGCAGAAGCGTGGTCTGGAAGACCCTAGGAGGAGGGTGCGGGGGTTGGGGGCCACCTTGAGCAGACGGAACCCTGACCACAAGGTCCGGGCCGAGGTTCCATAGAAGATTTGAAAGTTTAGGACAGGAGAAAGGGAGGGGGAATCCCCGGGCCTATGAGGGGCCACCGCAAGCCTGAGCGCGGCTCTGCGCCTCATCTGTTCTCTGTGCAGACATGATTTGGCCATTAAGAACGAACTCGACCCTTCCCTGTCCTCATCTGGTAAAGAAACCAAGCAGGAGTTACACCTCAGAGGCCTTGAGAGCCTGATGATGCTAGGGACAGGGGGAGGAGGAGGGGAGAGGTCGCAGCCCGGGTGCTGGGGACATCCCAAGGGCTCCAACTTCAGGAAACAGAACTGCAGGAATGGTGTGAGCAGTTTATATAAAATGCTATTCAAATCAGCATGCATATATAGGCTTACAGAGATGGCATTTATGGAGTGCACACTGCATGCCAGACCAAGGTATTCACCAAATTGACAAAAAGAGGAGTGACTCTTACTTTTTCTTCTTAGTACTTTTATAATCAGAAAAGGACAATGCAACTCTTTCTATTAAAAAAAAAAAACCCTGAATACCTGGGTTTCAGCTGCTGAGCCACTTACTGTTTGTTTGGCCTTGGAAATTCTGCTTTAACTTCTACAAGCCTTAGTTTTGTATCTGAAAATAAGAACTATAGGAGAATGTAGGCACAGGGTTTGTTGTCAGGATTAAATGAGTTAAGACATCAAAGGTACTTGGAACAGTGCTAAGTGTCATCAATGAGAAGAACACTTAGCCTCATTGTGGGGTACTGTGGCGGGGTGTAGGGGAGCAAAAAGTCTTCTGGATGAGTAGAAATCTGAGCTAAGTCTGAAAACATGAGTAGGAGTTAGTGGAAAGGGTGGAAGGAAAGGATATTAATGAAAAAGGGAATAACAAGCAAAGACAGGCAAGTGAGAAACAGGACAGGGAATTCGGGGGAACTATAAGGTGTGAAGCAGGGAGTAGAGAAATGAAGTTAGAAGTAAACGGGGGGCCAGAATGTGGGAGGCTTAAAGTTACTGAGGCTGGTTTTCTTTCTGAGAGCTGTTGAGGGGTTTTCAGCAGTGGTGGGAGGAGATAGTCTTCCCATGGGCACTTGGAGGCAAGGAGACACATGAGGAGAAAGATAGTGGCATGAACTACAGTGACAGCCCTGAGATGGAAAGAAATGGATGGATTTGAGAGGTAGAAATGACAGGACTTGGTGACGGATTGAATGGGAGACATAAGTCAGAGGGAGATATGAGGCCCAGATCCTGACTTCCAACTTGGGTCCCTGGGGTGGTGCTATATTCTCTGAAACAGGGAGCAGGAAGAATAAAACATTTGAGGGGAAGCTGAGTTCAGTTTTGGACATGCTGGTGACCACAGCCCTGTACAGACCCTCAATAATTGGGATCCTGCTGTCCCACCTGGCAATTACTCTGTCCAGAAGACGGGAGGGGTATCATTAGCCACTGCTGGATGTCTGTTCCTTGGCTGCGGCTGGCTTCACGTCTGGATGGGGAATTGGGGGTGGGGGGCTGGCACCACTGGCCTGGGCCTAGTGAGTGTTCTTTGGTGGTTCTGGGCTGCCAGGCAGTTTCTATGGGCCGAATCATGTGACAAAAGCTCCAATTGTTCCCTAAGAAAGTCCTGGGAGGGGGGCTGTGCTGCTGAGATTAGTGTCTACTTTAAAGCTGGGGAAATTGAGGCTCAGGAATTGAGTGGCAGAGCCAGGAGGTAAATGAAGGTCTGTGGGATGTCTTCTCACAGTACCAACTGCCACGTCATCAGTGATTACATTTTCTTTAAAGACATGCAGGGAAAGCACCAGGGCCATAGCTCTGTGGGAGAAAAATTCAGTCTGGAGGGATAGTGGGGATCACAGAAGGAGGCAGGGAAAGCTCCCCGGAGGTGGTGCCATCTGTGTTGTCATAGAAGCATAATCTTGTTTTCTGTCTCCCCAGCCAGCAATCTTTAGCAATAAGCCCTCACCTGCAGTGAAAGAGAACTGTCATCTGAGGAACTTCTGGGCAGAATGTGTCCAGAGAACCCAAAAAGTGGCAGGAATTCTTGCAGACATTTTGGGCCTGAAATGGGGGCACTCCTACCTTGGTCTCTGGCATCTGCCAGCCTGAGCATCCTTTCTGCACTGGAACTCCACTGGCAGCTGGAAGCCCAGTGCCTATTCATTTTCATATCAACGTTCAGCACAAGTCTATGTTTTGTTCCCAGGTTTTGCTTTACTTAAAAAAAAAAAAAGAGGCATCATGTGATAAAGTAATGGATTCTTTCTAAGGGAGGACTAGCAATTACAAGAAAAACTGATCTTTCTGTGGATGATTGGGGGAAAAGTTGTAAGACACAAAAAATGTTGCTAAGCTTCATCTGTCTCCCACCAAGTATTTTTCCCCAAGTATCCAAATGGCTGGGGCAGACTTGACATGGTAAGGGGGTGGCCAAATTCTTAGGAGCAAAGAAGGGGTAACTTAAAAAAAATGTTGAAGTAAAATTTGCTTATTGAGGAATATATAAGCAAGTAAAAAAAAAAAAATATATATATATATAAAGCATCCATTAAGAAATAAACACTGCTAACAATGTATTTCCTTATTTTCATTGCTGGGTATATGTGGCTTTCTTTTACATGGTTAATACACTGCATACACATATACTTTCTTATTCAACAAAATTATAAGAACTATCTCATATCATTTAAAACCCTTTAAAATTTTTTTAAATGATTGCATAATCTTCTACTATATGGAAATACTGTATTTTATTTTACCAAACCCTTATCCTAAGACATACAGATTTTTTCTTTTTCCCTTCCTTTCTTTCATTACAAAAATGCTGTGATGAAAATCTTTGTCCATATTTTGGATTATTTTCTTACAAATTTTTCTGGAAGTGGAATTCCTATGTCAAAAGATCAAAATGTTTTCAAGGAGCTTGATGTATATTGCCAAAATGCTTTCTGGAAAGGCTGTGCCAATTACACTCCATCACCCCAATATAAATGTACCTGTCTTATAGGAGTATTAACATTAAAAAAATTCTCACCAATTTAACAACTGAAAAACGGAATTCTATTTTTTTGGTGCTGAGTAATCTTGGAGGCCAGAGTAGCATGGGTCTGCTAGGTCAATGATTTGGTTCCATCTGACGGGTGAATTCCTCTTCTGATCAAACTGTCTCCTTTGCTAAATTGGTGGGTTTTGGCCATTGTGTGAACATATGTTATTTTTACTTGCCTGGAATTCTCTCCTCCATTTGGTTGTAGTGTCCCAATCTTCCTTTAAGGAACACCCTTCCCCATTTTGGTCCACGAAGTTCAAGTGGACCTGCCGTGTGCCCGAATTCCAGGGATGGGTATTGAGATTCTGTCTGGCCACTCATCACACTGGTTTATGATGGGTATTTCACCCAACTGGGGCAATGAGAGTCTTTTACTGGAACGATTGGGAGGGAAGCCCTCTCTCTTATGAGGGGTTTTGGGGTAGGAAGAGTGAAGCTGAAGAATGTAGTCCTGGAGTCGGCTGGTGGTTGTCTTTGCCACTCAAGGGGAAAGCCCAGCTGAGACGGAAGTCAACACTAGGTAAACGGTGCCAAGAAATGGAGAAGATATATACCTGGAGACTCTGTTTGAATTCCTGGATTCAGCTGCCTGGCTTTTCTTTTACATGAAGCAACAAATTCCCTGCTTTTTAAAAAAATCTAGTTGGAGCTAGGTTTCTGTTATAAGCAATTGGAAAAGTCCTGTGGTTTTGCATGATGTTCATAAAAGCAAATGGGCCTGAATTGTTATAGAATCATAGGTTGTGAAGGTTGAAAGATCTTCACTATCTTCTTTATTCATGTTTTATACACAATCTCCATGTATTTTAGTCAGATATTACTTCGGCGTCTGCCTGCATAAGTCTAAGGATGGGCACTCAATGTTTTAGAGATAACCTGGTCCATCACTGGAGAGTCAATGCTGAAGGAAAGTTTTTTTTTTCCTCAGCAACTGCAAAAACTAAACAACCCCTCATGCCTAAAAATAAGATAAAGGATGGGAAGAATCTAATCTGATAACCCAGTATCAAATCCTTGGCTATCTAAAGAAAAAGGTTAGAGAGCTGAGTTGAGGGGTGGGACAAAGCTAAATGATTTGAATATGATAGTAGGTGTTTTGTTTGTTTTTGATTTTGAGAACTGGGGGGCCAGGAAGAGAAGGCTGGAGAGAAAGAAGAGAAAATCAGATAATTTGACATCATAGCAGAAAGGGTTTTAAGAATAAAAATGTCTAATACTAAACTGGAGATTTTCTGCAGCCACACTAAGTTCCCTTTATCCTATGAATCTTCAGTAAAGTCTAGTAACAAAGCTTTCTGGCAAGCGATTGTTTTTGGTGTGGATGTGGTAGTTACAGAAAGGGTTGAAGACCAGGTGCTCAACAAGGATAACACATGTGAGGTGTGAGACAGTCCATAAGCTAAATTCAGAGAGTGGGAGCAGGGATTCAGAGACAGAGGTGATTATGACAATGTAATTGCCCTGGAATTTTCCATAATCTTTGGGAATTTTGGGGGGTATCTTTGGGAATGGGGTTTTGACCAATCTTATCTGGTTCTTAAGAGGCAGAGAATGCCAGCTAACAACTGGATTGTAACTTATATTGAGATGAAATCAGCTTCCCCCACGATAGAAGGTATTTGCCTTTGGGGCCACGGCAACTGAGTCTATTCCCTTTGCCCCACATGACTGTAACTTTGTCATCTGGCTTTGCAGTCAGAACTGGGTTTGAATCTGGGCTTTGCCCTGATCAGCTGTGTGACCATAGAATTTATAATCTAGTGGGAAGAGATTGAAAATATGAAAATATGAAAATAAAATATGTAGTATGACAGGTAATGATAAGAAATATGGAGATAAAGAAGGTAAGACAGAGATGGCATGCCATGAGGGTTATTTGCTCATTTATATAGGATGGACAGAGAGGCCTTATTGGTGAGGTAATATTTGAACAGGGAACTACAAGAAGGGAGGAAGCAAGCCCTGCCTCCACGTTGGCCAAGAATGTTTCAGGCAGAGGGAAGAACAAGTGTAAAGACTCCGGGGTGGGATGTGCTCAAAGACCAATAAAAAAGCTAGTGGCTGAAAAAATGAATTTGCCCTCTCTGAGCATCAGTTTCTCATCTGAAAAATGTAGATGATCACAGTACCTATATCATAGCGTGGATGTGATGAGTAAATGTGATAATGCTTAGCACAATGCCAAAGTCTTGTAAGCTATTGTTATGACAGTTAAGTCTTAGACCTTATTGACTGTTTTTTTTTTTGATGATGTGTGGTTCTTCCTCCACTTCATTCTCTTCCTCTGATTCATGCTCTTGTTAGACTATAATATGCTGCAGTTTATCTGTCACTAATGGTTACTAGTACCTACTGTATGCTACACACAAGGTTATAGGATTTTCTTAACATAGCTAATGTCCCGTGTGGGAGAGTACATCTTTACATTAATAGCAATGATATAAAGCAAAGTAGGTCTAAGAAAATAACTAGCAGAGTGCTCTGGGATTCAGAGGTGAGCTCATGGAAGGCTTCCTGGAGGTGCTAGCATTTGAGCTGACATTTGAGGAAAGGTTTTCCATGGATGGAGACGAGGTGAAGAGAGCATTCCAGGAGGAAGGAATAGGTGTGAGCATGGGTACAGAGGCTGGCATGCCCAAATCACAGGCGAGGAAGGGGAAATTGGCTGGTTTAGTACAAGCATAATGTATTGGATAGTGAGGAGTGGAGACAAAATTTTGAAGAGACTTGACTGTCAAGTTAGGGAGTTTGGATTTACTTTGTAAATAATAGAGAATCATCAAATATTTTTAGATGGGGAGTGATATGATCACAATTGTGTTTTTGAATGATCTGTCTAGCTGCAGAGGAGGACATCTTAGAGTCAGCATGGACACAGGGGTTGGGGTGAGGGGGACCCAGCAAGGAGAATGTATAGCTGCCCTGGTGACTACTGATGAGGCCTTAGGAGTGGAGATGGAGAGGATTGATACAATGCAGAGAAATAGGACGCTCTAATTGTTCTTTAAGGATCATCAGGGAACATACAGAAATTGCCCAAATGTGGCTACAATGAAATTGTGCTGTTTACTTTCCTGAGATAGGGCTGTGGACTATCGAGGTCAGTCATTTTCGGCCCCACTCCATGAAAATACCTTTAAGAAAGGGGAGAAGGGCAGGAGTAACATGTGCGTGCCCTGGGCACCTTCCTGTTTTGGCATTCTGTAATTGCATGAAGTTCCCACAGTTTTGGGCACTCTAGACATCACTCTGACCTTCAGGGATTTACTTACTTCTAACAGGGATTTCTCATGGCTTCCAGAGCAGCTTGAATTGAGAGACAAATTGAGTTTTGGTCCTGGGACTGTCAGGTTTAAAGCTCTGTAAACTTGGAGCAAATAATGCTATGATTCCCACATAATCTTTTCAAAGGCTATTTTGACTTTCTAAATGGTCTATTTAGCTGAAGAAATAAATCAAAGATCATCCAAAATCTGATAGTTTGGGAAAGCCAGAGGTCTGACATGATGCCAATTCCTTTAAAAAAGGAAAGCCAACCCAGGCTTCAGGATTTATGACACTAGTTGGCTGAATCCATAGCATCAATATCAGTCTGAGTACAGGGTGGGGGGTGGGGCTCTGGTCTTGCAAATGGATGATCTCTCAGTCACCTCCTGTGGAGCTTTCCCATCAACAAGGAGTCCTGTGGGCTGACTTTGGGATGGAGGGAATTGGGGAGAGGGGACCCAGCATAGGATTATCATAATAGCCCAGCTGAGCATTTTTCAGCTTCAAGCATGTTTACCTACATTAGCTAATTAACTGACTGTTTGTCCAAGTGGAGATGAGGGATGGTACGAGACAGGAAGATCATGGCTGATCATACTTCCAGTGTCTGGAGAGGACTGATAATGTGACTGCAGTCCTAGGGCCAAAGTGTTTGGACAGGGGCTAATGGACAGGAGCTAACTGACAGGCTCCTGGGCCCATGTGCATGATGGGCAGCTGGTTTGTCTGAGACAGTGTGATAAATACCCTGTTCAGTCCAGGGCCAGTCATGGTCAGAGACACCCAGCCAGACCCTGTTACTGATCTGATGACAAGTGCATAGGGTATTAGCTGCTTCATCACAGATGTCTTTTCTGGAGAACTGTCCCTGTGTCCAGGAGACTGAATGAGATTCTTCATGGTCAGAGATGTCGCATATGATTTTTTTAAGCAGGAAATTTTCTCATCAGAACCCTGCTAGGGATGAATTCCTCTTGTTCACTGTTTATCTTCTATAAGAAAAACCAGAAAGGATGTGTACATTCACAGAAATGGGTGTGTTAGCACAGCTCATTGCAACTCAGTGTAGACATCTATAATCTCACATTTTAAAATTCACTTAAAAAATTTTACATTAGTAAAATTTACTATTTTTATTATGTTTCTATGGATTTAGGCCAAGGGTCAGCAAACTAAACTGTAAAGAACTAGATAGTAAAAATTTTAGGATTTGTGGATGCACAGTCTCTGTCATAAATGCTCAACTTTGCCTTTGGAGACCAGAACATCTATAGCTAATCCATAAACAAATGAGGATGACTTTATTTATGGACATTGAAATTTGAGTTTATACCATTTTCATAAAATATTCTTTTGATTTTTTTCCCCCAATCATTTTAAAATCCAAAAATCATTTTTAGCTTGTGGGCTGTACAAAGACAGGTGGTAGGCTGAATTTGGCCCTTGGGTTGTAGTTTTCTGCTGTAGTTTAGATCAGTGCTGCTCAGCCTTAGCACTACTGACCTTTGGGGCTGGATCATTCTTTGGTGTGGGGGCTGTCCTATTGTACTGTAGAATGTTCAGCAACATCTTGGGCCTCTACCCAATAGATGTCAATAACATCCCTTCTCCCTCTGAGTTGTGAAAAGTGAAAGTGTCTCTAGACTTTGCCACATTTGCATACATTTAACCACCACCACAATCAAATACAGAACAATTCTGTTATCCATAAAAAGTCCTTTATGCTGCCCCTTTGTAGTCAACACCGCCCTCCATCACAATCCCTGGAAGTCACTATTTTCTGTTCCTATGATTTTGTCTTTTCCAGAATAATATATAAATGGAATTATACAGCATGTAGCCTTTGAGTTTGGCTTCTTTCACTTAGCATAATGCACTTGTGATTCCTTCCTGTTGTTAAGTGTATCAGTAATTCATTCCTTTTTATTGTTGAGTAGTATTTGATTATATGGATATACCAGGTTATCCATTCACCAGTTAAAATATATTTGTGTTGTTTCCAGTTTTTGTGATTATGTATGAAGCTGCTTTAGACATTTGTGTGCAGGTTTTTGTGTGAACATAAATCTTCATTTTTATGTGAACATATAATCTTCAAATATATAGAAGTGGAATTTATGAATCATGTGGTAATTGTATGTTTAATTTTATAATCAACTGCCGAATTGTTTTCCAGAGTGGCTGTACCATTTTAAATTCCCACCAGCCATGTATGAGAATTCCATTTGCTTCACATTCTCATCAGCACTTGGTATTGTCATGGGTTTTTTTAGCCATTCTAATAGACATGTGATGTGTCTCACTGTGGTTTGAATTTGCATTTCTCTAATGATTAATGGTGTTGAGCATCTTTTTCTGTGCTAGCTGTATATCCTCTTTAGTGAAGTATTTATCAACTTTTGCCCATTTTTTATGAGATGGTCTGTTTTCTTATTACTAAATTCTTTATATGTTCTGGAGATAAGTCCTTTGTTGGATAAATGATTTGCAAATAGTTTCTCTCAATCTATTTCTTTGTATTCTGTTAACCATATCTCTGACAGTAGAAGTTTTTAATCTTGAGAAAGTTTTATCAATTGTTTTCTTCTATGGATTGTGCTTTTATGTCATATATAAAATACCTTTGCCTAACCTAAGGTCACAAAGATTTTCTATATTCTACAATGTTTTCTTCTAGAGGTTTTATAGTTTTAGGTTTTATATTTAGGTCTATGATCCATTTTGGGTTAATCTTTGTATAAGGTGTGAGGTATGTGCTGGGTTGTTCTTTTTTTTTTTTGTTGACATCTATTGTTCCAGCACCATTCATTGAAAAGACTATCCTTTTTCCATTGAACTGTCTTTGCACTTTTGTCCAAAATCAATTGAGCATTCTATATGGGATTATTTCTGGGCTCTCTATTCCGTTCCATGATCTATGTGTCTACTTTTTTGCTAATACCATACTGTTTATTCTCACATTTAAAATAAAATTCCTAAATGTGAAATTTTATGGAACAATTATGTGTCTAATAAGTGTTCTGGCAGGCTGACCACATTCAAGATTGTGAAATGTTTAAAACCCAAAATTTATGTCTTGGTGAAAATCTTGGGTCAAAGTTGGAGGGTGGCAGAGTTGATGACCCTGACTGTGTGAGGGGGCTGAAAGAACACTGAAACACTAGTGGCTTTGGCAAATTTCATAGCTTCTCTGAGTCAATTAAAGAGAAAAAAGGAATTAAACTAAGTGCTCTCAGTAAACATTTGTGGAGTAGTGTTAGAATCCCCCAGAGTTTTAGCAGGGCATATGCATTGAGTCTCCTATGCAACCTGGACTATTTGCCTATTTCTGGACTGTTACATGGCAGGAAAATACACTTCTGTCTTGTTTGATACTCTATATGTTAGGTTATAGCAGTTTAGCCTCTATTCTCACCTTTTCTCATCTGCCTGGTGAACTTTTATTTATCATTCAAGAATAAGCCTTAAGTACTGCTTTTCCCATCCTCTCCAGGCAAAGTTGTTTCCTCTATGGCCTCATAGTACTTTGCACGTACAGCTATCATAGTATTACTCTCAGTCAGTGAGCACTGATTAGGAGCCTAATATAAGTCATGCACTATGGTAAATAAGGAGTTTGTGGTTGAGACAGAAAAACAGACATGTGATGAAATAACTGCAAAGTAGTGACAGTACACTTGCTATGAGAAGTGAGTTAGAAGGGAGCACCAAATATTCCTCATTCTTCCATCCTCTTCAACTCCCACATCTCATTTTAACAAGATGTCAAGGAGTGAATATGACTGTAGAACCCAAATCTTGGGAACTAACACAGTGGGAAGGAGTGAAGGAGGAAGGCAGGTAGCCTCGGGACAGCGGGTTTAAGTCACACCAGCCACAAGGGGGCAGATTCCAGCTTCACCAGCAGAAGTGGGAACAGCAAGGACAGAATGCATTGTTCCTCCTGTAGACCAGAATAGGTTGCTGCTTGTGGTCACTCTTGAAGATGCAGTAATCTCCTGGGAGTCGTCTGCCACAGAAGCTGATAAAAGTATGGTGGGAAGATGGCCAGCTTTTGAAGAACTTATTCTCAAGGACTTAAGAGGGCCCGGAGCGACTCTCTGAAATAGCTGAAAGACATTTTGAGGAGGGGTTAATTCCTATAAGTAGGGAAATTGGTGCTTATGCTAGAATAAATTGGGTATAAAAAGATTTTTTAATAATATAATTTCATTTGGTACAGGCAAATGAGGCTAAGGATATGGGGGTTATATTTTGGGGGTTTCAGCTGGGGTTTTTATGAATCTTACTGTAGTTTGTATCTGTACCATGGATTCATCACTACCACTAGAAATAAAGCCAATCAAATGTTTAGGACAAAGACCAAGAAAACATTAGAAAATTTGTGCTTGGAGGTAGATGTAGACTTCTAGAAGCCTCTATGAATTGAGGGATTCAAAAGAACTGTGAAAAACCTGAAATTGAAGAGGCCGTGCAAATTTTTATTAGGTTTCTGAGCACATAAAGTGGGCCCTGCAAGGTCTTCAGGAGGAGAGAAAACACAGCCATACTCAAGTTTGCTCAGGATGTTAACTTGTCTGCAGTCTCAGGGAGGTACTAGGGAACAGAGTGTCAGTGTTGGATATGGTTAGAAGTTCTATATGAAAATAGCCCCAACTGCCACCAGAATCACAGGCCTAGTTACTGGGGACAGGTGAAAGGAAAGGCCATTCAGTTAATCTCGAGATTTATGAGGACCCACAAGTTGAGGGTTTTGTGGGGGATGGACACCCCTGGCATGAGGAAAGTGTGCTGTTGGTTGGGCACTCACTATGCTGCTGTGAGTGGTGGACACCAGGTATGGAGAAGTGATAGCAGAACCTCTGAGTCCTGACAAAGTCTGTCATAGCCTCAGAGTCAGTTAGCTGAGTGTTGTATGCTCTGACATAGCATACAAGTTAGCAGTTGAGAAGAATTCTAACAACAGGGCTGTTCAAATTTTCTTCTCTGCTCTATCAGAGGGTGAGAGAAAAGACACCTACTTTTGAATTGGGGCCAGAGACATTCTTATAGAATGCAGAGGAAACAGGAGCCAAAATCCAATCAGTATGAATCAGGTCCCTCATGTAATTAGGATTAGGGTTAGGGCTGTCCCAGGGTGAGGAAGAGAAACAGCTCAAGTCAGGAGTGAAGGAAACTCAATTAAGTTGATTGTGATACCCAGCAAGGACTCCAGCGACTACTCTACATGAGGACTTTGTGGGACAGATGAAAACCCTAATGATGGCCCTGTAGGTCTGAGGAAAGACATATGAAAGTGGACACTTCTGAGCTCCTAAAAGGTAGAACACTGGAGGAAGTTGGGGGTGAGGAGGCTCCTGGCCTAGAAGAAATCAGCTACAGCCTACCTGAGGTGCAGATAGGCCTGGAGGTTTTTTGTTTTGTTCCTTTTTTAGTGTTAAAAAAAAGCTGATTTATTTATAATAAAAAATATGCAAGTTTATTGGGAATGTTCAAATGTACTAAGGGGCACAATGCAAGCCCTCCTATCTACCACCCAGAAATCACCACTCTTCCAGCTGTAACTGCAGTCTCTCGGCTTTCATCTCCACATGGACCACACACACACACACACACACACACACACACACACACACACACACACACTCACACTTACATACTTGGCTTACAAACAATACATTCACAAGTATACTCAGTGTCACTGACACACAATCTTACACACACAATTGCTGTCATATGCACATTTTCACTACACACACACACACATGCCCACTGTCACCCATTCACAACCACTATCATAACCCCCATGCGCATACCTGTCCTAAAGAAGCACCAAGTCCTAAATGCTGCTTAATGTGAGTTCACAAGTAACAAGCACCCAAGCCAGCTCCCTTTACAAAAATACAATGGATCAGATGTGGTTTTTTAGTACTGTTGAGGAGGCTTGAGTTTCCTACAGGACTTGAAGAAATGAGGGAAGAAGTGAAAAAAAATCTATGTTTATATTTTGGATCCTGCAAGTGTTCAGGAGAGATATGTGTGTAGGTAGGGACCAAATCTAGACTCTTTAAAGTGTTGACCAGAAGCATGCAGAGACAGAACATCTGGATGTTCTATCCTCGTCCAGGTATAGAAGTCACAGGAAAATCAAGGAGGATGAGCCCAAACTTCCCATCCTCTCTGCTTCCACTCTGGATCCTCTATCTTAAAGCTTTGATTTGCAGGATTCTCAAAATTCAAAAGGTAGAAACAGAAGGTGTCATGGAAGGACCAAACCAGGAATAATTTTCTCTGTCCAAGAATGGGGAGGGACTGGGCTTAGGCTAAGCAGCATAAACTTGAAGTTGGAAACCCAGACCTTTCAGAAAATAGTGCAGGACATCTATATTGATGATTTTTCAGATCACCTTTAAAGACTTAAAGATTAATTGAATCATCTCTGGGTTCCATCTCTCACAGATTTTCTTTTGTGCCTGGGAGATGGATTTATGTGGATTTCCTGGCTCTGAATAGACAGTCCAAAATAGTCCAGCACTCTGTGTTCCTTATACAGGATGGCTTAGCCACTTCCTATGGAGCCAGTTATTTCCAGTGTTGGACATCAGAGCAGGTATTATAAAATCCCTACAACTGCAGAAGATGCAAACAGGGTGGATTTTATTTGTCCTGATGAAGGGATAGGTTTCAGGAACTCCTGTTACTGTTCAAAGGTTACTAGAGAAAATTACTGGTCATTGGAATTTACTTGGAAATGTTTATTTATTCATTTATATAATATTTATATACTACTACACATATGTATATGCATGCATATAGATATATTCTTCAAAACATTAGAAAAGTATAGACAATGGCTCTTTATGTGTATGGATATGTTTTTTATCTGCCCAGATTTTCTTTGAGGAACTGTGCCTCCCCAGTTCTCTATGCAGCTTGGGTATAGCTGACCCCATACTTTGCTTCCAACAGTGCCACATGATCTAGGCCTGTCCAATTAGAACATTCCATCTAACCAGACTCAGTAATTGGTTTAGGGGTGAGTATGTGAGCCAAGCAAGGCCAATGAGACTCAACTCCTAGAATTTTTCTGCAACTAGATGGAGACCCATGCACTCTGCTAGATGGGAGTTGCTAAGTGGGTAGAATGTAGGCCTAAAGAAACATCATGGTAACCATCAGAGGGAAGGAGAACTGAGAATGAATCTGGTTCCTGCTAACATTGTTTGAGCACCTCCACTTAGCTGTGTGTCAAGAGAGACTACCCCTTTATTTAGCTTAAACTAGTTTTCGGTTACTTCCAGTTTAAAAAGTCATACTAATACAATAGTGACTAAACTATATGGGAGACTTTACAACTTGAGTAATTTTGCTTTATTTCAGTAAAAGGTGATAATAATTTACCACTGATGGGAGAACCCATGAAAAAAGCTGCCTCCTTGCTTCTGGCCCACTTGGTAGGCATTAGGGTTCATGAGGAAGCCTTCTCCCAGGCACTACTACAGACCCCTTGAGGAACAAACAGAAAACTGGAGAGTAGTTCAGAGGGTAAAGGCAGCAGCCTTAGTTAGGATTCTTGGGTTGCAAGTAACAGAATCCAGGTGGAGTCTGCTTAAATAAATAAGGAATTCATATAAGCAGCCCCTATTATACCTGGAAAAGAAGGGTCCAGAACAGGACCTAAAGGGCCTTGAGCCTACCTCTCTTCATATGGTGTGAAATCAGTGGAGTCAAGGGAAATTATCCGCCCAGGGCCTTTGCTTCTCTTTCTAGATCATGCTCTTGGAATTCTTTGCCCAAATGACCCCAAGCCTGTTTCTAGGACCTGCAATGACTTTTCCCCAGATCTGTTCTCTTAAGCGCAGACAGCATTGTCAATGTCAGTAACTTTAGACCAAAAAAGTGGTCAAGGGACAGCTATTTGTAAGGGAATGGATGGAAGAGGCCTGGACATGTGTAGAAGGACCTCCTTCACAGTGCAGGATAAAGCCAGGGGTGAGAAGAGATGGCAAAAAGAAAAAAAAAAAAGTGGTGGGAGAAGGCCCAAGAGTCAACTATTTGTGTTGAAGTTTCAGAGAGGGAGAAGTTTGTGGGTGCAGTATTGTCTCGTTTTTGTTAGAGGGTTCCTGGGAGAACTCAGGAGAAACACCAATCACAAGGGGGCCTTGTCAGGGTAGGATACTGGTCTACATTTCTCCACTGTCTGAAAACGAAGACAAAGGACAAATTTGAGTTGTGGTTAGGGAACATAGTAGGAAGTCAATACTCTAAGAATAGAATTAGTGAGGAGTATGAGGTTAAGTAAGACTCAGCAGTCGAGGAGAGCAGGAAGAGGCTAAGAAACAGAGTGAAGTTGTTGGAGAGGAAAGATGGAGAGAGTAAATAAAGGGTGCTTGTCACCCTGATCTTTTGGCCAGGGAGTTAGTCAATTTTAAAGCACAGGGATCAGTGAAACTGTTGTTGCTTGTTCACATGAGTCTCCCTTACTAGATGGTGGGCTCATCAAGGATAGAAAGAGTGTCTTACTGAGCACTCAGCACAAGATCTAGCCCATGGAAGGGGCTCGGTTGAATAGGAAGAGCTTGTCTTTTGTACCGTTTCTTCCCTTCTACCTTTAACATATCTACTTAATAAATGTATTTTAAGTGCAGCTATCACTTTACATATTTGATACATGTGATCAATTACATTTTTCCTTTATAATATGAAAATATGTTGCTTTTGAACATATACTCCCAGTACCTTCGGTGCCTTTAATCAGCTCTTAACAGTACATAATTTAGAATTTCACACATTGGGACTGAGAGGGGAGAACAGGATCCTGAATGATGTTTGGGGAATAATAGTGATCTTTATTGAGTACTTCCTTTGCAAGAAGTATAAGATGAACAGAATACAAGGTAGTCTCCACCATTAAATTAAAAGAATGTCACCGTGGGTATGTCATTTGTCAAATGCTCAGAGCCAAAGACATAAATGACCAGGTTTTTTGTACTGTATGATTGTCCTTTTCTTACTCAAATGGTTACCTTTAAGTCCTAGAGGTTACATCATTTTCTCAAATTTGTTTTAATTTAAAAATTTAAAAACTAAAGTACATACATTACTAACATACAATATCATATTAGTTTCGGGTGTATATCATAGTGATTTTATATTTTTATACATTACAAAATGATCCCAGGGTAAGTCTAGTTACCATCTGCCACCATACAAGTATTACAAATATTGTTGACTATATTCCCTATGCTATACATTACATCCCCATGAATTACTTATTTTATAACTGAAAGTTTGTATCTCTTAATGGAACATATCCATTTCTCTAGGTTTTCCAATTTTTTGGTGTACAATTGTTCATGGTAATCTCTTACCTTTGTATTTCTGTGGTGTCAGTTGTAACATCTCCCCTTTCATTTCTGATTTCACTTATTTGGGTCCTCTCTCTTTTGTTCTTTATGACCCTGGTTGGAGGTTCATTTTGTTTATCTTTTCAAAGAACCAGTTTTAGTTTCATTGATCTTTTCCACTGTTTTTCAGTCTCTATTTCTTTTATTTTTGCTCTAATCTTTATTCCTTCCTTCCTTCTATTAACTTTGGGCTTTATTCTTATTTTTCTAGTTCTTTAGGTTTAATGTTAGACTGTTTATTTGCGATTTTTCTTTTTTCTTGAAGTAGCCCTGTATCACTATGAATTTCCCTCTTAAAACTGCTTTTGCTGCATTCTATTGATTTTTGGATGGCTGTGTTTCCATTTCCATTTGTCTTAGGTTTTTAAAATTTCCTCTTTGATTTCTTCATTGACCCATTGGTTATTTAGTAACATATTTAGTCTCCATGTGTTTGTGGGTTTTTTCCCCCATTTTCTTCTTGTAATTGATTTCTAGTTTTATACTGTTGTGGTTGGAAAATACTTGATATGATTTTAACTTCCTTGAATTTATTGAAACTTGTTTTGTGGCCTAACATGTGATCTATCCAGGAGAATGTTCTTTGTGCACTTGAAAACAATGTGTATGCTGTTGATGTTGAATGAAATGTTCTGTATATATCTATTAAGTCCATCTGGTCTAATGTGTTATTTAAGGACAATGTTTGTTTATTTTCTGTCTGGATGATCTAGCCATTGATGCAAGTGGGGTGTTAAAGTCCCCTACTATTATTGTATTACTGTCAATTTCTATGTTTCTGTCTGCTAACATTTGCTTTATATGTTTAGCTGCTCCTATGTTGGGTGCATAAATCTTTATGAACGTTATATCCTCTTCTTGGATTGACCCCTTTTTTATATGGAATTATCTTCTTTGTGTTTTTTTACAGTCTTTTTTTTAAGTCTATTTTGTCTGATTTGAGTATTGTGACACCAGCTTTCCTTTTGTTTCCATTTGTGTGGAATATTTTTTTCCATCCTTTCACTTTCAGTTTGTGTGTATCTTTAGATCAGAAGTGAGTTTCTTGGAGTTAGTATATTGATGGGTTGTGTATTTTTTTATCCATTAAACCACCTTTTGATTGGAACATTTATCCCATTTACATTTAATTATTGATAGGTATGTACTTATTGCCAGTCTGTTAATTGTTTTCTGGTTGTTTTTGTAGTTCTTCTCTGTTCCTTTCTTCTCTTGGTCTTTCTTTATAGTTTGACGGTTTTCTTTAGTGTTATGTCTGAGTTCCTTTCTCTTTATTTTTTGTATATCTATTATAGGTTTTTAGTTCGTGGATTACCATGAGGTGCATATATATTGACATATATACAGCAATCTGTTTGTAGATGATGGTTGCTTAAATTCAAATGCATTCTGAACACACTGCACTTTTACTCCCTCTCCACCACATTCTTTGTTTTTGACATCTTATTTTATATTTAAAAATTTTGTGTATCCCCTAACTACTTATTATAGTTACAGTTGATTTTACTGTTTTTGTCTTTTAATCTTCATACTAACTTTTTAAGTGGCTCATTTGCTGCCTTACTATATATATTTGCCTTTACCAGTGAGACTTTTTCTTTCATGTATTTTTTTATTTCTAGTATGGCCTTTTCTTTCCTGCTTCAAGAAAAACCCATTAAAATTTCTTGTAAGGCAGGTTTAGTGGAGAGGATCTCCTTTAGCTTTTGCTTGTTTGGGAAACTCTCTTTCTTCTTTAATTCTACATGATAAGCTTGCAAGGTAGAATATTTTTGGTTGTAAGTTTTTCCCTTTCAGCATTTTAAATATATCATACCATTCCCTTCTGGCTGTAAAATTTCTGCTGCACATCAACTGATAGTCATATGGAGCTTCCTTTATATGTGACTATTTGTTTTTCTCTTGCTGTCTGTAAGATTTTCTCTTTAATTTTTGCCATCTTAATTATAATATGTAGTGTTGTGTATATCTTTGGGTTCATCTTGTTTGGGGCTCTCTGTGCTTCCTGGACCTAGATGTCTGTTTCCTTCTCCAGGTTAGGGAAGTTTCCAGCCATTATTTCTTCAAATAAGTTTTCTGCCCCTTTCTCACTTATCCTGGGACCTCTGTAATACAAAAGTTGGTACACTTGATTTTGTCCCAGCGGTCTCTTAAACTATTATCATTTTTGTTTTTTAATTATTTTTTCTATTCTGATTAGGTGATTTCCACTATTCTGTCTTCCAGACTGCTGATTCAGTCCAGATTTTAAGGATGATGCTCCTGCAGAGGTGTCTAGGGAGATGGCAGGAGGTCTTTTGACTTAATACATAATTTTATAAAATATTTTTAAAGGATGCTTGTAATTCCATTGCTCATAGCCGCAAACAAAAATGCTATTAGTTGTTTTTAATTTTTTTAGACCAAAATTCTCCAGTATAGGAACTGGACTGATTTTGCCTTCTACTAATGAAACATGTAGGACAGTTTTTATTTTATTTTTTTTGTTTTTTGTTTTTTTGTGTATACAGGACAGTTTTTAGATTTGAGACCTGTAGAACTGCAGGGCAATTACTGTATATTTCAGGAAGGAGGCATGAACTACAAATTGTTTCAAAGCATTGAAATAATGACCACAGGAAGTGAGCATACTTTAAAGCCCTATATGGTGTTACATTTCAGAAAAGAGCTGGGCTGGAAAATGAAACCAGCTTCTCTTCCCACTGCTGAATTTTCCTGAATTTCCTACAAGCTGCTTGGAATTTTACAAACAAGTCACAGTTGATAAAATAAAAGAGCAGCAGAACTGAGTGTCTGTGATGAAGACCCTAGAGGCAGCCAGCAGGAAAGGACCACTATCTGCCCTTTAGAGTTCTGTAACCAAAACCAATATAATTAAAATTTTTTCCTTTGGTCCTTTAAAATAAATAAGAATTAGCTAAGGACCTACAGAAAGGATTATCAGGGTAACCTGAACTTAGACTGCCTTGGGACATTTTTTGGAGAGTTTAGTTTCTTCTTATGACTTTTGTTTATTCACTCAAAGAAAACATTCACTGTTTACCCACCATGCACCAAGCCTAAAGCTGGGCATTGATGATTTGAGGAAATGATCTCCACCCATGAGGAACTCCAAGAGCAGTAGGTGATAGATAGACCTGGAAACAGACACTTTGAATATGGTGTGCCAAGGGCAGTGTAAAGACCAGCACAGGGGGCTACATGAGCACATAGTCTGTGAGATCAGAGGGACACGAGTGGGAGCTTGCCACTTGGTAGTTGTGTTTTATTAAGGAGAAACTTTGTAGAATTCTGCTTCAGTACAGCTAGTCTTAGGAGTGACAGGAAGAACTCTCTGAGAAGAGACTGGAGAGGTAGGCAGGGGCTAGATCATCAAAGCCTTGATTGCCAAGCTAGGGAACTTCAAACTTATCCTGAAAGCAAAAAGAATTATTACAGGGTTTATGCAAGGGAGTGACATGTTCAGATTTTTCATTTAGAGCCATGACTAATTGTGTAGAGTATGGACTGGAGTAGGCAAGGCTGGGAGATTATGAGGAGGCCATTGCAGTCTGATTAAAGATGATGAGCTTCTGTTTGGTGACCTGATCTCTGGGTCAACTTTCAATCAAACTTTTTCAGGCTTGAATCATATGGTTTGGGGAAAATGAGAAGTAAAGAGACAACATATTTAAGGCAGATACATACAAGTTTGGGGCAGTCAAATGTCACCTCCTCTAGGAAACTTTTACTCAGCTGCATGTGGGCAGAGATCTTCACTGTCTTCAGGGCTCACACAATGCTTTGTCAGGTTCTCTATTACAGCATGTTTCACATGCCTGTAATTATTCTTTTGCTGTCCTGTGTTCTATAGGTTCTGGGCTCAACTCTGTTTAATTTTTTTCTGTATTCTCAGTGTTTGGAAGCACCAGTAAACATTCATTAAGTGAATGAAGTGGGGAGGGAAGCTGTGTGGTGTAGTGGAAAGGCACTGAACTGGCTGTCGGAACCTGGGACTCCAATCCTGGCTCTACTAAGGGCCTTGTGACTTCGAACAAGTCCCCTCGCTGCTCTGGGTCTCAATTTCCTCATCTGTAAAATGGGAATAAAAATACAACCCTCCTCCTCAGGGTTATTGAGATTAAATGAGGTAACAGAGCTCACCAGCTGCCTGCCCTGTTTGTGCCCTGCCCTCATGAAACAGCCTAGACTATTGTTCCTGTCATTTGGGTCTTGTTTGCTCTCTCTCTCTCTCCCGGTGAGAGCTGAAAGCTGTTGCCTGATGGAGAGGAAGTTTGCCGCAGTGGCATACATAACATCCAGGTGGCCTCTGTGTTACTGGAAGGGCAGACACCAAAAAGAGGGGAGCCTGTTAGGCTAGAGGGAGAGATCTACCTTTTTGGTAAACCCGAAAGCTGAAGGAGGACCCAAAGTGGGGAGAGTGAGGCAGAGAAGATCTATATCATGTGCCGATGGGTCTGAAGCAGCCCTCAAACAGTGCCCTCTAAGCCCAGGAATTTAGCAGCATCTGGAGGAATGCCACTTCTATGAAGACCACTCATTCATCTAATGTCATAATTTCTCAGTGACTTGGGCTTATATGATTAATCCTACCACAGTTTTTCAAGTTCTAAGAAAGACATAGAAGAGAGGTAAAAAATTGCAAATGTCAAGTAAAAAGAGTACCATTCTGAAAAAATGGAAAATCATGATTTTAGACACTGCTGTCTTAAAAGACAACTATTCTCAGGTGAGATGTCTTTCTAGCATTGTTCTTTTTACATTGCAAAGGCAAACTTTTCCATTAAAATTTGATATATCCCTAACTTACAAGGCATGTGGCTGGGGAGGTTCTGAAATCTGCAACTGATAATTTGTAGAGTTTGCTTGGAATCCCATTTACTAAGTGAGTTTATTTAGCTGCATGGACTTGGCCTTATCACAAGACAAGTGGTTAACGGAGTGATGAGAGAGGAAAAAAAAGAGGGGAATTGAGGCCAGTGACCCTTCCCCAAAGGCTAAGGTAAGTCCTGTGTTAAAGCTAGTGACCTTAAAAATATAATAAATGTATGTTTCCATTTTGCAATGCTTTTAAAAAAATATTGTGTGCTCAGATGGCACCTTTCATCATGAAGAACTTTGGCTTAGTTCCAGGCTGATTCTGCTGGCACAGAGAGCTCTGAGATCATACCCTATATTCAGTGCACAGAAGAAATATTTCATCTATCTCTGAAATAAAGAGGGGGAAATGGAGCATATTTGAACTGTTTTAGGGCAAGACCATACCAGGGTGAAGAGTGAAGGACACCCTATCTATTTGGAGTTACAAAAAGGTACTATTAATTCTAAGTACTTAAGTGGCATTTTTTTTTCATTCTCAGAGTGTTTCACAATAAACTATGAAGGTTGCATAAATCTGAAGGCAATCTCCTATTTCAAAGATATGTAAATGAAGGCAGATAGATCTTATAATTTATCTAAGACTACTTTAAATTAAGAAAAGAAAGGAGGGAGGCAAAGGGGAAACAAGTAACTCCCAAAGTAGCAGGTTGTAACCCAGGAGTTTGAGCTCTCAGAACTGGATTTAATCCACACCCAGGCCAAATATAATTCTCCAGGATGGAAATGGTCCAGGACACCAGAGCAAACATTCTCTACCTTTGCCAAAGAGCCTGAGGCGGTTTGATGACAAGCAGTCACAACCTCATTTCTATTTCTCAACTGAAAGAAAGTTAAGGCCAGCATCATATGACAGGCACTTCCCACCACAGCCGGGCACTGGTTCAAGCCCATATGAAGGAAGTGTGCTTTCCCTTGATTCATCGTTGCCTCTTGCATCACTGTTATTCTTCAGAGGTCTCCTATTCAAAGGTTTATTTGTTGGATAGTTGGGTCATACAATTTTAGGTGGCAAGGTTGAATCACAACTTCACTCCATGTGCCAGTCTTGAGCACTAGATTATATACTGTGCTGCTTCCTCACCTTATCTCCCAAAATCTTAGCTGTGGGAAAGGCCTGGATGATTACTTTGTGTATTAAATACTGAAACCCCATCACCAAATGATGGGAGGCAAAAGCTGCCGTGGAACTCTGAAAACCATTATTTTCTACACTTCCTGTCTTCACCTTTGTCTGGGAATGCACAGGGACACCTTTGAACAAAAATAAACCAACTTGCCCTTGACTGATTGTTCTGTCTTTTGAGTTTTCAAATGTGAGTACTTCTGGCTCTCAGATATGGTGAAGTAAAGAGACTGTTGGGAAGCCAGCCACAAATTAGTTGATCTTCCAGCATCTTCTACTAGAGGAATGGTTCAGGGCATTCAAATTAACAGGGTGCTCTGCCCCAAAGCTGATCTGGTTACTAAATTACATTTGCATTTCAGAAATGTAAGAAAGCAAGCACGTAAGAATTCTGATGTGTTTTCTCAGCTCAACCTTGTCCATTCATTCTTACTGGCTTTTTAATCCATCACTCTAAACCCAGTCCATTCACATTGCGACTCCGTGCTCCCAGGAACTCTCTTAACTCACAGCACCTTTAAGGCAGAACCACTTTAGGAGGTAAAGGGTGAAACGTGGCAACTCTTTCACAGGCAGGAATCAATATAGCAGAGTCACTCAGGGTAGGAGGTTTTGCTAGGACCTAAATCAGGTTGTCAACCCAAACACAATGGGCTTTGTTAACTTCTGTGTAAAGAGGAAATGGAGCAGTTTTTGGCATCCTCAGATTGTATAGTAGGGTATCCAGAATGGCAATTCCAGGCACAACCTTCATTAGACACAATTCTGCTTTTGGCTATTCACTGTTACCCAGAAGGTTAATTAGCTGTTTCAGAAAGACGCGGAACTATCTGGCATTTTCATACTGAAGTCTATCACAGTTTTAAACTTGCGGGGAAGGACTTGGATGTATGTGGAGGGGTCTGTCAGGGAAATAACATGGAGACCTTTTGGCTAGGGATTCTAACACCTGTGATTCATCTCAGAAATCACTGTAATTTCAAGACAGTTTTTCCGGCTTGGGCACGAGCTGAGGGGCCTGCTGTGGCGCCCTACTATTCGTTTCGGTTACCTTGGGTTCAAAAGTCCTTGGGTGGGAAGTGCAAAGGAACTGCGAAATGCCTCCTTAAGAAGCGCCTACTACTCAGGGGGAGAAGCCACGGAATGGGCAGGGAGCCGTGGGCAAATTCTGTCACTGACTGAGCGGTAACGGCCGTGCTAGTGAGTCTGGGGACCTTTCGTTATTTGATAATTTGTCATGGGGAACGGGGAGAGCTGTCCCGGCGCAGTAAAGAGGTCTGTGGAGAGGGACTCTGCCCGAGGACCAGCAGGGCGCGCGTCCCGCCAAGTGACAGCACGCGTCCTCCTCTGTCCACTCCCCTCCCCCGCGGCCGGTCTCCGAGCAGAGGCATCTCGCGGCAGCCGGTCCTCCCCTTCTCACTCGTCCGGGCGGACCGAGCCTCAGCGGGAGCCCCGCCTGTCTCCGGGCAGCTTGAACCCCTGAGCGCTCGCCCAGTCTGTCAGTAACCGCCGTTTGCGCTTTCTTTCTTTCTTTTTTTTTTTTTTTCCTCCTTTTCTTTTCTTTCCCCCTTCTGCCTTTGTCCCGCTTAGTAACTGGGCTCCGACCAATTGCCGACTCACCGGCCAGCGCCGGCTGGCTCCCGATTGGCCCGCTTGGAGCGCGCAGCCGTCTCCCGCTCCTCCGAAGCAAAGGCAGACAAAAGACGCAGGCTCCGAGCTCCGGCAACCGGGATCGGCCAATCACCACTCACTTTTTCCTCTCTTCCCCCTCCTTCCTTCTCCCCTCCCTCCCCGCGTGGCTCGCGAGCTCGCGGCACTGACTCCTGGCGTGCGGCCAGCGCCCGGGCCGTACCATTCTGCTTGACTTTGAGGGGGAGAGGATGGATGGTTAAGGAGCCGAGACCAAGACAGCTGTGGGGAGAGTTAAAAACTGAGATGGAGAACAGTTTTCTGAACATTTTGTTGGGCATCTGAGAGAACCCACAGTATATCGAGGCAGAATAAAGGGGAAGGGACAGTGGGGATGCTAGCTGTCCTCCCTGCGTGGCGCGCCAAGGTGGCGCCTCAGGAGGGGAGCGCGGAGGCGGAGGCGGGTGTCCCCCTCCGCGCCGTTAAAATGAAACTCTAGTGGCTGGAGTCCGGGCAGAGCGTGAGGGGAGCCAACGGTGGCGGGCTTGCGTACGGCCCGGCGGGAGCTCCCAGTCGAGCAGCGCTAACTGGACTCTCTGAGAGGCCCCAGTCCCGAGGCTGCAGCAGCTTCGGTTCCGAGCCCAACCGGAGCGGAGCCCGAGTCCCGGTCCCTGAGGGGATCGTTCTCTGCAGACCAGTGGGACCCCGAAACTTGAGCGCAATACCCATCTTCTTTTTTATGCCTGCTTTTGTCACTTACCCACCTTTATACCAACGCGTTCTTTTTTTCCCTCCCCTCTTCATTCTCTCTCCCTGGAAGGACTCAAGTGGCTTCCGCGGAAAGATTTGGAGGCGGTGGAAGCTTTTCTCTTTGGAGAGAGCTGTGTTGAAGGGATTTTTGGGAAACTGCTTTTTAACACCTCTGCCCTCCGTCCCCCCAAGCCTTTCTGTAACCCCTCGAGGAGAAAAGCCCGTAGTTGGAAAGTTCGGGGGCATTTTCCTGAGGGTTGTAGGAGGAGCGAGGGGGAGGACCCCGTCCTCGTCCTGGTAGTTGGCTAGACTTGTACCGGCACTTGGAAACCCGAAGTACATTTCCGTGTGGGACTTTTACAGATACATATTTTTAGATTTTTAAATATCCGATAAAAAATATATGCTTTCTATATATTTCTTGACGACCTGCCCCTGACAGCGCGATGTACAATACCGTGTGGAGTATGGACCGCGATGACGCAGACTGGAGGGAGGTGATGATGCCCTATTCGACAGAACTGATATTTTATATTGAAATGGATCCTCCAGGTACTTGGGAGAAAAAGGAATCTTGTGGTGGGTCTGATATGTGTTCAACAAGACCTTGATGTTTTCAGGGTAGAAGTATTCGTTGGTGCGCTAGATGGGATGAGGGGCAGATTTGCAGTTAGAGCTGCAGTAAAACTGCTTCTGGTTTACACGTTTAAAGTTTGCAGTTAGGACCCTGATCCTATTGTCCTAGAGGGTGGGGGTGGGGGCTGGAGTAGGGGTGGGAGGAGAGACCCATTTCTTTTACTTCTTTGCCTTTGCGTGTCGTTCAGTTTTTTGTCGTGTCCCCCACCCCCATCACCCCTTTTTTTCTTTTTCAATTAAAGATTCTTCTACCTGCAAAGGATGCTTGATATCCCAGACTTGAAGTCAGTCTTTGCCTTTGGGGAAATTCTTTAAAGCTTGACACTTCATATGTTTGTCTCATTTGGTTCGTTGTGTTTTCCCTTCGTTAACTTCTCAAACTGGGTTGCCTATGTGATTTTTTATTTTATACCGAAATCAAATGCCGGTTAGTGATTTTAACGGATTGGGCGTTTTTATTCAGTTATGGCCTTAGTCTGAGGTTTTTCTTCTCAGAATATAGTCGCTCATAGAGATCTATGTGCAATATTTTATTACTCTTTAATTTATGGTTACTTAATTTATGAGATAGGGTTTAATGTAACTTCAATTCTTAGAGTGAAGGAGGAACCTTTTTGTGTAAATGTATATGATGTGTACATATATGTGATAGGTTTGAATACATATAATGTGAATGATACATATACTGTATTTTTATTTTAGAGCTTTGTCTGAGACCCTTACAGACATTTTGTGTATCTGGTAGAAAAGGAGAAAGAAGGGAAATGGAAAAGTTGGGTAATTTTTTTCTTTAAAGTCTACCCCATTTTATGGTTATTAGCTGTCAGATTTTCAAACCCTGTTTGAATTATAGACAGTGCTGTATGTAATGATTTTGAATAAGTAGAGGGCCTTTGTGACTCCTTATTTTTGTTGAAGATGAATTCATCCTGTCTTTTAAAAATGTGTTACAGCTAAACCTGCAGAACAAATTGTGTGTCATTGGGGAACCTCAATTATTATAAGACTGTATTTTTAGAAATGTTTGAAAGGATTTGAGCCCATGCAAGTGTAATGAAGTATAACTGTTTTATAGAACATATGTAGAAATTATTCCCTGTGTCCTTGTGAACGGTGAATTATCCTCTTTGTTCTTTTTAAATTAGTCATAGTACTAAATGATGCTATATTAAAAACTAATATTGAATCAACCTTTGTCACTCTTAGTGATCTCTTAGAATTTTTTTCTTTTCTCCTTATTTGGAACCTTCTTTATTTGTATTATTATTGTGACTGCAATCCAGATGCAGCTTTTTAGTGTTACACAAAGTTTGTGAGATTTGCCACCCATCTATTGTGTGTATTTCCCCCTTTGTTTCCCCAATGGTAAAGTATCATTTCTATTAGATGCGTTTGTCATTCATGTACATGGAAATTTAGTACATCATTGGTTCCTGTCCTCTATAAAGTAGGGTTAATAATTCTAGATTTGTTATTATAAGAATTATATATTCAAACTGCCTTACAATCATATAGTATTTTGCCTTGCAGACATACAAAGGGAATTTGTATGGGCGGAGAGGTGAGTGGGGAGGAGGGGAGAAAAATAAAGAAGGCACTGATGTTTGAAAAATATGGGCCTAGTAGAAAAATATTGGCCAAGTTGAGTTGAGTTGTCCAAAAATGATTTTTTAAAAAGTTGACGAATTATGTAGTGATGTGGGTCTTACAAGGTTGTATAGCAAATTCTGATCCAAACTGTGTATTTCATGGAAATAAACTTTTGAGTTGAAAATGTTCATCCTTGAATGAGATTTTGCATACTGAGATTCTATTCAGAATATTGAAAATATGCATATGCTGTTGTAACCTTAATGTAGAATACAGTTAGTTATTTCTGGAAGCTTTTTAAAAGGAAGCACACTTGAATGTGCTGAAATAGTGTCTATGAAGTGAATGTTTTTTAATGGAAATAATATGAACACCAACCTTGTTTTGTGTGATAAATTAAGTTTTTGAAACATTTAAAACTAAGTAAATAATAATAAACAGAGAATAATTTATTTAGGTGGCAGCATATCCTTTATCTGTCTTTTTCCTAGACCCTATCCAGTTCAAGCTCTTATTTCCTTCCTGGACAGGACTGTTATGGTAGCACACTAATTGTTCTCCCTCTGTTTCTGTGTGGTCCATAGTAGTATTAAAGTATCATCTAATGATTTGCCTTCCAATGGTAAATCTTCCAACGACTTCCCTTTGCCTACTGAAAAAAGCCCCAGTTTGCTCACCCTGTCATATATAAGTCCCTCTGTTTTTGCTACCAACCTAATTTTCCAGCCTAGTCTCCTCCTGGAGTCTATCACAAGTTCTATGGAAGCAGTTCTGTACTTGCTGCTCCTTGAATGTATGCTTTTTCCTCTTCCTGGGATGCTTTTCACTCCCAGTGGTTACTTGTTGAAATTTTGTATGTTTATATGAGTTTAGAGCCCAGGTTAGATGCCTTCTTTGCCAGGATGTGTGTTCCCCAATTCCTGTGTTAGAAGACATGTTTCCTTCCTTTTCTCTCTCTCTCTCCTAGCATTTCTTAGAACTTCTAGTTTATCTAGAGTTGCTTCTGCATTTAGTTAGTACACTTTCCCCATGGAATTGTCTTCTCTCCAGATTACGAGCTGCTTAGCTTGCTCAGAATCTTGCAAGTAGTAGGCAGTTTAATACATATGTATTGAATTAATAAATACGTAAGGAGCACCATTTCTTTCTAGACTTTTAAGCGCTTTTCTACTTAAAAGTCCTTGGTCACCTTTCTTTGGCTATTGGAATATCCTAGGGTTAAATAACTTCTGAATTACAGAGTTGTTGACTTAGGGCCCTTAACTGTAGTATTGATATTACAGTTTTAAGAATACGGTTTACATCTTGATTTTAGACTGAACCAAAAATGCACAATTATCTATTATTGCTTCCAGTGGCCTCAAAAACTGGTTTTCAAAGATGTTTTTCTCCAGCTTATCTTTTGAAAAACCACCATTACCATGTATCCTGAAGGTTCCTAATAACTGCATGGATTGCTACATCTACTGTTACTTACTGCAATGTAAGGAATGGGAATTTGATGTCTTAATCTTTATGTATTTCCCAGAAGCAATAGAAATACTGAACTGTTTAGATGAAACATTGAAACATATACTTTTTTTTTGGAAAAGTTGAGATTGTGGTACAGAGAATTGCTTGTAAGTATCTTGGTTAATCCTATTGTTATTTGCGAATTGGGGTTATTCTCTAATAGGCCTCTCAAAGAGCCCTGCTTTTGTTATATGAGCTACTGGAGGATTATCAATACATAATTGATCATAAACTCATGCTCAAAGCTTATGTAGATAGTGGTCTAGTAGCTTACAGTTTATTTTGGACATTGTCATTGTTTTTATTTTGGGAAGATGTAATAATTTCTTTTTAAAGTTAATGAATATAATTCTTTTTAAAATTGCAGACTTTTTTTGTTTTAATCAAGACAAATTTCTGAAATTATATGTAGAGCAAGAGCATCTCTTCAGTAGTACAGTTGACCCTTGAACCACATGGGGGTTAAGGTTGCTGACCCCCCATGTGGTTGAAAATATATGTATAACTTTGACCTCTCCCAAATTAACTAATAGCTTACTGCTGACCAGAAGCCTTAGCAATAACATAAATGGTTGATTAACACATATTTAGTATGTTATATGTATTATATACTGTATTCTTTCAATAAAGTAAATTAGAGGAAAGAAAATGTTTTTTCAAATTGTCACAAATCTCCAAAATTTTTTCCAATATATTTGTTGAAAAAAAAACTGTGTATAAGTATAAGATCTGTGCTGTTCAAACCTGTGTTGTTCAAGGGTCAACTGTAATGGGAAATGAAAAGTTTTAATTGTTCAGCCAAACATGAATATAGGAAGGTCCAGAAAAGCGGTTCTCAATTATTTTGGTCTCCATATCCCTGTTATACTCTTTTTTAATTTTAATTTTAATTTTAATTTTGGTATCAATCTACAATTACATGAACATCATTATGTTTACTAGACTCCCCTCATCATCACCCTGTTATACTCTTAAAATTAATTGAAGATCCCAAAGAGCTTCTGGTTTGGTTATATTTATGGATATTTACTGTTTTAGAATAAAACATTTAAAACATAGTTAATTTATTTAAAAATAATAAAGCATTATGTTAACATAACTTTTGAAAAAAACCTACATTTTCCAGAAAACAACAAAAAAATTAGAAAAGCATCATTGTTTTACATTTTCGCAAATAACTTTGATGTCTGTCTTTTTAATCTTTAATGCCTGGCTTAACAGAAGCCATCTAAATTCCAGGTCTGTTCCAGCATTCAGTTTGTTGAGACATCACAGGTCATCATAGTCTCTGGAAAACTCCACTGTATAGTTGTGAGAGAATGAGAGTGCAAAAAGCAAATAATGTCTTAGTAATACCATGAAAATATTTTTGTCCTCTTGAACCCTCTGAAAGGGCCTTGGGGACCCTCAGGGGTCTCTGGACTACACTTTGAGAAGTTACTTGACTACATAGTTTGACGGCCAACCTAGTAAAGTATCTTCTGACTTTTTTGAAGCCAGATAAAAAGATGATTTCAGGAAACATACTTGCTCACTCTGGTATAGCTGGTATTTTCATCCTGGTGAAATTTAGATTAAGTAACATTCTGGTGGACAACTGGCACTCTGGCCATGTGGTTGGGGAAAGTAATTGAAGAAATAATTCACCTGCTACCATGTGGTCCTTACTCTTAAGCAGGTTGGGCATTCTACTTCTGTGGTTGAATTTTTCTTTGTAACTCTGAACATTTGATGGGTTGGTTCTTCTTATATAAATGTTTCTCCTGTGTGTGGTAAGATACTTCTTTTGAGCTAGGTATCACTTTTTAATGATATTGTAGTATGGGCTAAATGTTAATATAGTCAAGTGATGTAATAACCATGCCAGTTTTTTCCGCATCTTCTTGTTGGAAAAGATTAGTCATTGCTTTTATTTAATATATTGCAGTTTATAGTATGTCCAACTGTTTTCATTAGGAGTATGGTGAGATGTCATTTGATAATGTTTTTAAAGTTTATTCTCAGTGTTTTCATGCTGAATACCTTTTTATTTTTCATAGAATGTTTGAAAGATTGGATATGTTTATGGTCACTATATTTAGCAAAGTAGGTAGAAAAATAATTACAAATATGTTTATTGATACGATATAATTTTTATTGCTATTAAAGGGTGATGCAGCCTGAATATAGTAAAAAACACAGGCTTTGGAAACATGATATGGTATCCAAACCTACTAGCTTTGCTTCTAACACTGCCCAAGGTTATATGATTAGTACTTCATGTCTCTGAGCATTGAGAATTGGAATGTCAATGCTGTTTTGTAAACTAATACTTACCTTTCAGAGTTGCTCTGGGGATTAGATGGACTATATCAATACCTAGGCTCAGTGTTTGGCATATGGCACGAACCCAGTTCATTGTAGCTTATATCTTAAAACATACTAATAACATATAATTATCCTAAGTCTACCTCATTGGGTGCTCTTGAGTCCAAACCTTTTGAGCTGTCTTGTCCCATTTTTCATCCCTGACATTTAAACTGGGACCATTTTGTTTTTGGAAGAATTCTCTAGGGTTTTTTCTAGTTGGAACATCTCATGAATCTATGGAAATGTCACTCCAGGTCATTCTCTTTTTTTAGTTTCTATTGCTCTTGTCTAGTTCCTCATCACCTCACATTTGAAATGATTTGTAATGAAGGTAATAGTTGCTAACATTTGTTGAATAATTAATAAAGACTAAGCACTATGTTAAATGCTTTTATGTGTAGTATTTCTTTTAGCCACACAACAACCTTGTAAAATAAGCACTTTTATTACCCTACTTTACAGACAGGATACTGAGACTTAGTTGTTTAATAACTTATTCAATGCCTCTCAGCTAGCAAGTAGCAGAGCAGGTCTGTCTGACTGACTCTTAACACCCATGTTCTTAACCAGTACCTCCTAACTGGTTGCTCTGTTTCTAGTTTTTTCTTTCCTTTCCTCAAAAGTTTATCATGAATTCTAAGGCAGGTTAATCTTACTGAAACATTTTCATTGTCAATCCACACTAGTTAGACATAATCAGAAGCTCCATTTCTTTTAAGCAGAGGCCATGTTCTTAAACTTGGCATACATGATCTTTAGTAATATGGTGCCAATTTATGTTTCCAACTTAATTACTAATCCTCTATTTTAATTTCTAGCCCAATTCCTTGCTGTCCTCAAGGTATACACTTGCTTATTCCCATCTCCAGCCTTTGCTTATGCTACTGCTTATGTTAGATTATGCCTATCCCACCCCCATCTTCAAATTAGGATAATTTGCAAGATCCCCTTCTTTCTTTTCTTCCTCCAAAAATTCTAGCACTGAACCTCATGATTATCTAGGGCTGTGATCTGTTATTTTGACACAAAATCATGTGTTTTAGTATAGCATTTAATTAGTTTGTGGATATAATTTATCTCCCCAAAAAGATATAAGCTTCTTGAGGTCAAGTTATTGTATTTCTTTTTCATTTTTTGATTTTTTCTCTAAACATCCAATACCTAAATATTTTGATGAATTTAGGCCTGTGGACCCAACCAACTTCATTTTGTGACTTGAGTTTTGAAATGTTGATACCATTTATTATCAATATGTGACCTTTAAACTTAGATCATTTATTCTAACAAAACAATAAAAAATGTAATACTAAACATTACTAGCAAAATTTTATGGTTTTGAGTAAGAGTCATTTTTGAAATTTTTAAGAATTAGAAGTGAGTAGTAAGGTTTTTTTTAAACTAAAGTGTTGTCGATAAACAATCTTATGTAGGTTTCAAATATACAACACAGTGGTTCAACAGCTACCTGAATTATTAAGTTCTCCTTCCGCAACCTCCCCACCCTCACTAATGCTATTACTATTTGTCAGTATAGAAAGATGTTATAGAATTGTTGGCTATATTCTCCATGTTGTATATGAGTAGTAAGTTTTTGAATATTTATTAGGCTAATTTTACATAGCACTGGGCCAAATGTAGATTGAAGTTACCCAATGTATTACTATACCAATTAAATATTGAATGGGTAAGACTTGACTTGCAATAACAAGGTAAGGTCAGTCATCAAGCCTTAAAAGATCAGTATCCAAATAGTTTGTCCAGATATGGTTTATTTGTTTTTTCTTATGCATATTTGTAAGTTCATATAAAATTAAGAGGGTTAACATATTCTTTTTATAGAAGAGGCAGTAGGTTAGATCCAGCCTGCCAGATCATACCATTTTGCATGTCCCATGTCAGTAAAAAACTGCCCTGTGCCCTGTAAATATGAGCCAACACAAAGCTGAAGTCAATACCATCACGTCATACCGTCTACCATTATTCAGCCTTGGACTTCCTGTCTGATGTTCTGTTTGAGGGCCAGATTGTCTCCCCTTGTCTACGGGTATAGGTCGAAAAATCCAGAGCATGTGGCTATGTAATCTTAAATACTTATTTTTGTAGTTTTTAAACTTAAGAAAAATAAATTCAATCATAAATCAAATTGAAAATTTGTCTATAAATTGTTTTGGAGAAGGCCTCATAGAAATGAACCATTTGTGCTAGAAAAATATTGCCTTAGAGTCTGTTCTTTCATATGTATTATTATTTTTGACTTTGTAACTTTACAACAAGAGTTATTCAGTATGGTATAATTCATGTTGAATTTCCAATATGCATTTGTAGAATTAACCACAAACCTTTTTTCTGAGGTTAGTCCTGGGATATGATTCATAAAAATGTATTTAGTTAGTATGTTTTCAGCTGCAAGCAGCAAAACCTAATTCAAAATGGCTTAAGAAATAAGAAATTTTATCTTTTCATATAATAGGCTTCAGGGTTGGTTGGTTACAGCAGTTCAGCAATGTCAGTAAAAACCCATATTCTTACCATGGTTGAATTCTGCTGTCCTTGGTGTTGGCTTCATCTTTCATTCAGGCTAGTACAAAAATGGTTGTAGTGATCTCAGCTGTCATATCTGTACATAAGAACTTCTAAAAGAAGAAGAAAGATGTCTCTTCCATGCCTGTTTTCAGAGAGAAGAAACCTTACAAAACCTCTAGCAGACTTCTTTCACCTCATCATTTTATCCAGAATTGGGCCATATGCACATTTGTGAACCAATCACTAGTGAATTCTCTTGAACTAACCAAGTCCTTGCCAGAAATCTGGAGTGGTGATGACTTTCCCTGAGGCATTGTATTGGGGAGGGCTTCTGTTACAAAGGAAAGGGGATGAATGCTAGGTAGGTAATGAACAAGGGCCATTCTGGAAAACGATTTGGAGAATCATAGCACTTTTCAAAGTTCTGTCTTTGTGTTAGTAAATAAAAAGAATTAGCAAGTTATTTTTTTTTTCCCAAAACTAAATCCAGCTGTAGGAAACCTATTTTCATTTTTTAAATTGGAATTTGCAGGGTTACATAATATTGGCAGTTATATATAAGAGATGCCTTTTCCTGTCTTTCTTGTCAATTGCTTACTAGAAGATAAGGAAGTTAACTTCTCTGGTTGATGGTTTCCTTATTTGAGGCTTGCAAAGCGTTGATATAGAGTATATTAATGTATCAAGTAAATGAGTGTGAGAGGGCATTTGGCAAAACTAAATTCCAAAGTTCAAAGTTTAGTAAATTAAGTAATAAGTGGAATAACTTATGATTTGACTGACTAGCCTTAAAAATTAGGACACTAAAGTAACTGGTAGGTCATGTCTTTCAATTAAAATGTACTATGTAACTAAGTCTTGACTCTTTCAGTATGTTGGAAATCTAGAGGCAGTATATAGTGGGCTAGTAAAATGAGGGGCTCTGGAATCACACTGCCTAAATTCAGATTGTGCCTCTGCTACATTGTGACATGTATCCCTGAGAGATTTACTTATCTCTTCTGAGTTTCAGTTTCCTCACCTAAAATATGTGGATGACAGTGGTACCCTTACCTAAAAATGAGGATTATAATGGTCCTTCAATAGGATTGATGTGAGGATTTAGTAAATTAATAACCGTAAAGCACTTAACATGGTGCCTGGGACATGTTAAGCACCCATAAATGTTTTTATTCATGTGTTAATTAATTAATGTCTTTCAACAACTATTTTATTGTCAGGTACTGTTCTAGGTATAGCAGTGATCAGAACAGCAAAACTCCCTGTATTCATGGAGTATATATTTTTAAGGGAGGGTAGAGAGCAGAGAATAAAATTCATAAGTAAAATACATAGTGATGGTGATAATGATAGAAAAAGAACAAAAATAGAGAGTGCTGGGTGGGGGAACTGCTATTTTAAATAGGAGGAAAAGGAGGGCATGACCTAAAGGAGGTGAGGGAGTTGTGAGGGCAGAGAGTGTGCCAGGGAGAGGGAACCCTAAATGACTTACTCTGAGGCAGGAACATCTCTCATCTTTTAGCTTGCGACGCTGACAGTTTCCTAGTCTGTGTAGCAGAGAAAAGAATATTAACCCCATTGTAGGGTTATTGTCAGAATTATATGAATTACTGCTTGTAAAACATTTAGAGGAGGCATTTGTTGTTAATGTTGCTATTTTCATTATTATTAAGCTGGGATGCTTTGTGACATAATCTTTCTTCCATTGAGAGGAAGCACCAGAGGAGGCCAGTGTGGCTGGAGTGGAATGAAAGAAAAGTGGTAAGAAATGAAAAGTGATGGTATGGATGATGGGTAAGACTGTAGGACATTGTAAGAACTTCGGATTTTAAAATTTGAGATGAGAAGCCCTCCAAGTGTATTGAATACTGATGTGTTATGATTCCTGGCCTAAAAGATCATTCTGGCTGCTGATGGAGAGTAGGAAAAGGTGCAAGTGGAGAAACTGGATAGGAGGCTATTGCAGTTAAACAAGCTGAGGGATGGTGGCTTGGACAAAGGTAGAAGCTACAGAGGTGGTGAAAAGTGGTTGGATTCTGAATATTATTATTACTGGTTATATAGCTTGCCATTTCTAAACTGACTGGTCTCTTTATTTTCTAATTTCTTTTAGTTTTATATTTCTCTATATGCCTTAATAATTAAAAGATTTAGTTTTTAAAATGATACCAAAACTATATTTTTTGATGTATTTTTTTCTTTTCTGAAGTATTGTAATTTCTGATCTCTGACATTTGGGTGCAAAGCAGCATATGTGACCTTAGCTCTTTGAATGAATATTCACTCTTTTTTTTAGTTAAGGTATCATTGATAGAAAAATCTTATGCACATTTCAGTTGAGCAACATTGTGGTTTCAACATTCAGCCATATTATCAAGTCTGCCCCGCCACTGCATTGATGCTAGAGTCATTACTTGTCTTCTCCATGCCGTACTGCCTTCCCCGTGACCTACCTACATTGTGAGTGCTAATTATAATGCCCCTTAATCTCCTCCCTCCCTACCCACCTTCCCCAGCCCCTTCCATTGGGTAAACTCTAGTCCCTTCTTGGAGTCGGTGAGTCTGCTGCTGTTTTGTTCCTTCAGTTTTGCTTTGTTGTCACTCACACTCCACAAATGAGTGAAATCATTTGGTACCTATCTTTCTCCACCTAGCTTATTTCACTGAGCATAATATCCTCTAGTTTTATTTATTTTGTTGCAAATGGTAGGATTTGTTTCTTATGGCTGAATAGTATTCCATTGTGTCTATGTACCACTTCTTCTTTATCCATTCATCTACTGATGGACATTTAGATTGCTTCCATATCTTGGCTATTGTAAATAGTGCTGCAATAAACATAGGGGCACATGTCTTTTTGAATCAGGGATCTTGTTTTCTTCAAATAAATTCCTAGGAGTGGAATTCCTGGGTCAAATGGTATTTCTGTTTTTAGTTTTTTGAGGAACCTCCATATTGCTTTCCACAATGGTTGAACTAATTTACATTCCCACCAACAGTGTAGGAGGGTTCCCCCTCTTTCTCTACATCCTCACCAGCATTTGTTGTTCCTTGTTTTTTGGATGTTGGCCATTCTAACTGGTATGAGGCGATATCTCATTGTGGTTTTAATTTGCATTTCCCTGATAATTAGTGATGTGGAGCATCTTTTCATGTGTCTGTTGGTCATCTGAATTTTGCTTTGGGGAAGTGTCTGATCTGATCTTCCACCCATTTTTTACTCTGGTTATTTGCTTTTTGGGTGTTGAGGCATGTGAGCTCTTTATGTATTTTGGATGTTAACCTCTTACCAGATAAGTCATTTATGAATATATTCTCCCATTCTGTAGGATACCTTTTGTTCTGCTGATGGTGTCCATTGCTGTACAGAAGCTTTTTAGTTTGATGTAGTCCCATTTGTTCAATTTTGCTTTTGTTTCCCTTGCCTGAGGAGATGTGCTCAGGAAAAAGTTGCTTATGTTTATATTCAAGAGATTTTTGCCTATGTTTTCTTCTATGAGTTTTATGGTTTCAAGAGCTACATTCAGGTCTTTGATCCATTTTGAATTTACTTTTGTGTGTGGAATTAGACAATAATCCAGTTTCATTCTCTTACATGTAGCTGTCCAGTTTTGCCAACACCAGCTGTTGAAGAGGCTGTCATCATTTCCCCATTGCATGTCCATGGCTCCTTTATCGTATATTAATTGGCCATATATGTTTGGGTTGATGTCTGGAGTCTCTATTCTGTTCCTCTGATATGTGGGTCTGTTCTTGTGCCAGTACCAAATTGTCTTGATTACTGTGGCTTTCTAGTAAAGCTTGAAGTTGGGAAGTGAGGTGCCCCCTGCTTTATTACTCCTTCTCAGGGTTGCTTTGGCTATTCAGGGTCTTTTGTGGTTCCATATGAATTTTAGAACTATTTGTTCTAGTTTGTTAAAGAATGCTGTTGGTATTTTGATAGGGATTGCAATAAATCTGTAGATTGCTTTAGGCCAGATGGCCATTTTGACAATATTATTTCTTCCTATTCATGATCATGGAATGTATTTCCATTTATTGGTGCCTTCTTTAATTTCTCTCATGGGTGTCTTCTAGTTTTCAGAGTATAGGTCTTTCACCTCCCTGGTTAGGTTTATTCCTAGGTATTTTATTATTTTTGATGCTATTGAAAATGGAGTTATTTTCCTGATTTCTCTTTCTGCTAGTTCATCATTAGTATATAGGAATGCAACAGATTTCTGTGTATTAAATTTGTATCCAGCAGCTTTGCTGAATTCAGTTATTAGTTGTAGTAGTTTTTGGGTTGTTTCTTTGGTTTTTTTTAATGTACAATATCATGTCATCTGCAAACAGTGACAGTGATGAACACTTATTCTTGAGTTACCTTTATAAACACTACTGTGTTAATCTAGACTATAATTTACTTTTAAAAGTAACTTTGGAAAGGAAATGGTCTTAAAGTTATGAAAGATAAAATAAATTAGAGAGAAGGAAGCCTTGCTATACATATTTCTTTTTACTTTATGTGCTAAAGTTGTTGGTATTTTAGAATAATTAAAATATATTTATGTGTTTTTATTTACTAGTGTGGTGCTTAAGTACTTGAGTATAGTTATTTTATGAAATAGGGGAGTGTTGCTGTTTATGAGCTTAAGACTCTGTTGTTTGAATTTCCAGTTTTAACCCTGTCATCTAGCTTGTGACTCTGGTCAGTTTCCTAGTCTGTATAGCAGGGAGAAGAATATTAACCTCATGGTAGCATAATTGTGAGAATTATATAAATTAGTACATTTAAGACACCTAGAGCAGGTATTTGTTGTTATTGCTTTCATAATTATTAAGCTGGGATGCTTTGTGACATGCCTTCTTTCTTCCATACAGAGGAAGCACCAGCCTAACACTTACATTAAAAAGTTACTTAAATCTTTATTCCAGCCTCTCAAAAAATGCCAAAGGGGATTACATTCATACCATACTGCAATACTGCTTAAAATCTGATTTTTTCATTTTGATCAGTATCTTTGCATGTTTAATCCCAAACTTGTCTTTTTAAAAATTTGCTAAACTCTCGTAACTGCTTGAACAATCTCATTCTTTTTGTTTCTTTCCTCCCTTTCTGAAATTTAATAGTTTGTCTTCCAGGAGTACCTGCCTTCCTTTAAACACTCTCTTTTGCTTATTTCATTACTTTGATCTGTACAATAAGGGACAGGAACCAAGGGAGTAAAGAAAGGAAGCTATGAATACTCATACAGCAACATTTTTGATTTTGTCATGCTGTGGTGGAGGGTATAACATGTTTTAAAGAGATAATCCCGTGGTTCAGACTTGTTACAAGGCGTCAGTTCAGGACTTGGGGTTTGGTCTTCCAGTAGTCATGAACCACAAGAGCATCTGTCCCATCTGTGACTGTGACTGACCTGGGCCTCTTTTGATTCCTACAGCTCATCCATGGGCATTTGAAGTAGAGTGAACCAAAAAAAATGCATGCAGTATATCCAATGTAATGTTTGGGACATACTTATACTAAAAAATGACAGTTTATCTGAAGTTCAAATTTAATTGAATGTCCTGTACTTTTTATTTGCTAAATCTGGCAACCATAATTTGGATAGAGGCTGGTCAGCTGACAGTATTTCCCAGTACATTCTCTCTCTGGTGTTTAGGGATAGATGTGTAACTTGATGTAGTGACATCAGGATACTTTCAGTTTCAATAACAAAAAATCCAACTCAAATTGGTTTAAACAAAGAGAATTTTTTAAATTAAGGTATTATTGATATACACTCCTATGAAGGTTTCACATGAAAAACAATGTGGTTGCTACACTCACCCATATTATCGAGTCCATCCCATACCCCACTGCAGTCACAGTCCATCAGTGTAGTAAAATGCCACAGAGTCACTACTTGTCTTCTCCGTGCTGCACTGTCTTCCCCATGATCCCCCCACACCATGTGTACTAATCATAATATCCCTCAATCCCCTTCTCCCTCCCTCCCCCTCATCTCCCACCCTTCCCCTTAGGTAACCACTAGTCCCTTGGTTTTCCCTTCTTGGGGTTTGTGAGTCTGCTGCTTAAACAAAGAGAATTTGTAGGGTCATGTAATTGAAAAGTCCACAGGAAATGAGGGCCCCTGCCATGATTTGATCAAGCCTGTCAGGCTTTTGCCTTGTTTTCCTGTATTTCTCTTGGGTCTACACTGTAGTCTCAGCTTTTTTCTCAGGCTGGCTCCCTCATAGTACTAGGTAACTGCCTTTGGCTCCTGTGATTTAACATGGTTCCTCATTTTGGGGGGATGCTTCTCATAAGTATAACACAAAGATCCTGAGACTGACACTAATTAGACTATCCCTGTTTCAAAGGGTCAAATCCGGATTCCTTGAATTATTAATTGTAGCTTTATTTAGACCAGTGGCTCTTAAACTTGAGTGTCCATCAGAATCACCTGGAGGACTTGTTAAAATGTAGATGCTATGTAAAATGCTCCCAGAGTTTCTGATTCAGAAGGTTTGTGGTTGGGTTCTAAGAATTTATATTTGTAACAAGTTTATAGTTATTACTGATTTGGCTCCTCCACAAACCACATTTTGAGAACTGCTCTGTCAAATTAGGGCCTACTCCTGGAGGTGGGAAGAGGTCAGTCCCACATAAACTCCTTACCAGTGTGGGGAAGGAACAAGATACATTTTAGGGAGATAATTACAGTGTCCACTAAAGAGGACTACTGTTTTTTGCCTTGCCAGCTTCGCTTCCCTCATACTTAGGTAACAGCTTCTTGCGTTTTCTCTTGGAATCACTCCTCTCCCATTTGCAGTCAGTGTGGTTTGGGTAGATTTGAGCTAACCCGTTGGCTTTAAGTATGGGCACATGACCCAGGCCTGGCCAATAAGATCACTGCATTTGCCTGGCCACAGTGATTAGTCCAGGAGTTAATAGGGCAGTGATTCTTTGTAATATAGTCAGTGCACATTACTATACATTACTATTTACTATCCTGGCCAGTGATACAGAGATGACATAATTCTTGTCCTTAGGGAGTTTAGGCTGTAATTAAGCAATACTCACATGTAAACAAACACATCCAGTATTTCTGATTACAACTCCCTTCCTCTCTCCCAGGTATCATCTTAATATACATTTCCATTATATGCTGTATTACCCTTTATAATCCTTAATCACACTTATTATTAGCCATTTAGTGTCTTTAGTCCTCATTAGGTTATAAATTCCATCAGAATGAGGACTGAGTCCATAATTAAGCAGTGGAACTCCAGTATCTAGCACTGTCTCTGGCACATAGAATTACTCAGTAAATATCTGTTGAATGAATATTTTAATATAGTAATAGAAAAGATGTATAAACAGAAAAGGGAATGATTGGTTTACTGGTGAGGTAGTAGATAACAGCTTGGGTAAATGCACAGAGTTGTTAAAGCACCGTAGTGTATTTTGAAAACTAAGTAATTCAGTTTTGTTGGAACAAAATGTGTGAGGTGGGAAGTGGTAGTAAGTGAATTTGGAGAGGTAGGTGAGGGCCAAATCATGAAAGGCCCTAAATGCTACAGTTAGAAGTTTGGATTTCATTCTGTGGGCAGTTGGGGAGTCACTGACTGACTGGTTTCAAGTAGGGAAAAGAATGTGTTGGCTGCAAAGTGAAAAGTAGATTGGAGAACAACAAGATTAAAGAAGGGAAACTGGTTAGGAGGTTGTTTCAGTACAGAAGAAAGATGTTACAAAAGTCTAAGATTAAAAAAAAAAAATGGAGTGAAGCCAAGATGGCAGTGTGAGTAGAGCAGCGGAAATTTCCTCCCAAAACCATATATATTTTTGAAAATACAACAAATACGACTATTCCTAAAAGAGAGACCAGAAGACACAGGACAACAGCCAGACTACATCTAGACCTGTGAGAACCCAGCGCCTTGCAAAGGGGGTAAGATACAAGCCGCAGCCTGGCGGGATGCGAGCACCTCTCACCCCGGCTCCCAGCAGGAGGAGAGGAGTCAGAGCGGGGAGGGAGAGAGAGCCCAGGACTGGTAAATACCCAGCCCTAGCCATCTGCACCGGAGCATGGACACACAGTGCATGGGGTGCTGGATACTAGCGAAACAGGACAGTAAGACCTGTGAGCGGGTCCCTGCGCCGGCGCCCCTGGGACAAAAGAAAAGCGAGTGCCCTTTGAAAATCTTAAAGGGACAGGGACCTCACAGCTGGACGGAAGCTCCCCAGCGCAATCAGCCCAGTAACTGGGAATCCCAGGGAACTCTGGGATGCCCCAACCACCTGGGCGGCAGTGCAGCTCGGAGGCCTCTCACGGTGATAAACAGCCTCCTGCCCTTTCCCCTCCGGCGTGACTCCGCCATAGTGGCAGAGGCCACGCCCACAGCAACCAGACAGAGCTTCTTCCACAGCATCCCGGCAAGAATCAGACACCCCGTCAGCGCGCAGCTGCCCATCACAAGCCGCTAGGGGTCGCTGTTCTCCCCAGAGAGGAAGGCCACAAGCTAGCAAGAAGGGATGTTCTCCCAGCCAACACACGCGCCAGCTCCCCACAACTACCTCTATTGCCATGAAAAGGCAGAAGAATTTGATCCAGACCAGACTAACAGAGACAACCCCTGAGGAGGAGATAGACCTAACCAATCTCCCTGAAAAAGAATTCAAAATAAAGGTCATAACCATGCTGATGGATCTTCAGAGAAATTGGCAAGAGCTAAGGGATGAAGTCCAGAAGGAGATTACAGAAATGAAACAATCTCTGGAGAGACTTAAGAGCAGACTGGATGAGGTGCAAGAGGCCGTTAATGGAATAGAAATCAGAGAACAGGAACACAGAGAAGCTGATGCAGACAGAGATAAAAGGATCTCCAGGAATGAAACAATATTAAGAGGACTGTGTGACCAATCCAAAAGGAACAATATCCGCATTATAGGGGTACCAGAAGAAGAAGAAGAGAGAAAAAGGGATAGAAACTGTATTTGAAGAAATAATTGCTGAAAACTTCCCCAAACTGGGGGAGGAAATAATCTATCAGAACACAGAAGTACAGAGAACTCCCAACAGAAGGCACCCAAGGAGGACAACATCAAGAAACATAATAATTAAAATGGCAAAGATCAAGGACAAGGACAGAATTTTAAAGGCAGCTAGAGAGAGGAAAAAGGTCACCTGCAAAGGAAAACCCATCAGGCTATCATCACACTTCTCAACAGAAACCTTACAGGCCAGAAGAGAATGGCATGATATATTTAATGCAATGAAACAGAGGGGCCTTGAACCAAGAATACTGTATCCAGCATGATTATCATTCAGATATGAAGAAGGGATTAAACAATTCCCAGACAAGCAAAAGTTGAGGGAATTTGCCTTCCACAAACCACCTCTACAGGGAATTTTAGAGGGACTGCTCTAGATGAGAGCACTCCTAAGACTAAATAGATGTCACCAGAGAAAATAAAATCACAGCAAAGAAAGCAGACAAACCAAATACTAACTAAAGGCAAAAAATAAAATCAACTACCCACAAAAGCAATGAAAGGAAACACAAAAGAACACAGAATAAAACACCCAACATATAAAGAATGGAGGAGGAGGAGTAAGAAGGGAGAGAAATAAAGAATCACCAGACTGTGTTTATAATAGCTCAATAAGTGAGTTCAGTCAGACAGTAAGATACTAAAGAAGCTAACCTTGAACCTTTGGTAACCACGAATCTAAAGCCTGCAATGGCAATAAGTACATATCTCTCAATAATCACCGTAAATATAAATGGACTGAATGCACCAATCAAAAGACACAGAGTAATAGAATGGATAAAAAAGCAAGACCCATTTATATGCTGCTTACAAGAGACTCACCTCAAACCCAAAGACATGCACAGACTAAAAGTCAAGGGATGGAAAAAGACATTTCATGCAAACAACAGGGAGAAAAAAAGCAGGTGTTGCAGTACTAGTATCAGACAAAATAGACTTCAAAACAAAGAAAGTAACAAGAGATAAAGAAGGACATTACATAATGATAAAGGGGTCAAACCAACAAGAGGATATAACCATTATGAATATATATGCACCCAACAGAGGAGCACCAGCATATGTGAAACAAATACTAACAGAACTAAAGGAGGAAATAGAATGCAATGCATTCATTTTAGGATACTTCAACACGCCACTCACTCCAAAGGATAGATCCACTGGATAGAAAATAAGTAATGACACAGAGGCACTGAACAACACACTAGAACAGATGGACCTAATAGACATCTATAGGACTCTACATCCAAAAGCAACAGGATACACATTCTTCTCAAGTGCACATGGAACATTCTCCAGAATAGACCACATACTAGGCCACAAAAAGAGCCTCAGTAAATTCAAAAAGATTAAAATTCTACTAACCAACTTCTCAGACCATAGAGGTATAAAACTAGAACTAAATTGTACAAAGAAAGCAAAAAAGCCCACAAACACATGGAGGCTTAACAACATGCTCCTAAATAATCAATGGATCAATGACCAAACTAAAATAGAGATCAAGCAATATATGAAAACAAATGACAACAACAACAGAAAGCCCCAACTTCTGTGGGACGCAGCGAAAGCAGTCTTATGAGGAAAGTATATAGCAATCCAGGCATACTTAAAGAAGGAAGAACAATCCCAAATGAATAGTCTAACATCACAATTATCGAAATTGGAAAAAGAAAAACAAATGAGGCTTAAAGTCAGCAGAAGGAGGTACATAATAAAGATCAGAGAAGAAATAAATAAAATTGAGAAGAATAAAACTATAGAAAAAATCTGTGAGACCAGGAGCTGGTTCTTTGAGAAAATAACCAAAATAGACAAGCCTCTAGCCAAACTTATTAAAAGAAAAAGAGTATCAACACACATCAACAGAATCAGAAACGAGAGAGGAAAAATCACGATGGACCCCACAGGAATACAAAGAATTATTAGAGAATACTATGAAAACCTATATGTTAACAAGCTGGAAAACATAGAGGAAATGGACAACTTCCTAGAAAAATACAACCTTCCAAGACTGACCAAGGAAGAAACACAAAATTTAAACAAACCAATTGCGAGCAAAGAAATTGAAGCAGTAATCAAAAAACTACCCAAGAACAAAACCCCCGGGCCAGATGGATTTACCTTGGAATATTATCAGACATACAGAGAAGACATAATACCCATTCTCCTTAAAGTTTACCAAAAAATAGAAGAGGAGGGAATACTCCCAAACTCATTCTATGAAGCCAACATCACCCTAATACCAAAAACAGGCTAAGACCCCACTGAAAAAGAAAATTACAGACCAATATCCCTGATGAACGTAGATGCAAAAATACTCAACAAAATATTAGCAAACCGAATTCAAAAATACGTCAAAAGGACCATGCACCATGACCAAATGGGATTCATCTCAGGAATTCAAGAATGGTACAACATTTGAAAATCCATCAACATCATCCACCACATAAACAAAAAGAAAGACAAAAACCCATTATCACTAAAAAAGCATTCGACAAAATTCAACATCCATTCATGATAGAAAGTCTCAACAAAATGGGTATAGAGGGCAAGTACCTCAACATAATAAAGGCCATATATGATAAACCCACAGCTAACATCATACTGAACAGTGAGAAGCTGAAAGCTTTTCCTCTGAGATCAGGAACAAGGCAGGGATGCCCACTCTCCCCACTTATTCAACATAGTACTGGAGGTCCTAGCCACAGCAATTAGACAAAACAAAGAAATACAAGGAATCCAGATTGGTAAAGAAGAAGTTAAACTGTCACTATTTGCAGATGAATGATATTGTACATAAAAAACCCTAAAGACTCCACTCCAAAACTACTAGAACTATTATCGGAATACAGCAAAGTTGCAGGATACAAAATTAACACACAGAAATCTGTGGCTTTCCTATACACTAACAATGAACTAATAGAAAGAGAAATCAGGAAAACATTTCCATTCACAATTGCATCAAAAAGAATAAAATATTTAGGAATAAATCTAACCAAGTACGTGAAAGACTTATACCCTGAAAACTATAAGACACTCTTAAGAGAAATTAAAGAGGTCACTAACAAATGGAAACTCATCCCATGCTCTTGGCTAGGAAGAATTAATATCGTCAAAATGGCCATCCTGCCCAAAGCAATCTTTTTCAATCAGATTCAATGCAATCCCTATCAAATTACCAACAGCATTCTTCAATGAACTGGAACAAATAGTTCTAAAATTCATATGGAAATACTAAAGACCCCGAATAGCCAAAGCAACCCTGGGAAGGAAGAATAAAGTTGAGGGGGATCTTGCTCCCCAACTTTGAGCTCTACTACAAAGCCACAGTAATCAAGACAATTTGGTACTGCCACAAGAACAGAGCCACAGACCAGTGGAACAGAATAGAGACTCTAAACGTTAACCCAAACATATATGGTCAATTAATTTATGATAAAGGAGCCATGGACATACAATGGGGAAATGACAGCATCTTCAACAGTTGGTGCTGGCAAAACTGGACAGCTACATGTAAGAGAATGAAACTGGACCATTGTCTAACCCCATACACAAAAGTAAATTCGAAATGGATCAAAGACCTGAATGTAAGTCGTGAAACCATAAAACTCTTAGAAAAAACCATAGGCAAAAATCTCTTGGACATAAACATGAGCGACCTCTTCATGAACATATCTCCCCGGGCAAAGGAAACAAAAGCCAAAATGAACAAGTGGGACTACATCAAGCTGAAAAGCTTCTGTACAGGAAAGAACACCATCAATAGAACAAAAAGGTATCCTGCAGTATGGGACAATTTATTCATAAATGACAGATCCGATAAAAGCTTGACATCCAAAGCACCTCAACAAACAAAAAGCAAATAATGTAATTAAAAAATGAGCAGAGGAGCTGAACCGACAGTTCTCTAAGGAAGAAATTCACATGGCCAACAGACACATGAAAGGATGCTCCACATAGCTAGTCATCAGAGAAATGCAAATTAAAACCACAATGAGATATCATCTCACACCAGTAAGGATCGCCACCATCCAAAAGACAAACAACAACAAATGTTGGCGAGGTTGTGGAGAAAGGGGAACCCTCCTACACTACTGGTGGGAATGTAAATTAGTTCAACCATTGTGGAAAGCAGTATGGAGGTTCCTCAAATAGCTCAAAATAGAAATACCATTTGACCCAGGAATTCCACTTCTAGGAATTTACCCCAAGAATGCAGCACTGCAGTTTGAAAAAGACAGATGCACCCCTATGTTTATCGCTGCACTATTTACAATAGCCAAGATATGGAAGCAACCTAAATGTCCATCAGTAGATGAATGGATAAAGAAGATGTGGTACATACACACAATGGAATATTACTCAGCTATAAGAAAAAAACAGATCCTACCATTTGCAACAACATGGATGGAGCTAGAGGGTATTATGCTCAGTGAAATAAGCCAGGCGGAGAAAGACAAGTACCAAATGATTTCACTGATATGTGAAGTATAAGAACTAAAGAAAACTGAAGGAACAAAACAGCAGCAGAAGCACAGAACCCAAGAATGGACTAACAGTTACCAAAGGGAAAGGGACTGGGGAGGACGTGTGGGAAGGGAGGGATAAGGGCAGGGAAAAAAGAAAGGGGGCATTACGATTCACATGTATATTGTGTGTGGGGGCACGGGGAGGGCTGTGCAACACAGAGAAGACAAGTAGTGATTTTACAGCATCATACTATGTTGATGGGCAGTGACTGTGAATGGGTATCTGGGGGGGGCTTGGTGAAGGGGGGAGCCTAGTAAACATAATGTTCTTTATGTAATTGTAGATTAATGATAGCAAAGTAAAACTAATAAAAAAAAAGAATGCAGCACTCCAGTTTGAAAAAGACAGATGCACCCCTATGTTTATCGCTGCACTATTTACAATAGCCAAGATATGGAAGCAATCTAAATGTCCATCAGTACATGAATGGATAAAGAAGATGTGGTACATATACACAATGGAATATTATTCAGCCATCAGAAGAAAACAAATTCTACCATTTGCAACAATGTGGATGGAGCTAGAGGGTATTATGCTCAGTGAACTAAGCCAGGCAGAGAAAGACAAGTACCAAATGATTTCACTTATATGTGGAGTATAAGAACAAAGAAAAACTGAAGGAACAAAACAGCAGCAGAATCACAGAACCCAAGAATGGACTAACAGTTACCAAAGGGAAAGAGACTGGGGAGGATGGGAGGGAAGGGAGGGATAAGGGTGGGGGAAAAAAAGGGGGTATTACGATCAGCATGTGTAATGTGTGTGGGAGCATGGGGAGGGCTGTCCAACACAGAGAAGACAAGTAGTGATTCTACAGCATCTTGGTACGCTGATGGACAGTGACTGTAATGGGGTCTGTGGGGGGGACTTGATGAAGGGGGGAGCCTAGTAAACATAATGTTCTTCATATAATTGTAGATTAATTATATGAAAATAAACAAACAAACAAAACAAAAGGGACACTGACCTAAGTTAAATTTGAACTCCTACTTTTGTATTAAAATACCTAATTTCTAAATTTACACATTAATCTAGTTTCAAAAGATTACTGATGTAAATGTCTGGTTAACATTTTCCTTTAAAAATTAATAAAAGGCTTTTTAGTGATTTCCAGTTATAAGAACAAAGGTAGGAAGGGTTTGGGGGAATTATTAAAATACTTTCAGTAAAAACAAAAAGAAACAAAAAAAACCCTTTTATCTTTGTTTAATCCTGTATTTCTCAAACTTCTTTGAACATGAAACGAATTTCCCTTGGAAAATGCTTTTGTATCTTGGCTCACACTAAAGACACATAAAACAAAACAAAACAAAAAACTGTGACATTGAGCAGTCCCCTTCTATGAAATGACAGTAGTATTACTAAATTCACAAAGATTTTTATGAGAATTATAAAATATATATATATACCCAATGTATACACAGGTACACATATACGTATAATAAAATAATGCTCAGCTTAGTATCTGGCATACAGCAGGTACTTTTCTTGAAGGTCAGTGTTTTTGTAATACAGTGATAGGGAAATGTTAGAGAGGTTAAGGAGAGGGGCTTGTGCTAGTGGTTTTACGAGAGGTAGCTGCACATCTCATTGCTAGGAGCTACCTGACTCTTGTGTGTGTTTGGCACTAAAATCCGGATGGGTCAAATTTTGGGACAAGAGAAGCAATGGGTTAATATGTATAGCAAGTGTGGCTGATCCATTCTTTTTCTGTGGCTTATGTTACCTTTTTTTATGGGAAACTTAAAAAAAGTTTTTTCTGTCTCCTGGCTGATCTTTTTTTTCTTTCTGTGCCTTCAGTAAAATTCCACCGCTGTTCTTTCAGCATAATTATTCTTGTATCTTCCCTTCCTCTCTATACTGAACCTAAATGCTGATCATCTCATGAATTAATTCAACAAATGTTTATTGAGTACCTTCTATTTGTGAGACATGCAACACAAAGATAAATTTAAAAAATGTATATCTCAAGGAGCTCATAGTTTTTATACATAGACAGGTCAACAGTTAAACTATAATGAAAACACTTTATATTGAAAGGTTGAGAAAAGCTCTGTGAAATCAAAGAGGAGGTAATGCTTAAGTAGGCCTAAAGATATGAGGGAAGGTTTTATGGAAAAAAACTATGCATGATCTGAGTTTTTAAAAAAAGCAGGATAAAGAAATATGGAGGTGGGGGAGAGAAAGAGGGAGAGAGGAAGAAATTAATATTCTATGAGGTACAGGAAACCATTTGTACAGAGGCATAAGAAGTGTTGTGTGTTTAGATGAGCTATGGGTGTTTTGGTGTGGCTAGTGAAAAGATAAAAGTTGCCTGTGGGGGAGTAATGAGAAAGTGAGCTTTGAAGAGTGTGCAGGGACCAGACTGTGAAGGGCCTTAACATGCCATGCTGAAGAGTTTGGACTCTGTCTTAAAGGTAGGGGGAACTCTTGAAACATAGTAAGCTGCTAAACCAATATGTTTACATTCAAGACTTTAAAGCAGCAGGGAAGGTAGAAAATGAACACAGAGACTGGTCTCTGTGAAGCCCAGGGAGAGATTTCAAGAAGGAAAAAATGTCTTACCAGTGTAAAATCTTAAGTGATGATTATGTGAAATAAAAGTAGAAAAGTTTCTGTTGGACTTTGTTATTGAGAAGACCTTACAAGGCATATATTTAGTGATTTAGTGAATGGGGTAGAAATCAAATTGGAATAGGTAGAAGAGTGAGTGAGTGGAAGATGATAAAATAGACTACAAATTTAGACCAATTTTAGAAAGCTTACAGTGAAGCAAAAGTGAGAGGTAGCTAGAGAGAGATGTAGATCTGAGAAACAAACAAACAATTTTTTTTCAAGGTAGAAGAGTTGAATATGTGCTATGTTTTGGTGGAGATATTAGAGATAAGGCTGAACATATGGGGGTATGTGATTTGATGGAGCAGTAATCTGGTGGGTTTGGGAGTGAGAAGGTATTATTACCCCAGGGAAGGAGCAGAGACTTTGTTTAAAACTTAGGAGGAAGAAGGGTTTGAGGAAGAATGTAAGTTGGAAAATTGGGTCAGGTCTGATTTATTTCTTCTGGTAGAAGGCAGTTGTGAGAGAAGAGGTATATGGAGTGTTATGCTTGAGATTTGGAGTAATTACTGATTACTGTGTGGGATGGAACAGGTTTCTGATCAGAGACATATAGATGAATTACTATTGGGAGAGTTAGTAATCTCAATTAAGATTAGAGATTTGTAAGTTTGCAATGGCACAAATTTCCAGTTTGTGATTTTCTTCCAACAGAACTCAGCAGTTCTGATATGGGAACACAGAAAGCAGGCAGTTGGATTGATTTCCCATGGTTGAAAGATTTACTGAGCTGCTGTAGTAAAAGAACAACTATAGGTAGAACTATCAACAAGAGAGTGGTTGATGCCCAACATTGAGAGAATAATTGAGAAAATTATGATACAGTCATATAGAAACTTTTGTAGCTATTTTTATTAAGGTATCATTGATATATACTCTTATGAAGGTTTCACAAGAAAGATGATGTGATTGCTACATTCACCCATATTATCAAGTCCCCCCATACCCCGTTGCAGTCACTGTCCATCAGTGTAGTAAGATGCCACAGAGTCACTACTTGTCTTCTCTGAGCTACACTTGTCTTCCCCATGACCACCCCCACACACCATGTGAACTAATTAATACCCCTCAATCCCCTTCTCCTTCCCTCCCCACCTGCCCTCCCCCACCCCTCCCCTTTGGTAACCACTAGTCCCTTCTTGGAGTCAGTGAGTTTGCTACTATTTTGTTCCTTCAGTTTTGCTTTGTTGTTATACTCCATAAATGAGGGAAATCATTTGGTCTTTCTCTGCCTAACTTATTTCACTGAGTATAGTACTCTCTAGCTCCATCCATGTTGTTGCAAATGGTAGGATTTGTTTCTTTCTTATGGCTGAATAGTATTCCATTGTGAATATGTACCACCTCTTCGTTATCCATTCATCTCCTGATGGACACTTAGGTTGCTTTCATATCTTGGCTGTTATAAATAGTGCTGCAGTAAACATAGGGGTTCATATGTCTTTTGAATCTGAGAAGTTATTTTCTTTGGGTAAATTCCTAGGAATGGAATTCCTGGGTCAAATGGTATTTCTGTTTTTAGTTTTTTGAGGAACCTCCATATTGCTTTCCACAATGGTTGAATTAATTTACATTCCCACCAGTAGTGTAGGAGGGTTCCCCTTTCTCCACATCCTCACCAGCATTTGTTGTTCCTAGTCTTTTTGAAGTTGACCATCCTAACTGGTGTGAGGTGATATCTCACTGTGGTTTTAATTTGCATTTCCCTGATAATTAGTGATATGGAGCATCTTTTCATGCCTGTTGGCCATCTCAATTTCTTCTTTGGAGAAGTGTCTGTTCAGATCCTCCGCCCATTTTTTCATTGGGTTATTGGCTTTTTGGGTGTTGAGGCATGTGAGTTCTTTATATATTTTAGATGGCAACCCCTTGTTGGATATGTCATTTACAAATATATTCTCCCATACTGTAGGATGGCTTTTTGTTCTGCTGATGGTGTCTTTTGCTGTACAGAAGCTTTTTAGCTTGATGTAGTCCCATTTGTTCATTTTTTATTTTGTTTCCCTTGCCCAAGAAGATGCATTCAGGAAAAAGTTGCTCATTTTATATTCAAGAGATTTTTGCCTATGTTTTCTTCTAAGAGTTTTATGGTTTCATGACTTACATTCAGGTCTTTGATCTATTTTGAGTTTACTTCTGTGTATGAGGTTAGACTATAATCCAGTTTTATTGTTTTATTATCTTGCATGTTGCTGTCCAGTTTTGCCAACACCAGTTGTTGAAGAGGCTGTCATTTCCCCATTGTATATCCATGGCTCCTTTATTGTATGTTAATTGACCATGTATGCTTGGGTTTATATCTGGGCTCTCTAGTCTGTTCCATTGGTCTATGTGTCTGTGCTTGTGCCAGTACCAAATTGTTTTGATTATACTATGGCTTTGTAGTAGAGCTTGAAGTTGGGGAGCATAATCCCCCCACTTCATTCTTCCTTCTCAGAATTGCTTTGTCTATTTGGGGTCTTTTTGTGGTTCCATAAGAATTTTAGAACTATTTGCTCTAGTTTGTTGAAGAATGCTGTTTGTATTTTGATAGGGATTGTATTGAATCTGTAGATTGCTTTAGGCAGGATGGCCATTTTGACAATATTAAATCTTCCCCTCCATTAGCACGGGTTGTGTTTCCATTTATTGGTATCTTCTTTAATTTCTCCCATGAGTGTACTGTAGTTTTCGGAGTATAGGTCTTTCATTTCCTTGGTTAGATTTATTCCTAGGTATTTTATTCTTTTGGATGCAATTGTGAATGAAATTGTTTTCCTGATTTCTTTTTCTGCTAGTTCATCGTTAGTGTATAGGAATGGAACAGATTTCTGTGTATTAATTTTGTATAGTGCAACTTTACTGAATGCAGTTATTAGTTCTAGTAGTTTTAGAGTGGATTCTTAGGGTTTTTTATGTACAACATCATGTCATCTGCAAACAGTGACATTTTAACCTGTTCCTTACCTATCTGGATGCCTTTGATTTCTTTGTGTTGTCTGCTTGCTGTGGCTAGGACCTGCAGAAGTATGTTGAATAAAAGTGCGGAGAGTAGGCATTCTTGTCTTGTTCCTGATCTTAAAGGAAAACTTTCAGCTTCTCGCTGTTAAGTATGATGTTGGCTGTGGATTTGTCATGTATGGCCTTTATTAAGTTGAAGTACTTGCCCTCTATGCCATTTTGTTGTCAGGCATTCTTTTATATATGCAGTCTTACTTAATTTTCCTGATACATTGCTCTTATTTTAATTTTTCAATTAAGAAAACAGACTCAGGAGAAAAATAATGTGAGCAGTAAATAATTAGTTATCAAAAGAATGATGTGAGTAAGTGGTTTAGAAGTTCAGGAGAAGGGGTTGTTGTGGGTTAGGGTGGAAGACTTTGGAGATGATATTTGTAATCGAACTATGAAGGATAGGTAGGATAGTCTTTTTTAAAAGTTTCTTTGATTTACTTTTCCCACATTAAGAAAAAAGTTTGCTATAAGAGTCTGGTGTATCCTATTCGAGGGAACCTTTTAAAGGTCAGTTAAGAAAAAAATACTATTCTTGCTTATTTTGAATGAAAAAAAGCAAAGACCATCTGTAGGGACCCAGCATAATATCTAGATTTCTAGTGCATTGCATTTGAGACTAGTTAGGAAGGAACCGAGGAAATAGTGGCTTCCAACTAACTTTGCAAGTTGAATCATGAACTTTTTGTTAGCCCTTCTAGAATAGGTTTCAAATATAAGTATAAATCAGTCAATCAGTCAACCTAATTCTTTTTCCCCTTACACAGTCATTAATATTTGAGTATTATTTTTATTATGGTTAACAGAAGAAAACACTTCATTTGAAACAATTAAAAGGCGACTGAAACCAAGGATTTGTTTTGTTTTTCCTTGCTTAGCTGAAGTAGTCAAAAGTAAGGGCTATTTTTAGGATAGAGGTTAACTTTCCACTTACCTTTTTCTGTGATTTTAGTGGAAGAAACAACTGACTATAAAGCATTTTGCATTAAGTAATCTTGAAGAATATATCAGAAAGGATTTGGTAAGAAGGCTCTCACTTTGCTCATAGTTATAATAGTGATTGCCACATGTAGATTAATTAATCTGTTTTTATATTTGGAGATGCCTGTAATTGCCATCTGTGAGTTTCTCTAAGTAGTCACCATTGTAATCTGTCTCCCTTGTAGATCATAGTCCATATGTAAGAAATTGTGGCTTTAAATGAATACTGAGTGCTTTATAATAGAGTTCATCTGGTAGCTACAAAGAAGTAAACATAAAACAATTAGCTATGAAAAGGTAGTTTCAATAGGAAATTTAAAAAACATTTTAAAACAACTAAGGATACTGACTTGAGAAGAAATTGGAAATCTTTATTATCTTTTAATCATAAAAGAAATTGAACTAGCAAGAAAAAAATCTACCTACCAAAACAATTCTAGGCTTATATAGTTTTTTAAAATCACGATTTTAAAGTCCATAAAACTTACCAGTTTAACAGTTTTTGAGTGTGCAGTTTAGTGGTATCTATTAAGCATATTTACATTGTTATGGAACGTATTTCCAGAACTTTTCATTCTGCAAATCTGAAATGCTATTAACAACCACAGTCTTCTTTTCCTCCTCCCCTCAGCCCCTGATAACCACCATTCTACTTTGTTTCTATATATTTGACTACTTTAGATACCTCATATGTGAAATTATAAAACGGTTATTTTTTTGTAACTGGCTTATTTCACATAATATAATGTCCTCAAGGTTCATCTGTGTTGTAGCATTTGCCAGAATTTCCTTCCCTTTGAAGGCTAATATTCCATGGTATAAAAACGCCACATTTGTTTATCCATTAATCCATCAATGGACATTTGGGTTTATTCCACGTGGCTGTTGTGAATAGTGCTGTAATGCACATGGGTATCCAGATGTCTCTTCAAGACCCTGCCTTCAATTCTTTTGCATATATACTCAAATTGGGATTGCTGGATCATGTGGTATTTCTAGTTTAAATTTTTTCAGGCACCTCTGTGTTGTTTACCATAGTGGTTGTGCCATTTTACAATTCTACCAACAGTGCTCCAGGCTTCCAATTTCTCCAGACCCTCACTAACACTTCTTATTTTTTGTTTTTGAAGTTGCCACCTTAGTCAAGCTCATATAGTTTTATAAGTGAGTTCTGTCAAATATTGATGGATAATCATGACTTTTAAACTCTTAAAATCATAACTATTTAAACTCTTCCAGAACCTAGAAAGATAATGATGAATTTGCCTGTTCTAGGCATTTCATATAGGTGGAATCATGAATTTTTGTCCCTTTGTGTTTGGCTTATTTCACTTATCATAATATTTACAAGGTTTGTCCATATTGTAGCATGTATTAGAGCATAATTCCTTTTTGTGGCTGAATAATGTTCCATTATATGTATGTGCCACATTTTGTATATTAATCTGTTGATGGACATTTGGTTTTCACAACAAATGTAATTTTAAAGATACATGATTTTCTTATAGCAGCAGCAACAAGAACAATTGAAAAAGTACCTAGGAACTAAATCAAGAAACCTTTGTGGAGAAAAATAATTGGGATACCATATTAATAGACAGGAAGACTCAGTATTATAAACATATACTTTCCAAATTAATTTATAAGTTCAGTACCATTCCATTTAATACAATGATAGAATATTTCATATAACTTGACAAGCTCTGTCCAAAATTTATATAGGAGAGCAAACTGCCAACAAAAATGAGAATTTACTCTTTCAGATAGTGTGACTTATAAAGCCATACTAATTAACAATGTAGTATTGACACAGATAGACTGACCAACCAATGGGACAGATTAAAGAGGCCAGAAACTGAACCACTTCATATAAGGAAACTTAATACATGACAGTGAGAGCTCTGCAGCTGCGTGAGTAAATGATGGAGTGACTAAACAATAAAAGATAATGGAATTGATCATCTATACGGAAAATGATAAAATGGAATTTCTATTTACACCATATATAAAGTAAGTCCCTTACAAAGGTGTAAATGTGAAACGATAAAAATGTGAAATGTAAATGTGAAAGCACTCTTGGAAAAAATATGGAAGAATATTTTTATGGTAACAGATAAGGAAGGTAGAAATGATTTCTTCAATAAATTGTAATTGTAAAGGGAAAGATTGATAAATATATCTAGATTAAAATAAAAATTGTACAGTTATCAAAAGAAAAAGTGAAATGAAAAATATCTTAACCATCTTGGAGAAAATCTTTGCAGAATATTTAACTAAAAAGGATTGATATCCAATATATAAAGAATAGTAATAATAATAAAAAAGATAGTGGGCTGGAAATTCATAGAAGGGGAAACATGAGAAAGTATTCTATCTCCTTAGTTGTCATGAAAATGCAAATTAAGGCCTGAAATAATATAATATTTTATACTCACCATTTTGATGAGGATATGGAATAATAACTCTTACACTGCTTTGGGGAGTGCAATATCAATTGGAACCCCATTTTATAGGGTAATTTAGCAGTATCTGGTAAAGTATATACCGTATGGTTACCCTAGAAGGTGGGAAAGAGTGTGTACTTGTGACAAGTACAAGAAAGTTCATAGCAACATTATTTATTAAAGCAAAAAACTAGAAACAACTCAAAAGCTCATCAATATTAGAATGAAGAAATTGTAGAATATTCATGTAATTGTAGAGAGCAGAGAAAATAACCATAACACATGTATCAATATAAATGAATCTTAACAATGTATTGCAGAATGAAATGTTGTTGATGATTCCTCCTATATAAAGTCATAAAGAGACAATATTATGTTAGGCAATGGAGCCCCTGGGGAAAATTAATAAGGGGATTTGGGAGGGGTGAAAAGCAGTGGCAAAGGTGAAGTATGGCAAGGACCCTAAAAAGGAGAGCCAGAACATAGAATCAATGTACAGCTAAAAAGGATCAGAACCAGGTAGTTTTTCTGTCGTATATAAAAGTGTGGTACTGGGTTGAAAGTAAAGAAAGCCCTGAATTGAAACACGTATTGTTCTTTCTGTGATTGGTCTGTGTATGCATGTATTTTTATATTTTCTTTGACTTATATTTTGTTATGACTTAAAAAGTTCTGATAAAAGTCTGTTTTAAATTAGGTGGAATATTTTTCCAAAAATTTTTAACTGAAGTATTATTGATGTACAGTATTTTATTAATTTCAAATATACAACATAGTGGTTTAACAGTTACCTGTATTATTAAATCTTCACCCTGACTAGTGCGGTTATTACTATCTGTCAACATAGAAAGATGTTACAGAATCATTGACTATATTCTCCATGCTGAACTACCATCCCTGTGACCAACTTATATTATGATTGAGAATTTTTGTTTCCCTTTATCCCCTCACTCTCCCCACCTACCCACCCCAACTGCTCCCCCATGGTAACCACCAGTCAATTCTCAGTGTTTATTAATCTCTGTGAGTCTACTGCTGTTTTGTTCATTTGTTTTACTTTGTAATTATATTCCACAAATAAAATAAATCTTAAGTTATTTGTCTTTCTGTGCCTGGCTAATTTCACTGAGCATAATACCCTCTAGATCCATCCATGTTGTTGCAAATGACAGGATTCCTTTCTTATGGCTGAATAATATTCCATTGTGTATATGTACCACATCTTTATCCATTTATCTATTGATGGACACTTAGGTTGCTTCCATATCTTGGCTATTGTAAATAATACAGCAGTAAACATAGGAGTGCATGTATCTTTGAATCAGAGATTTTGTTTTCTTGGGGTAAATTCCTAGAAGTAGAATGACTGGGTCAAACGGTATTTCTGTTTTTAGTTTTTTGAGGAACCTCCATACTGCTTTCCACAGTGGCTACACTAATTGACACTCCCAACAATAGTGTAGGGGAGTTCCCATTTCTCCACATCCTCGCCATCACTCGTCATTTCTTGACCTTTGGATGGTAGCCATTCTAACTGGTATAAGGTGATACCTCACTGTGGTTTTGACTTGCAGTTCCCTGTTGGCCATCTGAATTTTGTCTTTGGAGAAATGTCTGTTTAGGTTCTCTGCCCATTTTTTAATCAGTTTATTTGTTTTTTGGGTGTTGAGGTGTATGAGCTCTTTATGTATTTTGGATATTAACCCCTTATTGTATGAACCATTTACAAATATATTCTCCTGTACTGTAGGTTGCCTTTTTGTTCTGCTGATGGTGTGCTTTGCTGTACAAAGCTTATTAGTTTGATGTAGTTTCACTTGTTCACTTTGCTTTTGTTTCTGTTGCCTGAGGAGATGTGTCTGGAAAAAAATTGCTAATACTTATGTTCGAGAAATTTTTGCCTATGTTTTCTTCTAAGAGTTTTATGGTTTCCTGACTTACATTCAGGTCATTGATCCATTTTATGTTTTACTTTTGGGTATGGAGTTAGGTAGTAATCCAGTTTCATTTTCTTGCATGTAGCTGTCCAGTTTTCCCAGCACCAGTTGTTGAAGAGGCTGTCATTTCCTCATTGTGTATTCATGGATCCTTTATTGTGTATTACTTGACCACATAGGTGTCGGTTTATATCTGGGCTGTCTATTCTGTTGCATTGATCTATTTGGTCTGTTTTTGTGCCAGTACCAAATTGTCTTGATTACTGTGGCTTTGTAGTATAGCTTGAAGTCAGGGAGTGTAATCCCCCCAGTTTTGTTGTTGTTTCTCAGGATTGTTTTGGCTATTAGGGGGTCTTTTGTTGGTTCCATATGAATTTTAGAACTGTTTGTTCTAGTTCATTGAAAAATGCTGTTGGTATTTTGATAGGAATTGCATTGAATCTGTAGATTGCTTTAGGCAGGATGGCTGCTTTGATAATATTTCTTCCTATCCAGGAGTGTGGGATAGATTTCCATTTATTTGTGTCTTTATTTTCTCTCATGAGTGTCTTACAGTTTTCAGAGTACAGGTCTTTCACCTAATGACTATGATGAGTTTTTTTTCATGTGCTTATTGGACATTTGTGTGCCTTTGTTACTGAAATGTCCTACACTTTGTTCTCTATGGGGGCTGTTGTTAATAGAATTGTTTTGTTCCACTTTTGGATTGTTCATTGCTAGTGTATAGAAATTCAATTGATTCTTTTAGTATTGGTCTTACATCCTGCAATCTTACAACTTGTTTACTAGATGTAGTCATTTTTTGTGTGTGTATATTATAATTTTCTACTTGCAAATAGTGATGGTTTTACTTATTCCTTTCCAGTTCAGATGCCTTTTTTTAAATTTTTACTTCTCTAATTGCTCTTGGTAGAACCTCCAGTACGGTGTTGAATAGAAGTGTGGACAGAAAACATCCTTGTATTGTTCCTGATCTTAGGAGAAAACTTTCAGTCTTTCACCATTAAGTATGTTAGCTTGGGTTTTCCATAGATGTTCTTTATCAGGTTGAGGAAATTTCCTTCTATTCCTGGATTCTTGAGTGTTTTCATCATGAAAGAGAGTGTTTGATTTCATCAAATGCTTTTCTGCATCTATTGTGATGACCAAACCTTTATTCTATTCTATTAATGTGGTTTATTATATTAATTGATTTTTATTTGTTGAACTAACCTTGCATTTCTGAAATAAGTCTCACTTGGTCCTGGTGTATAATCCTTTTATGTGTTGTTGGAGTTAGTTTGCTAGTATTTTGTTGAGGATTTTTGTGTCACTGCTCCTAAAAGATATTGGTCTGCAGTTTTCTTGTGTTGTCTCTTTCTGACATTGGTATCAGGGTAATTCTGGCTTCACGCAAGAGCTGTAAAGTGTTCTCTCTGCTGTTTTGCTACCCCCACTACATCCCCCTGGACATCTCATCCTAGTTTTCTTCAGTTTTGTTATTCTCTTAAAAGAAAATATTAATGCTATATATATTTTCTTGGTTCTGGTTATTGTTTTTATGAATACTCAAAAAAACTGTGGTCTTACTGCATTTAGCTTACCAGTTGGGAATATGACTCATGGTACCCAGCAAAGTTTTAATGAAATTTCTAGTGTTCCACTGAAATCCGTCTAGGATACTCTCTCTCTTGGGTAGCCAAATGAAAGGGGCCATTAGAGACAGGAGGGACTATTTAGATGTAGTCAAACATTTTGTAGGTAAACAGATGAGCATTTATGAGGACTGTCCAAAGTTACACTGCTAGGTTATGGCTGAGCCAGGAGATTTTATTTTAGACCAATAGCTTTTCTTTACCAATGATTAGTGATCTGTGAAAAGGATAGGTTTAAAATATTGTATCAATTCATCTGTGTATTTGTGAGCAATGCTAAAAAACAGTTTTCTATTTATTTGAATGGAGTATGTGTAAAATTTATTTTGCCTTAATTCATCGTATTCTCCAACTGAAAAGTCCTTGAAAATATAATGAATTCATTGCTATCAAAGGAAATTTTTATTTGCATTTTTGGAATTTTCAAAGCAGTTAATTTAACTGAAGAAACTGCTGTTTACTTAAGTTGTATCATGTGAGTGGGCAGAAAAAGAAAAAGGCAGTGTCAGAATAAATTGAAATCTGAAGGAACTCTGTCTCTAGCTTGGGGAAGGGCACGGAGGGAAAAATTACATTACTGTTTCAACCTAAATGTTTTAATTAATTAAATGTTATTTCTCCTAATTATTGAACTCTTTTGGTTGTGAGACAGTCTTTTGGAAAAACATTTTCAAAGAAAAAAATCAGCTATATTATTTAAAGGAAATTTCATATATGTCTCCAAAGAAAAGGTCATACTTCAATTTTGCTGAGCCAAGAAGGTCAACTGAAACAACCTGCTAGAAATTGCAGTTTTCTATCTCAACATCAATAGTATATGACCCAAATTCTGTGTTGTGATCGGCTGTTGTACTGTTTTCATTCAGAGATTAGTTTTGCTAACATCTGGTTTAGGTTTGGGATTTAGATCATAAAGTAGATTGGTTGTTGGGACATAGGAAAGTGTTAGTGTTACTAATGAGCATGCTACAAATAAATCATTTCAGTGGGGAAAAATTGTCCATTTGTCCATTTATGAACAAAATTGTTCCATAATTCAGTGCTGCATGCCAAATAGTTGGTGACTTCTAGATTTGGATGTGGCAGCTCACTGATGCTGGAGGGAAATTTTGTTTAATCATTGTCTTTTAAAAAGAAGTTGGTTAAATATGTCAGTTGTTTCTCTTTTAAAAAGATAAGATGTGTGCTGGATACTAGGGAAACGGAACAGTAAAACCTGCGAGTGGGTTCCCACAGCCGGCGCCCCGGGACAAAAGAAAAGTGAGTGCCTTTTGAAAGTCTTAAAGGGACAGGAGCCTCACAGCTGGACGGAAGTGTCCTGGCACACTCAGCCCAGCAGCTGGAAATTCTGGGGAAATCTGGGCCCCCTAACACCCTGGGCAGCAGCGCAGCTCTGTGACGCCTCACAGCAATAAACAGCCCCCGACGGTTCCCTCTCTGGCATGGCCCCACCATAGCGGAGCAGCAGCCTGAGACCGGCCACAGCCAATAGGGGTCGTCGTTCTTGCAGTAGAGGAAGGCCACAAGCAAGTGGGAAGGGACTTTGTTCTCCCAGCTAACACATGAGCCAACTGCCCACAACTACCTCTCGCCATGAAAAGGCAGAAGAATTTGATCCAGACCAGAATCACACAGACATGCCCTGAGAGGGAACCTGGGGAGATAGATTTAACCAATCTTCCTGAAAAAGAATTCAAAATAAAGGTCATAACCATGCTGATGGAGCTGCAGAGAAAAATGCAAGAGCTAATGGGTAAAGTTGGGAAGGAGAATACAGAAATGAAACAATCTCTGGAAGGACTTAAAAGGAGAATGGACGAGGTGCAAGAGGCCGTTAGTGGAATAGAAATCAGAGAACAGGAATGCAGAGAGAGATAAAAGGATCTCCAGGAATGAAAGAACATTAAGAGAACTGTGTGACCAATCCAAATGGAACAATATCTGCATTTTAGGGGTACTAGAAGAGAGAAAAACAGGGATAGAAAGTGTCTTTGAAGAAATAATTGCTAAAACTTCCCCAGACTGGGAGAGGAAATAGTCGCTCAGACCACAGAAGCACACAGAACTCCCAACACAAGGGAACCAAGGAGGACAACACCAAGACACATAATAATTAAAATGGCAAAAATTAAGGACAAGGACAGAGTATTAAAGGCAGCCAGAGAGAGAAAAAAGGTCACCTACAAAGGAAAACCCATCAGGCTATCATCAGACTTCTCAACAGAAACCTTACAGGCCAGAAGAGAATGGCATGATATATTTAATGCAATGAAACAGAAGGGCCCTGAACCAAGAATACTGTATCCAGCACAATTATCATTTAAATATGAAGGAGAGATTACAAAATTCCCAGACAAGCAGAAGTTGAGGGAATTTGCCTCCCACAAACCACCTCTACAGGGTATTTTAGAGGGACAGCTCTAGATGGGAGCACTCCTACGGCTAAATAGATGTCACCAGAGAAAATAAAATCACAGCAAAGAAAGCAGACCAACCAAATACTAACTAAAGGTAAAAAATAAAATCAACTACCCACAAAAGCAGTCAAAGGAAACACAAAAGAGCACAACATATAAAGGATGGAGGAGGAGGAATAAGAAGAGAGAGAAATAAAGAATCATCAGACAGTGTTTGTAATAGCTCAATAAGCGAGTTAAGTTAGATGGTAAGCTAGTAAAGAAGCTAACCTTGAACCTTTGGTAACCACGAATCTAAAGCCTGCAATGACAGTAAGTACATATCTTTCAGTAATCACTCTAAATGTAAATGGACTAAATGCACCAATCAAAAGACACAGAGTAATATAACAGATAAAAAAGCGAGACCCATCTATATGCTGCTTACAAGAGACTCACCTCAAACCAAAAGACATGCACAGACTAAAAGTCAAGGGATGGAAAAGATATTTCATGCAAACAACAGGTAGAAAAAAGCAGGTGTTGCAGTACTAGTATCAGACAAAATAGACTTTAAAACAAAGAAAGTAACAAGAGATAAAGAAGGACATGACATAATGATAAAGGGCTCAGTCCAACAAGATTTTATATATATATATATGTGCACCCAATACAGGATTATAAATATATATGCACCATTATAAATATATATGCACCCAATACAGGAGCACCAACATATGTGAAACAAATACTAACAGAATTAAAGGAGGAATAGAATGCAGTGCATTCATTTTAGGAGACTTCAACACACCACTCACTCCAAAGGATAGATCCACCAGACAGAAAATAAGTAAGGACACAGAGGCACTGAACAACACACTAGAACAAATGGACCTAAGAGACATCTATAGAACTCTACAAACAAAAGTAGCAGGATACACATTCTTCTCAAGTGCACATGGAACATTCTCCAGAATAGACCACATACTAGACCACTAAAAGAGCCTCAGTAAATTCAAGAAGATTGAAATTATATCAACCAACTTCTCAGACCACAAAGGTATAAAACTAGAAATAAATTGTATAAAGAAAGCAAAAAGGCTCACAAACACATGGAGGCTTAACAACATGCTCCTAAATGATCAGTGGATCAATGACCAAATTAAAATAGAAATCAAGCAATGTATGGAAACAAATGACAACAACAATACAAAGCTCCAACTTCTGTGGGACGCAGTGAAAGTAGTTTTAAGAGGAAAGTATGTAGCAATCCAGGCATACTTAAAGAAGGAAGAACAATCCCAAATGAATAGTCTAAAGTCACAATTATCAAAATGGGAAAAAGAAGAACAAATGAAGCCTAAAGTCAGCAGAAGGAGGGACATAATAAAGATCAGAGAAGAAATAAATAAAATTGAGAACAATAAAACAATAGAAAAAAAATCAATGAAAAGCAAGAGCTTGTTCTTTGAGAAAATAATCAAAATAGATAAGCCTCTAGCCCAACTTATTGAGAGAAAAAGGATCAACACATATCAACAGAATCAGAAACGAGAAAATAAAAATCACTATGGACCCCAAAGAAATACAAAGAATTATTAGAGAATACTATGAAAACCTATATGCAAATAAGCTGGAAAACCTAGAAGAAATGGATAACTTCCTAGAAAAATACAACCTTCCAAGACTGACCAAGGAAGAAACAGAAAATCTAAACAGACCAGTGACCAACAATGTAATTGAAGTGGTAATCAAAAAACTACCCAAGAGCAAAACTCCCGGGCCATTTTGGAATTTTATCAGACATACAGAGAAGACATAATACCCATTCTTAAAGTTCTCCAAAAAATAGAAGAGGAGGGAATACTCCCAAACTCATTCTATGAAGCCAGCATCACCCTAATACCAAAACCAGGCAAAGACCCAACCAAAAAGGAAAATTATAGACCAATATCCCTGATGAACATAGAAGCAAAAATACTCAACAAAATATTAGCAAACCAAATTCAAAAATACATCAAGAGGATCATACACGATGACCAAGTGGGATTCATCTCAGGAATGCAAGGATGGTACAACATCATCCACCACATAAACAAAAAGAAGGACAAAAACCACATGATCATTTTCTCCATAGAAGCTGAAAAAGCATTCGACAAATTGAACATCAACTCATGATAAAAACTCTCAACAAAATCGGTATACAGGGCAAGTACCTCAACATAATAAAGGCCATATATGATAAACCCACAGCCAACATCATACTTAACAGCAAGAAGCTGAAAGCTTTTCCTCTAAGATTAGGAACAGGACAGGGATGCCCACTCTCCTCACTGTTATTCCACCTAGTACTGGAGGTCCTAGCCATGGCAATTAGACAAAACAAAGAAGTACAAGGAATCCAGATTGGTAAAGAAGAAGTCAAACTGTCACTATTTGCAGATGACATGATATTGTACATAAAAAACCCTAAAGACTCCACTGCAAAACTACTAGAACTAATATTGGAATTCATCAAAGTTGCAGGATACAAAATTAACACACAGAAATCTGTGGCTTTCCTATACACTAACAATGAACTAACAGAAAGAGAAATCAGAAAAACAATTCCATCAAAAAGAATAAAATACCTAGGAATAAACCTAGCCAAGGAAGTGAAAGACCTATACCCTGAAAACTACAAGACATTCTTAAGAGAAATTAAAGAGGACACTAGCAAATGGAAACTCATCCCGTGCTCTTGGCTAAGAAGAATTAATATTGTCAAAATGGCCATCCTGCCCAAAGCAATCTACAGATTCAATGCAATCCCTATCAAATTACCAACAGCATTCTTCAACGAACTGTAACAAATAGTTCTAAAATTCATATGGAACCACCAAAGACCCCAAATAGCCAAAGCAATCCTTAGAAGGAAGAATAAAGTGGGGGTGATCTCGCTCCCCAACTTCAAGCTCTACTACAAAGCCACAGTAATCAAGACAATTTGGTACTGGCACAAGAACAGACCCACAGATCAGTGGAACAGAATAGAGACTCCAGACATCAATCAAAACATATATTGTCAATTAATATATGATAAAGGAGCCATGGACATACAATGGGGAAATTACAGCCTCTTCAACAGTTGGTGTTGGCAAAACTGGACAGCTACATGTAAGAGAATGAAACTGGATCATTGTGTAACCCCATACCCAAAAGTAAATTCAAAATGGATCAAGACCTGAATATAAGTCATGAAACCATAAAACTCTTAGAAAAAAGCATAGGTAAAAATCTCTTGGACACAAACATGAGCGACTTTTTCACGAATATATCTCCCCAGGCAATGGAAACAAAAGCAAAAACGAACAAGTGGGACTATATCAAGCTGAAAATCTTCTGTACAGCAAAGGACACCATCAATAAAACAAAAAGGCATCCTACAGTATGGGAGAATATATTCATAAGTGACAGATCCGATAAAGGGTTGACATCCAAAATATATAAAGAGCTCATGCACCTCAACAAACAAAAAGCAAACAATCCAATCAAAAAATGGTCAGAGCAGCTGAACAGACAGTTCTCCAAAGAAGAAATTCAGATGGCCAACAGACACATGAAAAGATGCTCCACATCACTCGTCATCAGAAAAATGCAAATTAAAACCACAATGAGATATCACCTCATACCAGTAAGGATCACCACCGTCCAAAAGACAAACAACAACAAATGTTGGCGAGGTTGTGGAGAAAGGGGAATTCTCCTACACTGCTGGTGGGAATGCAAATTAGTTCAACCATTGTGGAAAGCAGTATGGAGGTTCCTCAAAAAGCTCAAAATAGACATACCATTTGACCCAGGAATTCCACTTCTAGGAATTTACCCTAAGAATGCAGCACTCCAGTTTGAAAAAGACAGATGCACCCCTATGTTCACGCAGCAGTATTTACAATGGCCAAGAAATGGAAGCAACCTAAGTGTCCATCAGTAGATGAATGGATAAAGAAGAGGTGGTACATATACACAATGGAATATTATTCAGCCATAAGAAGAAAACAAATCCTACCATTTGCAACAATATGGATGGAGCTAGAGGGTATTATGCTCAGTGAAATAAGCCAGGCAGAGAAAGACAAGTACCAAATGATTTCACTCATATGTGGAGTATAAGAACAAAGAAAAACTGAAGGAACTAAACAGCAGCAGAATCACAGAACCCAAGAATGGACTAACCATTACCAAAGGGAATGGGACTGGGGAGGATGGGTGGGAAGTTTGGGGGTTAAGGGTGGGGAAAAAGAAAGGGGGCAGTACATTTAGCATGTATAATGTAGGGGGAGGCACAGGGAGGGCTGTGCAACAGAAGACAAGTAGTGACTCTACAGCATCTTAGTACGCTGATGGACAGTGACTGTAATGGGGTTTGTTGGGGGGACTTGGTGAAGGGGGGAACCTAGTAAACATAATATTCCTCATGTAATTGTAGATTAATGATACCAAAATAAAACAACCAAACAAAAAGATAAGATGTTGTTTTGTTTTTCTCTCCCTGTTTCCATATTTTTTTTTTTAGTCTTTCAAAAAACTGAAGATTTAAGTAATGTTTTTTCTTTCTGTTGAAGTTAATTATTTTTTTCCTTTGGAAAGCCTTGTCAACGAGTCATTTTTTCTAAGCATTTTCTATATCTTAAAATTATATCATAACATCCAGGGTAGGTTTAAGTATTTTTACTTTTATTCCTCTAAAATAAAACAGATCAGAGTTTAAGAAGTATGTTTGAGTATAGTTATTTCGTTTTATTATTTTGTTTTTAAAACCTTTTTTAGTTTCTGGTTAGTCACAGTTAGAGGTCTTGGGAATTTTTTTTCTGGTTTCCTTAGCAATAGTATTAGCAAAAACTGGTTTAATGTTTCCAGAAATTTGGAATACTTTTCTACTAATGTGGGCAGAGTACCATGGCTAAAACTTTCTGTTCAGATAATTGGAATTTATCATCTTATGAAATATTTCAGGTTTGTCATGTCTTTGATGACATCATTTCCTTTGACAATATTTAACAGGAGAATCTCTTTATGTACTTAATATATTTTTTCTTTTCTGAAGTTTAATTGACATGTGATATGTCAGTTTCACATGTACATCATAGTGATTTGATATTTGTATACATTACAAAATGATTGTCAGCATAAGTCTAGTTACCATCTGTCACCATGCAGTTAGTACCTTGTTGACTATGTTCCCTGTGCTGTACATTACATTCTCATGGCTTATTTATTTTATAACCAAAAGTTTGTATTTCTTAATGCCCTTCAACTATTTTGCCTGTCCCTCACCCTTTTCTTCTCTGGCAACCAATGGTTTGTTTCTTGTATCTATAAGTCTATTTTATTTTGTTTTTAGATTTTGTATATAAGTGAGATCACATGGTACTTCCTGTCTTGACTTATTTCACTTAGCATAATACCCTCTAAGTCCATCTTTGGTGTTTCAAATGGCAGGGTTTCACTCTTTTTTATGGCTGCCTAATATTCTATTGTCTGTGTATACCACATCATCTTTACCATTCATCTGTTGATAGACACTTTGGTTTCTTCCATATCGTGGCTATTGTAAATAATGCTGCAGTGAATGAAGGGGTGCATATATCTCTTTGAATTGGTGTTTTTGTTTTTCTTGGGTAAATGCCCAGAAGTAGAATTGCTGAATCATACATTAGTTCTATTTTTAATTTTTTGAGGAACTTCCTTACTGTTTCCACAGTGGCTGTACCAATTTACATTCCCACCAGTAGTGCATGAGGGTTCCCTTTTGTCCACATCCTTGCCAACACTTGCTATTTTTTGCCTTTTTGATAGCCATATTGACAGGTGTGAGATATGCATTTAGTATTTAAACATAATAACTTTAATACCATGTAGCAAAGATTTATATGAATGAGACACTTTTCTTAAACTGAGAATTTTTAAGTCAAGGATACTATTTGGAGCATAAATGCTAAGTTAAAAAAATTCAAATGTAGGAAGTTGAGAAAGGTAGATATTAAGAGAGCATCGCATATTCCTTTCTTTCATTTCAGTTGATTGATTAGAGCAAGTAAACAAATGAGTTAACTGCAGAAAAGATACACAAGTAAGTGGTAGTTCATAAAGGTTTCTTCCTTTTCTTTATTAAATTAAAGGTAAATTTTGATTTACTAGTTCACTATCTCTAGTTATAGTAAACTACCAGTAACAGCTGACTAAGCCGGAAGTGCTAGGGACTTTTTTCCTAACACAGAGATGACTGCTTTTTTTTTTGGTTCTGCATCTGTTACTTGGGTCTAGTTTAGTGATACCTGAAATACCCTGTAAATGGCTGATAAATATTTTGGTGCCTACTACATGTCACCTGTGTTGAATGTAGGAGAGAAGAGAAATCTTTTTCCTCTGTCCCCATAGGTTTAGTTACTGGGAATTGCAAATTACACTGACAAATGCCAGATCAACAGAAAAGGTTTATTACTCATATACCCAGGAGCTTCACAGAAAAGAAGTGAAAACCCAAGGAGGCAGTTAGGTTTGAGAGCTTGTATGCCATTCTTCTTTCTTTCTTCCCTTTTTTTACTGGGCTATAATTGGCATATAACATCTTATTACTTTCAGGTATATAACATAGTGATTTGATATATGTATATATTGTGATGTGATCACCACATTAAGTCTAGTTAACATCCATCACCACATATAGTTATAATTTTTTTTTCTTGAGATGGGAAGTTTAAGATTCTCATAGCAACTTTCAAATATAGAATACAACATTATTAACTATAGTCATCATGCTGTATATTACATTCCTAGGACTTATTTAAAAACTGGAAGTTTATACCTTTACCCATTTCATCCATTCCTCAACCCCTGCCTCTGGCAGGCCATTTCTTCTCTGAATCTCTGAGTTTGTTTGTTTAAGATTCCACATATAAGGAATTTATCCACATCTTCTGGGTTGCCCAGTTTTGGGGCAATTTTTTGTTAATAGCATCTCCTATGATCCTTCATATGTCTGTGGTATCAGTTATAAGTGTCCTTTTTCATTTCTGATTTTATTTGAGTACTCTTGTTTTTTTCTTGGTATGTCTAGCTAAGGGTTTATCTATTTTGTTTTTCTTTTCAAAAAACCAGTGAAAGCTTATATACCATTTTAAGAGAGGGTAAAACTGGAGAAATGACTGGACACAGTAAAAGGGGTTTAGGTTTCTAGGGGCAGTAAATTATTGGAAGGTAAATATATTGGGGAAACTAATAGAAAATAAGGGTTATTTTAGTCAAATTTGTTTATGCAGACTCATATTGGTACCGTCTCCTGTGATGAGTCATCTCTGGAAATATATGTCGACTATATTCCAATTTAAAAAAAGAATTAAAAAAATAAAAGGAATCATCTCCTTTGATTAAGAGTCATTCTCTTCTTCCTCATAGAGGAGAAGGAGACATCTTTAAAAATGGAAATATATGCCCTGCATTTTGAGTAGAAAGGGAATGGGCAGAGATTTCCTCCTTGCTGTTTCTTAACTGATTTCAGCTCAAAATAATCCATATGTCAAAGAGGCATATTTTGGGCTGGCATATTCTGATCCCCTTCACTGAGCATGTTGTGTTCCTTAACAAATACAGCCTTCTGAATAGGTTGTGGGATCAGAACCTGAGCCCCTTCTTCATCCTAGCACTTTATTTTGGTTTCAGGGTAGTTATACATAAACCCTTTTTGTACTGAACAAAGGGTGATAAAGAAAAAAAAATCTCTTTTTTTGAAACAAAGCACTTCTCAAACTTTCTGGATTGGGACCCTTTATACTTGTAAACATTATTGAAGATTGTAAAGAGTTTTGCTTATGTGAGTTATAGCTATTGTTACTATATTAGAAATTAAAACTAAGAAAAATTTTAAACGTGAATTTATTCATTTAAAATTAACAGTGCAATCACTATGTAAGAATTTGTACTCCATGTAAGAACTTGTTCGTTATGCATCAGAAGATTGGAGACTGACGAAAATTAGGCTTGGGGTGGATTAATGATTGTGCATTGAGTATTGACCCCCCTATACAGAAATTTATTGTTGTTAACAACTATTTGATCAATAAATATGAGAGATGCCCTCACAAAAAAAAAAAAAATATATATATATATATATATATATATATATATATATATATATATATATATAAACAGACTTCCAATTGTAAAATAAATAAGTAACCGGGATGTAATGTATAGCATAAGGAATATAGTCAAAATATTGTAACAACTTGGTATGGTGATAGCTGGTACCAAGAATTATCATGTATATAAATGTTGAATCACTGTGTTGTACACCTGAAACTAATGTAATGTAATACTGTGTGTCAACTACCCTTCAATAAAAAAAAATAAAATAAAAAATAAAAAATAAAAATTAACAGTGCAAAAACATTACATGTAACATGAAAGACATATTTTTAATAAAAGATAATTTCCAAAACAAATTTAGTTAGAAGAATGGCATTGGTTTACATTTTTTCAAATCTCTGGTTAATAAAAGGCAGAGGGAGTCTCATAGCTGCTTCTTTTAATCTGTTATGGTATGCTGTTTTGCTTGAAATTTGTGGAGAAAAATCTATCTGCATACAGATGTATAGTTGCAACGGAGAGGAGTATTTTAACATGAATTAATATTAACATTTAAGTTCTTCCTTGATATTACACCAAAACTTTACAAGTGGTAGTTTCTTAAAGGTTAATTGAAATGTGGAATTAGAAACCATATTAAAGAATTTTTCATATTATGTTACATTACAATGGTGGTCTGTCTTCCACCTTAGTGGATTTCTTACTCCTGCATGATTTTGTAACAACATGAATTGGTCTTTTTTTTAGCCCCTTTGGGCTGCTATAACAAATTACTGTACACTGGGTGGCTTAGAAACAGCAGGAATTAATGTTCACAGTTCTGGAGGCTGAGAAGTCCATGATTAAGGTGCCATCAGTTTGGTGTCTGGTGAGGATCACTTCCAGTCTGTGTTCTCATATGATGCAAGGGGTAAGGGAGCTCTTTAGAATTGCTTATAAGGGCACTAATCCCATTCATCAGAGGTCCACCCTTATGACCTGATCACCTCCCAAAGACTGCACCTCCAATACCATCACAGTGAGAATTAAGATTTAATATATGAATTGTGTGGGGATACATTCAGTCTATAGCAGTCTTTTTGAAAATACTGGTTGACTTGAGTTATGTAGATCTTCCAGATGTTTTCACATTTATGTCTGTAGTATGAAGTAATCACATTAATATCACAATTGATCTCAGCAGAAATGTTTTTAAGTTTATTGGGAAGCTTTCAAGTTTTGCAGCATTTTAATCGCAACAAATAATGTCCATAGTTTTCTGTAAAGTGACAGGCTTACTTTATTTTTAAGAAAAATGTCTGCAAAATACCCACCTGAATAATTATAGTTGGTTAGTCATTCTTTTAAGTAAAAAAGCAGAGTTATGTGAAGAAAGCAGCTTGCAAGTCAATCACATAAATTTTTGATCAAGATAATCTTTATATTGCAATGTACAGACCTACTTTATGTTTATTTTTCATTTTGTCACTGAATTTTAAAGGTGTGTGCTCAAGGGTCAAGATTCATAAAATTTTCGGTATTTATATATTTTAATAATAAAATACAGCTAGAGGCTTAATAAAATTGTTTTTTACTGCTTTATATTGGATATTTTTAAGTGTCACTGACTCACTCTTTTTAAACTCCAGGTTTGTGGTAGTGAAGAATAAAGTGACTATACTGATAAAATAGTACAGCTTGATGCCACTGCCTTGGTTTATTTTTTACCCAAGATGCTTTTACACTATCAGTGAACCTTAACACAGTGAAAAAGGAAACATTCATATGCAAATAGTTTTACCCTTGTATATTCCCAGAAAAACTCTCAAGGACTCCCAAGGATTTGTGGGCCACTGCTGTGCTATATCAAGAGAAGAGTACTTTTTCTGTATCATGACTATTTTAGTAACAGTCCTAGTTGTTCACTTGGTACTATATAGGAAGACAAAAAGAAAAGATTCTGGTTGTGTAATTTTAAAAAATTGTTCTAATGTATACGAAATAAAATTTTTTTATCGTTTTAATCATTTTAAAGTGTGCGAGTCAGTGACATTAGGTACATTCACAGCTGTACTTAATAACTTGTGCAACTGTTATGACTCTCCATTTCCAGAACTTTTTATCATACCTAACAGAAACTCAGTAACTATTAAACATTAATAATTCCCCATGCTCCCTACCCTGCAGCTCCTGGTGACCTGTGTTCTATTTTTCATCTCTATGAATTTGCCTATTCTAAGTACCTCATATAAGTTGAACCATACAATATTTGTCCTTTTCTGTCTGCCTTATTTCACTTAGCATACTGTTTTCAGGATTCTTTCGTATTGTAGCCTGTATCAGAATTTCATTCTTTTTAAATTCTGAATATTATTTTGATATATTTATATACTATATTTTGTTTGTGATGGACACGGAATTGTTTCCAGCTTTTGGTTATTGTGAACAATATTGCTATCAACATTGGTGTACATGTAACTCTTTGAGTCCCTGCTTTTAATTTTTTGGAGTATATACCTAGAAGTGGATTGCTGGATCATATGGTAGGTAAATCTGTGTTTAATTTTTTGAGGAACCACCAAACTTTTCACAGCATCTGCACCATTTTTACTGCCTACCAGCAATGCACTAGGGTTCCAATTTCTTCAGATCCTTGCCAACACTTGTTATTTGACATTATTTTGTTGGTAGCCATCCTAATGGATGTGAAGTGATAACTCATTGTGGTTTTGATTTGCATTTCCCTAATAACTAGTGATGCAGAACATCTTTTCATGTGCTTAGTGACCGTTTGTTTTATCTTCCTTGACAAAATGTCTGTTCAAGTCCTTTGCCCATTTTATAATTGAGTTTTTGCAGTTGTTGATTTGTTCTTTATGTGTTCTGGATATTAAACCCTTATCAGATACAAGATTTGCAAATATTTTCTCTCAGTCTATGAGTTGTCTTTTTCACTTTTTTGGTAGTCACCTTTGATGTACAGAAGTTTTTAATTTTGATGAATTCCAATTTGTTTTTTCTTTCCTTGCCTGTTGCATTTGTGTCAGATCTAAGAAATTATTGCCAAATCCAATGTTGTGAAGATTTCCCTCTGTGTTTTATAGTTGTCCCTCTGGATTTACAGTTTTAGCTTTTACATTCAGATCTTAGATCCAGTCTGTTAATTTTTTTTTTTTAGTATTCCAATATCTTTGTTATATTTAGTATTACAATAAATGCCATATTACTATTCATTGTCTACATTCTTTCAATAGTGTTTTATAATTTTCACTAAAGAGGTCTCATACATATTTTGTTAAATTTATTCCTAATTTTTTTAACATTTCTTGATGCAAATACAATATTATATATTGACATTCAGTAATTTTGCTGCATTCACTTTTAAATTCTAATAGATCATCTGAAGATGCTTTTAAATCTTTTTTTTACATTAAATAATGTCATCTGCAAATTATGACAGTTTTTCTTATATTTTAAATTTCTTTTTCTTAATTTATTGTATTGGCTAGCACCTTCAATTCAGTACTGAATAGAAATGGTACAGCACTCTTGACCTGAGGAGAAACTTATTCACCATTAACTATAATATTTGCTATGGGTTTTATATAGATGCCCTTTATCAGATTAAGGGAGTTCTTTATTTTATTTTTTATTTTTTTACATAAAAAAAATTAAGGTATCATTGATATATACTTTTATGAAGGTTTCACAAGAAAAACAATGTGGTTACTACATTCACCCTTATTATTGAGTACCCCCATACCCCATTGCAGTCACTGTCCATCAGTGTAGCAAGATGCCACAGAGTCCCTACTTGTCTTCTATGTGTTACACTGTTTTCCCTATCACCCCCCACACACCATGTGCACTAATCATGATACCCCACAATCCCCTTCTCCCTCCCTCCCCACCCACCCTCCCCTGCCCCTCCCCTTGGTAACTGCTAGTCCCTTCTTGGAGTCGGTGAGTCTGCTGCTATTTTGTTCCTTCAGTTTTGCTTCATTGTTACACTCCACAAATGAGGGAAATCATTTGGTATTTGTCTTTCTCCACCTGACTTATTTCACTGAGCATAATACCCTCTAGCTCCATCCATGTTGCAAATGGTAGGAGGTAGGATTTGTTTCTTATGGTGAATAGTATTCCATTGCGTATATGTACCACTTCTTCTTTATCCATTCATCTATTGCTGGACACTTAGGTTGCTTCCATATCTTGGCTATTGTAAATAGTGCTTCAATAAACATAGGGGTACATATGTCTTTTTGAATCTGAGATCTTGCTTTCTTTGGGTAAATCCCTAGGAGTGGAATTCCTGGGTCGAATGGTATTTCTATTTTTAGTTTTTCTGAGGAACCTCCATACTGCTTTCCACAATGGCTGAACTAGCTTACATTCCCACCAGCAGTGTAGGAGAGTTCCCCTTTTCTGCATCCTCGCCAGCATTTGTTATTCCTAGTCTTTTCGATGTTGGCCATCCTAACTGGTATGAGGTGATATCTCATTGTGGTTTTAATTTGCATTTCCCTGATAATTAGTGATGTGGCACATCTTTTCATGTGTGTGTTGGCCATCTGAATTTCTTCTTTGGAGAAGTGTCTGTTTATATCCTCTGCCCATTTTTTAATAGGGTTATTTGCCTTCAGTCTGTGTTAATTTTTGTATATAGTGTGAGGTTGGGGTCCAGCTTCATTCTTTTGCATGTAGATATCCAGTTTTCCCAGCCTCATATATTGAAAAGACTATTCTTTCCCCAGCAAATGGTCTTTAGACTCTTGTCCAAAATCAATTTATTACATACATATGAGTTTGTTTCTGATTTGTCAGTTCTATTCCATTAGTCTATGTATCTTTTATGCCAGTGCCATCCTGTTTTGATTACTATAGCTTTGTAGTAAGTTTTGAAATAGGAAAGTGGGAATCTTCCAACTTTGTTCTTCTGTTTCAAGATTCTTTTTTGCTATTTGCTCTTTTGCCCCTTTCAATTCTTTGTGAATTTGAAGATTGCTTTTCTATTTTCACAATAAGCCTGTTGGAATTTTGATAGGGATTATATTGAATCTGTAGATCATTTTGGGTAGTACTGCCATGTTAATATTACATCTTCACATCCATGAACATGGGATGTGTTTCCATATATTTATGTCTTCTTTAGTTACTTTCAATGATGTTTTACAATTTTCAGTGTGTGAGTCTTTCATTTCCTTGGTTAAATTTGTTCCTAGTGCTTTTATTCTTTTGGATGGTATTGTAAATGGAATTTTTTTCTTAAGTTTCTTTCAGGTTCTTCATTGCTGGTTTATAGAAACACATCTGGTTTTTATGTCTTGATCCTGGAACCCTACAACTTTGCCAGACTTATTTATTATCTCTAGTAGGTTTTTTTTTTAATTCTTTGAGATTTTCTACATTAAGGATCATTTAATCTGCAAATGGAGATAGTTTTGCTTTTTCCTTTCTGAGTTGGATGCTTTTTTTCTTTTTCTTGCCTAATTACTTTGGCTGGAACTTCCAGTCCCTTCCCACTTTTGCATCATTTTCCTCATGTGTCAAAGCCCTGTGAGAAAAGACCAATTTGCGTTATTCAAATTATGTTGCTCATCCTTTGTCCCCTTAGCCTAGGATAGGAAGAGACCTTGATTTACCAATATGTATACTTGGGGGAGGAGTTATTCCACTAGATGAAATTGCAGTATTGTTATCAAAGGGGAGATGGATGCAAAACCCTATTGAGGTGCAGTCAGTTTTGGTAAATCCAGGACTAGAACTCAGGCCCCTGATTCATAGGCCAATATTTTTGTCTGATGTTTTAGCCATTCTTTGTTACATTTTAACCACAAATTAATTTTCTTAGAATGATCAGTCCAATATGTTTGAATTTTCAGTGTTATCAGTTCCCACAATTTAATCAGGCTGCTTTAAAGTAACATTTTCTATTACATAGAATAAATTATTGTAAAAGTTGAATTCTTTTAAATTAAAGGTCCCTAAATTAATCTAAAATTTTTTGTTGAAAATGTGCATACAGCATTTTATGTTAAGTTTTTGCTCTTCATCCAGTAAGAATTGCTTATGGCATGCTTGCAGTATCAAAGCTTCATTTTGCTACTCATGTTTAAACATTGCCCTAATTATTTGATTTGTTCAGGATATTGACTTATGAAGGGATGACCACTTTCATTCAAAAGCATCTCACAAAGCAAGTTGTAAATTACTGGCTTAGGAAAGGATCGTTCATTTCTGTATGAGAGGTGGTTTTCAAAGTGGTTAAAATGATAGAATCTGAAGCAAAGCAAGACTGTTATCAGTTCATTTCCCAGCTGCAACACTAACTATTTGGGCAAGAACTACTTAATCTCTTTGTGCCTCTGTTTTCAGTTTGTAACATGGGTATAATAGTAATATGTACTTGATAAGATTGTTGTGAGGATTAAATTAATTACTAGATGTAATTAATGTAGAACAATGCCTGACATATAGTAATGAAATACTCAGTAAATGTTAGTATATTTAAATATTTAGTCCCCACTGGAAAGGAATATTGGTCCCAATATTTTCATTAAGCCATGTAGTAGGATTTTAGTGAGTATTTGCTTTGATGAATCTAGAGTGAATTAGTATATCAGGAAATTCCATACTAACTCAATAAAATATTTCTGGACATTCTGTCATTATATTAGGTAGTATATGTATTAGGTACTGAGGTTATAGTGATGACCAGTATATACTGCTTATTGAGGAGCTTGTAGTTTTGTAGGGATCACAAACAAGATATTATTTTAATAGAGACTAACAAGTACTATAATAGGGGTAAGCAGGAAATGCTTATGGTATGAAATAGGGGGGCACTTTAGTCTTGCTGGTGGAAGAGAAACTGAGAACGTTCCCTGAAAGGGCACTGAGAATGAATTACACATAGGAATTATCCAGGTGGGGGATTAGGAGGCTGAAGATAAGCTTTGGAAGTCTATAGCATGAAATTACCCCCAGGAAAGTGTATAGAGCACAGTGTTGCAAACTTACATATCCATAAGTACAGTGAGTAAAAGAGGCCTGAATCTTTTTAAAAAGTGCTACACCAGCAAAATGAAAATGACAACTGATACTATCTTTAGGCATCTGGGAGAATGTAGGGAATAATTATTGTTTTAATTTGATTATTGATGCATTGATTATTTAGGAGCATATTATTAAGCCTCCATGTGTTGTGGGCTTTTTCATTTTGTTTGTGTAAATTATTTCTAGTTTCATATGTTTGTGATCTGAGAAGCTGGTTGGTACAATTTCAATCTTTTTGAATTTACCGAGGCTCTTTTTGTGCCCTAGTATATGATCTATTCTTGAAAATGTTCCATTTGCACTTGAGAAGAATGTGTATCCTGTTGCTTTGGGTGAAGTGTTCTGTAGATGTCCATTAGGTCCATATGTTCTAATACGTTGTTCAGTGCCTCTGTCTCTTTACTTATTTTCTGTCTGGTTGATCTGTCTTTTGGAGTGAGTGGTGTATTGAAGTCTCCTAAAATGAATGCATTGCATTCTATTTCCCCCTTGAATATGTTATATTTGTTTCACATATGTAGGTAATCCTGTGTTGGGTGCATAGATCTTTATAATAGTTATATCCTCTTGTTGGACTGACTCCTTTATCATTATGTAATGTCCTTTATCTCTTGTTACTTTCTTTGTTTTAAAGTCTAATTTGTCTGATACAAGTACTGCAACTCCTGCTTTTTTCTCCCTATTAGTTGCATGAAATATCTTTTTCCATCCCTTCACTTTTAGTCTGTGTATGTCTTTGAGTTTAAAGTGAGTCTCTTGTAGGCAGCATATAGATGCATCTTGTTTATTTATCCATTCGGTGACTCTATGTCTTTTGATTGGTGCATTCAGACCATTCATATTTAGGGTGATTATTGATAGGTATGTCCTTATTGCCATTGTAGGCTTTAAATTCATGGTTACCAAAGGTTCAAAGGTAATTCACTTACTATCTAACAGTCTAATTTAACTCACTTCATATGCTATTACAAACACAACCTAAAGGTTCTTTTTTTTTTCCTTTTTTCTTCCTCCTCCATTCTTTATATGTTAGGTATCATATCCTTTACTCTTTGTCTATCCCTTGATTGACTTTGGGGGTAGTTGATTTGATTTTGCATCTGCTTAGTAATTAATTATTCTACTCTACTGTGGTTTTATTTCCCCTGGTGACATCTATTTAGCCTTAGGAATACTTCCACCTATAGCAGTCCCTTGAAAATGCACTGTAGATGTGGTTTGTGGGAGGTAAATTCTCTTAGCTTTTGCTTATCTGAAAATTGTTTAATCCCTCCTTCAAGTTTAAATGATAACCTTGCTGGGTAGAGTATTCTTGGTTCGAGGCCCCTCTGCTTCATTGCATTAACTATATCATGCCACTCTCTTCTGGCCTGTAAGGTTTCTGTTGAGAAATCTGGTGATAGCCTGATGGGTTTTCCTTTGTATGTGATCTTTTTTCTCTCTCCAGCTGCTTTTAAATGTCTGTCTTTATCCTTGATCTTTGACATTTTAATTATTATATGTCTTAGTGTTGTCTTCCTTGGGTCCATTGTGTTGGGAGATCTGTGCATCTCCGTGGCTTGAGAGACTATCTCCTTCCCCAGATTGGGGAAGTTTTCAGCAATTACCTCCTCAATAGCACTTTCTATCCCTTTTTCTCTCTTCTTCTTCTTCTGGTACCCCTATAATGCAGATGTTGTTCTGTTTGGACTGGTCACACATTTCTCTCAATATTCTTTCATTCTTAGAGATCCTTTTTTCTCTTTGTGCCTCAGCTTCTTTGTATTCCTCTTCTCTAATTTCTATTCCATTTACTATCTCTTCTACTACATCTAATCTGCTTTTAAATCCCTTCATTGTATGTTTCATTTCACATATGGAATTTATTTATTTTATTTATTTATTTTGGTATCATTAATCTACAATTACATGAAGGACATCATGTTTACTAGGCCCCCCGTTCACCAAGTCCTCCCCACATATCCCTTCACAGTCACTGACCATCAACGTAGTAAGATGCTGTAAAATCACTACTTGTCTTCTCTGTGTTGCACAGCCCTCCCTGTGCCCCCCCCACACTATACATGCTAATCGTAATGCCCTCTTTCTTTTTTCCCGCCCTTATCCCTCCCTTCCCACCCATCCTCCCCAGTCTCTTTCCCTTTGGTAACTTTTAGTCCATTCTTGGGTTCTGTGATTCTACTGCTGTTTAGTTCCTTCAGTTTTTCTTTGTTCATATACTCCACATATGAGTGAAATCATTTGGTACCTGTCTTTCTCCGCCTGGCTTATTTCACTGAGCATAATACCCTCTAGCTCCATCCATGTTGTTGCAAATGGTAGGATCTGTTTTTTCTTATAGATGAGTAATATTCCATTGTGTATATGTACCACATCTTCTTTATCTATTCATCTACTGATGGACATTTAGGTTGCTTCCATATCTTGGCTATTGTAAATAGTGCAGCAATAAACATAGGGGTGCCTCTGTCTTTTTCAAACTGGGCTGCTGCATTCTTAGGGTAAATTCCTAGAAGTGGAATTCCTGGGTCAAATGGTATTTCTATTTTGAGCATTTTGAGGAACCTCCATACTGCTTTCCACAATGGTTGAACTAATTTACATTCCCACCAGCAGTGTAGGAGAGTTCCCCTTTCTCCACAACCTCGCCAACATTTGTTGTTGTTTGTCTTTTGGATGGTGGCGATCCTTACTGGTGTGAGGTGATATCTCATTGTGGTTTTAATTTGCATTTCTCTGATGACAAGTGATGTGGAGCATCCTTTCATGTGTCTGTTGGCCATCTGAATTTCTTCTTTAGAGAACTGTCTATTTAGCTCCTCTGCCCATTTTTTATTTGGATTATTTGCTTTTTGTATGTTGAGGTGTGTGAGCTCTTTATATATTTTGGATGTCAACCCTTTATCGGATCTGTCATGTATGAATATATTCTCCCATACTGTAGGATACCTTTTTGTTCTATTCATGGTGTCCTTTGCTCTACAGAAGGTTTTCAGCTTGGTATAATCCTACTTGTTCCTTTTTGCTTTTGTTTCCCTTGCCTGGGGAGATATGTGTAAGAAGAAGTCACTCATGTTTATGTCTAAGAGATTTTTGCCTATGTTTTTTTCTAAGAGTTTTATGGTTTCATGACTTAACGTTCAAGTCTATGATCCATTTCGAATTTACTTTTGTGTATGGGGTTAGACAGTGATCCAGTTTCATTCTCTTACATGTAGCTGACCAGTTTTGCGAGCACCATCTGTTGAAGAGACTGTCATTTCCCCATTGTATGTCCATGGCCCCTTTATCGAATATTAATTGACCATATATGTTTGGAGTCTCTATTCTGTTCCATTGGTCTGTGGCTCTGTTCTTGTGCCAGTACCAAAATTGTCTTGATTACTGTGGCTTTGTAGTAGAGCTTGAAGTTTGGGAGTGAGATCCCCCCCACTTTATTCTTCCTTCTCAGGATTGCTTTAGCTATTCGGGGTCTCTGGTGTTTCCATATGAATTTTTGAACTATTTGTTCCAGTTCATTAAAGAATGCTGTTGGTAATTGGTAGGGATTGCATTGAATCTGTATATTGTTTTGGGAAGGATGGCCATTTTGACAATATTAATTCTTCTTAGCCAGGAGCATGGGATGAGTTTCCATTTGTTAGTGACCTCTTTAATTTCTTTTAAGAGTGTCTTATAATTTTCAGGGTATAGGTCTTTCACTTCCTTGGTTAGGTTTATTTCTAGGTATTTTATTCTTTTTGATGCTATTGTGAATGGAATTGACTTCCTGATTTCTCTTTCTATTAGTTCATTGTTAGTGTATAGGAAAGCCACAGATTTCTGTGTGTTAATTTTGTATCCTGCAACTTTGCTGAGTTCCGATATTAGTTCTCCTAGTTTTGGAGTGGAGTCTTTAGGGTTTTTTATGTACAATATCATGTCATCTGCAAATAGTGACAGTTTAACTTCTTCTTTACCAATCTGGATTCCTTGTATTTCTTTGTTTTGTCTAATTGCTGTGGCTTGGACCTCCAGTACTATGTTGAATAACAGTGGGGAGAGTGGGCATCCCTGTCTTGTTCCGGATTGCAGAGGGAAAGCTTTCAGCTTCTCGCTGTGTGTGTTGGCTGTGAGTTTATCATATATGGCCTTTATTATGTTGAGGTACTTGCCGTCTATACCCATTCTGTTGAGAGTTTTTATCATGAATGGATGTTGAATTTTGTCGAATGCTTTTTCAGCTTCTATGGAGATGATCATGTGGTTTTTGTCTTTCTTTTTGTTGATGTGGTGGGTGATGTTGATGGATTTTCAAATGTTGTACCATCCTTGCATCCCTGGGATGAATCCCACTTGGTCATGGTGTATGATCCTTTTGATGTATTTTTGAATTCGGTTTGCTAATATTTTGTTGAGTATTTTTGCCTCTACGTTCATCAGGGATATTGGTCTGTAGTTTTCTTTTTTGGTGGGGTCTTTGCCTGGTTTTGGTATTAGGGTGATGTTGGCTTCATAGAATGAGTTTGGGAGTATTCCCTCTTCTTCTATTTTTTGAAAAACTTTAAGGAGAATGGGTATCATATCTTCTCTATATGTCTGATAAAATTCCGAGGTAAATCCATCTGGCCCTGGGGGTTTTGTTCTTTGGTAGTTTTTTGATTACCGCTTCAATTTCATTGCTTGTTAATTGGTCTGTTTAGATTGTCTGTTTCCTTCTGGGTCAGTCTTGGAAGGTTGTATTTTTCTAGGAAGTTGTCCATTTCTCCTAGGTTTTCCAGCTTGTTAGCATATAGGTTTTCATAGTATTCTCTAATAATTCTTTGTATTTCTGTGGGATCTGTTGTGATTTTTCCTTTCTCGTTTCTGATTCTGTTGATGTGTGTTGACTCTCTTTTTCTCTTAATAAGTCTGGCTAGAGGCTTATCTATTTTGTTAATTTTCTCGAAGAACCAGCTGTTGGTTTCATTGATTTTTTTCTATTGTTTTATTTCATTGTTCTCAGTTTTATTTATTTCTTCTCTGATCTTTATTATGTCCCTCCTTCTGCTGACCTTAGGCCTCATTTGTTCTTCTTTTTCCAATTTCGATAATTGTGACATTACACCATTCATTTGGGATCGTTCTTCCTTCTTTAAATATGCCTGGATTGCTATATACTTTCCTCTTAAGACTGCTTTCTCTGTGTCCCACAGTAGCTGGGGCTTTGTGTTGTTGTTGTCATTTGTTTCCGTATATTGCTGGATCTCCATTTTAATTTGGTCCTTGATCCATTGATTATTTAGGAGAATGTTGTTAAGCCTCCATGTGATTGTGAGCCTTTTTGCTTTCTTTGTACAATTTATTTCTAGTTTTATACCTTTGTGGTCTGAAAAGTTGATTGGTAGGATTTCAATCTTTTTGAATTTACTGAGGCTCTTTTTGTGGCCTTGTATGTGATCTATTCTAGAGAATGTTCCATGTGCACTTGAGAAGAATGTGTATCCTGTTGCTTTTGGATGTAGAGTTCTACAGATGTCTATTTGGTCTATCTGTTCTAGTGTGTTGTTCAGTGCCTCTGTGTCCTTCCTTATTTTCTGTCTGGTGGATCTGTCCTTTGGAGTGAGTGGTGTGTTGAAGTCTCCCAAAATGAATGCATTGTTATTTCTTCCTTTAATTCTGTTAATATTTGTTTCACATATGCTGGTTCTCCTATATTGGGTGCATACATATTTATAATGGTTATATCCTCTTGTTGGACTGAGCCCTTTATCATTATGTAATGTCCTTCTTTATCTCTTTTTACTTTCTTTGTTTTAAAGTCTATTTTGTCTGATACTAGTATTGCAACACCTGCTTTTTTCTCCCTGTTGTTTGCATGCAATATCTTTTTCCATCCCTTGACTTTTAATCTTATCATGAATGGATGTTGAATTTTGTCGATTGCTCTTTCAGCATCTATGGAGATAATCATGTGGTTTTTGTCCTCCTTCTTGTTTATGTGGTGGATGATGTTGATGGATTTTCGAATGTTGCACCATCCTTGCATCCCTGAGATCAATCCCACTTGATCATAGTGTATGATCCTCTTGATGTATTTTTGAATTCGATTTGCTAATATTTTGTTGAGTATTTTTGCATCTATGTTCATCAGGGATATTGGTCTGTAATTTTCTTTTTTTGTGGTGTTTTTGCCTGGTTTTGGTATTAGAGTGATGCTGGCTTCATAGAATTAGTCTGGAAGTATTCCCTCCTCTTCTATTTTTTGGAAGTCTTTATGGAGAATGGGTATTATATCTTCTCTATATGTCTGATAAAATTCAGTGCTGAATCCATCTGGCCCAGGCGTTTTGTTCCTGGGTAGTTTTTTGATTAGCAATTCAATTTCTTCACTGGTAATTGGTCTGTTTAGATTTTCTCTTTCTTCCTTGGTCAGTCTTGGAAGGTTGTAGTTTCCTAGGAAGTTGCCCATTTCTTCTAGGTTTTCCAGCTTGTTAGCATACAGATTTTCATAGTATTCTCTAATAATTTTTTGTATTTCTGTGGTGTCCGTTGTGATTTTTCCTTTCTCATTTCTGATTCTGTTGATGTGTGTAGATTCCCTTTTTCTCTTAGTAAGTCTGGCTAGGGGCTCATCTATTTTGTTTATTTTCTCAAAGAACCAGCTCTTGGTTTCATTGATTTTTCTCTATTGTTCTGTTCTTCTCAATTTTATTTATTTAATCTCTGATCTTCATTATGTTCCTCCTTCTGCTGACTTTAGGCCTCATTTGTTCTTCTTTTTCCAGTTTCAATAATTGTATCTTTAGACTATTCATTTGGGATTGTTCTTCCTTCTTTAAATAGACCTGGATTGCTATATATTTTCCTCTTAAATCTGCTTTCGCTTCATCCCACAGAAGTTGGGGCTTTGTGTTGTTGTTGTCATTTGTTTCCACATATTGCTTGATCTCTATTTGAATTTGGTCATTGATCCATTGATTGTTTAGGAGCATGTTGTTAAGCCTCCATGTGTTTGTGAGCCTTTTTGCTTTCTTTGTACAATTTATTTCTAGTTTTATACCTTTGTGGTCTGAGAAGTTGGTTGGTAGAATTTCAGTCTTTTTGAATTTAGTGAGGCTCTTTTTGTGGCCTAGTATGTGGTCTATTCTAGAAAATGTTCCATGTGCCCTTGAAAAGAATGTGTATCCTATTGCTTTTGGGTGTAGAGTTCTATAGATGTCTATTAGGTCCATCTGTTTTAGTGTGTTGTTCATTGCCTCTGTGTCCTTACTTATTTTCTGTCTGGGGGATCTGTCCTTTGGAGTGAGTGGTGTGTTGAAGTCTCTTAAAATAAATGCATTGCAGTCTATTTCCTCCTTTAATTCTGTTAATATTTGTGTCACATATGTTTGTGCTCCTGTATTGGGTGTATATATGTTTAGAATGGTTATATCCTCTTGTTGGTTTGACCCCTTTATCATTATGTAATGTCCTTCTTTATCTCTTGTACTTTTCGTTGTTTTGAAGTCTATTTTGTCTGATACTAGTACTGCAACACCTGCTTTTTTCGCCCTGTTTGCATGAAATATCTTTTTCCATCCCTTGACTTTTAGTCTGTGTATGTCTTTGGGTTTGAGGTGAGTCTCTTGTAAGCAGCATATAGATGGGTCTTGCTTTTTTATCCATTCTATTACTCTGTGTCTTTTGATTGGTGCATTCAGGCCATTTACATTTAGGGTGATTATTGAAAGATATGTACTTATTGCCATTGCAGGCTTTTAGTTTGTGGTTACCAAAGGTTCAAGGTTAGCTTCTTTACTATCTTACCATCTAACTTAACTTGCTTATTGAGCTATTATAAACACTGTCTGATGATTCTTTATTTCTCTCCCTTCTTATTCCTCCTCCTCCATTCTTCATATGTTGGGTGTTTTTTTCTGTGCTCTTTTTAGGGGTGCTCCCATCTAGAGCAGTCCCTCTAAGATGCCCTGTAGAGGTGGTTTGTGGGAGGCAAATTCCCTCAACTTTTGCTTGTCTGGGAATTGTTTAATCCTTACTTCATATTTAAATGATAGTCATGGTGGATACAGTATTCTTGGTTTAAGGCCCTTCTGTTTCATTGCATTAAATATATCATGCCATTCTCTTCCGGCCTGTAAGGTTTCTGTTGAGAAGTGTGATGATAGCCTGATGGGTTTTACTTTGTAGGTGACCTTTTTTTTTTTCTCTGGCTGCCTTTAATACTGTGTCCTTGTCTTTGATATTTGCCATTTTAATTATTATGTGTCTTGGTGTTTCCCTCCTTGGGTCCCTTGTCATGGAAGTTCTGTGTGCTTCTGTGGTCTGAAAGGCCATTTCCTCCCCTAGTTTGGGGAAGTTTTCAGCAATTATTTCTTCAAAGAGTTTCTATTCCTTTTTCTGTCTCTTATTCTTGTGGTACTCCTATAATGTGAATAATGTTCCGTTTCAATTTGTCACACAGTTCTCTTAATATTTTTTCATTCCTTGTGACCCTTCTTTCTCTCTCTGCCTCAGCTTCTCTGCATTCCTGTTCTCTGATTTCTAGTCCATTAATGGTCTCTTGTTTCTCTTCCATTCTGCTTTGGAGTCCTTCCAGAGATTGTTTTATTTCTGTGTTCCCCCTCCTTAGTTCTTGCATATTTCTCTTCAAGTCCATCAGCATGGTTATGACTTTTGTTTTGAATTCTTTTTCAGGAAGATTGGTTAAATCTATCTCCCCAGATTCCTTCTCAGGGGAAGATGTAGAAGATGTCTGGGTTGGTCTTGTCTGGATCAAATTTTTTTGTCTTTTCATGTTGATAGATGCAGTGGTATGCTATTGACTCATCTGTCAGCTGGGAGAGCCAAGACTCTTTCCACTTGCTCCTTGCCTTTCTTTACTGGGACAACGGGGACCCCTAGCGGCTTGTGTTGGGCAATTGCGTGTAGACTGGGTCTCTGTATCTTGCCCAGCTGCTGTGGAGGAAGCTCCCTTGCTGTGGGTGTGGCCAGCCTCAGGCTGCTGCTCTGCTATGGCGGGGCCCCAGAGGGAGAATGGACAGAAGGCTGTTTGGCTGTTTACTGCCGTGAGGGGTCTCAGAGCTGTTGCCCAGGGGGTTAGTGCGTCCGGAGTTCTCTGGGATTCCCAGCTGCTGGGCTAAGTGTCCTGGGACGCTTCCGTCCAGCTGTGCGGTCCCTGTCCCTTCAAGACTTTCAAAAAGCACTTGCTTTTCTTTGTCCCAGGGGTACCGGCTGCGGGGACCCGCTCACAGGTCTTACTGTCCTGTTTCCCTAGTTTCTAGCACCCCACGCATGCGCTGTGTCTGCGCTCTGGTGCGGATGGCTAGGGCTGGGTGTTTAGCAGTCTTGGGCTCCCTCTCCCTCCCCGCTCTGACTCCTCTCCTCCTGCCGGGAGCTGTGGTGAGGGGCGCTCGGGTCCCGCCAGGTCAGGGCTTGTATCTTAACCCCTTCGCCAGGTGCTGGGTTCTCGCGGGTGTGGATGTAGTCTGGCTGTTGTCCTGTGTCTTCTGGTCTCTCTTTTAGGGATAGTTGTATTTGTTGTATTTTCAAAAATATACATGTTTTTGGGAAGAGATTCCCACTGTTCTACTCACGCCACCATCTTCTGGAATTTCTTAATGATTGAATCTCCATCTTAAATTTGTCCCTGAGTTCTTGAATATTTTTCTGTACCTCCATGAGCATGTTTATGATTTTTTATTTAAAATCTCTTTCTGGAAGATTGGTGAGTTCAGTTTCATTTGACCCTTTTTCTGGGGTTTGTGAGATTTTGGTCTGAACCACATTCCTTTGATGTTTCATAATTCCAGAAGCTCTAGTCTTTGGAGCTGCACAGCCCAGAGAGTGAGGTTGATGGTTGTAGGGGAGCAGCGCTGGTGCCTGGCGGGAGGAAATAGCTGTTTCCTGTTTCCTGGCTGCAGTGCCTATCTCCAGTATCTGAGCTAGTGGGCTGAGCACTGAGGTGTAAGCCTCTGTACTTTGTGTCTCTAGCTGCTGTAGGCAGGGCCTCCCTCTGGCTGGCTTGACACCAGCGCAGTGACTGCTGGTTTGTGAGCAGGTGCTGGCAGGCCAGGAGGAAGGTGCAGCAGGCTGCATGTCTCACTGGGGGGCTTGGAGATGAGTAGGCAGCCAGGGGAATGGAGCGCCTGAAGCTCCTCATAGTTCCCGACCTGCTGGGCAGAGTGTGCCCAGACAACCTAGTCCACCTATCCCTTCTCCCTCGTAGGAAGCTCTGTGAAAACCCCGCACCTTCAGCTGCCCTCTCGCTGCCAGGAAGTCTCTCAGACCACCTGCCTTTCCTTTGTCCCAGAGCGACTGGATGAGGATCCCTGTCCTCCACTAATGGCCGGAATCTCAGTCTCTCAAGCACTCCACCTGTCCTAGCTCCCCAACCCCACCAACCTCCATAGCACCACGCAATGTAGGTTTGTGCTCCAAAGTAGACTTCCAGGGGTGGGTATTCAGCAGTCTTAGGCTTCCACCCCCTTCCCACTTCATTTCTCTTCCTCCTGCCGGTTAGCTGAGGTGGGGGAAGGGCTTGGGTCCTGCCAGATCAAGGCTTGTATGTTACCCTGTTTCATGAGGTCTGCTCTGTTTGTGAGGTCTGTATACAGTCTGGTGTAGCCTTCTTTCCTGTTGCTGTTTTAGGGCTAGTTGTATTAACTATATTTTCACACCATATGTGGTTTTTGGGAGGAATTCTCTGTCTCATCTCTCATGCTGCCATCTTGGATCTCCCAGGGTATGGGTTCTTAACCTGGGATTTATGGGATCCCTCAGTATTATATGCAAGCTGTGTGTGTATGTACATTTTTCTGGAGACAAGCCTTAGAACTTTCATCATATTTTCAAAAGAGTTTATAACCCAAAAGAAACTCTTTTGTCATGGGACCTGTATTGAGTGATTTGGTGATATTTACAAGCTTGTAGGAGAGGAGCCAGTAAAGCAGGAGAGGCTAGAGAGTAGAATAGGGACTATAAGAGATGAGATCTGGAGCATTTGGTAGAGGGACTAAGATAAGAAAGAAAAAATGGATGTAGATGCACATAAATTTATAGGTTAATGGCAGGAATCTGAAGTAGCTCTCTGCTCACAATCTTTATTTTCTCTGTTATATAGTAGGTGAAATGAGGTCTACCAAAAGTGAGTGAATAGAGGTGGAATATGATGTTTGAGGAAGGTCAGGGAGGTTGAGATAGCCATAGTGAAGAGTGAGAAAGAGGGAAAGATTTTTGGATTGTGTTGAGGGTCTGCTTGTGACTGGAGATCATTACTAGGGAAACCAAACTGAAGATGGTATAGCTTTTTTTTCCCCTCTTGCAGCCTAAGGAGCAAGCAGAGAAAAGCAGGAAAATGGATTGAGCTACAGTTGGGGTCTTACCAGGAAGGAGCAGTTGGGAGGGTAAGAGACAAAAGAGATGGGTATTAGTTGAGATAAAGGAGTGAAGACCAGTTTTGTGTAAAAAGTAATGAGTTTGAGGAATTGGAGGTATCAAAGGTGAAAGAATAGGACAAGTAAGTGGGAAAACTGCAGATAGAAGTCGGATACATTTGTGGGATTAGGAACAGGGTTCTCCTCCTAGTTTTTCTTACCACAATTACCAGTTTTGTTTAAAAAACACAGATGCCCAGGTCTTATTTTGGATCAGCTGCATCAGAATGTCTAGGGATTTGGACTGAGGCATCTTCATATAAAAATTTCTTCTTATGATTTAAAGAAAAATTTTATTATTTTCATGCAGTAAAATTTATATAGTTCTGTGAGTTTTGACAAATGTGTATGTACTTTATTAGGATAGAGTAGATAAGAAGAACAGGTTTGGTGAGGACGATATATTTCTTTTTGTGCACCGTATAATTTCTTGTTCTACCAAAGCTGCAACCATGGGGTAAGATTATTACACTGAGTTAACATTTTCCCTACCATTTTCTTAAGTCTAGATCACAGATAGACACACTTCTTCTGTAAAGAGCCAGGTTGTAAATACTTTAGGCTTCATAGGCCACATATGGTCTCTGTTGTATATTCTTTTTGTGACTGTGTGTTTCCAACTCATTTAAAAACATAAAAACCAGTCTTTGCACTGTACAAAAACAGGCAGAGAACTCTGGTTTGCTGACCTCTGGTAGATAATCAGTACAGCAATAAATCAAGCTCTGATTTGTAGCATTTGCTGATTTCTGAAGTGTAACTATTCCCACTGTGGCTGATTTCATCAAGCTATCCATGTGATATACTAAATGCAGAATTTGAAAGAGATGCAGTAGCATAAAGTATTTCTACTATTATAGATGCAATAGATGTAAATAGCCTTAAAGGCATGGACAGTTAAATAAAATACAGTAAACTATTAATGAAGTGTGAATTTTGAATGTTTATTACCTTTATTTTTAATATAATTTGTTTAATTGTGCATTTATATGATTTAATTTTTAATAATGACTGTATAACAGTGGCTTGTAAAATTCCTGAAAATGTAACAGTCAGCTCTTGTTGGTCTGTGCAAATTGGCTTTAACATATCATTGAACCTAAGGCTGAGAGAGGTAATTTATCAAATCTAGTTTAAGTGACAGAACCAGAATAAACTCTAGGTTTCTTTTAATTTAACTTTTATTTTCATCAAAACAATACAAGTTCATAGTTTCAACAGTCAAAGGATATTTCAAGTTTTATAGTGAGAAAAACAGTAGTTCCCTGCCCTACCTTCTCCATCCCCAGTGTCTAATCTAATCAGAAGCAACAGTTAACTCTTTTAGCCTTTTCTTCTGGTTTTACCTCCCTGTTTTTCATAATACATTTATAGTATTTTGATTTTTTTCACCTTTTAATATTACTTATTCCTTCTTAAGGAAAATAGAGATTTAGTGCTCTCACACTATACATTTTACCCATGTTTCCAGTATATTTATATCATAGTAATAACTGCTTCTTAAATTATCTTTTAGTATTTACAGTTATGACTATGTAAATAGTGTTCATAGCAAGCCATTAGTATATTTTTATTATATTTCCTTATATTTTTTGGAATTAGTAATTGCCTTAGTTTTTAAACAGTTGCCTGTTTTTTTTTTATTATCAGTATCAGTATTATCTCCATAATCTTCAACAGAACCATAAAACTCATCTCAGTATGGTTAAACATCAGATAATTTATTATTTCTATTTTTTTTCTGTCAATGTACCTCCTAAATTCTCTTCATTCTCTTGCTAGAATCCCAACTATTGTTTTCGTCTGTCACCCTTATGCTCCCCATTCACCACTGACCTAGGGCTTGCCTTTGCTCCTCTTCTGTGTTAGCATCCATTTTCCTGAATCCCACACCATCTTCTTTCCTAGTTTATTTTTTCACTTTAATAAAGCACATCTTTCAGGAGCTTCCTAAGAAAGGGTGCCAAGAGATAAATTGTTCAAGGTCTTGTATGTCTGAAAACATCAATTCTACCATCATGTATAATTGATAATTTGGCAGGATATATAATTTTAGTTTGAAAAATCATTTTCTCTCAGAGTTTGAAAGTTTTTCTCCAGTGTTGTTACTTACCAGTGTTGCTGTTGAATCCAGTGACATTGCAGGCCTTACTCCTTTGTGCCCTTTTTTTTCTTTTTTCTTTATGATAGATTTTGAGGACTGTCTCTTTATCCCTGATGTAAAATTCCACAGAGATGTGCCTTGATGTGGGTATTTTTCATTCATTTGTTCATTTTATTCATGTGTGGCATATCTGGGTACTTCCATTCTGTAGAAGTATGTCCATTTCTGAAAATTTTTTCTTACATTAATTATTTTAAACATCTCTTTCTGCTTTCTGGAACTTCTGTTTGCTCAATTTTGGATCTTCTGGGTTTATCCTCTAATTTTCTCATATTTTCTTCTATTTTTCATTACTTTCACTTTTTGTTCCCCTTCTTGGGAGATTTCCTCTACTTTTTCTGTCAGCTTATCAAATGATAAGCTGGTTTGTTTTTTCTTTTTTAGTTGTGGTAAAAATGCATAACAAGATTTATCATTTTAGCTGTTTTTAAGTGTACAGTTCTGTGGCATTAAGTACATTCACACTGTTGTGCAGCCATCTCCAGAACTTGTTCATCTTACCTAACTGAAATTCTGTACCTGTTAAATACTAACTCTCCATTCCTTCTGCCCCTGGCCCCTGGTAGCCACCATTCTACTTTCTGTCTCTTATGAATTTGACTACTCCTGGAACCTTGCATAAGAGAAGGCACACAATTATTTCTTCTGTGACTAGCTTATTTCCTCAAGGTTCTTCATGATGACATGTCTTCAAGGTTCATTCATGTTGTAGGAGTGTCAGAATTTCATTCCTTTTCAAAGGATTTGTTCTTATTTAATAATAAATTTAAAAAGCTGATTTGAAGCTCCATGTAAGTGGGCAGGGTGTGTTAACTGAAGGCCTTCACTTGACAGGTATTGAGGTGATGAATATCTGTTTCATTGGTAACCCCAAAATATTCATATTTTTAGGTCTTCTTTTGGGACTTGTCAGTTTATCCAGAGAAAAATCTTACTAACTCCTGCCTGGGGATACAAGCGTGGTGGCTCAGTGTACAGAGAACTGAGGCAGGGAAGGGAGTTGGTACTTCTACCTGTTTAGTAGACTTTTCCTTAACTGCTGTTCTGGGTAAGGGACTTAGCACTAGTCCCAGCTGTGCTTGGTGTTCCTTGAGTCCAGAGCATCTCTTAATTGTTTCCCTGGACTGATGTGTTGATAGGCAGCCTTTGTCTAGGGTGGGGGAGAGGTAATTAGTTGCCTGGTTGCTTGGAAGTTGTAGGGAAGAACCAGTAATCTATATATTTAAATGCTATTTCTGAAGACTTTAGACCCATTTCTTCTAACTTGTCTAATTTATTGCCATATAAATTTTTCATAGAATTCTCTAATCTTTGTATTGCTCTATCTATCTATCTATCTATCTATCTATCTATCTATCTATCTATCTATCTATCTATCTAATCTATTGAAGTCCATGAGTTCATATCAGTAGCTTTAATTTCAGTCCAAACCAGAAAGTTAATTCTATTTCTTTCTTTTCTATATTTGTAACTTCCTTTTTAGACTATGAGAAGTCTGACCTCCAATGTCTTTAACAGTTTTTCTTATGTGATCCATCTCTTTGTACCCAATCTCTTAAACTGTTCCTGAGTTCCCCCTGCCATCTCCCATCCTTTGCCCAAGTAGAAAATCTTTTCACCCTTGTCTGGCTTTGTCTCACTGCATTGGGATGTCCACCTTTGAGGGCTATGTCCTCATTGACTTGGTCTCCAACACTCTGTGCCACCTAGGCCCTGTGCTACTGCCCTTCTTACTTCACTCAGCTTCACTACCCCAGGCCAGGCTGCCCCTGTGAGGATTGCTCCTCAGCCTGCCGGAACTCTTGAGCTCCTGTGCTGTGCTGCTTTCCCTCCTATATGGACATGATCCTCCCTCACCTGCTTTGGGTGCTGCCACCAACTCTTGGCCGTCATGACTAGCCCTACTTAATGGCTTTTGGACTGAATTGTTTGTTAAGGGGCTTCACATTGTCTATAGAGATATAATGAAATGTTTTTGGACATCTGTTCGGAATTAAAAGTTAGTACTTTGAAGAAAGAAAAAAACCCATATAGCTTGAAATTTTCACTTTTTGGGCATTTATTGGTAGAGTTCTAGAAGGATTCATTCTTTGGCTAATGATTAATATTTAACACAAAGTAATGGTTAATTTGATTTACAATTATTTGAATATTAATGTACCTTGGTTAATGAGCTGTTCTTGACTGAGGAAATTAGAAAACAAATAATAATTTACATCTACAAAATAATATTTATTTCTCTTCTAGCTCTTCCACCAAAGCCACCTAAGCCAATGACTTCAGCCATTAAAAATGGAATGAAGGACAGTTCTGCTTCTCTTCAGGATGCAGAATGGTACTGGGGGGATATTTCAAGGTAACTAGAATGCTACTTATACTTGAATGCAGCTTTTTAGAAATTCACTTTTGAGAATCAGTAGTTAAAATAAAAGTTTAATATTCCACTAGTTATTATTTAAAGATTGCCATTTAAGAAATTGTGTGTGATAAAATATCAGTTTCTAAATGGTTTTATTCCCACAAAAAAGTGACAAAAAATCTTTAAATTATGGCTGTGATCATTTCATTTAATATATTGAAGATAGATTTCTGTATAACTTAAACTTATACATTTAGGGATAGTTACATGTGTTTTAGGATAAAAAAATACTTAAATATACTTTATTTTCCTTACCTTTCTATTTCTAAGGCAGTTGTTCCACTCTCTTTGTATGTCTAAGAATCAGTTGGGGTGGGGCCCAGGAATCTGCATTTAACAACCTCCCCAGGTGATTTTGATGCACTCTTCATATACCTCATTTTGAGAAACATTATTCTAGGAGAGATATGCTTTTTTGGGTAAAATGGTTTTGGAAAATTTTGAACCTAGAGAAGGAAAACATATATATACAGACATACATACCTACATACATACACATATATATTTAAATTTGAATATTATATTTTCTTGTTTTAGAAAAGCCCTATTCATTTCTGTCACATCAGGTTCCAGGTTGCTGCCATATTCCTCAACATCCTTGCCCTTTTTCTCTGGTCTGGTCCCTCCTATTACCAAAATGTCACTCGTTTTCTTTTTTTTCTCCTTACCATTTTAACTATCTTTAGATGTACAGTTCAGTAGCATAAAGTATACTCACACTGTGGTTCAACCATCACCACCATCCATCTCTGGAAGTACTTCATCCTCCCAAAGTGAAACTCTGTACACATTGAACACTAACTCCCCTTTCCTCCTATTCTCCCCATACTCTTGCTTCCACCATCCTACTTTCTGTTCCTATGAATTTGACTACCCTAGGTACCTTATGTAAGTAAAATTATATGATGTTTGTCCTTTTATGCTGGCTTATTTCACTTAGCGTAGTGTCTTCAAGTTTATCCATATTATAATATGTGTCAGAATTTCCTTTTTAAGGCTGAATACTAGTCTATTATATGTATATACCACATTATTTATTTATTTATTTATCTGGACATTTGGCTTTGATGAACATGTGGATTATTTCCAGCTTTTGGCTGATAATGTTTGGTGAATAAATGTTCAAGTCCCTGCTTTAAATTCTTTTGGGTGGAATTTCTGGGTCATATGGTAATTCTCTGTTTAATTTTTTGAAGAAGGCAATACATTCTATATTGATGAAAATTTATAGCATTGTACAATAAAAAGATCTCATATTTAAATGCCATTTAAATTTATATTTTAAGATCACGTGGTTCTATAATTCAGGGATTTTTTTATGCCCTGCCATTTCCTTTGAGTGTTCTAGTATTGTTCCATAAAGTCCTAAACCAACTCTGCAGAAGGAATTTGTTATCAGTATAAATTCAAACTGTAGAGTATTATATTGAAAGGTGTGAACTTAGTGAGTTTTTCCCCCTCTGATCAGACACAGCTGCCACGGTTACTCAAATATAACCTTCTTTCTGAACAGCTGCTGGTTTTTCCTGAAACTCTACAAGTTCAGACCTGCCTAAGGAAGTCATAAAGGCTTAATGGAAACACTATCCCCTACAGACAGTTGAAATCTAGAAGAGTTCGACAAGCAAATAGGCCTTCCTTAGATTGCATAATACCAAAAATCAAAACAGAAAGAACAATTCTAGGGGGATGAACTATGTGACCTCTGAAGACCCCCATGATTCTATAACTTTAGATATATGCACTTCCCAACTAGCCTTAGTAATAATATGTGATGAGAACAACTGACACATTTTTCATTTTACCTATAATTTTGTTTTTCAGGGAGGAGGTAAATGACAAATTACGGGACATGCCAGATGGTACCTTCTTGGTCAGAGATGCTTCAACAAAAATGCAGGGCGATTACACTTTGACTTTACGGTGAGTATTTTTCAGCATTTTGGATGGTGTTCTACTAGCATTATTTATTTCTGGGTATAAAAGATTTCTGTATTTTATTTAAATCTCTATATACACATTTTTTTCCATATTTTTATTTAACTTAGGTACATAATTTTTAATTACTTGTCTAACCTCTTTCTCTATATTAAATATTTAAGAGTCATATAAAAATGAAAACACTTATTTTTTTATAGAAATAAAATGAAAAGGATGAAATCCCTAGATGTAAAGAAATAAGAACTATACTGTTGACCTTATGAGTGAAGTAGAAGTCACTGGCATAGCCTAAGGTTATTAGTGACATGTTGGGAATCTACCCTTCTAATAACCCTATTATTTTCCTCTATGAAGATTTCAGAGAATAAAATTCGACATAATTTAGGCTGATGAGGTTATGTAGAAGATAAAGCAATTCTCAGCCTGTATCATGCTCTCCATGTGGGCATATTAAAATCTGATAAGTGGTGGATGTATACTTCCTATATTTATGAAGACGGAACTTTTTTTTTTGTATCGTTAATGTACAATTACTTGAACAGCATTATGGTTACTAAACTCCCCCTATTATCAAGTCTCCCCCACATACCCCATTACAGTCACTGTCCATCAGCATAGTAAGATGCTATAGAATCATTACTTATCTTCTCTGTATATACTGCCTTTCCCGTGTCCCCCTCACCACTACATTATGTGTGCTAATCATAATGCCGAAGACGGGACATATTTTTAAAAGATTAGGAAAACTGCATTAGATATTTATGTATTTAATTTTAACAATAAAAATAGCCCAAATACAATAAAGTCTTGTGACTTTTTTTTAAAAGGACCATCTAAAGAAAAGACTAATCATAACAGTAATAACAGCTCCCTTGTACTAAGCATTTTACAAGCAATATTGTATTTATTTCTCATAACAACCTTAGGGGTAGGTATTATTAATATTTCCATTTTATAGATGAGACAACTGAAGCTTAACGTGGTTAAGAAACTTGCCTAAAGACACATAGCTAGTAAGTGACAAAGGACAGGTTCAAATCCAGATTTATCTAGTTCTTTGCTGCCTTTCCACCCTAGTATTTTTGGGAAAAATAATCCTATATCTTATGCCAGAAATTTGGAGTTAACTATTTTAGCTTCTGGTAAAGGAGAAATTTATACCCTAGGACTTCAGTTTTGCTGAGAAATAATAAGTGTTCTACAATGATTCATTTAGAACAATTTTTTTCCTACTCTGGTCAGGCATCTGTTTCCACTATTCTAGGGGGACTTCTAAACCAGTGGTCTCTTCTCTTTTCATGCCTTACCTGCCCTCTTAGTAGCATTAGTCATAGACACTCCTTCCTAGAAATAGTTTATTATTTTAGCTGTTGTGACATCACACTCTCCTGATTTTCTTCCTAACTCTAGGCCATTCCTTTGCTCAATATCTACATGTAAAGTGTTTTAGGGTTCAGACCTGGGCCTCTTTCTCTTCTCTGTATTCATTCTTCCAAGGTGAGCTTGTCTTTTCTCATGGCTTTAATATATATAACTACATGCTGATGATTCATAAACCTCATTTCCAGCTCTGAACTCCAGAACTCCATGTGTATATATCCAGTTGCCTACTTGACTTTGCCACTTAGATAACCAGGGGACATACTAGTTTTAACAATTTCAAAGCAGAGTTCTTAATTTCTAAGCTAACTGCCCCTACTCAAACTATTTCTCTTCTAGTCTCTTCTTTTTTAAGAAAAAAAAAAAAAGCTCACCATCTCTATAGTTATTCAAGCCACAAATATTTTTTGACTTTTCCCTCATCCTTGTGTCCAATCCATCGTTAAACATCTCCTGCCAGTTCTGCCTCCAAATGTATACTCATAATCTCTGCACACTTCTCTACAACCCAAATCTAAGCCACCGCCACCTTGCTTGATGTTTTGCAGTCACCTCCTAACAGGTTTCCCAGCACTGTACAACTTCTGATCTTCCTCACCACTGTTAACCATTTTCTGCACAGTAGCCAGAGTGATTATTTTAAGATATGAGTATACTTTGCTTAAAACTCTTTAAGAGTTTTCCTACTGCACTTAAGGTAAAAAATTTGGATTTTATTCTAACTTACAAAACTCTGTTTCACCTGGTCTTGGTATATTTCTTACATGTCATTTCATGCCACTCTCTCTTTATTCTCTACATTCAACCCCTCAGGTTGAGGGGCTATTCCTGCCCTAGGCATTTGCAATAGCTGTTCCTTTTTGTCATTCACATCTCTGCATAAATGCCACCTCTTCAAATCTTTCCTAACCATTCAGTCTGCAGTAGCCATCCAAGGATATATATTGCTTCAATTTAATTCACCTTGTGGGCTGCTCACTGTTTATTTTCTTCTCTCCCACCTTGTCTATCTCACACCACTAGAATTTAAATTCTCTGAGACTGGGGACTTTGTTTAATCATTGCTATATCCCGAGAGGACTCTAATATAACACTTACCACACTGAATTAAGGATACATACCTTCTGTAGGCTCTTTTCCTCATCCCAAACATATAAAAATTATTGCTTTTAGCAAGTTGCAATTAGAAATCTACCCATCATAAAATAGCACCTTAGTGTGAGATTTTCAGAAGGGGCCATAGAGCTTCCATGTGATCTTTCACTCATAAGATGCTAACGTCTTCTTTTGGAAGCAGTCCATTTTATTGCTGCACAGCTTTAAAGTTTAGAAGGTTATCTTTGTACTAGGTATTGGAATATGGACATGAATAAGGCATGATTTTACCCTCAAAGAATTCATAATCCACATGTGTAATGATGGAGTAGGAGAGACACACACATACCCTATACCTTAATGCAGTGTGGTAAGTGTTACATTACGGTGCTCTCCATTCTCCCCATTTCTCAGCCCCTGGTAACCATTGTTCTACTTTCTGTTTTTGTGCATTTGGCTACTCTAGGTACCTTATATAAGTAGAATTATGCAATATTTATCCTTTTGTTGTCTGTCTTATTTTATGTAGAACAATATCTCTAAGGTTCATCCACACAGTAACATATGTCGGAATTTCTTTTCTTCTTAAAGCTGAATAATATTTCATTTTATGTGTATACTACATTTTGTGTATCCTTTGGTCACTGGAAATTGGCAAGAATGTTTCAAAATGTTCATGTATCTAGCACAAGGTCTGACACTGAGTAATAAGTATTCAGTAAATATTTTAATGAGAGAATGCATAAATGAGACAAAGACAAAGAGAAGGTTTCTCAGAGGAAGTTGAGGTGGGCCTTGATAGATTATGCTAGGCAGAAAACTAATGTTCTTAAATCAATTTAGTAAATACTCATAGCTCAATAGTAGTTACTGTGCAGAGAATCAAACAATGAATTAAAATCTTTTTCCCAAGGAAGAAATAGTCTAATGAGGGCAATTAGAGGGAATAAGAAAACTGCTTTGAATTAAAATAATAGGAGAAGTTCAATGTTCTATAGGGGCTCAAAGGAGGGAAAGAGATAACCTTGTTGAAAGGATACAGAAAGCTGTGCTTCTTGGGAGAAATTGCATTTACAGTGTGTCTTGAAGAAGGGGATAGTCTGGATGTATAGAAAGTGGGAGGGGAGGTTGCAGGAATAGGTAATGATGGGAACAACGATATGGAGGTGAGAAACTGGAGTCTTGTTCTGTGAGATGCAGTCCTATCTAGCTAGAGGGTAATGTTTAAAAACAGGAAAAAATGGTAGTGGGTAGAAGGTTGGAAAATGTTGAAGAAGACCTTGATTTCTGAAATTCTTCCCTCATGTTGAAGAATGCCTTGAATTCTAAAATTTGGAGTTTGTATTTAATATTGTAGGTAGGCAGGGGGGACCATTGCATTTTTTCAGCAGGGAAATTACACGATCAGACTATATTTGAATAGAAAGAATAAAAGAGGACAGTAGTAAAGAGTTAGAAGGTTATTATTAATTGAGAGATAGTGGTGATCCAGAATAGGATTTTTTCTTTAATCATTTAATATTTATTGAGTGTCCACAATGTTGTAGGTACTGTTTGAGGAAAAGGAAATGATGAACAAGCCAGACACAGTGTCTTATCTGCAGTGTTTGTATTTGGGGGGAAGGAGTGAGGAAGAGAGAGACAAAACAAACACATAAAAAAGAAATGATATAACTTTACAGAATATGAAGTACTATATAGGGGATACATGGGGTTATATGATAGAGAATGTGAGGAAAGGGAGTTTAAGATAGTTTTGCAAAGGAGGGCCTCTTTGAGGACATGATCTCAGAAAACTGAAGAATTAGAAAGAACCAGCTAGAAAAGTGTTCCGGGGAGAGGGAACAAAAAATGCAAGGACACCGATTTTGGAAAGATTTGGTTGATCCAACGAATGCAAAGACCAGTGTGGCTGGCTTACAGTGCAAACCACAGGATGGTACAAGATGAAATTGAAAGTGGGAAGGAGCCAGGTGCAAAGAGCCTAATGAGCCATGGTAAGGAATCTGGATTTCATTTCCTAAGTGCAAAAAAAAAAAAATTAATAAAGGGTTTTAAACAGGAGAATGACATTATCAAAAGATAGAATACACTGTTTCCTAGGATAATGGCTCTAGGAAAAAAGTTGAGGAGTCAAAATGAGAGCAATATGGAACTAAGAGCAAAAGGAATTTGATTAGGGAACAGGTATAAGGATGAGGGGAAGTTGAAGGTGACTGCGGTTTGAGTCTACTGGCTTAGAATGAATGTGCCATTTATAGATAGAGGAAAGTCAGGAGCAGTTGTATTGGGGAAGAGAGGAAAGATACTGATTTTTAGCTGCTCCAGCACTTCCAGGTGAAAATGTATCTAGAATATAGCTAGAAATGTAGGTTTAATGTGTAGGAGAGACCATAGGACTAGAAAAAGATTCAAGTACTGTCTATGTAGAATAAATGGGATTTTAAAGAAAGAGTATAGAGAAGGAAAAAAGGGTAGAGGTTGAAAGCAATTTTTTCTAGGGAATAGCTGTTTAGCAGCCAGAAGGAGGCAGAGGAAGAGCAGTCTTAAGAGGTTGAAAGAAAAGAGTAGTGTCATGTAAGTCATGGGAGAATGAAATAAGAAGGAGGGTTTGGCGGAAAGAAGGAAGAGAGAGTAGAGATTTCAGTCACTGCAAAGAATCTGAGCCTCTGGTAGAGGAAGGGGGCAGAGTCTGCATTTGCTAAAAGTCATTGGAGACCCCCTAATGAGAGTAATGAGAATAAAATCAGATTGCAGAAAGTAGGTGATGAGGAAATGCTAAGTAATCATTTTTTAAATCAGTAAATTGTATTCATTGTAGAAAATGGATAGTTAATCTCCAGGAATCTGCTACATGCCAGGCATTGGGTCAGGTGCCAGCATACAAGAAATAGCATGCTCCTTCTGTTTAATATTACATAGAGGGAGACAGACATATAATTAAAAATTCACCATCCCTCATCCCTTCATGTCTTTACTTCCCTCCTTCTCTGCTTAAACACCATGGCCCATCATTAAAATTATCCTTGTGACTATATCCTCAACAGTCTTGCTCCTTTATCCCCATGTTTTAGTCCCCTAACTATATTCCAGCACTTGTAAATTCAACTCTCCTATTCCTTGCCTATACCTAGGGCAGCTGAATGTGGAGAAAAATACACCCAGCTGACTGGTCTCATAAAATTTGTGACCACTAATCTTAACTGGGCCTTTATTACTGCCCAGTGAATTTGTGCATCTCCACAGTTTTGTTCTCCCACTTTCCTAGATGACGATTTCACATGTTCTTTTTTTTTCTTTTTAAATCAACAATCTGTCTCCCCTCTTTTAACTAAGAAGCTGTTTTTCTGAGTCATGGAAGCAGCCAGAAGAGATCTCTCTCATGCTATTCTTGCCGCAGCTCTCGACATACCTGTGCCTGACTGTGAATCCTTTGCCTTTCTCCTGTTCTAATGGAAGATTGGTCATGTCCTTTTCCAGGATCTGCCTGTCTACTTGTGGACTGGATCCCCATTCCACACTTTAATTTAATCAAGGACAGCAGCCTGGCAATTATTTTGTGCTTTCTTTTGGATCAACACTATTGTCTCTATACTGAGCCATTCATTAGCATATAAATCTGCTCTTATTATCTCTACTTAAGAATTAATAAATAGAATTTCCTTGATCCTGTATCTTTTTCCAGCTTCTTCCGTATTTCTCTGCTCCTGTTTGCAGCAATATTTTTCAAGACAGTCGTCTGTAGACATTTCTTCATCCTCTTTCATTCTCTTTAATCCATTCTTGTCAGGCTTCCATCCTTACCATTTCACTGAAATCATTTTGTCAAGATCACTTAGTGATGTCTACTTTGCCAAGCCCCAAGATCATGTACCTGGTTGGTCATTTCTTCTTTATTGATATGCTTTTTTAGGATACCACACTCTTAGTTCACCTTTCACTTCATCAATTGCTCTGTCATGGTTTCCTTTGTCGGTTCTTCCTCATCTCCATCATCACCACTAAATATTGGTGTGCCACAGGGCTTAGACCCTGGACTTGTTCTCGTTTTCAGCTGTGCTCATCTTCAAATAGCATCTGTAGGCTGACAGATTTTATACCTTTAACCCAGACCTTTCTCCTGATCAAGTAGGCTGCTAGATCATCTGCTCTTCAATGTTTACCCGGCATCTCAAACTTAACATGTCTAAAACCAAAATATACTTTCCTCTTTAAACATGTTCTTTTTATATAGCCTTCTTCATTTCAATAAATCACAATTCTGTTCTTCTGATTGCTTAAGAGAAAAACCTTGAAATCATCTTTATCTTGTCTCTTTCATACCCCTAGCCGTGCCATCAGCACATCCTTTAAGCTCTCATTAAAATATATTCAGAATCCCACTATTTCTCAGTACCTCCTCTGTTACTTCCACTGTTTAAGACTTCATCTCTTGCCTGTATTAATAGCCTCCCAACTAATCTTTTTACTTCTATCCCTGCCCACTTTGGATGGTCTCTTCTCAACCCAGCAGCTAGAATGAGTTTTTTGAAGCACAAGATAGATGATACCATTCTGCTCAAAACCCTCTTGTGTCTTCTCATCTCACTCAGTAAAAGCTACAATTGTATAGTGGCCTACTAGCTGTTACCTGGCCCAAGCTCCTTTCACATCTGCTCTTCTCCTACTCTCCTTTTGGCTGACCCAGCATCACTGGCTTCCCTGCTGTTCCTCAAACATGCCAAGCATGTTTTTACCTGAGAGGCTTTGCACTTGCTATTCCCTCTGCCTGGAAACTTTTCCCCCAGATATATGCTGTGCTAGCTCCCTAACTTTATTTAGTACTCAGCTTAAATGTAGCCTGAACAGAGTGATTTTCCTTGAACAGTTCAATCCCTCCACCTCCAGAACTCTCTCTTCCCTTTACTCTGCTTTATTTTTTTCCATAGGACTTATTACCATTTGATGTTCTAGCTGTTTATTTTTATGTTCTATCTTGATGAGAAATACTTTATCCTCTCTATAAACTTAAAGATGGAGATACATTTCTCATGCTCCTAAACTGGAAGTTCCATGAGACTATGGACTGTATCTGGCTTATATTGCTATATCCACTGTGTCTCATACTTTCTGGCACATAGTAGATGTTCAGTAAATTTTTTTGAGTGAATGAGTGCTTTTGACTTTATCAGATAGACCAGCTTACATTTTTTGTGTATATTTTATACAAATAAGTCTTCATCCATCTAAATACTGACCTTCTAAGCATTATTTAATTTAAATTAATCCATAGAGTCAAACCTGTTTTTGACCTTTCACAAATCACAATGCCTCTTGATCATGTGTAATAGCATGACATAAAGAGATATAGGGCATGTTTTTTCCCCCCCAGTAGGTCTGCATCCTGCTATAAGAAGAGTTAAATGGAAATGGCACAGTATTTTGCTATGGGATAATGAATCAACCTGCTGTGGTTATAGATTATATCCTCCTTGAAAAACATTGCTATTTTAAGCTTTGGTTATAAATTACCTTTTAAGGGACCATTGGATATGACTCAATAAACAAAAGTGGTTTAAACTATTCAAGCATCAGATTACACCCATCTAATATAAATGGCACTTCAAAAACAATACTTTGTGAAACAGTTGAATGACAGTTCAATCATTTACATATTTGATGGCCTAAATAAATAGTTGTTTCTAAGAATTATAAGCACATATAAAAGACAAAATAATGTAAAGTGCTAGATTAATTGCTTAGTTTTAAATCATTCAAGGAGCTTAATTGTGTTTGTGCATTAACAATAAAACCTTGGCTATGTTGGTGATTGTATGACACGCTTACCATCCCCCTTCATGTAGAGATGGCTTCTGCTTCCCTCCACAGACACACAACCACATATCTTTAGGTCCTAAAGAGATTGTCTCTGTGCTTCCTGAAAAAGTATTGATAGAATTTAAATTAGAAAATTCATTCAGAAAATAAACAAAAGGTACACTTTACTTCTGTTTTATTTTCCTTGTGATTATTTTTACTAAATTTGTTAATACTAAATGCTATGTAGGTATGCTGACCTTTAGTAACCAAGATATTTTAAAAGAAATAGTTGTAAAAATATGACATTATATATACTTTTACACACATAATTATATATGCCTTTTTACCAGTTCCAGTCTCAACATAGTAAAACTTGTTTATTATGTGAGACCAGCCTTTCATATCTCCAATGAAAGTAATACTTTGATAGAGTTTTTGGGAAAAAAAATCTACAGTTGTTGTCTTGTTATTCACAGGAAGGGAGGCAATAATAAATTAATAAAAATCTATCATCGAGATGGTAAATATGGCTTTTCTGATCCTCTGACATTTAATTCTGTGGTGGAGCTCATTAATCACTATCATCATGAATCTCTTGCTCAGTACAATCCAAAACTTGATGTGAAGTTGATGTACCCAGTGTCCAGATACCAACAGGTATGATTACAGAAAATCTTGATAGCTATTCAGCAAGTCATTGTTTAGCAACATAATTTGATTCTAACTTACCAGGCTTATTAGCTAAGAAAAGAAAGAAATTTAGTCATTTAAAATTTCCTGCTTAAGATTTAAGGTATTTTTGGAACTTACTATCTGGTACTGTTCCATAAGAGCTTGTTATGTATTTATTAACTTTATATAAAAATACTTCTGTTTATGTTTCCTGTTTCTACTTCATTTCTTAATTTTTGAAATCCAAACATTTTGATGTGATATCAAGGCTGATCTTAGAGTTAAGCAAAGGATCTAGTGCTTTTACATACTTGCTGTTAATATGGTTGCTTAAACTTACAGTAGAAATGCAATTTAAAAATAAGTAGATGTGGAAAAATTCATGTATCATTATTAACATTCTTTATTTCTTTTGTTTACCTGCATAGGATCAGTTGGTAAAAGAAGATAACATTGATGCAGTAGGTAAAAAACTGCAAGAGTACCACTCTCAGTATCAGGAAAAGAGTAAAGAGTATGACAGGCTGTATGAAGAATATACCAGAACATCCCAGGTCAGTATATTTTTGTTTTTTAGGCCAGTAAGTATGCATTGTTAGTTACATCAGATTTTCTATAATTCACCTGACAGCCTAGCTGTCTTAATATCTTAAACTTAAACAGTCTTTTTGCAACTTTGATGATATAAATTCATCTCCCATTCATAAATCACTTTTTTTGTTGGTTAAGGATATAATTTGTTTCAATTAGTATTAGGATAAAGGTAGGCTGAAAGTGGCAAAAATAACTAACAAAGACTTCAGGTAGAAATTTATTTTTCTTTCATGTATAGGCAGTTGCAGGGGTGTTAGGGCAACTCCAGTCATTTAGGGCCTAGGGTTCTTCTGTCCTGATGCTTTACTACCTGTGGAAGTTGCCTTACCCCAGTACCAGCCATCCCAGCCACAGTCTAGCAAATGGGAAGGAACAATAGGAAGGAGAAAGGAATGCTCCCGATTTTTTTTTTTTTAGCAGGGTAAGAATAACTTTATTGCATAATATTAGTTTAGTTTCACTTATTACAATGATCATGTATTTGTTTTCTAAATACACAGATATTAAAGAAAAAATAAATGCAAACTCCTATTTTAGAGGCATTTGGTCAGTTAACTGCAAATAAACTGAGTTCACAAATGCAGATAAATTGGAGGACTTCTTTGAGGAAAACATGCAGCTATAAAAAATGAGTTCTCTACATAGAACTAATGAAAGCAGAATAGAAAACCAGCAACATGCTACATGAATATGCAACAAAAAATTAAACAAATTTAGATTCTTTTCACTCAAAATTAATGATTAATATATAATGACAATTTACATCTTGTGGTCACTCAGCTCAGTAGGCTTGATTAATATTATTTTCTATTTATTTCTCAGTATTTCTATAAACTTGTTAAATTACAGAGATCGAATTTGCTGTATGCAGTTTCTGTGTTGAAAAATACACTTATTTTCCAGGCATCAGATTTTAGTGGACCATTTAATTAAACCAGGTATGAAACAAGAGTGGCCCTGCAACAGTTTTGACAGACTGAACAAACTGTAAGTGTGACAGGGCCTGCAGTGTTGCTTCTTTGTCTTCCACAGTTAGCTTATTAGGCCCCCTAATATCCCTATGGAAATAAACTCAGGAAATAAACAAAGAAAAACAGCAAACACCACACAAATTTCCTGTGGATTACATATTATAAGGTAAAACAAATCAATAATAAACAAACAACTAAAATCCCAAGTCCACTAAAACAGTCATAACAAAACCCAATGGGAATGCTCCCGATTTTTAAGGCTACTTCCTAGAAGAAGCACACACTGCTTCCACGTTCATCCCACTGGCTAGGTACAGCTGCAGATCACAACTCCTGTAGGGGAGGCTGAGAAAGCTAGTCTATTTGGCCAGGTGTGCCCAACTAACATTTGAGAGTTTACTGAGAAAGAAGGAACTAATGGAAATTGTAGGACCACTAGTTGTCTCAGCCACACAGTTTTTAGATCATAAACCTTAAAAATCAGTATTTCTTTTATCACATTTACAGTATAGAGCAAAATTCTGAAGAATAACCTAGTTCTTTTCCTAGAATTATCCTTGATTCATTTTTAGTTACACTTGGATTGCTTAATTTGCTCTGAGTTGTTAGATAATATATAAAAGGTACTGGGAATTTTTATGAAGGTGCTTTTCTTCAGGAAATTTATCTGTTAGAATATTTGGATCACTAGTAGCCTAAGAAAATACGTTTAACTGGGTTTCTCATGCACATTCTTTGAAACAGGTAATAACTTTGAACATCAGATGATTTATATAAGAATTAGTGTTGATTAGTCCATGTTATAATAGCATTTGTCCATTCTACTAAATTCAAAGTGAATTCTCCCTGCAACAATAACTTGCTTGAGTCTTTCTAGGAGGTAACAATAATGGATTTTTTCTAGTGTTTTTCTGTTTCATAGATTTCTGCTCTTTATTATTTCATATCTTCTGCTTTTTAAAGTTTAATTTGCTCTTCTTTTTCTAGCTTCTTAAGGTGGAAATTTTGTTTTTTTAAAACTTCCTTATTTTCTAATATAAGCATTTGAGGCTATAAATTTCCCTCCAAGAAATGCTCTAGGTGTATCATACCAATTTTATTATACTGTTATTTTCGCTATTCAGTTTTAAATATTTTCTAATTTCCCTTGTGATTTCTTCTTTGGCCCATGTTCTTTAATTTCTAAATATTTGGGGGTTTTCTAGGTATTATTTATTTCTAATTTAATTTTGTAGTCAGTGAACATATTTATTAAGGTTACAGTCTTTTGAAATTTATTGACTTAAAACCTACACATGCCTTATTTTGGTAAACTTACCAGTGCAATGACAACTACCATAGTTGTTTGTATAGTGTTTGTATAGTGATTTTGGAGATGTTAGTATAGTGCTTTGTAAATTAGGTCAAGGTGATTCATAGTGTCATTCAGATATTCTGTATCTTTACTTTTTTTTTTTTTTTTGCTAGTTCTGTCAGTTACTGAGAGGGAGTCTTAAAGTCTCCAATTACAATTGTAACTTAGTCTGTTTCTCTCTTTAGTTCTGTTAGCTTTTGCTTTCTGTATATTAAAATTTTGTTAGTGTTGTTTGCATATTTATAGTAAGTTTAACCCTTTATCAGTATGGAATATTCCTCTTTATGTCTAGTAATCCTGGGTTTGAGGTCTGCTTTTTCTAATATATCTCTACTAGCTTTCATATGCTTATTACTATTTGCATGATATATCTTTTCCTGTCCTTTGAATTTCAGTGGTAAAATATACAAAATAATTGTCATTTTAACTGTAAGTATATAATTCTGTTGCATTAAATATATTCACAGTTTTGTGTAACCACCACCATTTTCTTTACCTGTCTTTATATTCAAAGTGCATCTTTTATAGATAATATATAATTGGGTCTAGCTTTTAGAAATCCAATCTGACAATCTCTGCCTTTTAATTGAAGGGTGTAATCCATTTATATTCTTGCAATTATTGCTGTGGTTGGGTTTGTTTACTTTTTTGCTCTTTGTTTTCTTTATGCTTCATCTGTTTTTTTTGTTCCTCTACAAGGCTTTCACAGTCTTCATTTGGGTTAAACATTTTTTAGTATTCCATTTTGGTTCTTCATCTGGCTTTTTAGCTATAGCTTTTTTTTTCTTATTATTATTATCAAATATATATCACAGTGGTTCAATAGTCCCCCAACCTCTCCCCCTTAGTAACCACTAGTTACATCTCTGTCTGTAAGTCTAATGCTGTTTTGTTCCTTCTGTTTTCTTTGTTTTTATATTCCACAAATAAGTCAAATCATATGGTATTTATCTTTCTTCACCTTGCTTATTTCATTGAGCATAATACCCTCTAGATCCATCCATGTTGTTGCAAATGAGAGGATTTGTTTTCTTTTTATGGCTGAATAATATTCCTTTGTGTATATGTACCACCTCTTCTTTATCCACTCATCTACTGATGGACACTTAGGTTGCTTTCCTATCTTGGCTATTGCAAACAGTCTGGTGATAAACACAGGGGTGTGTATGTCTTTTTGAATCATGGATTTTATTTTCTTTGGGTAAATTCCTAGGAGTGGGATTACTGGGTTAAATGTTATTTCTATTTTTAGTGTTTTGAGGGAACTACATACTGCTTTTCACAGTTGCACCAATTTTCAGTCCTACCAACAGTGTAGGAGGGTTCCTATTGTCTCTGCACCCTCGCCAGCATTTGTTGTTTCTTGTCTTTTGGATAGTGATCATGCTAACTGGTGTGAGGTAATACCTCATTGTGGTTTTGATTTGCATTTCTCTGATGATTAGTGATGTGTGGAGCATCTTTTCATGCCTGTTGGCTATCTGTATTTCTTCTTTGGTGAAGTGTCTGTTCAGGTCCTCTGCCCATTCTTTGATCGGGTTATTTGTTTTTTGGGTGTTGAAGCATATGAGTTCTTTATATATTTTGGATGTTAATCCCTTATCAGACAAGTCATTTAAGAATATATTCTCCCATACTGTAGGATAGCTATGGCTCTAAGGATTACAACATGCAGTCTTAATTAATCACTGTTACTTAAGTTCATAGTGTACATGTATCATGTAAATATAATAACCTTGCAACCATGTACTTTTACTTCCACCTCATATTGTTGTCATATATTTTATATCTACATATATTAAGCTCATAATTCAATGTTATAATATTTGCATTAAGCATTACATTATCTTTAAAATAATTTTAGAGAAGAAAAAAAGTCTTTTGTATTTACTCACAGGTTTCTGGTTTCTGGTATTCTTTATTTTTTCCTATAAATCTGGGCTTTTCTCTGGTGTCATTTCACTTCAGCCTGAAGAACATCATAATACACTTCTTGTAGGGCAGGGCATTTGACAGCAAACACTCTCAGCTTTCGTTTACCTGACGATGTGATGTAGATAATTTACATTCATTTTTTTCTTTCATATATACCTTTTTTGTGAAATTTTTTTTGCATTGTGGTAAAATATACAAAATAATTGTCATTTTAACTGTAAGTATATAATTCTGTTGCATTAAATATATTCACAGTTTTGTGTAACCACCACCATTTTCTTTACCCAAAATGATTTCATCATCCTCAATAAAAGCTCTATACCCATTAAGCAATAACTCCCCAACCCCTGGTAATCTCTATTTTTTGATTTTATGAATTGCCTATTCTAGGTAACTTATATAAATGGAATCAAATAATATTTGTCTATGGCTTATTTTACTATTTATGATGTTTTCAAGACAAATTCATGTTGCAGAATATATCAAAATGCCATTCCTTTTTATGGCTGAATAATATTCTATTATATATGTATACCTTATTTTGTTTTTCTTTTCATCTGTTGGTAGACATTTGGGTCATTTCTGGTTTATGGCTATTGCAAATAATGCTGCTATGAACATTGGTGTACAGTGATCTCTTCAAGTCTGTTTTCATTTGTATTGGATCTATACCTAGGAGTGGAATTGCTGGGTAATAGTTATATGTTTAACCTTTTGAGAAAGTGCTTAACTGTTTTCCACACTGGCCAAACTATTTTACATTCCCACCAGCATGAAGGTTCCAGTTTTTTTCACATCCTCTTTATGACTTGTTATTTTCTTTTTAATTATTTTAAATAGTCATCCTAGTAGTTGTGAAGTAATATCTCATTGTTTTTGTTACTTTTGTGTTTTAGGAGTTTTTTAAAATACAGTCTTGTTAGTAATCCCTTATTAGGAATTATGATTTTCATATATCTTTCCCATTTTGTAGGTTTTCTTTTTGCTTCTTGACAGTATCCTTTGATGTACAAGCATTGGTAATTTTGATAAAGTCCAATTTGTTTATTTTTTCTTTTATTGCCTATGTTTTTGGTATCATATTCATGAAATTGATGCCAAATCCAATGTCTTAAGATTTTCTCCACTGTTCTCTTCCAAGAGTTTATTGTTTTAACTCTTAAATTTAGGTATTTTACATGTGAAAATCCATTTTCCTTCCACTGTGGTCCCAGTAACATTTCCTCATTCAGTGGTCTTGGGACACTTGCTAAAAATCAACTGACCATAAATGTGGGGGGTTATTTTTGGGCTCTCTATTGTATTCTTCCATTCATCTATATATCTTTCCTCTGTCAGTACCATACTGTTTTGATTACTGTAGCTTTGCAATAAACTTTGAAGTGTTAGTCTTCCAACCTGTTCAAGATTGTTTTGGGTATTCTGGGACCCTTTCAATTCCATATGAATTTGAGGATCTGTTTTTCCATTTCTGTAAAAGTGCAGTTGGGATTTTTATAGAGATTAAATCTGTATATCACTTAGGGTAGTACTGTCATCTTAACAATATTAAGTTTCCAACCCATGAACACGGGATATCTTTCCATTTAGTTTTGTTGTCTTCAGTATCTTTCAATATTGCTTTGTAGTTTTCAGTGTATGAGTTTTTCACCTCCTTGGTTATATTTATTCGTAAGTGTTTTATTCTTTTTGATGCTGTTGTAAATGGAATGTTCCCTTCATTTCATTTTTGGATTAGTCATTGCTATATAATACAACTTTTTGTGCATTGAGTTTATATTTTGCAACTTTTTTGCGGAGTTTATTACCTCTAACAGTTTTTGTAAAGTTCTTAGTGCTTTGTACATATAAGATTATGTTATTTTAGATAGTTTTACTTCTTCCTTTCCAATTTGGATGTCTTATTTCTTTTTGTTGCCTAATTGCTCTGGCTAGAACTTGAAGTACTGTGTTGCATGAAAGTGGTAAAAGTGAACATCCTTGTCTTGCCCCTGATCTTTGGCAGAAAGCTCTCCATTTAACCACTGAGTATGATATTAGCCTTAGGTTTAACAAATATGGCTGTATTAATTTCCTAACTCTGCCATAACTAAGTACCACCAACTAGGTAGCCTAAAATAACAGAAATTTATGGTCTCACTGTTATGGAGGCTAGATCTCCAAAATAAAGGTGTTAGATGGGCCATTCTCTCTCTGAAAGCTTTAAGGAGGATCCTTCATTGCTTTTTCTTAGTTTCTGGTGGTTGCTGGCAATCTTTGACATTGTTTGGGTTGTAGATGCATCACTCCAATCTCTGCCTCCCTTATCAATGGCATTCTTCTGTGTCTCTGTTTTCCTTCTTATAATAATACCAATTGCGTGCTAATCCAGTATGCCTTCATTTTATCTTACTAATTATATCTGCAAAGGCCCTATTTCCTAATAAGTTCACATTCTAAAGTCCTGGGAGTTAGGACTTGAACATATCTTTTTTGGGAACACAATGAAATATAACAGTGGCTCTTATGTTGAAAAAGTTTCCCCTTATTCCTTGTTTATTCAATGTTTTTATCATTCAAGGATGTTGAATTTTGTTAAATTCTTTCTCTGTTAAGATCATCATAGTTTTTTTCCTTCATTCTATTAATGTTGTGTGTTATATTGACTGATTTTTATATGTTGAACCACTCATGTATTCCTGGGATAAATTCCATGTGGTAATGGTGTATAGTTGAAGTCCCTTTAATACACTGCTGAATTTAGTTTGGTAGTATTTAGTTGAGGACTTTTGCTTCTATATTCATAATAGATATTGTTCTACCATTTTCTTTTCTTGTGGTCTCTTGGTCTGGCTTCAGTATCAGAGTAATGATGGTCTCATAAGAATGAGTTAGGAAGTGTTTCTTCCTCTTCTGTTTTTTGGAAGAGTTTGAGAAGAATTGGTGTTAATTATTTAATTGTTTAGTGGATTCACTAGTGAAGCCATCAGGTCCTGGGATTTGCTTTGTTGGGAAGTTTTTGATTATTGATTCAATCTCCTTACAGGTTATACGTCTATTGAGATTTTTTGTTTGTTCTTGAGTCAGTTTTGGTATTTTGTGTGCTTCCAGGAATTTTTCCATTTCATCTAGGCTATCCAATTTGTTATTATACAGTTTTTAGTACTTTTTTTTTGAGCAGTAAGAAGGCTTTATTTAAAAAGTACACACTCCTCTACAGCAAAGGACACCATCAGCAAAACAGAAAGGCATCCTACAGTATGGGAGAATACATTTGTCAGTGACATATCTGACAAGGGATTAACATCCAAAGTATATAAAGAACTCACATGCCTCAACACCCAAAAAGCAAATAACACTATTAAAAAATGGGCGAAGGATATGAACAGACACCTCTCCAAAGAAGAAATTCAGATGACCAACAGGCACATGAAAAGATGCTCCACATCACTAATTATCAGGGAAATGCAAATTAAAACCACAATGAGATATCACCTCACACCATTTAGGATGGCCAAGATAGAAAAGACTAGGAACAACAAATGCTGGTGAACATGCGTAGAAAGTGGAACCTTCCTACACTGCTGGTGGAAATGTAAACTAGTTCAACCATTGTGGAAAGTAGTATGGAGGTTCCTCAAAAAACTAAAAATAGAAATACCATTTGACCCAGGAATTTACTGTAAGAATGTAGGATCCCAGTTTCAAAAAGACATATGCACCCCTGTTTATTGCAGCACTATTTACAATAACCAAGAAATAGAAACAACCTAAATGTCCATCAGTAGATGAATGGATAAAGAAGGTGTGGTACATATACACAACGGAATAAGAAGAAAACAAATCCTACCATTTGCAACAACATGAATGGAGCTAGAGGGTATTATGCTCAGTGAAATAAGCCAGGCAGACAAAGACAAGTACCAAATGATTTCACTCATCTGTGGAGCATAAGAACAAAGCAAAAACTGAAGGAACAAAACAGCAGCAGACTCACAGAACCCAAGAATGGACTAACAGTTACCAAAGGGAAAGATGCTATAGAACCACTACTTGTCTTTCTGTGCTTTACTGCCTTCATTGTGCTCCCCCCTACTTTTATGTGTGCTAATTGTAATGCCCCTTATTCCCCTTCTCCCTCCCTTGCAGCATTCTTTTATAATCCTTTTATTGCTGTAAAGTTGGTAGTATGCCCTCTCTTTAATTTCTGATTTAGTAATTTGAGTCTTCTCTTTTTTTCTTAGTCAATCTAAAGATTTGACAAGTTTGTTGATCTTTTCATAGAACTAGTTTTTGGTTTTGTAGATCTTTCTCTCTTTTTCCATTCTATATTTCATTTATCTCTCCTCTGACTGTTATTTCCTTCCTTCTGCTGGCTTTGCTATTCTTTTTCTGGTTTTTTAAGGTATACAGTTAGGTTATTGATTTCATATCTTTTCTTTTAAATGTAGGTGTTTGACAGCTAGAAATTTCCCTCAAATACTAGTTTTCCTGCATTCTGTAAGTTTTGATATGCTATGCTTTCATTCTTTTTTATGAAGGTATTTTATAATCTCTCACATCATTTTCTGTTTGACCCATTGGTTTTTATTTTATTTTATTTTGTTATCATTAATCTACAATTACATGAAGAACATTATTTTTACTAGGCTCTCCCCTTCACCAAGTCCCCCCAACAAACCCCATTACAGTCACTGTCCATCAGCATAGTAAGATGTTGTAGAATCACTACTTGTCTTCTCTGTGTTGCACAGCCCTCCCCTCTCCCCTACCCCGCACATTATACATGCTAATCATAAAATCTCCTTTCTTCCCCCACCCCCTTATCCCTCCCTTCCCACCCATCCTCCCCAGTCCCTTTCCCTTTGGTAACTGTTAGTCCATTCTTGGGTTCTGTGATTCTGCTGCTGTTTTGTTCCTTCAGTTTTTCTTTGTTCTTATACTCCACAGATGAGTGAAATCATTTGGTATTTGTCTTTCTCCATTTGGCTTATTTCACTGAGCATAATACCCTCTAGCTCCATCCATGTTTTTGCAAATGGCAGGATTTTTCTTCTTCTTATGGCTGAATAATATTCCATTGTGTTTATGTACCACATCTTCTTTATCCATTCATCTACTGATGGACACTTAGGTTGCTTCCATTTCTTGCCTATTGTAAATAGTGCTGCGATAAACATAGGGGTGGATCTGTCTTTTTCAAACTGGGCTGTTGCATTCTTAGGGTAAATTCCTAGAAGTGGAATTCCTGGGTCATATGGTATTTCTATTTTGGGCATTTTGAGGAGCCTTCATACTGCTTTCCACAATGGTTGCACTAATTTACATTCCCACCAGCAGTGTAGGAGGGTTCCCCTTTCTCCACAACCTCGCCAACATTTGTTGTTGTTTGTCTTTTGGATGGTAGCCATTCTTACTGGTGTGAGGTGATATCTCATTGTGGTTTTATTTTGCATTTCTCTGATAACTAGCAATGTGGAGCATCTTTTCATGTGTCTGTTGGCCATCTGAATTTCTTCTTTGGAAAACTATTCAACTCCTCTGCCCATTTTTTAATTGGATTATTTGGTTTTTGTTTGTTGAGGTGCATGAGCTCTTTATATATTTTGGATGTCAATCCTTTATCGAATCTGTCCTTTACGAATATATTCTCTCATACTGTAGGGTACCTTTTTGTTCTATTGATGGTGTCCTTTGCTGTACAGAAGCTTTTCAGCTTGATGTAGTCCCACTTGTTCATTTTTGCTTTTGTTTCCCTTGCCTGGGGAGATATGTTCCTGAAGAAGTCACTCATGTTTATGTCCCAGAGATTTTTGCCTGTGTTTTTTTCTGAGAGTTTTATGGTTTCATGACTTACATTCAGGTCTTTGATCCACTTCGAATTTACTTTTGGGTATGGGGTTAGACAATGATCCAGTTTCATTCTCTTACATGTAGCTGTCCAACTTTGCCAGCACCATCTGTTGAAGAGACTGTCATTTCCCCATTGTATGTCCATGGCTCCCTTATCATATATTTATTGACCATATATGTTTGGGTTAATGTCTGGAGTCTCTAATCTGTTCCACTGGTCTGTGTCTCTGTTCTTCTGCCAGTACCAAATTGTCTTGATTACTATGGCTTTGTAGTAGAGCTTGAAGTTGGGGAGTGAGATCCCTTCCACTTTATTCTTCTTTCTCAGGACTGCTTTGGCTATTCAGGGTCTTTGGTGTTTCCATATGAATTTTTGAACTAGTTGTTACAGTTCATTGAAGAATGTTGTTGGTAATTTGATAGAGATTGCATCGAATCTGTATATTGCTTTGGGCAGGATGGCCATTTTGATGATATTAATTCTTCCTAGCCAAGAGCATGGGATAAGTTTCCATTTGCTAGTGGCCTCTTTAATTTCTCTTAAGAGTGTCTTAGTTTTCAGTGTATAGGTCTTTCACTTCCTTGGTTAGGTTTATTCCTAGGTATTTTATTCTTTTTGATGCCATTGTGAATGGAATTGTTTTCTTGATTTCTCTTTCTATTGGTTCATTGTTAGTATATAGAAAAGCCACAGATTTCTGTGTGTTAATTTTGTATCCTGCAACTTTGCTGTATTCCGATATTAGTTCTAGTAGTTTCAGAGTGGAGTCTTTAGGGTTTTTTATGTACAATATCATGTCATCTGCAAATAGTGACAGTTTAACTTCTTCTTTACCAATCTGGATTCCTTGTATTTCTTTGTTTTGTCTAATTGCCATGGCTAAGGCCTCCAGTACTATGTTGAATAACAGTGGGGAGAGTGGGCATCCCTGTCTTGTTCCCGATCTCAGAGGAAAAGCTTTCAGCTTCTCACTGTTCAGTATGATGTTAGCTGTGGGTTTATCATATATGGCCTTTATTATGTTGAGGTACTTGCCCTCTATACCCATTTTGCTGAGAGTTTTTATCATGAATGGATGTTCAATTTTGTCGAATGCTATTTCAGCATCTATGGAGATGATCATGTGGTTTTTGTCTTTCTTTTTGTTTATGTGGTGGATGATGTTGATGGATTTTCGAATGTTGTACCATCCTTGCATCCCTGGGATGATTCCCACTCTGTCGTGGTGTATGATCCTTTTGATATATTTTTAAATTGGGTTTGCTAATATTTTGTTGATTATTTTTGCATCTACGTTCATCAGGGATATTGGTCTGTCATTTTCTTTTTTGGTGGGGTCTTTGCCTGGTTTTGGTATTAGGGTGATGTTGGCTTCATAGAATGAGTTTGGGAGTATTCCCTCCTCTTCTATTTTTTGGAAAACTTTAAGGAGAATGGGTATTATGTCTTCTCTGTATGTCTGATAAAATTCCGAGGTAAATGCATCTGGCCCGGGGGTTTTGTTCTTGGGTAGTTTTTTTTTTTATTTTTTAAAATTTTGTTATCATTAATCTACAATTACATGAAGAACATTATGTTTACTAGGCTCTCCCCTATCCCAAGTCACTCCCACACACCGCATTACAGTCACTGTCCATCAGTGTAGTAGGATGCTGTAAAATCACTACTTGTCTTCTCTGTGTTGCCTTTAGTTAGTATTTGGTCTGCTTTCTTTGCTGTGATTTTATTTTCTCTGGTGACATCTATTTAGTCTTAGGAGTGCCCCCATCTAGAGCAGTCCCTCTAAAATACCCTGTAGAGGTGGTTTGTGGGAGGCAAATTCCCTCAACTTTTGCTTGTCTGGGATTTATTTAATCCCTCCTTCGTATTTAAAGGATAATCGTGCTGGATACAGTATCCTTGGTTCAAGGCCCTTCTGTTTCATTGCATTAAATATATCATGCCATTCTCTTCTGGCCTGTAAGGTTTCTGTTGAGAAGTGTGATGATGGCCTGATGGGTTTTCCTTTGTAGGTGACCTTTTTCCTTTCTCTAGCTGCCTTTAAAACTCTGTTCTTGTCCTTGATCTTTGCCATTTTAATTATTATGTGTCTTGGTGTTGTCCTCCTTGGGTCCCTTCTGTTGGGAGTTCTGTGTACTTCCGTGGTCTGATCGATTATTTCCTCCCCCATTTTTGGGAAGTTTTCAGCAATTATTTCTTCAAAGACACTTTCTATCCCTTTTTCTCTCTCTTCTTCTTCTGGTAACCCTATAATGCAGATATTGTTCCTTTTGGATTGGTCACACAGTTCTCTTAATATTGTTTCATTCCTTGAGATTCTTCTTTCTCTGCATCTGCTTCTCTGCGTTCCTGTTCTCTGGTTTGTATTCCATCAAAGGCCTCTTGCATCTTATCCATTCTGCTTATAAATCCTTCCAGAGATTGTTTCATTTCTGTAATCTCCTTCCGGACATCATCCCTTAGCTCTTGCATATTTCTCTGCAGCTCCATCAGCATGGTTATGAACTTTATTTTGAATTCTTTTTCAGGAAGATTGGTTAGGTCTATCTCCTTCTCAGGGGTTGAATCTGATTTTGGTCTGTATCAAATTCTTCTGCCTTTTCATGGCAATAGAGATAGTTGTGCAGAGCTGGTGCTTGTGTCACCTGGGAGAATGTCCTTTCTTGCTGGTTTTTGGCCTTCATCTCTTGGGAGAACAGTGACCTCTAGCAGCTTGTGCTGGGCAGCCGCAGAAGGGGCCTCTGATTCTTGCCCAGCTGCTGGGGAGTTTAGCTCCGTGGTTGCTGTGGGTGTGGCCTGGCTCAGGCTGCTGCTCCAATATGGTGGATCTGCGTCAGAGGGGAAACGGCCGGGAGGCTGTTTATCTCTGTGAGGGGCCTCCAAGCTGCACTGCTGCCGAGGGGGTTAGGGTGCCCAGAATTCCCTGGGATTCCCAGCTGCTGGGCTAAGTGTCCCGGGATGCTACACTTCCGTCCTGCCGTGGGGTCACTGTCCCTTTAAGACTTTCAAAAAGCACTTTCTTTTCTTTGTCCCAGGGGTGCCAGCTGTGGGGACCCACTCACAGGCCTTACTGTCCTGTTTCCCTGGTATCCAGCACACCAAGCTCTGTGTGTCTGTTTTCTGGTGTGGATGGCCAGGGATGGCTATTTAGCAGTCCTGGGCTCCCTCTCCCTCCCCGCTCCGACTCTTCTCCTCCCACCGGGAGCTGGGGTGAGGGGCGCTTGGGTCCTGCCGGGCTGCGGCTTATATCTTAGCTCCTTTGCGAGGCGCTGGGTTCTCGCAGGTGTGGATGTAGTGTGGCTGTTGTTCTGTGTCTTCTGGTCTCTCTTTTAGGAAGAGTTGTATTTGTTGTATTTTCAAAAATATATATGGTTTTGGGAGGAGATTTCTGCTGCTCTACTCATCCGCCATTTTAGCTCCACCCTAGTTGACTCATTGGTTTTTTTAAGAACATGTTGCTTAGTACCCAAATATTTGTGGGCTTTCCAATTTTCCTTTTGTTATTGATTTCTATTTTCATTCCATTGTGGTTGGAAAAGACGCTTTGTATGATTTCAGTGTTTTAAAATTCATTAAGACTTGTTTTGTGGCCTAACATAATCTATCCTGGGGAATATTCTATGTGAAAAGAACATGTGTTCTGCAGAGGCATAGAGTATTCTGTATATGTCCTTTATGTCAAATTGGTTTATAGATTTGCACAAGTCCTCTATTTCTTTATTCATCTTCTGTCTACTGGTTCTATCCATTATTAAATGTGGGGTATTGAATTCTCCAACTATTACTGTACAACTGTTGAATCGTATAGTCTCCCTTCAATTCTGTGAATGTTTGCTTCATGTATTTTGGTACTGTGTTGTTGAGCACATAATATGTTTCTCTTTTTCTTCTTCTTCTGCTATTCCCATTGCATGTATGTTAACGCCTTTTGTAGTTGTCCCCAGTTACTTGGATATTCTGTTTTTTTTTCAGCCTTTGTTCTCTTTGCTTTCAGTTTTGGAGGTTTCTGTTGAGACATTGTCATGCTCAGGGATTCTTTCCTCAGCTATGTCCAGTTAGTGTTTCCACCTCTCTTCGTGCATTGCCTGTCAATTCTTGCACGTGGTCTGCTTTATTCATTAGAGTCTTTAGCACATTAATCTTAGTTATTTTAAATTCCCAGTCTGATAATTCCAACATCCCTACCATGTCTGTTTCTGATGCTTGATTTGTCTCTTCAAATTGTGTATTTTGGCTTTTGGTATGCTTTGTAATTTTTCTTAATAACTGGAAAATATGTACTGGGTAAAAGGAAATGCTGTAAATAGACCTTTAGTAGTGTGGTGGTGAGGTACAGGGGAGGGGAAGTATTCTATAACACTGACTAGGTCTTTATAGCATCTAGTCAGTCATAGGTCTCAGCCTTTAGTGAGCCTATGCCTCTGGACTATGAACTTCACAAGTGTTTCTCAGACCTTTTTTCTCCACCATTAAGTGGGAGAGGATGGCTAGAGCTGGGTGGAGTTGGGTTATTTCCCTCCCCCGACTCAGTTAGGCTCTGATAATACCACAGGAGGCCACACTCCTATTAACTAGTTTCTCCTGATGTCAGGCCTTGTTAAGAAGAACAGAGTGCTCTGTTTTATTTCAAAGTGGTTTCTTTTCCCTCCTCCCTTCTGGAAGTACAAGGGGATTTTTCTCCAGTGTTTACTATGAAAGCCCTGGTTGAGCTACTAGAGGAAAATCTCACAAAATTTTGGGAACAACCACCTCTGACTGAGTTCCCCTGGAACTTTTAACTGTCTAAGTTGTCTACACTGAGCCTCCAGCAATTTTGTCCATTACAGTTCAAGTTTTCCTACCCTGGTATTGGTTCCTGTAGCGGTTTCTGCTTGTGTGTGTCTCTGCTCTGGTAAGTCATGTATATGCCTGTCTCCCTCTCCAGTTGTGGGAATTGTAGGAGGAACAGTTTGTCCTCAACTTTGTTACAGATCCTAGAAGAGTTGTTGCTTTTTAGTCTTTTCAGCTTTTTACTTGTTTTTTGGATGGAGTGGTGACTTCAAGCTCCTTACAAACAGAACTGGAAACCAGAAGTCCTCCACATATTTGCTCATAATTGTTTTATCTTCTTGATATATTGAACCTTTATCAATATGTAATGCCCTTCTTTGCCTCTTGTAACCTCTTTTGACTTAAAATCTGTATTGTTTGATATTATAACAACCACAGCTCTCTTTAGTTTCCTGTTTGGATGGAATATTACTTTCCATCTTTTTGCTTTTAACCTCTTGTGTCTGCATATGAGACAAGTCTCTTGCAGGCAGTACATGGCTGGATCATGGCTTTAAAAAAAAAATCCATCTGCCAGTCTCTGCCTTTTTAGTTGGAAAGTCTAATCCATTTACATTTGAAATAATTAGTGATTACCTATAAGGAAGGACTGACTTTTCACATTTAGCTATTAGTTTTCTGTGTGTCTTACTGTTTTTGTTCTTCAGTTCTTCCATTATTGGCTTTTTTTGTATTTAATTGATTTTTTTGTAGTGTACCTTTTTGATGCCCCAATTCTTTCTTTTTCTGTGTATTTTTTTAGTTTTACTTAGTGGGTACTCAGAGATTACAGTTAATGTCTCAACCACATAACCTAATTTGAATAATGCCAGCTTATTATTTGGTAACTTTTCAATGGTATATAAACACTGTGCTTCTAAATACCTATGGCACTAGTTACATTTGTATACATTGATTGTCCATTAAGATAGATTTATAATTAGTTTTTTGCATTTGTCCTTTAAATCATATAGAAAACAAGAAAAGTTACAAACCAAAAATAAAATAATACTGGCTTTTATATTTACTTATGCAGTTGCCTTTACCAGAGCCATTTCTTCATGTGACTTTGAGTTACTGTCTAGTGTCCTTTCATTTCACCCAAAGGAGTCTGTTTAACATTTCTTATAGGGCTGTTTTAGTGGTAGTGAACTCCTTCAGCTTTGTTTTTTCTAGGAATATCTTAATTTCTCCTTCATGATTGGAGGATAGTCCTGCTAGATATAGAATTCTTGGTTGATAATTTTTTTCCCTCTCAGGACTTTAAATATGCCTTCCACTGCCTTCTGGCCTCTATGGTTTCTGAGGGAAAATCAGTTAATTTTATTGAGGATCCTTTGTACATGACAAATTTCTTCTCTCTTGCTGATTCTTTGTCTTTTGACAATCTGACTGTAATATGAAATACTTGTTTTTTATGTTTTTGTCTATAGTTTATGATTGTTAGCTGTGGAAGGGTTAGTCAGCAATGACCTATTCCAGTATACTGTAACTCATGATTCCTTGTTTTGATCCTAGTATTTATGTTCTTGATTTTCCCAGCCTCAAAGTCCTTGATGTTATTTCCAAACTAGTGCCTGTGGGCAGTATAAAGGTAGAAATTGCCCCAGGAACCTCAGGAGTGGTGGGGCTTATTTGGGTATATTGGCCAGTGAGATATAGCACTGATTGGGAAAAGGTGTGGGATTAAAGTGGCCAGATATGCTGTAACAGTCCATTTTCTGATGGGAGATATTTGATTCCATTTTATTTTCAGGCTTTCTTTTATTAGTTAACTAGTTATTCAAAATGACTTTAATAACTTTTTTTTCTTTCTGCCTGATCTGTGCTGTGCCTGTGGTGTATCTGTGTGTCTTTACTTCTTTTACAATGAAAACTTCTCTATTCCTTTAGCTCTTCCTGATGGTTTACCTTTGATGAGTCCAGTGTTTAGAGTAGAAAGGGGAAAAAGTTACTGAGACTTCTTCAGATCGAATTGCAATAAGTGGTCACCATAGGGGATGGTGAAATTATCATACATATAATAGAATGCCATACAACTATTAAAATGATTTTTCAGAAATTACTTTTAAACTCATTGCTTTTTAAAAAAGTATCATTGATGTACAATCTTGTATTGGTTTCAAGTATACAATACAGTGGTTCAGTATTTACCTATATTATTAAATCCTCACCCCAACTAGTGCAACTACTATCTGTCAACATAGGAAGATGTTACAGCATCATTGGCTGTATTCTCTGTGCTGTCATCCCTGTGACCAACTTATATTATGACTAAGAATTTTTGTGCCCCTTTATCCCCCTCAACCTCCCCATGCACCAACCTCAACCCCTCCCCCCGATAACCACCAGTCACTTCTCAGTGTCTATGTTAAAATAAAGTCTTTGATTTTTAAAAAGTGTAAAAATTATGTAAATATGAGTGTTAAATTTCAGTATAAATTATTGCTGAAATATGTATGAATTGTAGCATTCAAAGTAAAAGTCCCCAACTGCTATTTTTAACTGCTTCTTAGGAATTCTTGATAACCTAAGAAATGCTTGTGATGTAGGTAAAGGAGAGGGCATTTAGAATTGTGTGTACAGTGTGATTTCAACTAAGGTATGACCCACTCGTCTAAAGGGGAGACTTTTATGAAAATATGGTGGAATGTTTTGGGTGATGGAATTCAAGGGCTTTGGGAAAAATACAGTTAAAATAGGAAGAAGGAAATAACAGTATGTGTATATTATAACAAAAATGATCTTTTTTAAAAACAAAATAAAATGAAATTATTCTAAAACCATCAAAAAAGAATGAGAGAGGTTTGCTGACTTTGAGTGATTCCTAAGATATATTAAAAAAATCACGATGCAGACAAATGTATGTGGTATACTGTCATTTGTGGTTAAAGAAAGAGTGTGGAGGGTAATATATATTTATATGTGCACAGAATGTTTTTGGTAAGAATTTTTTATGAATCTCTCTGTCACCAGATGGTACTTTCCATATAGTGGAGTCTCAGTAATCATTTGTTGAAATTAATCAATGCTGGATAAGTTGAGGAATTGCACCAGAAGCACCAAAACTTTTAAAATTGTGATCATTCAGGATACAATCTTTCTAGACCTTTACACATATTTCTTAGCTTTCTGAAGTAAACTGAACAAAATTTAACCCTCTTTGAGGATTTTAGGAGAATCGTGATTCAGATGCTAAAGTCTACAAAGACCCTCAGTTTATCAAAATGTATCGATCTATGTGTCCTAGTGCTGAATGGCTTAGTCTACTGGGCTTTTGTTTTACAGAGGTTTTAGTTTTTCATCTTATTCTGCGTCTGATTTTAGCATCTGTTCTTCCCCTTTTCATTTCCTGCATCTAATGAGATTAATCTGCTGATGATCTGTTGGGAGACTAGATGCTTTAGGAATGAAAGTAAGAATAAATCAACTCTATAGGGCTTTTCCGGGAATAAGGCTTTGCACATTGGTGCATGGACTCCTCTGATTTGGTCACTCCTTCAGCACGTTTTGGGGTTAGCACTTAAAATAACTGCAAAAGCAGACCTTGTTCTTTTCTTTAAGGTGGTCAGGGTTAATCTCTCTCAGCAACTCAGAGGCTTTTTTATGGTTCTCGGCTGTATTTCAGGTAAAAGTTCTTTTTCTTTTATTTTAGAGCTTGAATGATGTATTTTCCATATAAGTAATAAGGGTAGGAGTTAAATAAAGGGTTTTGTTTTAGCTCTCTTAATTAGGTCTTTTATGGAATTGTAACTAGAATTAAAAGATTTGTTTTAAGACCAAGGTTACAAAAAAAGATAATGAAGTGATGTCTTTTCTTTTTCTCTCCTGTAGGAAATACAGATGAAGAGAACTGCAATTGAAGCTTTTAATGAAACAATTAAAATATTTGAAGAGCAGTGTCACACACAAGAACAACATAGCAAAGAATATATTGAGCGATTTCGCAGAGAGGGGAATGAAAAGGAAATTGAGCGGTAAATATACCTAATACCTCCAACTGCATCAGGAAGACAAGCCTTCTTTTCTTCCTCAATCTCTGTTGTGTCTGCTTTTGCCCCTTCACATTTCACAGTTCTATTGTTATGGGTTGTGTTCATTCTCCTTGGTTCTCATCCTCGCTGCAACAAAGAATTGAAAGGTAAGAGACACAATAGCGAAGCAGAGTGAAAGTTTTATTTGAACACACTCTGAGGGAGGAGCGGGCCAGGGTCAAGGTAGACAAAGGCTTTGATCCCTTAGGCAGGAGACCTATCTATTCCTTTCTGGCTAGGAGGCGCCTCTTTGATTGACAAGGTGGGCTTATTTGATTGACGGGTCCACCTGTGTAGCCATCCTTCTCAGTGCACCTGTCCTTGCCCATAATGAGGCACGTTTTGAGCAGTCCTGGTTTTTGTTTGATTGCGCTCACATTGGGATCAGGTTGGGACCAGTTTGGCCTGGTCTTCATAGGCAAAGAAGTTATTTCCTGTAATGCCTTTGTTGTCTTCACGTGGGACCTGCTACCTGGGCAGTTTTTCCTTGACCTTTATCTTCCCTTTCCCCTGGCTGCTCATGTCTGTCTGTCTTTCTAACACTACCATGTGGAACTACTTGCTGTGCTTAGTGATGGCACCACACTGAAAGGCCTTTGTGTTCCTTCTCCATTCTCTTAAGTTGTTAACTACTACTTATCCTATAGGACTCAGCTTGGACATAGTTTTTTCTAGAAAATATTTTCTGATTCCCTAGGCTGGTTTAGATGCTTTTTGTCCCTTCCCTACATTATCTGGTCCTGATCCCTACTGTAACATTCACTGAATGTCCTCCTCACTAAACTCAGAGCTTGTTTAGAGTAAGGATGGGTGGCTTATTTTCCATAATAGCTTCAGCACCTGTTACGGTGTTATTCACCAAAATAGGAAGTTATGTGAGGAAAGTTCAGGGTGGGAACCAGTGAGTTTGAGATTCCTGTGAGAACCCAAATGGAGTTGTCTGAGAGGCAGGCAGCTGGTTATCTGGATTTGGAGCTCAGGGTTCAAAAGGATTTGAGAGGCATAAGTGTATAGGTAGTTGCTAAGAATGAGATTACACAGGGAGAGTAAGCACTGTGAGAAGTTTGGGTCTGGCAACTAAAAGATGTTGGAAGCCTTTATCAAAGCAAAGTTAGTGTAGTATTGGAAGACTGAGCCAGAAAACGGTGGGGTTAAGGAGAGAAAAAATGGGTCATAAATAAAAATGAATCATATGCAAGGGAAAAGCAAAATTATTTCTTGTTTTAGCCTCAAAAAATGTTAGTGAATGCCTGTGTGTGTCAGAATAGGGCTAAGTGCTGTGAAGCAGTATAATATACTTAATGGCTAAAACGATGGGCTTGCATTCTGTATTAACCATTTGCTAGCTGTGTTATTTAACTCACTGAGCCTGTTTTTTCCTCCATAAACTGGGTAATATCTTTTTGAAATGCTGTGAGAGTTAAGTGATACACAAACATACATTCATAGTAGAGAAAGGTGTGTGTGTGTGTGTGTGGGTGTGGGTGTGTGTGTGCATATACTGGTATATGATAACAGTAAGTACCCATTATTATTAATAATGAAGAAATGGAAAAGAATGTGTAGTTTAATTGTGAAGGGAGGTAAAGTCACATGATGAAGTTTTAATAGTAATAGAAGACCACTTATCATTGGGTGACATGAGGCTTGCAGACAGGCAGTTGTTGCTTTCAGAGCACAGCAAAACGTTGTGTACTAGAAAAGCTTATAACCATCCTCTTCTGAGTGTTTACCAAGATGTACCAGGTACTCTTTAGTTCTTTACATGTATTATAATTTAAGTCACACAGTAACCCTGTGAAGTAGGCACTGTTGTGGGTACCCATTTTAAACAGATAGGAAATGAAGGCACAGAGAAGTTAAATAACTTGGCCATAGTCACACAGTAAGTGGCAGGGCAGAGATTAAAATTTGGGCAGGTTTACTGCAAAGCCATTGCTCTTAACTGCTATATTGTGCTACCTCTTCAATGTCATATGTATAGCTTTACTCGTTCAGTCATGGCTGGATCAGGGCCTAAGCAAAGTCATCAGGATTCTTGCTCATACTCTGTCTTTTGGCTCAGCTTTTCTCTGTGTTGGCTTTCCCTATGAGATGTCAATACCGTTCCTGGGAGTCCTAGAACACATACTCATACCTTGGCAATCCCAGTGGAAAGAACCTCTGTTTACAATAGTTATAGCCCAAGTCCTAGAACTGACTCCCCATTGGGAGTTTTATTCCCATTCTTGAACCAGTCACTGTGGTCTGAGGGTAGGGATGGGATGAAATAGAATACTGAATGGCCAAGAGGGGTTGTGTGGATTTTCACCTGGGAATTTGAGATGGGCGTGATGGGGGAACCCTTGCCTCCAAGGAACATCAGGGTGCTATTACCAGAAGAGTAAGAATGGATATGAGCCAGGCAAAATAACAGATGTCTACCACACCTAAGTAGGACTATGCTTATACTTGGAATGCTTCTGCTTGGTTCCTATTTAGCCTTACTATGTCGAATATTTTCACAGAATTATGATGAATTATGACAAATTGAAATCTCGTCTGGGTGAGATTCATGATAGCAAAATGCGTCTGGAACAAGATTTGAAGAAACAAGCTTTGGACAACAGGGAAATAGATAAAAAAATGAACAGTATCAAACCTGACCTGATCCAGCTGCGCAAGATCCGAGATCAGCACCTTGTGTAAGTCGTCTGGGCCTGTATGGAAGGGAACCACCAGCGCTAGAGCACTAGAGACAATACAGTTAGAAGAAGAGAACTGGCCAGTGAAAGCATAAGAATTTAGGAAAGCAGTCCTCTTAGTAGTAGGGTGGACTCAGAACTCTAATCCATACAGATGCCTTGGAAATCTCAGAGAGTGGTTAATGCATGGGCAAAGTGATAGATACAGCTTAAAGTCTGGAGTAATGTTTGCCTAAAACACAAAAACCAGAATCTTTTATTACAATGTAGAACCATATAAATAGAAATTACTCTTCATGGGCATAGGCAAGGACATCGGTGGTGGAGGCCTACAAATAAGTATATAGAACAATCTGTTAAAGGGTTTTTATATTTAAGAAATGAAATTCTGTATTTAAGTAATATAAATTTGTCCATAGCAGGCATGAAAGATAATTTGACCTGTGGAGTGAAATCTAGCTCTTTAATAAAATGGAAAACTATATGATTTAGCTCAATATAGAGATATTACCCAAATATAGATTAAAATATATATTTTCAGAACAAGATGTGTATTAGATTTTTAGAAGGACAAATGACTGCTTCATAAAAGGAGAAAATACATAAGAAAAATATATTAGTTAGTTCTAGGTAATAAATAGACTGTTACAAATATGTTTATAGGTGACTTCCATGCATGTAACACAACTCAGTTCAAACTCCTGGCAAGAGAAGACAGAGTAAAATGCTCTGACTGGATTTTCTGTAGACTTCAGGTTTTCTTTGTGTGAAAAAGGGATAAAATACAAGCTCAGAGGTTGGAGCAATGGCTGTTGAGTTTCATTAGAGGAAAATTAAAGGTGATTTTTTTTTTGGGGGGGGAAAACAAAAATAAAGAGACACTATGCTGAGGAGTTTTTAGTAACACTCCTCTCTAGAGAACACTTCTGTTTACTATTGTAGCCCAAAAAAGTAAGGAGAGCTTTGGAAACAAGGCAAGGATGTGTCCTTGTCTAAAATCTGGGTGTGTCTGCTGTTGAAAAGCTTATATGGTTCTGGTCACATAATGAACCTGAAGAAAGGCCCAAGACAAAGGACCAAAGAAATGAATGGAAGCACTTCTTTGCCCTAGAAAAACAATGAGATATTAAGAGATATACCATCCCAAAGGGCATGAATCAGTGTGGCAAACTATTCCTTAAAAGTTCCTTTCACGAGTATATAAGCTGAATATAAGAGAGAATTTATACAACATGATGGATGATGAGCCATGCATGACCTTCTAATAAAGACAACCAGGATGTTTAGGGAGACACAGACAAGGCTTGCTTCTGGGGGAATGGTCCAGTGTCCCATAGTCATGCTTTGATGTTTCTAACAAAGACAATACTAGGCTTGGTGGATTCTATCGGTTCCAATGCTGAAATCATATAGTCAGTATGAAGGAGACTGGTTGTGAAATGTGTGCTGCTTATAAGCATTGTTTCATGGGACTGAGTATGAGCTCTTTTTGGTCCTCTTTTTTTTTGAAGTTGAAACAGGTTAGAGTTCTGCAGTGCCCAGCTAGAGATTATCATTCCTTCATCAAGCCCCCTTTGGGTGTGGACAGTTTCCTGACATCCCACTGTATAACCTACAAGGATTTTATGAGATTCTCTGCTGAAATCCCACATACTGCTTCTTGAATATTCCTGAAAAGTCTTTCTTTCTTAAGACTTAATTTCTTAAATATAGAATAAAAAATTTCTTAAATGTACAATCCTTTAAAATTCCTTTTCAAAAAAGAGTTTGGTTGTTCATATGCAATTTTTTTTCATCAGTTTTCATGATTACAATTTAATTTTCTTTGTATTTATAAACTTAACTTCATAAATTCAAAATAAAGAATTCCTGGCCATAACAATATAGGTGGATTAATGATAAGTTTTGCATAGTATGTAGTAGGGAAGTTTGCAGCTAAAGGAGTTCTTTGGAAGGTAGTCTCTCTTGGTTTTTTAAAAAACTTTATTGAGATATAGTCCAAATCCCATACAACTCACCCATTTAAAGTGTGTAATTCAGTGATTTTAGTATAGTCACAGATATATGCAGCTATGCCGCAATCTTAGAACATTTTCATCACCTCAAAAAGAAACCATGTTCTCTTTACCTGCCACCCCCCTATTATCCCTATTCCCTCCGGCTCTAGGCGACCACAATCTGTTTTCTGTCTCTATGAGTTTGCCTGTTTTGGACATGTCATATAAGTGGACTCATGTAGTATGTAGTCTTTTGGGAGTGGCTTCTTTCACTCAGATAATGTTTTTGACGTTTGTCCATATGTAACGTGTATCAGTATTTCATTCTTTTTTATGGTCAGATGATAATGCCGTTGTACGGATATGTACCACATTTTGTTTATTCGGTTGGTGGACATTTGGGTGTTTTCCACCTTTGGCTACTATGAATAATGCTGCTCTGAACATCCATGTATGAGTTTTTATATGGACATAAGTTTTCAGTTTTCCTGAGTATATGCCAAAGTGTGAGTTGCTGGGTCATGTGTACCTCCAGGTTTAACTGAGGAACTGCCAGACCTTTCCAAAAGGTGCTGCACTATTTTACATTTCCCTCAGTGCTGGTCTGGGTTTTTCAATTAGTGAATCACTCCTTAGTTAATTTATTGCTTATAACTTTAATTTTTAGAAGTGATTTTTCTTTTCAATATATCTTATGTATTATCTCACTTCACCCTTATGTAGGGAGTATGGAGATCTGTCCCTAAAACTTGGTACAAGTTGTATTACTCTTTTTCTTAAAATCAGTGGATTCCAAGTTCCCACCTGCATGGTTATATGAGAAGTATTTTTTTTGTTATCATTAATCTACAGTTACATGAAGAACATTATGTTTACTAGGCTAACCCCTTCACCAAGTCCCTCCCACACACCCCATTACAGTCACTGTCCATCAGCATAGTTTGATGCTGTAAAATCACTACTTGTCTTCACTGTGTTGCACAGCCTTCCCCATAACACTCCCCCCCACATTATACATGCTAATCTTAATGCCCTCTTTCTTTTTCCCTGCCCTTATCCCTCCGTTCCCACCCATCCTCCCTAGTCCCTTTTCCTTTGGTAACTGTTAGTCCATTCTTGGGTTCTGTGATTCTGCTGCTGTTTTGTTCCTTCAGTTTTTCTTTGTTCTTATACTCCACAGATGAGTGAAATCATTTGGTATTTGTCTTTCTCCATTTGGCTTATTTCACTGAGCATAATACCCTCTAGCTCCATCCATGTTGTTGCAAATGGTAGGATTTTTCTTCTTCTTATGGCTGAATAATATTCCATTGTGTATATGTACCACCTCTTCTTTATCCGTTCATCTACTGATGGACACTTAGGTTGCTTCCATTTCTTGCCTATTGTAAATAGTGCTGCGATAAACATAGGGGTGCATCTGTCTTTTTCAAACTGGGCTGCTGCATTCTTAGGGTAAATTCCTAGAAGTGGAATTCCTGGGTCAAGTGGTATTTCTATTTTGAGCTTTTTGAGGAACCTCCATACTGCTTTCCACAATGGTTGAACTAATTTACATTCCCACCAGCAGTGTAGGAGGGTTCCCCTTTCTCCACAACCTCGCCAACATGTGTTGATGTTTGTCTTTTGGATGGTGGCGATCCTTACTGGTGTGAGGTGATATCTCACTGTGGTTTTAATTTGCATTTCTCTGATGACTAGCGATGTGGAGCTTCTATTCATGTGTCTGTTGGCCATCTGAATTTCTTCTTTGGAGAACTGTCTGTTCAGCTCTGCCCATTTTTTAATTGGATTTTTTGCTTTTTGTTTGTTGAGGTGGATGAGCTCTTTATATATTTTGGATGTCAACCCTTTATCAGATCTGTCATTTATGAATATATTCTCCCATACTGTAGGGTACCTTTTTGTTCTATTGATGGTGTCCTTTGCTATACAGAAGCTTTTCAGCTTGATATAGTCCCACTTGTTCATTTTTAATTGGCAATATATGTTTGGGTTAATGTCTGGAGTCTCTATTCTGTTCCACTGGTCTGTGGCTCTGTTTTTGTGCCAGTACCAATTGTCTTGACTACTGTGGCTTTGTAGTAGAGCTAGAAGTTGGGGAAGCTACTATTCTTCCTTCTCAGGATTGCTTTGTAGTAGAGCTTGAAGTTGAAGGAAGCTACTATTCTTCTTTCTCAGGATTGCTTTGGCTATTTGGGGTCTTTGGTGTTTCCATATGAATTTTTGAACTAGTTGTTACAGTTCATTGAAGAATGTTGTTGGTAATTTGATAGGGATTGTATCAAATCTGTATATTGCTTTGGGCAGGATGGCCATTTTGATGATATTAATTCTTCCTAGCCAAGATCATGGGATAAGTTTCCATTTGCTAGTGGCCTCTTTAATTTCTCTTAAGAGTGTCTTAGTTTTCAGTGTATAGGTCTTTCACTTCCTTGGTTAGGTTTATTCCTAGGTATTTCATTCTTTTTGATGCCATTGTGAATGAAATTGTTTTCCTGATTTCTCTTTCTATTAGTTCTTTGTAAGTGTATAGGAGAGCCACAGATTTCTGTGTGTTAATTTTGTATCCTGCAACTTTGCTGTATTCCTATATCAGTTCTAGTAGTTTTGCAGTGGAGTCTTTAGGGTATTTTATGTACAATATCGTGTCATCTGCAAATAGTGACAGTCTAACTTCTTTACCAATTTGGTTTCCTTGCATTTCTTTGTTTTGCCTGATTGCCATGGCTAGGACCTCCAGTACTATGTTGAATAACAGTGGGGAGAGTGGGCATCCCTGTCTTGTTCCCGATCTCAGAGAAAAAGCTTTCAGCTTCTCGCTGTTCAGTATGATATTGGCTGTGGGCTTATCATATTATGTTGAGGCACTTGCCCTCTATACCCATTTTGCTGAGAGTTTTTATCATGAATGGATGTTGAATTTTGTCAAATGCTTTTTTAGTATCTATGGAGATGATCATGTGGTTTTTGTTTTTCTTTTTGTTTATGTGGTGGATGATGTTGATGGATTTTCGAATGTTGTACCATCCTTGCATCCCTGGGATGAATCCCACTTGGTCATGGTGTATGATCCTTTTGATGTATTTTTGAATTCGGTTTGCTAATATTTTATTTAGTATTTGTTGCATCTACGTTCATCAGGGATATTGGTCTGTCATTTTGTTTTTTAGTGGGGTCTTTGCCTGGTTTTGGTATTAGGGTGATGTTGGCTTCATAGAATGAGTTTGGGAGTATTCCCTCCTCTTCTATTTTTTGGAGAACTTTCAGGAGAATGGGTATTATGTCTTCTCTGTATGTCTGATAAAATTCCGAGGTAAATGCTTCTGGCCCGGGGGTTTTGTTCTTGGGTAGTTTTTTGATTACTGCTTCAATTTCTTTGCTTGTAATTGGTTTGTTTAGATTTTGTGTTTCTTCCTTGGTCAGTATTGAAAGGTTTTATTTTTCTAGGAAGTTGTACATTTCTCCTAGGTTTTCCAGCTTGTTAGCATATAGGTTTTCATAGTATTCTCTAATAATTCTTTGTATTTCTGTTGGGTCCATAGTGATGTTTCCTTTCTCATTTCTGATTCTGTTGATGTGTGTTGATTCTCTTTTTCTCTTAATAAGTCTTGCTAGAGGCTTATCTATTTTGTTTATTTTCTCAAAGAACCAGTGCTTGGTTTCACTGATTTTTTTCTATTGTTTCATTCTCCTCAATTTTATTTATTTCTTCTCTGATCTTGATTATGTCCCTCCTTCTGCTGACTTTAGGCCTCATTTGTTCTTCTTTTTCCAATTTCGATAATTGTGACATTAGACTATTCATTTGGGTTTGTTCTTCCTTCTTCAAATATGCCTGGATTGCTATATACTTTCCTCTTAAGACTGCTTTTGCTGCGTCCCACAGAAGTTGGGGCTTTGTGTTGTTGTCATTTGTTTCCATATATTGCTTGATCTCTATTTTAATTTGGTCATTGATCCATTGATTATTTAGGAGCATGTTGTTAAGCCTCCATGTGTTTGTGGGTCTTTTTGCTTTTTTTGTACAATTTAGTTCTAGTTTTGTACCTTTATGGTCTGAAAAGTTGGTTGGTAGAATTTCAATCTTTTTGAATTTACTGAGGCTCTTTTTGTGGCCTAGTATGTGGTCTATTCTGGAAAATGTTCCATGTGCACTTGAGAAGGATGTGTATCCTGTTGCTTTTGGATGTACAGTTCTATAGATGTCTATTAGGTCCATCTGTTCTAGTGTGTTGTTCATTGCCTCTGTGTCCTTCCTTATTTTCTGTCTGGTGGATCTATCCTTTGGAGTGAGTGGTGTGTTGAAGTCTCCTAAAATGAGTGCATTGCATTCTATTTCCTCCTTTAGTTCTGTTAGTATTTGTTTCACATATGCTGGTGCTCCTGTGTTGGGTGCATATATATTTATAATGGTTATATCCTCTTGTTGGACTGAGCCCTTTATCATTATGTAATGTCCTTCTTTATCTCTTGTTACTTTATTTGTTTTGAAGTCTATTTTGTCTGATATTAGTACTGCAACACCTGCTTTTTTCTCCCTGTTGTTTGCATGGATTATCTTTTTCCATCCCTTGATTTTTAGTCTGTGCATGTCTTTGGGTTTGAGGTGGGTCTCTTGTAAGCAGCATATAGATGGGTCTTGCTTTTTTATCCATTCTATTATTCTGTGTCTTTTGATTGGTGCATTCAGTCCATTTACATTTAGGGTGATTATTGAAAGATATGTACTTATTGCCATTGCAGGCTTTAGATTCGTGGTTACCAAAGGTTCAAGGTTAGCTTCTTTAGTATCTTACTGCCTAACTTAACTCGCTTATTGAGCTATTATAGACAATGTCTGGTGATTCTTTATTTCTCTCCCTTCATATTCCTCCTCCTCCTCCTTTATATGTTGGGTGTTTTATTCTGTGCTCTTTTATGTTACCTTTAACTGCTTTTCTGGGTAGTTTATTTTATTTTTGTCTTTAGTTCGTATTTGGTTGGTCTGCTTTCTTTGCTGTGGTTTTATTTTCTCTGGTGACATCTGTTTAGCCTTAGGAGTGCCCCCATCTAGAGCAGTCCCTCTAAAATACCCTGTAGAGGTGGTTTGTGGAAGGCAAATTCCCTCAACTTTTGCTTGTCTGGGAATTGTTTAATCCCTCCTTCATATTTAAATGATAATCGTGCTGGATACAGTATTATTGGTCAAGGCCCTTCTGTTTCATTGCATTAAATATATCATGCCATTCTCTTCATGCCTGTAAGGTTTCTTTTGAGAAGTGTGATGATAGACTGATGGGTTTTCCTTTGTAGGTGACCTTTTTTCTCTCTCTAGCTGCCTGTAAAACTCTGTCCTTGTCCTTGATCTTTGCCATTTTAATTATTATGTGTCTTGGTGTTGTCCTCCTTGGGTCCCTTCTGTTGGGAGTTCTGTGTGCTTCCATGGTCTGAGTGACTATTTCATCCCCCAGTTTGGGCAAGTTTTCAGCAATTAATTCTTTAAAGACTCTTTCTATCCCTTTTTCTCTCTCTTCTTCTTCTGGTACCCCTATAATGCAGATGTTGTTCTGTTTTATATGAGAAGTATTTTATCTCAGTTATGATCAGGGCTCGTCGCACCTCTTACACACACACACACACACACACACAAACACACTTGGATGACATAGACTGTCATCATGAAGTAGTGCCAGGAAGTTAGGGGAGCATAAGTCCGCTGTCTCTCATCACTGCTATCGCTGGGTGATTTCTCTGCTCCTAATCATCGAGTCCTGCCGTCTGATTAAATACTGCTCTTCCAGAAAACTCAGAGGTGCTCTGCATAGTGATCTCGTTGGCCACCAACAGACTGTGCACTGAAATACTTTATTGTTCTACATCCAGGGTTCCTTGTGTGTGGGGAACCCTTTTCTGTCAACCCGTTTTGTTCTTTGGCCAGGCTGTAGAGAGAAGCATAAATGCTCCTCTGGGACTACTGCCTCAGCTTCCAGAGTACTTCTTAGGCCTTTCCCCAGGCTGCCCAGTTTAATCCTCTTTTCTTGGACTGAAATATAAGCTCTTTTCCCCTTAGAGGGTGGTCAGGGTGGTTGTTAGGTTGGAAGCCTAACTAGACTTTAGAAAGGACACCATATATACATGTATTTTGTTCCTACTTACTGGGGTGGGGACTAGGTAAGGATATGCTAACAGCAGCTTTTTTTTCTCTCTTGTTTCTTGAGATCAATTCAGTGTAATATATAGGAGTAGTATTTTTACTATTTTTTAGAAGAGAATACTGAGACATAAAGGGAGGCTGGTCAAGACCACACAGTTAGTAACAGAATGAGAACTGGATGTTAGGTCTGTGGATGCTCTGCCTCCAGTTTTCCTCAGTGTACTGCCTTTACCCGTGATCCAGGCACTGCCCGGTAAGTTGAATATGAATTTACATACTTGATGTTACTTGACCTTTTAAAAAATCACTTTTAAAAGTTCCTGGCATTGTTAATAAATGTTTCAGGACTCAGAACTTTATAGTAGTAGTGTTTGGAATGGACTTTTGGGAGGTTAGAAAAGTTGCATGTGTCAGAAGGCAGAGACTGTAAAAGAGGGTGAACCAAAAACTTCCTCTCTCTTCTGGGTTTTCCTGGCTGTCCTAACATTTGTGGCAGAATGGGAGGCTCAAGTTAAAGAGGTTGGTAGTTAAAGGAAATGGGGACTCGAGAGAATATGGCACAGTTTGTTCATTTCAGGCCTTTTACCCAGTGTGCTTGTCTGTTTAATAAAGGAAAGATCGGTTCTTTAAGGCTAGAAAACTTTGGGTGATAAGAATGCCTAGAGGAGGGTATCTGGATATTTTGCAAAGAGAAGTGATGATGTAGGAGGGGCTTTGTTCCTAAATAAATTCTGTGAGGGTCATATGTTTGTTTTCCAGCTTCACTAAGCATAAAAAATGAAATCCAGGTTAACTGAAGTCCATGTCTTAATGAAAAAGGCTATGTAATCTGTCTCAAAGAACTTTAAAATTAGGTATGAGGCCAAGTTATCTAGTGTACTCGGGGTCAGGGAGAGATGCAAGAGACCTTATAGTTGACTCTGAAGATTTGTTAAAAGCAGCCCACCAGCAAATATTTACTATTTACTGAATATCTACTATATGTGCCGGCACTGTTTTCAGCATTAGGAGTAGCAATGAGCATGACAGATCCCTTCCTTTAAAGCAGCTGACCTGTATTGGGGGAGATAAACATAAGAGAAAACATAAAATAATGAATTTCAGGGAAGAACTATGAAGATGATAAGATAAGGTGAAATGTGTACTGGGGACTGCCTTATTTGGGACAGTTAGGATAGTCCTCCTAATGATATTTATTTTGATAAGATGATATTATGCTGAGGCCTGAGAGTTCAGGAGCTGGGTGGGGGATGGTGATGAATGGAAACAGTTTTTATACTCCACTCAAATTTTAGACCATCAGCCATCTCAGTGGAACTAACTGTAATGATTTATATCATTTCACATAAAAAAGTTGGTATATTTTAAAATACTATGATTTGCTTGGTGATGATGAAGTAAATTTTTATTAGTTACTCAAATTGCCACCTTGAATTTCATATGGCTTGAAATTCTGTTTTAGATTTTTAAACTCAGTATACTCAGGAATTGAGTCCTCCGGCTTAGTGGAGATTGCAAATGTGACACCAACTCATCTACTGAGGATTTCAGAAAAAGTGCCCCACTGTGTGTGTGCCTGTGGTGGGCAACTTTCCAGGAGGGAAATGAAAAGGGAGGAATGTGCCTAATTTCAAGTAGCTTTCTCTGTTTCTGTCTTTTTGCCGGAAGTTGAAGATTTTTTAGGAAACTCTCTGGCCATCCTTAGTGGGACTGGGGAAAATAAGAAGTTGCTGGACTCCATTTGGTTGGCTTTCCAGGCAGGGTTTGCACAGATACTGACACTGGCATCTTCCCTCTGGCAGATGGCTCAATCACAAAGGGGTGAGACAGAGGCGCCTAAATGCCTGGCTGGGAATCAAGAATGAGGATGCTGATGAGTAAGTTCTCTGTGCCTTTCTGTCGGAGGGCTTTGTTCCCAACGTGAGACATGGACTTTCTTTCTTCAGACATGCTAAATGTTGGTTCTCGTTGTCACTTGAGGACACTGAATTGAGAACTTTGCACCTTTTTTGAATTCCCTGTCGGCACTTGAGTTCAAAGATTGAACTACATGAAACCTGAATGCATAAGCATTGTTCATTCTGACATACATATGTGTCAAGTTATTGGATGAGACATGTGAATTCTGTGCTTTCTGTCCCATAGCAAGTAATTAAGTTAAAAAAATCCAACTAGTTGTAATTTTACTTTGTCATTTTGTGGTTAAACATTTAGAAGTTTTATTTGTGAATTTGCTTTTAGATATAACTAACATGATTGTTAGAATAATATTTTAACATTTAATTTTAGGACCTATTTTATCAATGAGGAAGATGAAAACCTGCCCCATTATGATGAGAAAACCTGGTTTGTTGAGGATATCAATCGAGTACAAGCAGAGGACTTGCTTTATGGGAAACCTGATGGTGCATTCTTAATTCGTGAGAGTAGCAAGAAAGGATGCTATGCCTGCTCTGTGGTGTAAGTCTTCTCTGGGGGTATGACCTTTTGAAAACTACATTGATAAACAGAAAATCAACCCCTCATAGAATTCAGACCAAATTAGTTGAAGTACAGTAATAAGGACCCATAGCTTAGACCATTAATACTTGTACAAAAAAAACCCAAAACCCAGTTGCTTTAGGAGAAATGATACCTGAAATTATTTTGGAGATTTTAATTTAAATGGTAATCAGATTGGCCCTGCAGTGCTGCTATTGGATTTCAGGTATCTGTGAAAAGCAATGTGGAATCTTAAATTGAAAAGATTGCTTAGGTTTTCAGTAGGCTCCTGCATACCTGCCTTGGTCTTCATTGTCAGATTAAGGAAGGCTTCATTAAATAGAATTGTTTTTACTTCAGAAGAAAAACTGTCTAAATTTTGTGCTTAAACAGTAGTCTGTTGGAATAGTGATTTAAAAAAGGATGGATGTTTCCTGTAAGGTAGACTATGACTTTGGAAAAGTGGATTTTCCTTTGAGTGGAAGGTGAAATTCTGGGGACAGTTCATAATCTCTCAGTCAGATTTTGCCTAAATGTTGTGTATATTCCTTAAAAAGGCAAATTACTTCATTGACAAAGACCATATTTAGAGTGGAGGTGTATATAACGTGATGGTTTTGAGAGCAAGCTTTAGTGCCAGATATACCGGATCCAAATCCTGACTCTACTTACCAGACTACCTAGGGTAAGTCGCTTCACCTTCCTTTGCCCAGTTTCCTTATCTGAAAAGTAATGATAATAATAATAGCTACTTGAGAGTTTTTTAAGTATTAAATGAGGTAATATATGTAATATAATGTGCTTTGATCAGGGTTTGCACATAATAAGTAGATGTTACCTACTAATGTTAGTATGGTAATGATGCTGCTGATGTGTACATGGCAGAAAGCAAGCAAAGATGACAAAATGGTTTTGCCCTCAAGGAGGACAAGGTGTTGAGGATGGACAAAAAACACTCATATTAACAGAGTGCTCAGTGCTTTATTTGATCAGCTTGTCCTTTGTGGTGTACCTGTACCATGGAGTCAGAGTTTGAATCCAAGTTTACTGGTTTCAGAGGATACATTTTTCTATGCACCGTGCTTTCTTGATTTCAGTTAAATATCCAGCATAAATGGAATCACTATGAAATAGGTATCATTAGTAGGCTGTGCACATGAAGACCTATTAATTCTGGTGAAGAGAGGGTTGGGAGGTTTTGGAAGAGGTGGAATTTGAGCTGGACTTTGAAGGGATAACTCTGGCAGGATTTGATATCTTATAAGAACAATAAAAAGAAGGAAGGCAATAAGCCCACTTGCTCCCTCACTGTCACTGAGGTCATTAGCAGCCTGTGGTTAGGACTCGGCTGTGGAAGACACTGCCTGGCAGCTCAGCTATTTCTTGGGAGACCAAGGAGCAGCTTGAGTATCTTTTCCTCCTTCCTTTAGCCAAAGATTTGACCAGACTCAGCTTTCCAGCAGTATGGATTTCCCTTGCCTATCAAAACTAAGTGCAGTCATGTAACACATTGGAGTTCACATTGAGGCTAGTTGGAAGCAAAAGAGTCTGGCACCCCAAAGATGTCTGCTTGTTTGCCAGGCACTCTGGCTAAAGGAATCTGCCTACAGTGATCTCCCACTTAGGACTTTTGCTGAAGTAGGAATATGAATAAGTTCAGTTTTTTTAGGAGACCTTCATAGCAAAATTCAAATGATTATGTAGTAGGAATGGAACTCATTTGTTTTTCCATTTTAATTTCTGTTAATAACATCATAAAGAAGCCTAAGAAAAAATTGCTTAACTCCATAGCCTTCTCAGCCTAAAGACCTTTAGCCAATAATGCATATTTTCCACTAGGTTAGGGAGTCAGGTAGCAAGCCCTTGTGATCCTTATTATTGTGGCACTTTTGATAAGAAAATGCTTAGGGATAAAACAACTAGACAGCTCAAGAAGGAAACAGAAGACTTGAACAACACTATAAAACTACAGACCTAACAGATATTTCTAGAACATTTCACCTAACAGAAGCAGAGTACATATTCAACTCAAGTACACATGAAACCTTATTCAGGATAGACCACAGGTTAGGCCACAAGTTCTCAATTAATTCTAAAGGGTTGAAATCATACAAAATATGTTCTCTAACCTCAATAGAAAGAAATTAGAAATCAAACACAGAAGGAAATTTGGGAAATTGACAAATGTGGACAGTAAACAGTATACCTATAAATAAATAATGGATCAAAAACACAAAACAAGGGGAATTAAAAAATATTTTGAGATGAGTAAAAAAAGAAACACAATATACCAAAAATTTTTGGAATGCAGTTAAAACAGTCCTAAGAAGGAATTTATAAGCGTACACACTTACATTAAAAAAGATCTCAAATCAATAGCCTTTTTTTCACCTTAAGAAACTATAAAAAGAAGAGCAAACTAAACCCAAGCAATCAGAAGGAAGGGAATCATAAAGATTAGAATGGAAGCAAATGAAATAGAGAATAGAAAATAGTTGATAAAATCAGTAAAATCAAAAGCTGGGTTAAAGAAAATTAACAACCTCTAGCTAAACTGACACACAAAAAAAGAGAAGACACAAATTACTAAAGTCAGGGAGAAAGAGGGGACATTACTTGTAATCCTTACAGGAATAAAAAAAGATAATGATATACTATGAACAGTTATATGCTAACAAATTTAATAACCTAGATGAAATGGGCAAATCCCTGGACACACACAACCACCAAAACTGACTTAAGGGGAATAGGAAATCTGAATAGAACTTTAACAAGAAAATGAATTATTAAAAGACTACAAAGAAAATTCTAGAGCCAGTTGGCTTCACTAGTCAGTTCTACCAAATTTTAAAAAGAATTAGCACAAGTCTTTCATGAATAGAAAAGAGTCTTCCAAAAAATAGAGAACACTTCCCAACTCACTTTCACAAGAGCAGTATCACCCTCATACCAAAACCAGACAAAGATATCATAAGAAAAGAAAGCTATGGGCCAATCAATAGCCCTTATAGATATAGACATAAAAATCCTCAACAAAATACTAGCAAAGCAACTCCAGCAACATGTAAGGATTATATACCATGACTAAGTAGGTTCGTGTGGGAATGGAAGGGTGGTTAAACATTAAAAAAATAATCAATGTAAAACACCATATTAATAAAGGACAAAAATCACATTATTTCAGTAGATTCACAAAGTATGTGTGAAAATCCGACACTCTGTCATGTTAAAAACACTGAACAAACTAGGAATATGAGGGCACTTCCTCAAACTGATAAAGGGTTTTTCTATGAAAAACCTATAGCTAATATCATATGTAATGGTGAAAGACTGAATGCTTTCCCCTAAGGTCAGGAAGAAGGCAAGGGTGTCCACTCTCACCACTTCTAATCATCACAGTACAGAAGGTTCTAGCTAGGACAGTTATGCAAGAAAAAAGAACTAAAAGGCATCCATATTGGAAAACAAGAAGTAAACTTTTAATGCTAATAGAGGAGTTCAGCACGGTTGCAGATTAAAAGATTGGGATACAAAGATCAATTCTATTTCTATATGTTAGCAATAAACAATCTGAAAATGAAATGAAGACATGCTATTTAAAATAGCATCAAAAATGATAAAATACCTAGCAATAATACAAAAGCACAAGACTAGTGAAAACTATAAAATACTGTTGAAAGAGCTTAAGACCTAAATAAGTAAAAAGACATCCTGTGTTCATGTGTCAAAACACTTAATATTGGTAAGATGGAAGTACTTCCCAAATTGATCTATGTTTGATGAAATCCTTATAAAACATTCCAGCTCAATTTTTGCAAAAACTGACAAGATCCTAAAATTTCCATGAACATGCAAGGACTCCAGAAAAGCCAAAATAATCTTGAAAGAATAGAAAAAAAGTTGAAGTACACCTCCCAATCTCAGAACTTTCAACAAAGCTTTGGTAATCAAAATTGTAAGTTGTTGACATAAGGATAAACATGTGAATCACTGAGTAGAATCAAGAGTTGAGAATAAACCCTTACATTTATGGTCAGTTTATTTTCAGCAAGGGTCTCAAGACCATTCAATAGGGGAAAATAGTCATTCCAGCACATGATGCTGGGACAACTCATAAGCCACATGCCAAATAATGAAGTTGGAGGGAGGAGGTCCAAGATGGCAGCATGAAAAGAGCCCGACTCACTTCTGCCCATGTACACATCGAATCTACACCTACACACAGAGCAATTTCTCCTGAGGAACCGAGGGCTAAGCGAACAGCTTCTACACCACAAAGGGTAGAAAGACCACTAAAAGATGGCAGAAGAGACAGATGTGGTAACAAAGGGAATCCCATTCCCAGCGCAGCCCTGCAATAGGGAAGATCTTACCAAGGGACCTGTGTAAATCTGCTTGTTCTAGGGCACAGGGGGAAAAATAAAACATGTTTAAAGGGCAACTAGCTGATAAATGAAGGAAACTAATTTATTAAACGAGAATACTTGTCAGATAGTGGGGGAACTGCAGGAACTCTGTCCAGCATCAGAAGTGCCAGAGAGTGCCATTGCTTTCATCCAGTCCCCCCACATTGATAGCATGATTGGAAGAAGTGTCTGGACACCTTAGCCAGCCGCCACCCTAGCCCACACCAGCTCCAGACTTCTCCCGTGGCCTCCCCTGCCTGTGCCCAGATGTGTCTGTCTGAGGTCCAGCAGTCCCACCATGGTGGTACCAGTGTGGTGCACACTGGGGCTCCTCAGACATGCCTCAGCACCCTCTGGCCCTCCTCCAGGGTGCCTCCTGTGCAGAGCACCCTGAGACTCAACAGCCCACAGTTGCCTGGCCTCTAGCCAGCCACGTTGCCAGGCCCACACAGCCTACCCAGGGGATATTACTACACGAGGCCACTCCTTCAATACTGGGAGAGGTAGCCATTTTGCCTAATTCATAGAAACAACCACAGAAAGTCAAACAAAATGAGGAGATAGAGGAATAAACTCCAAATGAAAACAAAACTTCAAAAAGAACTAAATTAAATGGAGTTAAACAAAAATACCCAATAGAGTTCAAACTAATGATTATAAAGATGCTCACTGGACTTCAGAGAAGAGTGGATGAACTCAAGAAGGAGGGTAATAATGGAAAGCATTCAAGTTGAAGAGCAGAAAGAAAGGAGAATTAAAATAATGAGGATAGGTTAAGGTCCTAATGTTTGAACGTTCTAACCAATGTTCACATTATGGGAGTCTCGGGAGGAGAAGACAGAAAGGGGTGGAAAATTTCTTTGAAAAAATAATAATAATAGCTGAAAACTTCCCTAACCTGGGGAAGGAACCAGACATCCAGGTCACGAATCAAAGAGAGCCCCAAATAAGATGAACCCAGGGAGGTCTACACTGAAGCACAGAATAATTAAAATATCAGGGATTAAAAATAGAGAATCTTAAAAGCAGCAAGAGGAAAGCAACTAGTTATATGCAAGGGAAACGCCATACACTATCAAGGAAGTTAAAGACAACCCACAGAATGGAAGAAAATATTTGCAAGTCATGTATCTTTAAGGGACTAGTGTCGAATACATAACTCTTAACAAAGACAAATAAATGCCCCAGTTTAAAAATAGGCAAAGGATTCAAATAGACATTTCTCTAAAGAAGATACTTTAATGGCCAGTAAGCACATGACAAAATGCTCTACATCATTATTCATGAGGGAAATGCAAATCACAATCATAGTGAGATACCACCAGATTATTATAATAAAAAAGATGGACAATAATAAGGGTAGACAAGGATGTAGAGAAATTGGAACCCTCATATACTGCTGGCAGGAGTATAAATGGTGCAACCACTTTGGAAAAAGTCTGGCAGTTCCTCAAAAGGTTAAACAAGAGTCACCACATGACTCAGCAGTTCTAGTCTTGGATATACACCCAAGAGAACTGAAAACCTATGTCCATTCAAAACCTTGCACTTGAAAGTTAGAGCAGCACTATTCTTAATAGCCAAAAGGTGGAGACAACCCAAGTGTCCATCAGTTGATGAAATGGATAAACAAAAGTGGTATATTCCCAAATACTCCACAAATGGATTATTATTCAGCCTTCAGAAGAAATGAAGTATACTGGAACATGCTACAACATGGAAGAACTTTGGAAATAGTGTGCTAAGTGAACGAAGCCAGATACAAAAGATTGTGTGATATTGTATGAATCCATTAATATGAAATGTCCAGAACATGGAAATACATAGAGACAAAAAGGTAGGTTAGTATTTGCCAAGGTCTGCAGGGGCCTTGGTAGAGTGACTGCTAATGGGTACATGGTTTCCTTTTAGGGTGATAAAAATATTCTGGAAGTAGATAGTGGTATAGTCCTGTGAATATACTAAAAACCACTGTGCGCACACCCACACTCATATTTGTTCTGCCCCTCCTCCAGTGCACTCTTGCTTAGTGAAGTTCCAGAGCTGAGTGATGCCTCTGTTCCAGCTCGTCTTGGTGGGACATGCAGGGTATCTCTGTGATGAGTCTCCAAGGAGAGAGGGACACACTCGTGGGTGTGACATTTTACATGCTTGATAGAAAAACACTTCTGCTGCTCTTCCTTTGCTCCCAGACCTCTGGTCACGGAGGGTCCCTTATCTGTTGTCATCTGCCTTAATTCCCGGTGGTGTTTGTGTCATTGCAGCGCTGATGGGGAAGTGAAGCACTGTGTGATCTACAGCACTGCTCGGGGCTATGGCTTTGCAGAGCCCTACAACCTGTACAGCTCGTTGAAGGAGCTGGTGCTCCACTACCAGCAGACATCCCTTGTACAGCACAACGACTCCCTCAACGTCAGGCTTGCCTACCCTGTCCATGCACAGATGCCCTCGCTGTGCAGATAAAGAGGAGAGCATGGGAAGAGAGGTGGCTCTCTAGCTAATCTTTTTCTACAGTTTTTACTAGACTGAGGGCATTCTTTCTACATAGACTGCTTGTTTTGCACAAGAAGTGGTTCTGTGAATGTGAAGTGGAAGGGCCAAGCAGCAGCTGGCCAGGATGGGACGTAAGGGGCTGAGGTTCTCTGGGACTCACTGCACCGCTGCGCTGACAATAGGAAGCTGGAAGCAGATGTGTTTTGGAAAGTTTGATTCATTGGGTTTTTGTTTTGTTTATCCAGGCACCCTCAACAGAACACATTTGGCCTGATGGGTCTGGGGGTAGCATCTGGAAGCCTCTGAAGAATCCATGTCCTCTTTTGGTCTTCAACTGAGAACTCATCAGGGGCGTGGCTTTGTGGGGAGTTCTGTTCTGACCTGGCAGTCTCTCTTAACTTCCTCCAAAAAGAAGGTTCTTTTGGTTCTGTGGTAGAATAGCATTTGGTGAAAAAAACAACCAAAGGAAAACAGGGGGTGAGGGGTTTCATTTAGAGAGTCTTAGTCAAGGGGGTAAAAAAACCTTCAACTGGAGGTACTTTATTCCTTAACTAACAGAATTTAGGTGTCAGCATCTCAGTAGCTAGCCCCTCCCTCTAAAGAAGAATTATGTTTAGAAACCAAACTGATCCCAGCCAAACAATGTTTGTTGCCAGAGTAAGTTCTGAAGGTGGCATCAGTATCTGAATGTACACTTCTGTACCAGAACTTGAAAAGGAAAGCTAGAATTTGTTAGATTTAGCAAACACTAAAATTGGTCAGTGTAACTCCTTTGCCCTAATTTTAGGCCAGAGATGAGGAATAGTGTTCTTTTGTGGGCATGGTAAGCTTTGAATCCTAAAATGAAGTTGGCACTTGTGTGGTGTTTCCTTAGCCTAAAGAATGATCTGTTGTTTGAATCCTTTGTATCTTGTTTGTATGAGTAAAGATAAGGTGCAATCCAGTGCTTTTAGATGGCTTGATATACCAAATGACAGAACAACATTCTTCTTTGTGCTTCCCCCAAGCTTAAAGGCCCTGCAGAAACAGTAAATGGTTTCATCTCCCTTTGTCTCCCTGTCCTTTGCTGGGTAGGGCTTAGGGGAGTCATAGGTGGCAAAGGCTATAGCAGGAAGTGAGCCAGACTGTGGTCAGGGACCTCAGTAAATCAGACCCAGGGGTTCTGGTGTCCAGGGAGAGGACATTATCTATGTGCTTCCATATAGTGGTTTCTGAAACTTTTGCAAGGAGAGGAAAGGATAGCTTGGCATTTAGACTGTTAGTGGAAGCCATCTGTTAGCTTTTCTCTTTGCCTTTTTTGTGATCCCACCACTGAGATGATGTGCAGAGACTGTCCTCATGCTCCAGTGGCCCTGACGGTAAATTCCAGTGGCCCTGGAATCTTCTGCTCCATGTGGTTTAAACCTTCCAGTTGAGTGAAACTGGGCAAATGGACTTGGAGGCAGGCATCTACTGCTACCTCCCTTAGGCCACACGCCCACCAGTCAACATTCATTTGACAGAGAGTCTAGCTGCTTCTGAGCCAATCCTGGAAACACAGAAGATTGAGAGTGATCAGCTGTTTGAGCCCAAAGCTGTACAGGCAGGCCTCCTGGCTGAGCTGAAGAAGCCAATACCCGAGTCTTGGTATGTAAATCTTACAGCTAGGAAAGCTCTAATTTAGGGCAAAAAAGAAACAAGTATTGCTTTCCCTGAGCACTTACCTTGGTGACAGGGTCTACAATGGACTGTGATGTAGAAATAGACGACATAGATTTAAAATTTTGGAAAACCTAGAGTTTTTCAACAATAATGATAGAAAGGAAAGGGCATATCTTTGGCTTTTTCTTGGTTACATAGCAGTTTCAGGATTGGGGGAGGCAGACAAATGAACCCCCTTCAGTGTCACTGTTTGGACTTAAGCCCTTAACTGACCGCCAGCTGCACATCCCTCCCTAGACTGCCACACTGAAATCTTGCTGGAAGTTTTACTGAGTAACCAAGCTAACTGCTGCTAGGCACACCTGGGTGGCCTCACACCTGCTGTGGAGCCTGCTTAAGCAGTTAGATGCTCAAGATTGGGTGCAAGGAATCCCTTCTTTTTGGTACTAAAATTTAGTGTGTTCTGAATGTTTCCTTTTAAAAGCATGAGAACTGGAATAAGGATACATGCCAGTAATGCTGAACTGTGTGCCCCCTTGTCAGGCAAACGTTAAGGGTGTGGTGTGCTTGGAGAGAGCTACCACCATCTCCTGCCTGCACTTGGGCTGGCTTGTGGAGACTGGCTGCTCTTTTTTAGTTCTACGTTCCTTCACTTTTTCTTTCCTGTTTTTCAATTCTTGAATTTGTTGCTGTTTGGGAACTAAGACATAGGGATCATTTGAGAAATTGCAAAAGTATCTTCTCTGGCCAGTTGCCACGTCATTTGCTTGATGCTGAGACAGTGGAAATGGCATAGGGACCAGCCTACAACCACTTGGAGGTGTCGTATGCCAGCTCCTTCTCTCCATGGTCTTGGCAGCAGGTCTTGGCCTCCTTCATCTGAGCCTCGCTCTGTGTCCTGTCCCATGATCTGGGGCCCTAGGATTCTCTCTTGACATCTTAACTGCAGCCTCAGAGACAGAGGGTGAAGAGACAGATCAAAGCTGGAGGGGCTCATTGTTTTGCTGGCCAGAGGAGCCAGCTGCCAACATGGAAGCAGCTTGGTTGGGGCTGGCTGGACACGGGGCCTAGGCCCAGCATCTCAAGGTGGAGCTCTCATCACAGAACAATGTTGTCTCCACCTGGTCACAGATGCTAAACCTTGGCCATGCCTATATAGGCTAGCTGTGTCCTTACCACTGATTTGGCCAAGGTCAAGGACTTCCTAGTATTTCCTCTACCCCATCTCCAAGCCTTGATGGGACTTCCCACTTACTTTGGCCCTCATGTGCTCTGAAGCCGCTTTGATAGCCAATGTGGTATCTTCCATGGGGTTCTTTTTGCTGCAAGGAACCAGCCTCACAGGTGCTCTTGGGCCAAGAATTGCATCTGGGAAATTCCCGTTTTCAAGGTGGTCTCTGTTGCCAGTTATGACTCCAGAGTAGGCCTCTGTGAGGCTTCAGTGGCCTCAAAGCAGAGGGCCCAGATGGGAGCCTGGCTGGGCTCTTTGCTGCCAACTGCTCAGCCTTGCTCTAGATGCAGCCACTTGGGACACACAACCTTGTTTCCTTACAAATTCCAGCATGTGACTTTGGTACCCTGTTGTTATTTGTGAAAAACCTATTCTGCTGTCTTTGATGTAGTAAAAAAAATTCATGTAGTTTATGTAAAAATATCTGATTCACAAGGAAGCCAACTCTGTCTTGTGTTGGGACAGCCCTTATGTAGTTCCTAGACCACTTCTGCAAACTGTTCTTGTCACCAGATGTGTTCAGACATTGCTGTGCAGCTGTCGGGGAGGGTGGGGAGAGGGCGAGGGAAGATACATTTTGGTCTGTTTTTACCTTCCTCAAGAGAGGACAGTCTGGCCAACTTGCTCCAGTAATGCAATAAAGTCATTGCAATAAAGCACCTTTCTGTCCTCATGCTGTGGAGGGGTGGGCTGGGGGCAGGGGCCAAAGACAATGGGTTGAAAGATCCTGAAATTCCCAAACCTCTCCCATGAGCCCCAACAGATCCATCCTGTGGCTGAAATGGGGCCCCCAGGCTTGATGCCAGAATCCTGTCCACCCAGCACAGCAAACGGGAGAGACACAGAAACAGACACTGGGAAAGACGCGACAGGCATTTCATCACCCCATTCCCGACTGTTAGGGCCCAGCTCACTGACTCTCATCACGTCTTTCTGACAGGAAACAAGTGTTTCCACATTCTGTTCTGGGACAAGGGAAACAGGCTCAGGTTGAGTCTGTCCTCGTTGCCCCAGGCCCGTCACCCTTATGCCACAGCACTTCACTGAGGTTTGTGTTGGGAACATGATCAACAAATGTGTGACAACTTCTGCGTGAAGAGGTTGCTGCAGTTTCCGTGTCTCTCAGGCCCCCCCCAGATGTGTGTTAACTACAGATAGGATCTGTTTTCAAAAAAATCTGAACCTGTGTAAAACCACTAAAAACTTTCCATTAGGATAAACTACAAAATTCCTACAGTGGTCTGGGTTCTCCCAAGTGCAGCATCTCCTCCCCCACTTCAGTTACTCTCCATTGGCTCCCTCCCCTCAGCTAACCCAACGTCTTGGGCCTTTTCCCCTCGGCACATGTTCTCTGTGCAATACCATCTACACCTTTGGCTTTAACTACAGTCTCTTCGCTGATGGCTGCCAAATCTGTGCCTAGCTCCCTACACTTCCCTCCTGCTGGGCCACCTCTCACTCTGGCTGTCCTACCTAGTCCAGACCCCCATAACAAGTCACTACATCTTTTCTCGGGCCTGCTTATTCCACACACCGCAACGAGTGATCTTCCTAAACATGAATCTAATTTTACCACTTCCATGCAGTTACTTTTCAGGAACTCCTCACTGCCCGCAGGCTAATCTGGCAGTTTGTCAAGGGTAGCACCACTGGGCCTTGGGGCAGTTGCCCTGTGCATTATGGGATGCTTGGCATCTCTGTGCCTACTCCCACCCTCCCAGCCCCCACTTCCAGCCTCCTAGGGGGCAGTTCCTCCCTCCCATGGACTGCTACAAGACGTGCCTGCCCTACCCCTTCACCTGTGGTCTATTGCTTCTAACCAGATCCTGAGATACACGGGGGGGGCTCTCCCAGGCAACCAGTTACCTGTTCCTGGTGTCCAGTATACGCTGGCCAAGCATCTGCAGTCACTCAAAGACTGAAGCGAGGAAGTGCGTTCAAGAGGGAACCAAAGGCTGAGGAAACGGAAGTCCTACTTGTGGACTCTGCCACCACGGGCAGGGCGTGCCTTCTGGCGGCTACAGCCTTGTCCACATAGGACAACAAAGGGCTGCAGGGTGTCAGGTACCCAGCCAGTGGCCCAGAGGCATTTTGCTGTCTCCAGGCCTCTGGATGCTTCTCCTTCATCCTAGGCATTGGATTATGGGACAGCTGGTGCAGGACAGCAGTTTCCCAAGGCCCGCATCCCCGTGGCGGCACTCCTCTGCCAGCCTTGGCACTGTGCCACAGCCCTGCTCCCTGCTCCTGCAATGCTCGCTCACAATAGTGGTCCCCCAGATGTCCTTCGCCTTCCCCCCACCCACCAAGTGCAGTTGCTGTGGCTGCCCATCTCTGGCCAGAGGCCTACCTGACAACAGCCCCACAAACACTAAGGACTTGCTGCTGAGTAGAGAAGGCAGTTTCCTGTTTTCATCTCCCCTGGCCTCTCAGCATTTACAACTTCTCCGTTTTAAAAACTCATTCCTCTGTTGGGTTTTATGATTCTCTTCTGGCTGTTGCTACATCTCCTTTGCCTTAAATGCTAGTGCTCCTTAGTGTATCACTATAGATACTTGATGGCTCCCAAATTTCTATCTTCAGTCTAGATTTCCTACTGAGTTCAATACCCATGCATCCAGTTTACCTTCTGGATATCCCACAAGTACCTCAAATTAAATACATCTCAAGTTCAACTCTTCACTTCCTTCCACCTCTTGTCCTCATTTTCTGGCTAAGAGGCACTCCAAGTTAGGAGATAAATGTGGGTTCTGGAGTTAAGAGAGACCTGAGTGATCTTGGGCATGTTAATATCTTAAAGTCTGAGTTCCTTTACCTACAAAGCAGGAATATTAGTTGCCACATGGCCTTGTGTGGCTCCCTATTACCTACAGAAAGCCTAAATGGGAAGGTCATTAGGTGTGGCCCTTGCCTAACTTGTAGGTTCATTTTTACTTTGAAGTACTTTCAGTTCCATGAATACACGAGGTGTGTGGTATATGCTGAACTCTGCCTGGACATTCTTTCCTACGCTAGTCCTGACCCTTCAGACTCAGCAAACTACTACCTGTCACCTATCCTTCAGGTTGAGCTCAGATGTCTTTGTCTCTGGGAAGCCAAGCTGGGTGACACACCTTTCCCAACAGTGGAAACTGTCTTATTCACCACTATATTCTCCGCAGTGACATAGGACCATGTTACATTTGTGCTGACCGAAGAAAAGCAGCAAGCAAAAGACATAAAGGTGGTTTCCAAGAGCTTGTATTACACAGGTCTGAGTGCAAGAAATGGCAAACAACTGCTATGTTTGCTTTAAAAGCTCATCCGATGCCAATCCCAAGTCCTGATGCTTACGAGGGCCTCCTGGGTCTCGGGCCCTCTGGAGCAGGCTGGGCCCAGGCTCCTGGGTGAGGGGGCAGCTTCTGCATGGAACGTCCTGCCTCCTATCCCCAGAGGCATCAGGCACTTTGGTGATGCCCAGGGCTGGCTCTTCTTTCTCCATTTTTGTACACTCAGGCTCCCATAGCCAGCTTTGGCTGGGAAACTCACAAGGCGGGAAGGCCAGCCCAGGGCCACTGGGTGGCCATGACTTTCCCTCCTGCCTGGGAGACAGGTTCTCAGGGTTGGCTGGAGTTGTTTTCAAATCCTGGGAGCTGGCCAGCCCACCTTCAACTGTTGCCTTTCTGCCTGGGCCCTCGGTAAGGAACTTCCAGGCCCATGGGCCTGGCTCTCCAGGGGTGGAGGCAGCAGAGCGATGGGTTGGGGAGAGTCCTGAAGAGCTGGTACAAAGTGCTGTAAGTGGCTGCATGCGGAGGTGCCAGGCCTTCCGGCAGCCTTCAGGGGGGATGGGGTCTGTGGGTGCGGCCCAACCCAGGCTGGGGCCTGGTGAGGAGCTGGTGGCCTCCTCGAAGGCGTGTGGGATCCCAAGCCTCCTCTCAGGGACACTGTGGCCTTCCATTCTGGCAGGCCCCAGGATGACTCCTGTCAATAAGCCTGGGGCCACTGGGCCCTGGCTCCTAGGGTCCCTGGGTAAGAAAGCATCCTCTCCCTCACCCTCTCCTACTTCTTTGAGGGGTGGATCCTGGCCCACTTCTGGGTTGGGGACCAAGTGTTGCCCCTGTGCAGCTTGGCTCTTCTCCAGTCCCTCATCAGTGTCATCTTCTGAGGAGTCAACCTCACGGATGGCTTCCTGCTTCTGCAGTGACTCTCGCCGTTCAGCCCGGTCCTGTCGGAGGGTGCCTAGGGCCCGTGAGGGAGATGGCTGCAGCACCCCCTTACCTGGCAGTGCACCTTTCCCAGACAGCACACTCCTGCTCCCAACCACCTCCAGAGGGCCAACTTCCCTGGGTGGCAGCTCCTTCTTTTCAGGGTGGGGCAGGTCAAGGCTGTGCTTGCGAGAAGTAGCTAGCTTCTTCTCAGAAGCAGCAAGTGCAGCTGCCAGTTTCTCAGCGGACTGCACCCTCTTAAGTAGAGGTGAGCGGGGTGGCTCTGCACTCTTGGGCCGCGACAGCTGCCTGCCTAGGGGAGGTGACAGGTGAAGTTTGGCGGGGAAGGCCTGGACTCCGTGGCCAGATAGGGGAGATGGGGAACGCTGGGGTGAAGCTGCTGGTGGTGGAGGCGGGGTGTGGGCCAAGGGTGACAGTGGGACGCTGCCCGCTGACTTGCGCCGTGGAGAGCGGTACTGGCGCTGGAGCTTGGGGGCCAGACCGTGCAGGGAGCTGGGCCGTGTGTGCCCAGAGCCAGCCGGAGAACTGGGCACGCTGGAGCTGGGGGAGCTGCTCTGTGACGAATTCCCTCCCACTTTGCACAGACAGACAGACAGACACACAAAGGCAGAGTAATGTTAGCTGTTAGAAGTGGCTGGGAGGCCCTGGAATGTCCCAGGATCATCAAGGTTATCCCACCAGGGAACAAGAGCCCAGACTGCAGAAATAGTCCCCCTCCACCCTTGACCCTCCTCCCCAAGACTCCTGGACCTTTCAGGGATGGACAGAATGAGAGTTAGAGTGGGACTGGTGAGAAGCAGAGGCCCCAGGCACAGGCCACCCCAAGGCTTGTCGCTGTGATCCGCAGGGGGCCCTTCATACCTGAGTGCACAGCATCAGGGGTCAGCCGGTAGCCCTGGGTGGGAGATCGGGGGGAGAGGCTGTGGCTGTGTGTGGGAGAGCCCGGCCCACTCTCCCCTGATGACAAGGAACGGTTAAGGGAAGAAAGGCTGCGACTGGTATGGAGCAGGGATGCCTGCTTGGTGATCTTCCGGAACAGGGAGCTCCGTTTTCTGCTGTAGAGACAAGGGTCAAAGGTTGTCTGAGGTTGTGCAGTTTGCAGCATACACTGGGCACAGGGTCTGGGCCTCCAGCACACACTGGCACCTAGGTGGCTCAGTGGGGCTCACCTTTCTTGCCCATCCTTGCCCCGGCTCCGCTTGCTCCTTCGGGCCATCTTGGCTTTATAACTGCCCTTCCGAGCTGGCCCCACTTTAATGGATGTGTTCTCCAGGGGAGTCGTTGAAATAGACACCTTGTTTCCACTCTGAGGAACAGAGCATGAGCCTAGCCTAAGGCAGCAGCCATACTCTTGGCCCCACACCTACCCTGGGCATGGTTGAACCACAGCTCTAGCTTTGCCCCTACATCAACATTTCTGAACCCAGACCACTCTTCCCTTTTCACAGATAAGGAAATGGTTCCAACTGAAGCCCTAGTGGTTTGAATTTGGGAAGGTACAGAAGCTCACCTGTCTTCTTTTCCAGTCCCACCTGCCACTCAGGATTCCTGGGCCTTGGTAGTGAGGATGCTGCCTTCCAGTGAAAACCCATTGCTATGGCTACAGCTGAGTTCTGCGTGTGCACACATCTGTCCTCACTGTGTACATATGTATGTACGTGTACGCCCCCTCTCCCACTCCCCTACGTCAGACTCCCAAGGCTGGGGTCACTTAAGTACCCCCGTCAGCACACAGTCAGGACTAACCTTCAGGATCAGCTCTACCACCTCTGTGTGCACCAGCCCGTGCACAGGCTCGCCATTGACATGAGTGATGAGGTCTCCCTGACGAAGCCCTGCCTCGCTGGCTGGACCGCCATCCTCCACGTGCTGCCCCAGGGAGATAACAGTCCTCAGCCTGGAGCCTGAGCATGAAGTGTGGGGCCTAGTTCTGCCCATCAAGCTGTGACACCCCTGCCCTTGGGCCCTGGAGGGTAGTGTGGGCAGGGGCAGGGATGGGGACAGAAGCAGGACAGACAGGCCCAGTAAGGGGAAGGCAGAAGAGTCATGAAGCTGGGAGATGGCCAGACATACCCACACCATGTGGTGCACAGTGTAGATGTCTGAGTCACCCATGTAGACACGGATGGCCCGCAGGGTGAATCCATACTTCTTGCCAGCTCGGTGGATGATAATGGGGGGCCTCAAGTTACTGAGGGCTGGCAAAAAGTCTCTGCTTGGAGAAGAGTCCCTGGATGACGGGTTGGATGACTGGGAATGTGGGGACATGGGGCTGGCCAGTGGAGAGCAGCTGTGGTGTTCTGGAAAAGAAGTCAGGATTCAGTGGGTCAGAGGACCCTGGCCTGGCTGTGCTCCTAGGCTGTCAGTCCTGTGCAGCTCTAGTCACAGAGCCAGAGCCCAGGTGAGTCTTGCCAACAGCCCTCATCTGTGCTCAGACCCTCACAGACCCAAGGAGGTACAGGAAATGGGAGTGAGCATTTACCGAGTGCTCACTTATATGTGTCAGGGACAATATAAGCTCTTCATACATACTAATGAGCTACCACTATTAATACCTGCATATCTGATGAGGAACTTGAGGCTCAAAAGAGGGCTAGAGCATCTTTCCTCAAGGTTAAGAGCCATTCAGTGGTGGAGCAGGACTTGAATATAAACTCTGTCCTGGAGCCGGCAACTCATTAAACAGTGCCATCCTGCCTTCTGGCAGTGCACACACAGCCCCAGACACCAACGCCCACCTTTAGTGACCTCCAGTCTCCCAACAAAGGGACAGTGGTGATGTACAATCTCCTGGTAGCTGGTCCTCATCACACAAGGCAGACACGCCTGCCACACACAGGCCCACAGAACTGACAGCCCAAGGCCCTTCCTGAGAGCCTCATCCTAGTTTCCTGGGGGCCTCACCTGCAGGAATGAGGAGAGAGAGGGCTGTGGCTGAGGCAGACTTGATCACTTTGTTGAAGGGGCGAGTGGTATGCTTTTCTATGGAGTCCCCAGAGAGCAGCCGGTGGTGGGCCCTGCGCACCGCCAGGTCACTGATGGCCTTGGCTGTGGCTCCCTCAGCCAGCTGTGAGGCTCCACGGCCTCCTCGGGTCTCCACAGCTGTAGGTCCAGAGGAGTAATGAGACCTGCAGGCCACTGAGCCTCCGCCCCCTACCCGGAGCATCCTCTGCCCAGGCCCTGTGGCTGCCTGCTGGGCCACACCTGGACTAGAACCACCGCTCTGGCCAATAGGCTCCTGGTCCAGCTTCAGCCGCCCCTCCACTAGCCGTTCAGGGACAGGCCCAGATGTCCCCTCTCCAGTTGGGGGTGTCAGAAACCATGTGCCCTCCTGCTGCTGCTTCCTGGGGGTGCTACGAGCCTCCTCGGGGCCCTCAGAGAAGCGGGGCACATCCAGGAGGCCTGAGCACCGGCGTCGTGCTGTCAGTGGAGGGCTCGAGTCACTCTCTGTGTGGGATGACTCGGACACTGACAGCTGCTTCCGCAATCTGTGAGACACAAGGCCTGGGGTGAGATGGCCCAGTTTTCTTTAGAGGCTCATGAGGGTTAGAAATCACAGACCTCTTCTCCTCAGACATTCATCCAGAGGCAGTCCCTGAGAGTGCTCCCTCACTGCCACCTGCAACTCCTCCCAGCACCTGAATCGCACCCATGATCTGTGAAAACAATGGATGGCTGTGCAGCCCCCACTGGGTGAGCTCTGGTACTCACACCTCAGGGGAGCCAATCACCCAGCTCCGGTCTCGGCCCTTCAGCCCCACCAGGCCACCTGAGGGCTCCTCTTTCTCCTCACTCAGGCTGCGCTTGGTGGGGGGCGGAACCCGGCGCTCCTCGAGCAGCGAGAGCCGCTCCATGCTACTGTACACCTGTGGGCACAGAGGACATGCCAGGGACGGCCTCCAAGAGCCACACCTCCCACCCAGGATTTGAGCTGGTTCTCCCTTCCCTTGCCCATCCATACCAGCTGAATGTTCAAGGACACAGCGGTCCCACTGATCTGACCTGGCCTCACCCCTGCTGTCGGCTAGGTCAGGGCCTGGAGTGGCTCTAGAGTGTCTGCCACAGACAGGCCCAACCCTTTCTGCCTCTCTTCCTGGGAGCAGCCCTGTCACCTGCTCTGCCCCAGGCATGTCCCTCGACAGGTCCTCCTCTCCCAACCCTCCAGCCCTGGCCTGCCTCAGTCGCACCTTGCTGAACCTCGGAGAGCAGGAGGAGAACTGGCGGATTTCAAGGCGGCCGTCCTCACCCACTTCTTCCTCGTCCTCTGAGTCCATGTGGTGGTATCGCTCTGAGCGGGCTAGGTCAGACACAGAGGACAGCCCCCTTCAGAGGCCCTGGGGGGCCTCCTTTGACCCTAGCAGACCTCAGGAGAGCCTGGACAAGCTGCTCCTGATGCCAAGTTCAGGGTGCACAGGTGTTTCTGGGCAAAGAGACAGTATGCCTGCTCCTCCCAGGCCCGTTGGTGCTCTTACTGTCAAAGTAGCTCGTATCATCCTCTGACTCCAGTTGAGGGATAAATTCAGCCTTCTGGCGAAGAAGTCCTGTCCAGTCCAGACCGGTAAAGAATGGATGCTGCTTCACCTCACAGGCACTGCCTGTGGACAGGGAGGGAGGGCATGGGCAAGGAGGGCACGGGTCTCATGGAGTCCAGGCCACAAGACCAGTGAGACCAGATCTTGTGAGGCTGGGCCTCGAGGCCTCAGCTCTGGCCCTTTCTCTTCTGCCCACACCTGAAGCTCTGCATCCCCACATGCATGGACTCAGCTTCCCTCCTCCCTCTTCCAAGTGGTGAGGATGGCTAATGGGGCCTGTCCTACCTGCACCCAGTCTCTCCAGAGGGTTCTGGTGGAGCAGTTTAGAGGTGAGGTCCTGGGCGTCTGGTGGCAGTGCATCATCCCCCTCAGGCCATACAATCTCATCTGAAGAATCATTGTGGGTGAGAGGGAAAGGTCAGAGAAGGCTCTCGAGCATGGGGAGAAGAGGGTCTTAGTATAGGATGAAGGCCCCTGAAAGCCTTGCCTGAGACCCCAATTCCTTAAATTCTGTAGGCTCCTGTCCTCCAGGGGAGTCCGACATACCCTAGAGCATGGCTTGCTTTTGATTCACAGCCAGCAATGCAAAGCAATGCCTTCCCTTGTCCTGAAGCTCCAGCTCACCCTGCCCTCAACTCCAGACACATGTACCCTCACACACCCACGGAACTCACCCTCACAGAATATGCACACGCACAACACAGATACATCCATGCACATACATATGTGGGATATATGAACACAAACAGCGTGCCCCAGGCGACACGCAGAGTATGCATGTGCACACACACATCTAAGAAGCAAGCTTACAAAACACACACACATGAATCCTGAACAAGAACAGGTAAGCCTCACAGGTGCACATACAAACTGTATTTGCAGATCCAGACTCTGTCTCCCCAGTGGGCCAGGGTGATGGTACCTACCACTGATCACTTGCCCAAAGAGCTCCTCCGGAGTGTCTCCGAAGAAAGGGACGCAACCCGCCAGGAACTCAAACAGGATTATGCCCATGGCCCACCAGTCCACTGGCTTCCCGTAGCCCTGACGCAGGATCACCTCGGGCGCAATGTACTCCGGGGTCCCACACACCTGGGCACAGAGAAACCAGGCTGGCTCGGTATTCTGAGGCAGCCCTTTGGCAAGAGGGCTGGAGGGGTGGGGATTTTCCACCACTGGAACAGAAAAGTCTCTGAGTGAAGACTTAACTCACTTTCATTAATGAGTAAGATCAACAGGAGCCCCAGGGAACCAGAGCTGGAACTGTTGGGTGAGTTTATTTATTTCCTAATTAACTAAAACATCTAATTCTAGTCAGGAACTAACACTCCCTGAGCCTCAACACCTCCTTTTGGCTTCTGGTCCCCACAGTCACATGACTACCCCAGGGCCCCACCAATAGTCACCACCTGAAATGTCACATCAGGGAACATCCACAGGCTACCCTCAGGAAGCTGGGCCACAGTCTGGTGGGAATCTGGAACGGTGTTCCAAGAACAACAGGCTCCAGGAGAGCATGCCCTTGACTGGGGCTAGGCGGCCCACGGACGATCAGTCTCTGAGAAGCATGGTCATTTGACCTATTTTATTCTAACACTGAGAAGAAACATGATTTTGGATTTTGTATCCAAATGATTCTCATGATCAATCCCATTTTCCAAATGTGCTACCTATATCACAATGCCTCCCTGGAATCAAAGGTGGAAAAGATGGAAAAGACAGGCGCTCCCAGCATGCACATCTAGCTACGGGGCGAACACATAGCCCCCCGTCCTTACTCCGTTGCCTGGAACTCAGTTCCTGTGGACGCGACCATCCGTCCTTACCTGCTTGTCCAGGAACTCCCGGGCGTCCTTTTCAATGTGGCCCTCATACAAGTTTGTTGTCAGACTCATGAGACCAATTTTAGAAAGGCCGAAGTCAGTGAGCTTGATGTGCCCCAAGGATGTGATCAGGAGGCTGGGAAACCAGAGAAGCAAAAGGACAGGTCATTGCTTGGTTTTCCAAGAGTGTCGACTTTAGCATCTGCCAGACTTTCCCACTCAGGCTCCTGCGGGGTAACTGCGGGCCGTAAGCTGGGTCGCTGCAGCAGGGAAACGGGCAGCTACTTTAAGTTCCTACCTTTTGTCCATTCCCCCAGCTCACTTTCACCTATAGAATATAGTCCCCCTCAACTGTGTTCTCCACTGGGAGCAGCTTCCAGCCAGCTGAGGAACAGATTTTCTTCCGCAGAGGGATCTACCTCCTGAGAAGGCAATAGCCACTCCAGTCTGCTGGTCCTCACCTGGTGGCTCACAACTGCCCTGACTCAGGAGAGGAGAAAGGGCACAAAATCTCGTTCTGTGTCCACGGCTGGTTTTTGAAGGAGGTATGGTTGGGAGGAGCTAGAAATAAGACCTCACAGAGGACTGCCATTTTCTTCTCCCTTCACACACTTGCTAAGCAATTCATTCTGTGCCAAAGGCTTCACCCTGCCACCCTGTCAGATGTCTTACAGGCACCACAAGCCCAACCTGTCCAGAACAAACTCATGCCTCCTAACTGGTCCTTTCCTCAGTGAAAAGCAGTGATTTCTGTTACTACTAGCCTCAGTGATAAGTGCATTATTAATTATTTATAAAAATATTCCACCTGCTGAAAGGTTTTTCTAGAGTAATGGACACCACAAAGGTAGGTATTATCACTATTTAAAAGAGGAGGAACACAAGGCTCAGGGAGGTTTAATTAATAGACCCAAGCTCACGGAGTTAATGAGTGGTCATTTGAACTCAGGTCTGTGTAATGTCAGAGCCACTTTCCACTTCACAGGCTTAAAACTGTGCACTGGTCTCCAGCTGGAAAACTGGACACTACTGGACTCCTGGTCCACCCTAACCCCAACCTATCCTTTCCTTTTGCCTTCCCAGTGCTATCCCCCCTTCTCCATCCTGACTTGGTTCGGGTGCAGGCACTGTTGCTTTTGGCCTCTCACCCTCTCTTTCCATTGGCAGAGTGGCCTTCCTAAACCTAAATCAAACTCTGAGCATGTCACCCTATCACACCTTTGGTCAACAGCCCCTTCAAAGACTCTGTAGGAGTTTAAAAATAAAACCCAAATTCACAAGAGGACCCTTGATAACCTAATCCCTGCCCATCTCTCTAGCCTTATCTCTTCCTACTCTGGCCAACCAACAAGCTCAGCTTCAGCCATACTACTTTTAGTCCCCAAATGGGTCATCTTCCCGCACCCCTGGGTGCCTTTACAAATCCTGCTTCCCAGCTTCAGAAAGCTCTTCCCACCTCTTCCACTTGATTAATGCCTTATGAGGAGCAGCCTATACACACACAGGTATTTCTCTTCCAAATTAGACTTCAGTTCTACAGTTCAGGGACAATTTTACAATGCTCGGCACACAGTAGATGTCAGTAGATGTCAGAACACTTGTTCAGCCATTTAACTACATGTGCTGATTCTTTTGTTCCTGCTTTGTTTCCTGAATGGATCTCCTCAGTGATTTACATGTCACCAAAGTCTTATGATGCCCTGCCAGACCTTGCTGACAATGATCTTTGCATTTGGGGTGGTCAGAGGCTATACTAAGCCTAGATGGACAACCACATGAGCACTGTTTCCTAGCAGCCATTCTGGAATAGATCCAAACATGCTGTGTCTGCCTGCATTTATCTAGAGGCCCAGGTGGGAGGCTGTGGACAAGGGGCCAGAGAGTAGGCGTACTTGTCAGGCTTGAGGTCGCGGTGCACGATGCCGTAGCTGTGTAAGTACTCCAGGGCCAGTACAGTTTCTGCAAAGTACAGACGCGCCATGTCCACAGGCAGGGCCCCAATGTTCTTCAGCAGGGTGGCACAGTCTCCTCCTGCAACAAGCCCAGGGCACCATGAAGGGAGAGCCAGTTCCCTGCTCTAGATGGTCTGAGGCTTACAGCCTCAGGGGCCCCCAGGAGGCTGCTCCTAGCCAGGATGGTCCTAGCCCCGCTGCTGCTGGCACGGCTGGGAGCCAGAGTGTGGAGGGGAGCAGGAGGAAGGCGAGTCTGCCAGTGGCTGTCAAGGCCATTGCTCTGTTCAGAGGGAAAGAACCCAGGCCTCTATGCCTGTAAGTTGACTTGCAGGGACAGAACGAAGCTGTTTTAGGGTGGGAATCCTATACATTGTGAACACATCTGGCTGAGACTTCAGCATTTGTTTATTTCTTCCTTCCTGTTGGCCGTCCTTTAGTTTTTGAGTAAAGTAGCACTGTAAACTCCCAGCATGTACCCACTGAATTAAAAGGGAAGTTTTGTTCAGCTTCAACTTCAAGACTTTGGCAAAAACCTTAGGAAGCTCTACACAGCGAAGAGAAGAGGAGAGGGAGGGCTACGGGCAAAGCTGCTGCCCTCTCCAGTCCCGTGCCCCAGTGCTCCTCTCCTCTACCCTCAGCACATTTCCTGTGGTCTGAAAGGGTGGGCAGCCAGGGTAGTGACTTTCTGTTCTTCGCAGAGCTCAGATCTAGACCTCCCAGCACCCAACCCTGGGCTTTTGTGGCTCTGCCACCTCCTCCTTCCTGCCTGGTGCCAGCAGCAGAGGCTGTGCAGGCTGTGGGCTGTGTTCTGTGGTGGTCAGGCTGACACAGCCTGCTGCAGAACGCCACTCAGTGTGCTGGGCACAGGCAGCCTAATGGCAGCTACTGCTCCAGAAGCCTCTCCCCGGAGAGGCAGGTGCCCACCGTGGCCAAAGGACCTCTGAGATCCTAAGGCAGAAACCAATGCCAAAGAGAGGTTGGGAAGCTGGGGCCCTTAACTTCATCCCTATCCAAAGCTGTCCCAGCCCAGAGCTAAGTCTCTGTTTCTTGGCATCCACACCAGACTACCTTCCCCCGGTACCTTCAACATACTCCATCACCATGCACAAGTGGCGCCTGGTCTCAAAGGAGCAGAACATGCTGACCACAAAAGGGTTCTCAGCAAAAGTCAGTATGTCACGCTCCACGAAGGCCTGCTGGATCTGGTTCCGCAGAATCAGGTTTTGCTTGTTGATCTTCTTCATGGCAAAGCGCTGCCGGGTGGACTTGTGCCGCACCAGGAATACGGCCCTGGGAAATGGAGCCCATCCCATGCCCCTGGGCCTTTGGAGCCAGAACTGTGCTCTCCACCACCCAGGGCTGGGGTGCCCAGCCTGCCTCCTCTCCCACCGTATAAATGCACCAAACGAAGGAGCACAGTGCCTCATCAATGAGAAGGATTTGGGCCCCCTGTCTTCAATTTCCTGATACACAGTCCTGAGGACACAGCTCAACCCTCCCCTAGCATTCAGCAAGAGGAAGAATGCCACCAAGAGAAATGGGGATCTTGTCTGGGGAAGGAACAATGCTCAGATGCCTGAGGAAACCGAACTCTTGCCTCTCCAGGAAGCTTCAGGGAGGGAGAGGTCCAACCTGAGGCGCTACTGCCCAGAGGACTGGGCATCACACGTTTGTAAGGAAGAGCTGAGGCTGACTTAGCTCCAGTCCCAACCACAGTCCGACCCCTGCCCTTACCCATAGGCACCGTTGCTGATGAGCTTAATGGTTTCAAAGTCCTCTTCAGAGGGTGGCTTTTTAGATGTCAGAGATGCCCCACGGCTCTGGAAGACAAGGGAAAAGGCAGGAGGCAGGCATGCTTCTCAGAGCCCACATGCAACAGCTCAGCTCTTAGCCCTGTGCAGCCTCCTGCCCATTCTTTCCCAGGAGCTGGACGACTTCACAGACAGTGTATGCAACCACCCACACCCCCATCCCTCCTTCAAATACTCTCTTAAATTCACAGCCCTTTGATTCATAGGGCCCAGGCTCCAGGACTGGGGTAGGAGCTCAGGTCTTTACTTCAACTGAATCATCTGTCTCCGGGGTGTCAGGGCTGTCATAGCTGCTCAACTGGGCCATTTCTAGAAACAAAGCAAACAAAACACAAGAGAAAAGTATGTGTGACAATGTCCAGCACCTTAGCAGTTCACTCACATCACCTGACAGGTGTGTGGGGTAGGCAATACTGCTTTCTGCATCAGTCTGGGATGCAAATCCAGTCCTACGATGCTATCCTCAGTGTAGTAACAACTTTTAGACTCATTTGCCAAATACTGCCACTCCTATTTCTAGAAGTCCAGTGCCATTCACAGGCTTGGCAAATTCTAAAAGGCTTCCCTCAAACTTGGGACAATTTCTGGAAAACAAGGCCTGAAGCTGGGTTATCAGTCCCTATCCTCTGGCCAACATTCTGCTCTGCTGGATGGTTGGGAAGCAGGGGCAAGACAACTGCAGACCAGGACCAGGGACTTGGACGCCCATGGGTCATGCAGAGAGGAGTTCAGCATGAAGCCCTCAGAAATGGAGATCTCTTCTGAGGCCCTGAGTTGGGACCACTGCAAAGACACACGAGGACCTGTAAGGTGGCAGCAGAGATGACCATTTTTGAAAATGTGATTGTGGTCCTTCGTTGTTGACTTCTTTTGATCTCAGGCTCTAAATCCAACACAGTCAGGCCCTCGGCAGGCCAGGATGGGACATGTCAGGCAGATGTGAACAACTGCGAAGCAGGGGCTGTTTTATGGCAGACAACACAGGCCCTTCCTGTGGCCCTGTGACCCTGATGCTGTGTCGTGTCTGTGTTCAATCTAAGGCTCTTCAAGTGTTAAGAGCTTATGGGCTGTGGGGCCTCTTTGCAGCCACCAGGCAGCATGCTCACCCTCTAGGGGATCCCGTGTGAGGCCCAGTTGGCTAATGATGTAGCGGGGAATGTCACATTTAATCCCTTGTCCCTCTTTGGCATGGCCTTCGGCAGCTTCGAGGAGGTGGTAGAACTCTTCAGGGTCAAACTCCTGTACCAGGGGAGAGAGGCAGTCAGTGGTGAGAGCTATAAGTGAAGGCTGCTGGCCTCTTTGGTTTCATAGCACATGCCTAGAGTACGATAACAAGACGGCATCCTCCTTGTGACTGGACACTCCTTGCCCTGAATACTGAGAAACATCAGATTCAAAGCTGTCTTACAGGTCACCTCCAGATTGGACATGCTAAGCATATGCTGCCTTCCCATCAATAAGAACTAGAGCTTTTGGTTTCCAGAGAGCTCAGCCTATTCACCTGGTCCAAAGCCTTCCATCAGCCATGTGACACTGTCAGTAGCATTTACACACCCAGGCCAGAGCCACAGTCCTGGCACACTTTCAGTTATGGGTCACAGCCCTGGCAGTGCACGCACACTTTCAGATATTTGCTGAACACCTCCTGTGTGCTAGGGGCTGAAGGGCCATGTGGAACACAGCACAGTGGTGCTTGTCTGCACAGGGCACACAATAACCAGGGTCCCATTTACTCAGTGCCCATTAAGTGCCATAACTTGGTGCTAAACCCTGATAACACCACTATGACCTCAATGAGGAACTCAAGGTTTCCAGAGACACACTGATCTGTTCATGGTCACAGGTGCAGGAAGGGACAGAAAACGAGCAGTAAAACCCGGCCTGACTCCATGTGCCCGTTTAGCCATGGACTTTACATTTTTGAGGGGAAGGCCCGCTGTTTCACCACAGCTCCAGCCTCCACTGCTTTCTTCACCTGCTCGCACTGTTTTGGAGAACTATACCACTCCCTATCCAGATATAGTCTAAGCCAGACCTGGAAGTCCTTTTAACTTTCAATTCTTTCTCAGACCCTGTCTAGTCAGAATGTCTACCTCCAAAACCCCCTCTAGCCACGTCTTCTCTGTTCTCCTACCACTGTTCTAGTTCAGGCCACCCTCTTTCTCACGTGAACTGTTTTAAGTGCCTCTGTACTGATTCCCTGGCTCCCTCCTCTACTAACTCCCCATGCTGTGCTCAGTCAGAGTAAACCTGACAGGCTATTACTCAGAAATCAATAGGAAACCTATTACTGATACCTGTAACAACATGCATGAATCTCAAAAAAACTATGCTGAAATAAGTCAGAATATATTATATGATTTCATTTATATGAACCTGAATAAAAAGCAAACTTACCCATCATGCAGGAGAGCAAGTGAGTGGTTGCCTGGGAGTGGGAAGCAAGGCGGCGGGGGAAAGGGACTGACTGCAAAGGTGCACAAAGGAACTTTCTGAGATGAAATGTTTCTACCTCACCTGTCAGTGATTATACAGGTGTATGTATACTTGTTAAAACTCATTGAACTGCACAGTCAAAAGGCCTATATTTTATTATAGTAAATAAAGTTGGTTTAAAAAAGTAAAGTGGACCTTGTCACATTCTTACCTAGAATTTTTGATGGCTCCAAGTGGCCAGAAGTATAAATGCAAACTCCTGAGCCAAAAACTCAATGCTCTCCAGGATCTTGCCATACCTGCCTTCCAGGTCTACCCTCACCAATTTCTCAAACACACCCTGTACCCCATCGAATGCCCCTTCCCAGGCACACCCATCATCATCCTTCAAGTCACAGAATAAGCATCATGTCAATCCCGCCCCCTGCCTCCAGAAGCTTTGGCTGCATGCCCACCCCAGAGAGACCAGAGCTTCCTTCACAGTGTTCCCATTGCACCTGTGCTGACCTCGGCTGCAACCCCTCTTGCAATATTGCAAGTCTTACCTACAGATCTCTTTGCCTTATACCCAAGGTACTAACAGACTAACTCTAAATCCATTCTAGGGAGCTTCTCAGGACCGCAAACTCTGCTTTATTTATGTCCATATGTCCAGGGGGTGGCATGAAGCAGAGACTCAGTAAAGTGTTGCTGAATAATGAACTGAAGGATTGGACTTGTGCAAACACAACAGGCCTGTGCTTATACTGCCAAGGCCAACACCACCGCAGGGCCTGCTCATTGTGGGCTGGGCCAGACTAACATCTCTCCCTGCCACTCCCTAGCCCCAGGACCCGCCATTTTTCCTCATAGGAACTTAATTGGTCCCCCAGGGCTTGCATGTCATATTTAAATAAGAACTCAGCAGCAGAAACGGCAGTGGGCACCACCACAGCTTTGTTGGCAGGATACTTCTTCAACAGCCCCCATCCCTTCCCCAGAGTCCACGCACCAGGCATTCCAGGAGACGAGCTGGGCGGGCAATGATGATCATCAGCTTTTTCACCAGCTGCATTACAAAAGCCACTTCTGAACTCTCTGAGCGCTCTTGAGCCTGTTGAGAACACAAAGGCTGCTTAAGCAATCCACTGGCCCGGCGCGGCTGAGCTAAGCACGACTGGGCCAGGCAGAGCTGACCACGGGGAGAAACAGTTTGGTAGTACCGAGAGCTCTGCAAAGCGAAGGCCTCAGAGGAGGCCAGTGGGCTGTGAGAGGAAGCTTTAGGCCACTACACGACATCAAGGAATGCCACACAGACACACAGCTTTACCTGCTCCTCCATCCAACAAGCTTCACTTACCCTCCAGACCCCAGCTCAAGGGGCAGCTCTCAAAGGAGCCTTCACTGCCTTTTCACTTTCCACCCCCGACAGACTGTAAGGAACAGAAAGACCTCAAAGCAGGAGAGTGATGTGACCAGATGGGTGTTTCAGAAAGATTGCTCTGGCTACAGTGTGGACGAGGTACTAAGAGGGCAGGCCTGGAAGCAGGGAAAGCTGGTAACAGGCTACACCAGTAACAGGTGAAAAAGGCATGAATCAAGGCGGTAAGAATGGGGAGAAATGGACAGATGGGGGTCACTTCAGAGGCAGATGGCTGAGTAGACCTGAAAGGTAGAAGAAGCAGGCATAGAAGGTAATTGCAATTACAATTATAGGGAAATTTCTGCAAACTCATAAACGAAATAGGAAATAGAAGACAAGCAGTTAGGTTAGAGACCATATTACATTTGGTTTTAGAGAAAAGCAGGTGGGAGGAAAAGAGAAGTTCCATTTTCACAGAGTCTGAGGGATCTATACTAGATTTTTTCTTGGGTATTTGCTCATTCCAGGAGACTTCCCCTTTATGGGAACTGCTCTGACTTCAAGGAGGCACATCTGTAATGTGTGGCTGCACCTTCCCTCCCACCCACAATAGCTGACTGGTGTGCATTACTTCCCCAGGACTTTAAAAAGGGATGGAAAGACAACAGTGAATACCAGGATGGCAGAACTGAATCTATTCCTTGGGGAAAAGGGATGGCTATCTACCAAAGAGATAGGGAAAAAGCAGCACAGAGGAAAACAAAGGTGAGAGAAAGAGGACAAACACTTCCTGGGTTTCCACAAGACTGGTTCCTAGTTCTGGCCTCTTCTTAAGGCCTGGTTGCATCCCTGTCATCAATTCCCTAAGACCCACCGTTTTCACCTTTGTGACTAGTTCTCATTTCCTGCTTAAGCTTTTCTGACTTGGCATTCTATTAACTGCAACTGAAGAACAGTAACCAATCTGGGATGTCAAAGTGGAGGAGTCCCATGAGCGGCTGGGCACACTGCTCTGGAGTCGGGAGAACAGGGCGGCGGCCCCAGGTGGGGCTTCTCGGTGGACGGAAGACAACCAAAGACATGGGAACCTGAGGTGGATCAGGGAGTGTGAAGAGAGGGGAAAGGGATAGCAGACACTCTGGATGTGCCCATGACAGGGACACAACTTTTAAGAGATGGGCAGAGAAGGAACTTATGAAGTGGAGCAAAACTGCCTGACTAGATGGTGTCATGAGAACCAGGGGAAAAGATAAAGGAGGGGCACTCACTGGGTAATGTTCTGGGGAGAAAGACCAGGGCTGAAGGAGGCCACAGGATTGAGCAACTGGTCAATCAGTTCCTTGAGGACTTTCGGTGGAATGGTGGAAGGGAAAGTAGAGGGCAGAGGACTGAGTAGTGGATGGGTTGAAAAATATCAAATGAGGACGATTACAAAAAGTTGTTTATGAAATGAGAAAGAGGCCGGCACTTGGTGAAATATTGTTTTTCTTTTAAGACTCAGTCCAGATATTAGCAATGTGAAGCCTCATCTAAGTCCCCTACCTCCAAACCCCTACCCCACCCCAAAGACACCAACACACAAAAGAACAAGGGCTCCCTTTTCTCCCTTTACTCCTGGCTGTGTGCTCAAACCCCACAGTGCAATCATGTCATTTTATAACTACTTGCCTGTCTCTACTGCTACACTGCAGGGCCTTGTGAGTAGAGAGGTGTCTTCCTCTTCTCCCTCACATGCTAAGACTGGCATAGTGCTTCTTTTTTTTTTTTTTTCTACAATTGTAGATTAATATATTATATTTCTGACCATTTTTAGATTGGATTATTTGCTTTTTGTTTGTTGAGGTGCATGAGCTCTTTTGTAATTACATGAGGAACATTATGTTAACTAGACTCCGCCCATCACCAAGTTCCCCCAACATACCCCGTAGCAGTCACTGTCCACCAGTGTAGTAAGATGCTATAGAATCACTACCTGTCCTCTCTGTGCTGTACAGCCTTTCCCGTACCCCCCCTACACTATGCATGCTGATCGTAACGCCCCCTTTCTTCACCCCCATTATCCCTCCCTTCCCACCCATCCTCCCCAGTCCCTTTCCCTTAGGTAACTGTTAGTTCATTCTTGGGTTCTGTGAGTCTGCTGCTGTTCTGCTCCTTCAGTTTTTTCTTTGTTCTTATGCTCCACAGATGAGTGAAATCATTTGATACATGTCTTTCTCCGCCTGGCTTATTTCACTGAGCATAATACCCTCTAGCTATATCGATGTTGTTGCAAATAGTAGGATTTGTTTTCTTCTTACAGCTGAATAATATTCCATTGTGTATATGTACCACATCTTTATCCATTCATCAACTGATGGACACTTAGGTTGCTTCCATTTCTTGCCTACTGTAAATAGTGCTGTGATAAACATAGGGGTGCATATGTCTTTTTCAAACTGGGCTGCTGCATTCCTAGGGTAAATTCCTAGAAGTGGAATTCCTGGGTCAAATGGTATTTCTATTTTGAGTTTTTGAGGAATCTCCATACTGCTTTCCACAATGGTTGAACTAATTTACATTCCCACCAGCAGTAAACGTGGGTTCCCCTTTCTCCACAACCTCGCCAACATTTGTTGTTTGTCTTTTGGATGGTGGTGATCCTTACTGGTGTGAGGTGATATCTCATTGTGGTTTTAATTTGCATTTCTCTGACGACTAGTGATGTGGAGCATCTTCTCATGTGTCTGTTGGCCATCTGAATTTCTTCTTTGGAGAACTGTTTGTTTAGTTCCTCTGACCATTTTTAGATTGGATTATTTGCTTTTTGTTTGTTGAGGTGCATGAGCTCTTTATATATTTTGGATATCAACCCTTTATCGGATCTGTCATTTATGAATATATTCTCCCATACTGTAGGATGCCTTTTTGTTTTATTGGTGGTGTCCTTTGCTGTACAGAAGCTTTTCAGTTTGATGTAGTCCCAGTTGTTCATTTTTGGTTTTGTTTCTTGCCCGGGGAGATATGTTCATGAAGAAGTCGCTCATGTTTATGTCCAAGAGATTTTTGCCTATGTTTTTTTCTATGAGTTTTATGGTTTCATGACTTACATTCAGGTCTTTGATCCATTTTGAATTTACTTTTGTGTATGGGGTTAGACAATGATCCAGTTTCATTCTCTTATATGTAGCTGTCCAGTTTTGCGAGCACCATCTGTTGAAGAGACTGTCATTTCCCCATTGTATGTCCAGGGCTCCTTTATAATATATTAATTGACCATATATGTTTGGGTTAATATCTGGACTCTCTATTCTGTTCCACTGGTCTGTGGGTCTGTTCTTGTACCAGTACCAAATTGTCTTGATTACTGTGGCTTTGTAGTAGAGCTTGAAGTTGGGAAGCAAGATGCCCCCTGCTTTATTCTTTCTTCTCAGGATTGCTTTGGCTAATCAGGGTCTTTTGTGGTTCCATATGAATTCTAAAACTATTTGTGCCAGTTCGTTGAAGAATGTTGTTGGTATTTTGATAGGCATTGCATTGAATCTGTAGATCTTTAGGCAGGATGGCCATTTTGAAAATATTAATTCTTCCTAGCCAAGAGCATGGAATCAGTTTCCATTTGTTAGTGTCCTCTTTAATTTCTCTTAAGAGCGACTTGTAGTTTTCAGGGTGTAGGTCTTTCACTTCCTTGGTTAGGTTTATTCCTAGGTATTTTATTCTTTTTGATGTCATTGTGAATAGAATTGTTTTCCTGATTTCGCTTTCTGTTAGTTCATCGTTAGTGTATAGGAAAGCAACAGATTTCTGTGTATTAATTTTGTATCCTGCAACTTTGCTGAATTCCAATATTAGTTCTAGTAGTTTTGGAGTGGAGTCTTTAGGATTTTTTATGTACAGTATCATGTCATCTGCATATAGTGACAGTTTGACTTCTTCTTTACCAATCTGGATGCCTTGTATTTCTTTGTTTTGCCTGATTGCCTGGCTAGGACCTCCAGTACTATGTTGAATAACAGTGGGGAGAGTAGGCATCCCTGTCTTGTTCCCATCTCAGAGGAAATGCTTTCAGCTTCTCGCTGTTCAGTATGATGTTGGCTGTGGGTTTATCATATATGGCCTTTATTATGTTGATGTACTTTCCCTCTATACCCATTTTGCTGAGAGTGTTTATCATGAATGGATGTTTAATTTTGTCAAATGCTTTTTCAGCATCTTTGGAGATGATCATGTGGTTTTTGTCCTTCTCTTTGTTGATGTGATGGATGATGTTGATGGATTTTCGAATGTTGTACCATCCTTGCATCCTTGGGATGAATCCCACTTGGCCATGGTGTATGATCCTTTTGATGTATTTTTGAATTCAGTTTGATAATATTTTGCTGAGTATTTTTGCATCTACGTTCATCAGGGATATTGGTCTGTAGTTTTCTTTTTTGGTGGGGTCTTTGCCTGGTTTTGGTATTAGGGTGATGTTGTCTTTATAGAATGAGTTTGGGAGTATTCCCTCCTCTTCTTTTTTTTTGGAAAACTTTAAGGAGAATGGGTATTATGTCTTCTCTGTATGTTTGATAAAATTCTGAGGTAAATCCATCTGGCCCGGGGGTTTTGTTCTTGGGTAGTTTTTTGATTACCGCTTCAATTTCGTTGCTGGTAATTGGTCTGTTTAGATTTTCTGTTTCTTTCTGGGTCAGTCTTGGAAGGTTGTATTTTTCTAGGAAGTTGTCCATCTGCTGCCTATTTTATATAAGAAATCTTCCAATATTTGACAGCAATCATCATGATCACCTTTAGTCATTCTTTCTCTAGATTCAACTGTTCCCTAAATTAAAATAAAAAATTCCCTGCCCCTAATTTCTAGACTAACACACAGAAGTCCTGTTTGCTCATCAGGCCTGGATTCTCAGCTCGGTTGGTGCTACACTGGAGTAAGGTCATGGGTCTGGATGTAAGAGGGGTTTGGACTAGGAAATACTCGAGTGACATGAAGAGCCCTGGGGAGTTAGGAGCTCTGGTCTTGACCATGTCTGTATTACTTAACCTTTAACCTCCTGGAGACTTTTCACATGGAAACGATCAGGTCTCTAAACACTGAGTCCCCACTAAAGAACTTGTCACCGTGCAAGAAGAATGTTAGCAAATAGATAGAGTGCAAGCCTTAGGCCTGCTTGCCCTTGGCTGAGCAGAAAGTCTGAATGCTCTGCTTATATGAGGAGAGCCTACCCAGATACTGAGGCCTCTTTTTGGCCTTGGGTTACCAATCTCCTAGTCAAATATTTATGGATCTAATGTTGGAGCCTCAGGCAGAGTAACTGGCATCAGAAAAAGAAAGGATGCAGAGAACTGAGTTCTTGTGAGGCTGAGCAGGGTTCTCCCAGTAACACAGGGGACTGAGGAACCCAAGCGCACCAACATCACACCTGGGGGTGAGGGGGCCTGCACACTAGCAAGGAGGTGGAAGCAGGCTAAGAAGTCTGGGAACGTCATTAATGCCTTAATCTTATCTTCAGACTAATAATCCACCATCTTGTAGATGATTCACCAGAGTCCCAGCATAAGGACACTCACATCTTGCAGAAGTTTCTCTAAATTCTCTTGAAGTTCATAGAAGTAGTGTGAAGTAATGAGGCCACTCCGAGATTTATCCAGGCAGTCTCGGGCCATCTCAATCACCTGATGATGAATAAAGCTCAAGGCTCCATCTCCCAAGGGCAACACATTGTCTGGAGTGTTGGAGGAAATGAACTCTGACAGACGCTCTTCCATTTGTGCAGTGGCCTGGGAATAAAAGTAGGAAAAGTGTCATTTCCCTTCTAGTTCCAGCTCAGCTAGAGCTAAGCCTGAAGAAACTGACTGGGCTCTGTTATCATGGTTTCCTGAGGCTGCATCTGCTGAACCTGAAAACTAGAGACGTGAAAAGATCATCTTCAAGTCAAGTCAAAGCATTCTAATTAAGGTCCTCTCCCCTCTATCTCCTATAAAGGCATGCTCTAAGGACACTTAAGTGTTTGCTATTCTCTTCCTTTATTAGACTGCTTCATGCCTCTGTTTATGCCTGTTGACCCTGCCTGGCACACTCCTACCCCTTCTAATCTCAGTTTAGACATCTTATCTCCTCTGAGAAGTCTTTGATTCCTCCAGGAGAACTAGGGTTTCCCTACTTCTGTGCTTCTGCTGGCCCTCCCAACTGTATAAACCTAAGTGTATGGATCCTACTGATTTCTAAACCTTTCTCTGGACTGGGAACTTCTTCAAGTCAGAGTCTGATTTATCCCTGCATGCTCTTACTTGACCTTAGGACCCAATTGAACTAAGCAGATGCTTACAAAGTGTTTACTGAAGGTGTGACCTGCCTGCCCACACACCTGGGTCCTGGCAGAGCAGAACTGGAGTCTGGCTCAGAAGCCTCTTGGGGATCTAGTGCACAGTCATGCCAAAACACAAACACACATCAGTTAAGTTCCTAGCTGCCTATCTAGGACTTGGCCTTCTTTCCTTTGCCACCAGGTGGCGACTTCTGATTGCCAGTGCGTGTATACGCTGGTGTGTGTGTGTGTGTGTGTGTGTGTGTGTGTGTGTGTGTGTGTGTGTGTGTGTGTGTGTGTGTGTGTGTGTGTGTGTGTGTGTGTGTGTGTGTGTGTGTGTGTGTGTGTGTGTGTGTGTCTGTGTGTGTGTGTGTGTGTGTGTGTGTGTGTGTGTGTGTGTGTGTGTGTGTGTGTGCGCGCGCACGCGTGCATATGCATCCAAATACTTTGACTGTAAGCATTTATCACTGCATGACTCATTGGACGGTTTGGTGTCATTTCTGCACTGACACCATACTCTCATTTTTCTATTACATAAATCTTAGCCCTTATAATGGTCTACACAGTGGTAGAGTTTTAAACCCACATTTCCCCCAAGAACTTTGGAACATTTATCAGTGGACACATGACAATATGCCAAAAAAAACAACAGTATAGAAGGCTGCCACAATGCAATACAAAGCTCAGTTATAAACATGCATGCTAGGATTTGGAAACTGATACCTTGCTTAACAAAGGAAGAAATTTTAGTAGAAAAATAAAAAGAATGAGGAGACAAAAACACACACACACAAAAAAGTATAATACTATGAGCAAAAGTACTTTTTTGAGGACATGTGCTTAGGCACAATCCACAAAATAAAATCAGATACTTGTGCAGTACCGCCATGAATCTTACTGCCATGAATCTACAGTATACATTTGGAATGTATTCAAATATTTCATATTTCACAATAAAGTCTTTTAAATTTTGTTACCTGTTTTTCATGCTTCATTACGTCCTTTCAAATGAATGTCCCTCTTTTATTTTTTGTGATCCTTTCTTTTATAGCAAAATTGCCTTATGGCCAATTAGTTACGCAAAAATCCTTGCAGTGAAACCACCTAGGACTGTGTGTATATAAACTCACTTATGTGTACATACACACACTTATATATGTGGGGGTGTGGAGAGAGGGAGAGAGGAGTGGGGATGGGAGAAGGAATGGAAGGCAAAGAATCTTACCACATTTTCTCTAACTACAGTTCACCTTACATGAATGACTTGGAGTCATGCATAAAATGCAAACATACAAAGCTAGAATGACATCTAATATGTAAGGAGGAAGGAGAAATACGTGAGATACACTTCTAAGCAATACACACTCCCAAACTTCTTCATAAGGACCAACCATAAATACATGATTTCCTCGCATTTTGTTCTGCCCCTCTTCCTCTTTTTTTCTAGTCCCTCTCTCTTATTTACTTCAAAGATAGAAAGCATAGACCATATAGTACAGGGCAGCAAAAAAATAATAGTTACCACTTAACCTGAGTGCTTACAATGTCCTGGGCACAATTAGAAAAGCTTGATGTTCATTAATCTTCACAAATTCCCTATGAGACAGATATTCTTATTTTCCCAAGTTACAGATGAGGCAAACAAAGTTCAGAGGAGTTAAATAATCTGCCCAGGGTCATACAGCTGGCAAAAGGCAGAAGTGGGTTTGAACCCCGGTCCGTCTGGCTCCAAAACGTGTGCTCTTCCTTACTGTAAGGCCTCACTTGTATGTCAAGAGGGAAAGCAAAATGGCTTTACACCATTTTCCTTGGTTGCCATGAATCTCCAGGAGACTACACTGGAGAGTCTGGGAAAAGGACGCTCTCAGAGGAGCAGGGAACCACACATCACAGATCCTACATATGATGAACAGGTAATGAGGTGCTGCTTAAGAAATCTGCATCAAACAAAGGTGCTCTCAGAGGGCAAATCCCATTCTGGGGGTAACATGACTCATGCATCCACGGTTAGAAACAAGGCCTCTAGTTCTTTCCTTCCCTGTAAACATGTGGTAGGATACCGTTTTGACACCTCCCTCTGGATACCTCTCCCTTCAGGCAGGGGACAAACAGAGGCTCTGCAAGTACAAACCCCAAACTCATAGTCCTCTGCTGCCTTCCTCTTCTCCAGCAATCTGGAGGCTCTTGCACCATTTCCCCCTCCTGCTGAATGCCTTTCTGCGCTTCTCTGTGACTTCCTCTGAACACAGCACTCCCTCCCCACCCCTCACTGCCACTGGGGCAGCCCTCCTCAAGGTAATATGGATCCTTACCTTGGGGAATCTTTCTTTGTATACATGATTCATCATTATTATTTCACTGTCAAAGGAAACTGGGGACCGTCCAGGACTAAATAGGAAAGAAACAGTGGTGTCACTTTAGTGTCATAACTGTCACGGAGAAAGATGGCCATCCCCAGAGTCACTGCCCTCCCAGTCTGCAGTACTCACCCACACCCCCCACCACCTTAACGAGTTCCAGAGCCTTCCTTATTCCTGGAGCTGACAACATACCTTGTTCAGCTCAAAATCGTGCCATCTGGAGCTAGGCTACCTTTCTATGAGCCCAGTTTTACAGACTTCTGCCAGGGCCTGAAAAGGCCTAGGAAGGAGCAGACCACTCCCTCCTGTGCCCACTGGTGGCTTTCCTGGGGATGACCGCCCCCTGAACAGGACTCTCAGGTGGGGTTGGTGTACTCCAATCCAGCATGTTCGAGAAATCAAGTCACATCAGACCACCACCAAAACAACCAAAGAAAGACAGTGTCCACCTAGATCTTTTCCCAAACAAGCCACATCTTTTCCCAAACAAGCCACACAATTGAATGGATATTTGGGTCCTGCCCAGTTTGGTGCCCTGACATGTGAGCCCAGCTGAATTCAGTTCAGAAGTTTTTCTCCTTGGAGTGGGCCATGGTCTGCCTGCTGTATCAGTGCACATTACCAAGTATTTTAAGAGTAATACAGCAGGGATTTCCTTGAGGGACTGTAGTCCTCTCAATCTCAAATGGCCTAAAATGTACCTTACTTGGTGTGGACTGCAGAGAGCACCCAGATCCTGGAATTCCTCTGTGTGAGACAAGGGAAGGCACTGGGATCTGCCCACACTCTCTTGTGTTTCTCTCTTATCCTCTGCCTTGCAGCCCAAGCCATTGCCCACATCAATCCCTGAACCTGTCTTTGTGGTCTGGCTCACTCACTCTCCCTGACACTTGACAACATGACCTGTGGGGATTCTTCCTAGGAGGAACTGTTCCTCTGAGCCCCCCTGAATATGTCAGCCAATTAATTATTTCCCAGGAGCCCTGGAAAGCTGTGTTCAGTCCTTTAAAGCCTCCATTTTAATCTTCACCCTCTTCATTAACCTAGAATTTTGGCACAGATTTATCAGCTAATGCCAAAGAGTAAAGCCAATTAATCTAAGGAATTCACAGATAAATCAGCTGCTAAGACTTGTTTGGTTTGATGAACTCAGGTGACTCAGGGAAATGAGACAGATTCAGATGGCATTTAATTCTGCTTCTGAAATGGGCTTCTTCCCTGCATCAGCCACAAATGTCCTCAGCAGCAACTTTTTTAGATGGCATCGTTCATATACTCTGGGCCTCTGGGTTCTGTAGCCAGGTATCAACCATCAGAAGGTATGATACTATAAACCTCCATTTTCTGAATGGAGTCTAAAGTGTATTTCTACTGCTAACTACTTTCAAAGGAAAGAAAAGGAGGACTGCTTGACAGCATCATCACGTACCTGCTGGGGTGGTGAGCTGAAACCAAGGAGAGCTTGGGTTTCACTGGACTTGACTCATTTGAGCTGGGCGAAGGTGCTGTATCACGTATTGGCAAATCTGGCCCACTGCCTATTTTTGTGTATCAAGTTTACAACATGTCTGTGGATGCTTTTCACCCCTGAACAGCAGAGTTAAGTAGCTGCCGCAGAGATTGTACGGCCTTACAAAGCCTAAATTATCTACTGTCTCACCCTTTATATAGTAAATTTGTCGGCTCCCGTGCTGTGCAAACAAGCTGAGTTCTACGGGTAGCAGGCGGTGGGGCAGAGAGCACTACTCACCTGAGGCTGCGAGAGCGGGGTCGCATGGCTGGGGACTGCCGTCCCTCCTCATCTGGCGCACTCTCTGAGCTGAAATGCTTTGTCAGGAAGTGCAGCTCATCGGCTGTAGGCTGGAAGGGCAACTGGTGCAGCTTCTCCTGTGAGGAGCATGATGACTAGAGGGGAAAATAATAAAAAGCAGCACTGAAAACATGTCTCCGGGCAGTCCGGCAACAGAGCAGGACTGCACACAGTCAGGGCCTTCCCAGGCAAAGCAAAGCCCGTGTCTGCCCACAGCAGGCGTTCTTCCCATCGCTCCCACTGGCCTCCCCTGTACATGATTCTGTTCAGCTTTAGCCCTTCAGAGCCCTTGGTCCTGAGGAAGCCAACAGTTTTTTTTATCAGTCGTGCAGGGAGTTGGACCCAGATACTAACAATGTGTGAGAGCTCCGTAACTACCCAGGGAGCCTCCCTAGGGGGCAAAATGCAGGTTCTTGTGCATGGACCCTTTGCCCTCAATGAAGCTTTTGGCTACTTGAAATGGCAAGTAATTAATAAAACCTGCCTCTGGCTTAGGAAGTGTTCTAGGTATACCCAGTCTACAAATGACATCCCCATAAAGGTTTTTCCCTCCTACAACCTTGGGAGAACCCTTGGGATGGCTCAGCAGTGTTTATTTTGGCTGTTATCCAGAGGCCAGTAGGCTTTGCTGAGTCTACGAAGGCTGTGCCCAGATTCTAGGGACACCAATAGGCAAGAAAGTCCATCAGGGAAGAAAATTACTTTTATATCTGGAACCCAAGGATTAGACCTGACCTAAACAATTAAGAATTCTAAACATGGCCAAATGACTGAGATTCTAGACAGAGCCCACTGCCCATCACAACAGATCACTTGGGAGAGTGAGCTATACCACCCCAGGCATCCCACAGATGTAGCTCCTTCTAGCGCAGCCTGGTTCAGCACCACGATCACCGAATTCCCCTTTATCCTTACGAGACCAGCTAAAAGAGCAGGCGAATCTAACATCATTGGCTCAATTTGTTCACCAACTTATAATGGAAACTGGGTTTAAATATCTAAATCCCTTTATGACTCTAAAGCTGCAGCACCACATGTACGCCTCAATACAAGTGAGAAATCAGAATTTCCTTTGGCTAACAGTGCATGCTTCTCTCCTGGAATGCTATAATACAGCAAGTTGTATAATACAGGAAGTAGCGGGAGGTCTCCACAGGGCTCTGTCTTAGCCACATTTTTATAAATGACAGACATTGCAAAGAGAATCTGTACTAAATGCAGCTAATATGAAGCAAAATTGGTGTTTTAAAGTATCCCAATAAAATAAGCTGGAGCAATGGGTTAAGTCTGTTAAAATGTATTGAATAGGAACATGTATCATATGTATATGGCTCTAAATTTGGGTCTAAAAAATCACATGTTTGAGTAAAGGATTATGGGGAAAGGGGTATTACTAAGGAAAGATTTAAAGCTTAACAACTGCCAAGGACCAATGAGATTTTTGGATTAATTTAAGAGAAGTATCTAGGTCAAGTGCAGAAACACTCCTTTTACCTGCTCGGGATTCATGAATGCAGACAGCGTGAGCTAGGGAGGCCTGGAGAACGGTGGATGACATGGAGAATGGGTCAGCCACTCTGGGCTGATTTTCCATGGCTTGCAAAGAGCCTAAAATGCTTACTATTTGGCCCTTTATAGAAAACGTTTACCAATCCTGTCATCCTGGCTTCAATTAAAAGTTGCTCGGTGAGGAAGACTCATGGTTAGGGTGCATAGTAGCAATTGTTAGGTACACAGTAACAATTAGGTGATCTGTTGTATTTTAGGCTAAAACCTCTCTAACAGAAACATAACTACAAGTTTTATAGACAGGTCTGGCTTTTTCACTGATACACAAAAACTTGAATATCAAATACCCACTACCCTTCTTTTTTTAAAGGAAAAGGTAAAAAAGGAGAAGGAGACTCTACCAAGTCTTTGGGACATGGGAGGGGTTATCTGCTCTAGATAAGGTAGGGGCAGTAGACGGAACCTTGTTTAGGAGCCCCTGTGCCTGGCCTCAGCAGCAAAGCAAAATTCCATCCTCAAGTCCTTCACTGACTCCACTAGGAGTAACCATCACCCCGAGAGCACATTGGTTAGTTCTTTCCAAAGGTGCTTCAATGGATCTGGCTATGGCTATTAAGGGCCACCAGCCCTCTGCCCCACTCAGCCTCATACCTAAGGAACCTCTTTGAGCTTAGCTTTGGAGAAAAAGCTGAGAACCACTTTGCAACACTATAGGCATAGGGAGCAATACCAGTAAGGCAGTATTTCCTCGGGGTGCAGGAGGGACTGCCATAGAATTGGCTACTTACTGAGACAGTAGAACTAGGAGTATTGGTTCCATAGCCTGAAGAAGGCAAAGAGGCCAAAGACCAGCGCCGTCCATCAGTCCTGTTTAAGAAAAGGATATTAGGCAGTTTCTAAGTGACCCCACCCTGAGTCCCAGACCTGCCTGTCTTTCCATCAGCATTTTTGGGGGCAGCTGGTTCACTGGTAGCTGTTTCTTGTCTCAAGATAGTACTGCTCAGGTCAGTACATGCTTTCACATCTCTTAAATGGGACCTATTGTTGTGCATTTTCCACTGCAAAGACAAGCATCTCTTATTACACAGGAGCCCATGACTCTGATTAAGAACGTGTTATACAATACTGTGGTTTTGGAATAAAAATCTTTATATTCTCAACTTATTTACTTTTAAAGAACCAATGGCAGAGGACTCCCACCAAAGGCATCATCACTGGAACAGACTTGCCCCTGAAATACAGTTATTTCCTTTTTTGAAGGCTCCATGTGAAGGGCTCTTTGGTCTTCCCCAGGCTGTTAGGTTGACAACCAGGAAGAAGTGGACCATCTGGGTCTGAGTATGAATCAATAGATGGCAAATAGTCAAAGGCTACCAAAGATCCATTAGAACCCATAAAACCAGTCTTTGAGAACACTTGCAAAAGAGTGACAGTAATGTTATAAAAGAGGAGTGAGAAGGCACAGCCCTGGCTATATATTTGGGGCAGGCTTCTTGCTGCTCCTGAAGAGGATGCACCCTAACGCTCTCCTTCTAGAGAACTGCAGTGATTTGCTTTGCTGTAGAGGAGGAAGATCAGGCAGGTATCTGATTTGAAGCTTCTGTGACATGGACAAATGATTCTTTCCTAGACTGTTGGATGTGCTGCAACACAAGTGTTTCTTCTTGTGGAGCTTGGAGGCATAGCCTGCTCTGGATGGAGTTGGAGAAAAACTTCTTTGCTGCTACCCATAGTACCTCTGAACATTAGCAATGGAGGATCTTTAGAAGTTTAATATCCTCAATCTTCAGAGAAAACATTAAGACCCAGAGATTTGAGTGATTTGTTCCAAGCTTCACAGTTAAGGGGGATGGGGAAGAAAGGGAGAAGAAGAAAGAAGAGGTATCAATCTTGCCAGGATTTCTCCTTTTGAAGCACTCCTCCCGAGCCCCACCAATACCTAGCAAACTTTTCCTACTATGTCCTGTAAAGGGACAGCCTGGGGTTCCATGCCACATGCACACGACTCAAACTTCATGCCACCCAGGAAGCCAGTTCTGCTGGAACCTAGTCTCTGAGCCAAACAAATGTCCAGGAGGCTGCTCCAACATGATGTTCTCTGACCTCCTTGTTGGGTCCTGAGAGCTCTGAATAAGAAAGCAAGTCAGTTCCAGGAAAACACAGCTCAGCCATGATGGGACTAGTCTAACTCAGAGAGGGATCTCCCAAACCCTTGCCAAATACACTTCTTCACAGGTGATTTTTCCTCCTGTAGGTGGAAATGGTAACCAACTGCATGGCAGCTGTTTTTCATTAAACCAAATAGCAGGGGCCACAACATAGTCAGAAAGAAATGTCACTATATAGGATGCCTCCATTTCCTTTGTCTGGTTATCTCACTGAGGAAATTTGTGGGAGTGACGGTGAGTGTCCCTAGGCTCAGAAGCTGAGAACTATTCAGCAGTACCTGCCTCCAAGCATATGAGCTCTGAGCCTCCGTTCCAGCAAAAGGGGAAGCTCCCTTAGGGCCTCTCTGCTAGATATGAAAGGCTAAGTGTCTACACCCACAGGGAGAGAGGACTTATCACACCTGGTTCTCACCAAGCATAAACCACAAACCATACAGTCTGGCCATGCACAGCAGTGTCCCAGCCCCTCTCCACATCACATTCACCATTACCTGTCTGTTCTGTGGCCATGGCTGTAGTGAAAAGACATAAATTATACTGAGAATCAAAAGGAACCAGAAAGACTGACCTGTTTGTTGACCTCTGGCACTTGGTCTACTTGGCAGAGGCAAACCTTTGGTTTAGGAATATGCAGAAGTTTGAAATGAAATTGTAGGACTGATTAATCTATCCTAAGTGTTTCATTACATCTATCTTTTGCATGGTATTTCAAGCTAATGTGACCCTATGAGGCTTGAGCCTGACCTCAGTGACGTAGGAAACACAGTAGTGTTTCCTGAGAATCCTGTTTGGCACCCCCACCAATATCTAGCTGCTTTTCCTACTATGTCCCATAAGGGGACAGCCTAGGGTGCCATGCTCCATGCGTGTCACGCAGCACAGACCTGTTTGAATATCAAGGGTAATACCAGGCCCCAAAGTCCCCTAGCTGATTCTAAAGCCCAAGGAATTAAGCCAATACAAGAGCACCAACAAAACATGCTTTTCCCTCTGCCTGGAATAGTATACACAGCTGTGTCCTCAAGCCCAACATGGCAGGCTCCTTCATATCCTTCAGATCTTAGTTTGAGATCCTTCAGAGGCCTCAGCTTGAGCACCCAGTGTAGATTCTCCAGCTCATTCTCTTCCTATACTTTCATGCAGCATCACTTTCTTCCCTTCATGCTGCTTATCACAGTTTAACTATGTATCTGTTTTGTTTGCTTGGTCATTATTCCTCCCTACCACTCATTCATTCAATAAGCACTAAGTACTTATTACATACTAGAAGACATAGTTTTCAACATACTAAGGTATCTCTATTAAAGGTGATTTGACTCTGGTTGAGGTGAGAGAGAAAGCAAGCAAATAAAAGATCAGGTATTCAGAAGTACTAGTTTGAAAATGAAACTAGATAATTTGATGGATAATGATGAGGGAGATCATTTACACTTCATGGTTTGGGAAGGCCTAAGGAGTTGACATTTAGGATGAGAAGTGAAAGACAAGAATACGTTCGCTAGTGAAAATCTGAGAAAATAGCGTTCCCTACCAAGGGAACAGCACATGCAGACTCCACTAGGTCTACTAAATTTTAAGAAAGTAGGGTCTGTGTTTATTTTGTTACCACTGTATAACTAAGTGCCTGGGCATACCGGATGCTCAGTAAATATTTACTGAATGAATGGAAAATAACTCACTGCCACTTAAAGAGATAAGTCACAAGTCCTGCTGTCTGAGCTCATACCCAACTGAGACTACAGCTCACACAAAGGCAGGAAGTCTGGGATAAGTAAGACTTTCCAGTTGGGCTG